>NC_084460.1:204286191-204911191 GCF_027409185.1 Cynocephalus volans | reverse complement strand
GTCCTGCAGTTCTATATCTCAGTGTAAGATTAAAAAGAAACTAATAAGCCCAGGGCAACTGGCTGATTGGTGAATTCAGCTACCGTACTACTTTAACAGTACTGTGACTATTTTTCTTCCCAGCAACTCCATATATGTCTGCTCCTTTATGGCATTTTTTAGCAAACAGATTCTGGGAATTCACTATGAATCCTGAGCTAAAAAGAATTTCAAGATGCAGCAAGCTTTAGAAATGGGGTCCAGATGCATTATCTAAGCTCCCTTAAATCACCAGAACAAGTCAGGGTGGCCTGACTGACTGATTAAATGATTAATTCTGCCTGGATTTAATTTCTGGCTTTTCAGGAAGTTGGCTGTGGTCTAGATTAAAGCATGTCTTTTACCTACAACCTGAATTTGATTTCCTCTTGTTTTACATGTGCAGCTCCCATTAGGGACTAGTCTTCATTCCTCAAAATACAGCTCAGAATTCACCTTTTTTCTGAACACTCTCTCCCCCTGCCCAGGACTCCATTTTCCTCCTCTCCTTCCCAGACACTTTTACTCATAATTGCACAGGCCTCCCACACACCTATGTGACACCCCTCCCCATGCTGTACTGCAATCTACTTACCTGTCTGTCCTCACCTGCTAAAAGGCACATCTTAGACACCCTCCCCTGTGTGTGCAGTCCCCTCCCCTTGAGCATGGGTAGGACCTGTGCATATGATGGGATAATACCCCATTGATGAGATTATTTTATACGGCAGAGGTGATGGGATAGTTACTCTGTGATTACCTTGTTATGCAAAATTGTCATAGCAGAAGGCAGGAATGCAGACTTGCCAACACCTTTACTTTAGCTCACTGAAACTGGTTGTGGACCTCCAGAACTTTAAAATAATAAGTTTGGGTTGTTTTAAGCCACAGAATGTATGGTAATTTGATACAGCAGCAACAGGAAACTAAACTAATACAGATTTCAACTCCTGCCCCATTCTATATAATCTTGGTGGGACTATCAATCACAATGCTTACTATCCTTTCCAACCAAAGAGAAAGCATGACTCAAATTCTCCTGGAATTTGGCTTTTAAATAAACTGAGGCCAGAAGCAGGATGCAAGGCAATTGAAGCTAAGTCATCCCAGTGGCAACACCCGGAACTGAGTTCGTCATGAATTTCAACAGCTGAGTTCCCTGTAGGACCATCCTTCCCAAAGCTGATCGTTGTGATTATCCTTTGAATTTGAGTCAGTTAGTATGCCAGCATCTTTATTATAAATTTCATTTTTTTTGCTTGCTTGCAGCCAAAAATCCTACCAGCCTTCATTTGATCAGCACTTACCATCCTGTCTCCCAAATATTCTCTTCAGCTTGACATTCCCTTCCAGGTATTGTGCTATGTGCTTTCATTACATTTTAACTCTTTATAGTAATTAACTCTTTACACTTTAACAATTTACAGTACCTCATAATAATTTTAGGATTATCTATTATTAACCCATTTCACTGATGGACAGAGACACAGAGAGGTTAACTTCCCCAGTGTCACATACCTATTTTGTGGTAGCACCTGAATTCAAACATGGGTCTCCTTGTTTTCAAAGGTCCATTTGCCCAGCCACCAAGCTATATTGCTTTAAAATAAGTGATGGCCATCAAAGAAAGATAAAAGAGGCATTCCTCACAGAGCGAACAGAAGGATCTAAAGCAAAGGGCAAAGCGTTGGCTATGTAGCTGTGGTAGGTATAAAACCTGAGAGAGGAGAGTGTTTTCAGAAGGGAGGCAGACCCCACAGTAGAGGAATTAATCAATCAGCCAGTGTGAGTTGTTCCTCCCAGTAATGTGCTCTGTGCTGTGATGTTTGGACACAATATTAAGCAAAAGAATGATGAGAAACAAAACACATGGTTCCTGTTCCCACAGGTCTTAGTAATCTACTTCTCAGGGTAAGACCAACAGTAGCAAAGAAAAGGGCTGTGGGGAGGGTCACAAAGGGTAATGCAAGGAATTCTCCTAGCCAGGGGTTTGGCAAGTAACGAGGCTAGATAAACGTTTGCTCTAATCCCAGGAGCTATCAACCCCTCTGCTGAGCAAGATATGGTAGTGAGATTCACCCTAGCTTGTGGCCTGATCCAGGGTCGGTTAGTTTGCTGTTTACCTACCACAGGTAATCTTATTTTCTTCCTTTTTCAGTTCCCTGGAGGACTTTTCATTTTGGGCTCCCATCTATCACCACCGATACCTGTCAGGTCATGTGGCAAGATGAGGTTTCTGTCTCCCTTCCCAAACTGGGTGGCCAGAAGACCCTCTTGGATGAGAAGATGTCTGCACAATAATGCATCAGCACTATATTTTTAGCTAGAGAAAAATCAGTTGTCTTCAATAATTTCTGCTGAACCTGGATTATTTCAACCCAATATCCACAAGAAGGAATGGAGGGGCCTAAAACCTTCCTCTTTGGTGCCATCTGGAGGAAACTGTTACAGCCAGAGTCAGGGGTCTAGAGGAAGAAGAGGGGACCAGGGGAGGGAAGATAAAAAGACCAAAAGCTTCGAAGGGAAAAGGAACCAAGAGTGGAACAGAGCAGGTGGACCAAGAGGCCCCCCTGTGGGACAAGTAAATTCATTTGTTTGTTCTATGGATATGTGTGGGTACCGGCTGTATTTCAGGGAACGTGTTGGTGGGAAAGAAAGCACCTGTCCTCAAGGAACTCCCATGACAGTAAAGGCAAGGACAATAAACTCGTGAGGAAATGGACAAATTAGATGATTTCAGAGAGTGACATGTGCTGAGACAAACATAAGAGAGCATGAGGCACTGGAGAGTGCCGGGATGGGCATGGAGGGAGCAGTACTGGGTAAGCAGACTGGGAAGGGCTCTCTGAAGAGAGAGTCAGGCCCAGACTTCAAAGACAAGAAGGCAGCCTGTGGATATGAAAAGAATGTTCTAGGCAAAAAAAGAACAGCACGTCCAACACGGAGCTGAAGAAAAAGAGTATTAGTGGTCCACATGCTTGGTGCGGTCACACACGTGGCACGGTGGGGCAATGGATAGATAGTAGACCGTGGGGCTGGAGCCCAGGGCACAGCTGTTTCCGCTCCATCCTTTGGATGCACAGGTGCGGGCTCAGTCATCCTTGGTGAGAGGTTTTCTCAGATGGGGCACTCCACCAGTCCACCCTTCCAAATGTCAAGGGGAAGGGTGGGGACAATGTTGAGGAATCCTAGGCACGGAGCAGTGAGACAATCGTCGCAGAGAAACAGAGCACATCAGTGGCCAAGGCTCGAACCCCAGTCGTCTCCATCACAGCCACATGTCCTTCACTGGAGCCACAGAAGTGCTCTCTGGATTCAGTTCTTGAGCTGTCTGCTTTCAAAGAAGCAGCTTCTCACCTTTCTTCTTTATTTCCACAAAGTGTTAAAGAAACCTGTACATCATTCTTGGTAAATATTGACCTTTGTTACCTGCAATCCTGTCATTTTCCCCCTTTTTCCTCTCCATCCTTCTCTTCTTTAAGAAGTGGAGCTTACCTCCTCCCACTAAATAAGCAGCTGACCCTCTGCAGCAGGCCTCTGCAGATGGGATCTTCTTGGCCAGAAAGGAACACAGTCATGTTAATATCTAATAGAAGGGGGCAGGCAGGTATTTAGCTACCCCATCCCTTATCAAGTACCCCGGAGCTCTGGTTATTCTAACGTTCCCAGTTCCCACTTACCCTGAGGACAGACATTGCAGGGGGTGTCAAAGGGCACAGAAGTACCAAAATTCTGCATGGATCCTGGTAGGAATGCGAAGTCCAAGGCTCTACCACTACAGCCTCTGATTCAGTGGGTCTCGAACGAATGCCAGGAATGTGCATTTTAAAAGAGATCGCCACCAATTTGTTTTCTTTAAATTGGATTCTGATGACAGAAATAGTTTGACTGTGCCTTTTAATTCAAATACATATGTTAATATGAGTTTCAAAAGTATGATTTAATATTTTCTGAATATAACTTAATGTAATATTGAGCCAATATTACATATTATTAAAACTACTGAGAAATAAATTAAAGAATGCATATTATAAAAAGGTTAACATGATGCAGCTATAGTTAATTTACCCACTTTATAGTAAGTTGTAAAAACAATTGAAAAAATCAAATCACTGTTTCTCATTTATTTATTAAAAAATAATATGACTCTAAGCTTTAATCTCAGCCAGCTTTGGGGACCCCTCCTTTCCCAGGGGTCACAGAATCAGAAGGGCTGGTCAGTGTCTGAAAAGCGGGGAGGGTCCTCTAGTATCCTGTCTGTCGTGGTTGTCCTGATAGCCTGTTTCTGAGTTCACCGGTATTCCAGGAAGTCTGACCGCACTGCTGCTTCCTAGCCAGGCTTGTGGCCCAGTGACCTGGGGGGTGAGAGGAGGGGTGGGAAAGACTGGGAGCCCTGGTGCTAAGTGCCCAGCTTCCCTGGGTGGCTGAGCAGCCATTCCCCGTACCTTACCTCTCACCCTCTTCTGGAGGCTTCTGTAGAGTCAGTGCAACCAACAGAACCCTGAGAACTTCACCTCCTTCCCAGCCAGGGAGCCAGGCACACAGAAATCTGCATCGATAAGTCCCCCTGGGAATTCCTGTCTAGGTGGTCCTTGGAATGACTTCTGGTAACGATGCCTCAGGGAATATATCGTGGATTGGTTGATTGGCTCATTCCTTTATTCACCAACATTTATTGACCTTTACTCTGTACCAGGCACTATTCTAGACACTGAAGACAGAGCAGTGATTAAAATGGGTGGAAGTTCCTGCCCTTATGGAGCCTATGTTACAGGTAACATCATTAGCCCATCTTGTTCCAATGCAAGCTGCTGAATATTTCTGTACCCTACAGCTCTATGATCACAGGCTTGTGCCTGCGTAAGCAAGAAACCACAGGCTCCCAGCTCCCAGCTTTTCTATAAGTAGAAAATTGACAAGTCTACTTCTTTAAGAATAAGAAGAAGGACCCTCCTCAAGTAACCCCCCTTCCTGCCTTTGTACCTAGATGTGATGAAGGCCCTTACCCAAAGCTTGTTTAAAATTATGTCTGTATGAAAAGTTTTATATCTTGCTATAACTTGCATATTTTAGCTTCTGTAAACCAGCTATGCTTACTGTTGCCTGTGCGCCTTGCAGGATGTCCCTAGTTGACGGCTCAAGGTTAGACATGAATAACATCATTTTGTAAAAACATCTATTTTGGTTCATTTCAAGGATAAAGGGGGGGGGGTGCGTAGAACGGTCAGAAAGTCCTGACCAAGGACTGTCAGAGAGTGCCTGCCAAATGCTAACTACAAAAATTAGCTTATGTACACAAGGCTTGCTTGCATTGGCTAAAACAAAACAAGCAATCACCCGATCATGCCCAATTAAGCATAAAAACCGAAAGTAAATCAGGCTCGGCACCGCAGCTTGAATTGGCTGCTGCGGTCCCGGCCAGAATAAATCTTTAAAACTCCCTTCTGAGTGTGTCTCCTTTTAAACTCGGCAATAACACCTATATTTCTTTGTCTTAGGCAGATGATAAACAGATTAGCAAAGCAGACATGTAATGTAGTGCTGAGGAGAAGGGAAGCAGAGTAAGGGAAGGGGGCAGGGCTGCTAAGTTGCAAAAGGTCATCCAAATCTCTCGGAGCAGGTGACGTTTAGCCAGGCCTGGATGGAGGGAGGAGAGTCTTCAGGGCAGAGGGACCCCGACAGACTAGCAATGACACAGGCTTGAGCCTGGGGCGTACCTTGTGACTCTGGAGGCCAGTGTGGCTGGAGCAGAATGGGGAAGGCCGGAGTGGGAGGCCTGAGTGACATGGGCTGGCAGGTCAGTCAGTAGGGCCATAGGGGCCAGTGGAAGGACTTGGGTGTTACTGGATTTTGAAAGGAGGGCCCCTTCAGGTGCTAGCAATGACCACCATGGAGCACACTGTTGGTGCCCAGCCCAGAGCCTCTGGGACTCCTGTTACCAGCCCTGGGTGCCCATCCCTGACTTCTGGGCTCCCTCTGAGGACTGCTTGAGGGCACTGGGGCCGCTTCACCCGAGGGTGAACTTGAAGAGTCAGAATAGCCTGCCTGAAACTTGGGAGCCAGGGCCCCAAGCTAGTGGCTGACTGGGGTGGGCGTACAAAAGTCCACTTCCTCCCCTTCCCTATCCTGCTGCTCCTCTCTCATAGTGGGGTCCCATCACCTGCTCCAAAAATTTGGTTCGAGGTCTGCTTCTGGGAGAACTCACCCCATGACAAACCCTGTGTGTTTCCCAGTTAGCTCTCTCTTGGTCCCCCGTTCCCCAGAGAGAGCTGGCTGGCAGTCTCTAGCAGTGACTCTGCACCTCCTACTTCCACCTGCCTTCTGCTCCTGAGGCTGTGATCTGCACAGTACCTAGGAACTTCAGTATCTCCCTGTTGCTGGGAGTTCAAAGTGCAGTGCGGGGAAGGCGCTGGGGCTGCTGCAGCAGACTCTCCCATCCAGGAGGGTTCAGTCTTGGCCCTGGACCCCAAATGACTATGTGGCCTTGCGCTTGTGTCATCTGAGCTGCAGCTGTCTTGTATGGGAATTGGTGATAAGCAAACCCACCTTGCTGGGTGGCTGTGCCAGTTAAGTGCCACAAAGCATGTGGCATGCCTGGCACACAGTGGTTGCTCAACAGGTACCATAACCTTCCTTTCCTGTACTACCCTAGATATTAAAACTTTCCTCTCTTTCTTAAAGGAGCTGCAGGAAGGCTTTTAAAAAATAATTACAATAATAGCAAGCATTTGTTCCATATTTACAAATGTGCCAGGAACAGTGCTAAGTGCTTTGTGCATGCGATCTCTCTGAGTAGTTGTGATAGTTCTATGATATTGTCTGTGATTTACTTTAAACCTTTTAATCAGACGTGCGTGTGTGTGTGTGTGTGTGTGCGTGTGTGTGTGATTTCCATGAAGCAATGGCCCTGGTGCAGCAGGTACCCTAATGTGGGCAGATCACTCAGGAGTGGCTGACCAGCATTCTCATCAGGAAGTCCTCTCCTGGAGGTTAAAACAGGCTTCTGTTATCTGCATCCCTATTAACATCAGATGTTTGCCAATTAGCTTAGAGAATGTGAGAAATGTGGCTTGATTGGTGAAATTAGTGGGTTGTTAAATAGCATGGCAACTTTTAGAAATAGGTTTTCAATGGTGAAATAAAGATCTTCAAGATATTCGGATTGGATAAAATAGTTTAGAGATACTGTCTACCCTTGCATGAGCTGAGTATAAAGATCCAGAGATAGCTATGGCCTGGGTCCTTAGGAATGACTCAGGAGGCTGACTCCCTCATCTGTCTGGTGTCCGGCCATGAGCAAGGAGGAGGATTCTGGGGTCTGATGCTGGTTATAACATGAACAGAATCCTGCCTCAGCAGTCACATGCAAGTCCACGCAAAATGGGCTTGGGGGACTTCAGAAGCTTACAGGGACTATGACTACTTTTACATTTTCTGGCTAATAAATATACATGTGGCAGAACTTTGAAATTTCCTCTCTTTTTAACCTTGTGGCTAGCTTGTGGAGGAAGGGTTGGACAACCTTCTTAGGTTACCTGTATTTACCCAAAGAAACCTAAGAAATGTGTATGATAAAACTGACTTAGTTCAGTTCACGGTAAATCCTATGAATGAGGTATTGCTGTTGGAGGAGTTAAGTGACTTGCCTCTGGTCACCAGGAAATGACAGAACCAGGATTCAAGTCATGTTCTTAATCCACAGTCCACTCTCGGTCACTATGCCATCCTGACACCAGAGCATTCGTCTATTATCCATTTCCTCCTCCATTTCTTTCCATGGATAGGCAACATTGCCATGATTGGGATTTTGGGTTGTAGGGGCTGTCCTGACCATCGTAGGCAGAATCACAGGCAGCAGCCCTGGCCTCTACTAGCTACATGTGTGATAGCCCTAGTGTGACAACCAAAAATGTCTCCAGTCATTGTAAAGTGTCCCCTGAGAAGGAAAATTGCTCTTGGTTGAGAAACACTGGCATAGATCCTACCTCCTTAGCAAAATACTTCCTCTTCTTTTTTTTAAAACCAAAATAATAGCTATGTTTTACCTAGTGCTTACTATGTGTCAGGCACTGTGTCCAGAGTTCTACCTATGTGATTAGGTATCATTAACCACAACATCAGCTCAGGGGGTAAGATGTATTCACTATAGCTGCTCCAGGTAAAAGCACGAGGAGTTGTCTCCACACCACTCTAGGAGGTACCCAAGACCTTTATCGGGCTTGAGACACCTATGTGCACCTGTGTGGACAAACCTGTGCTGCTGGGCCTCTCACTGTCCTGAGGCTGTTTTTGGTAGACATTCCTAACATGTCACTGCTATGTGTAAATGAGATTTATAGGTCCAGACAGACCGAATATACGAATGGACAATGGACAGGCTGTTTATGACAATACAACTCTGACCTACAACTTCCACAGTGATTGCTGATTAGTCCAGGATGGTCAGGACTTGGTCGATGACTGTCAATTTCCTCATTTTTGAAACTCACTTCCAACTCAGGACAAACCAGGAAGAGCCATATATGTACCCTTAATCACGTAGGATGCCCACGTCTGGTTGGCCCACTTCCAGCTTCCCCATGTGTCGGGCTAGGGGTAGGGCTCACAGACCCCTCAAGCCTGTTATACAGACTGGGTCACAAACCCTTCACACACAGGTTTATGAGCTAGATAATAGAAAAAGGTTCTGGGAGCTGTGGGTAAAAAATTAGTAGGCTTTATTTAGAGCTAGGAGTAGCCATCCTAGTGGCTTCCCAGAGTGTCCTGAGAAGTGCCATATATCAGAGACATTAGTTCTTTATACTTAGGTCCATAACCCAGGACACCTGAGTGCCCATACACAATTACATTAGGTAGTAACCAAGGAATACCTGGGTGTATGTGGATATTTACAGCAAATGCTCGGCAAGATCTGAACATCTGAGAGGCCCTGACTGTTTTCCTTTATTTTCGCAACAATCCACCCCTTCAGAGTTCCTTGCCGTACACTCTACGTGTTCAGAATCTTCCGTGATGTTCCCTTAGTGAGGATAAATGACCCTTTCACATTCATATATCCTATTATCTATTAAATATGCCTTAAGGGTAGTTCTTAAGGCTTGTCCTGTAGTTCTGTCCTTTTAACTATTAGCCATTCATATCTGGTTTGGTGTGATTTTCCATAGGAATTCTGTAGCCATACTGATGGAGCCGACATATTGGTCACACAAATGTATATATGTACCCAGTTGACTCTGGTGCCCACAGCCATAACACTATGGGCAAAAAGACAGAAGAGTTATTGGTATCAATAGGCGGAGTTCTCGCCCCTCTGGTAAGATACATGCCAGTTTGCCTTCCTGAGAAAGGATGGTTGCAGAAATAGGTATCTTACCTGGCTTATGATACCATAGTTTTTCTGCTAATACTGTTGGATCGGTAGGTTCTACATGCAACAGTATAGGGAAACTCATAATTGGCCATAATGATAATACAAATGTGCCCTTTGGAACAGAGCATTTATCTGTACCCGGCCATGTTACATTTACTCGAGGAGGCCAGGTACTCATCACAAGGTGAAACTTGTAAATCTTCTTCTAATCCTTTCCCCCAAGGCCCTATTAGACCTACCCAGCGTATATGGGGGGCTTCTATTCTCCAAGGCCATTCCCATTGTACTGTCTGTCCCTGTTGTAAACAAGTTGGGGCTGGTAAGAGAATATTCCCATTCTTGCCATATCCTGGCTTCAAAAGCTTGTCTTTGGTAGTAACTTGCAGTTGTACAGGTGCTGTGGCCCTGTGCAACGGAGCTTCCACTGGAGAGGGCCCACCCTTGCGGGGCCTCTCATTTAGAATTCTGACTGTTGTCCATAACCACCATGTCTTCCCCTTCAGGGATGGGGGTTGGGCAGATAGCTTTAGTCCCTTTTTTAAAAGGCCATTGTGTTGTTCAATCATCTCCGCTGCCTGGGGATGATATGGCACTTGTAACTTCCGCAGATTAGGCAAATGGGAAGCCCACTTCTGAACCTCATGTTCAGTAAAGTGTGTTCCTTTGTCACTCTTTATGACTACAGGCTGGCCATACATGGCCGTAATGCTATTCAGTGCCTTCACAGTGTTTACCTGGTCTGGGGCCTTACAAGGCCATATAAACAGGAGACCAGTAGCCATATCAAAGCTGTGAAGATGTATCTGAAATTCTCTGACCTTGGCAGTGGTCCAATAAAGTCCACTTGCCATCAAGTTAAGGGCACCCTCCCTCAAGTTATTTGCCCATCTGTATGGGGCACCCACATGGGGTGTGGACTATCTTGAGCACATACTGGACAAACATGACAGGCATTTACTACATCTTCCCATTTTACAGGCAAGGCCCATCTTTGAGCTGCCATCCACATGGTTTTGCTGCCAGCATGCTGCATTCGTTGATGTAACTACTGGGCTACATCAATATCTGGGGCTCTCTCCAGCTATCTTACCTTAGCCAAGGCATTGGCTTCATCATTTCCTGGACTGGCTAAGAGGAGGTGTCCTGTGACATGAAAAAGAGTTACTTCTTTCTCATGTCCCAATTCCCATAATTCTTGCCACAAGGCAAACAGGACTGCATTTGGCTGCCGGTCAATTTTTTTGCTATCAACCCCTGCTGCAAGCAAGTCAAGCCACATCTGCTTATGGCTAGTCTTGCTTGGTACCCTCAGGATAAAATCCTGATCATTTCTTGGAGGTTGGGTCTTAGCCACTGTAGTGGATTGAATTATGTCCTCCCAAAACTCATTGAAGCTTGAATTGTATACCCCACGTTTTATGTATTAGAAACTTGGACCCCACTGTGACTGTTAACAGGGTGGGAAATCCTATCATGGTAATTGAAAGGTGGAGACTTGAGGAGGTTATTGGATTGTAGGACTGTGCAGTAGTGAATGGATTAAAAATGTGGTCAAGGGCATGGTTCTGAGGGCTTTAAAAGAAGAGGAGAGTCTGTCTTTCTTGCTCTTTCTGCTTCCACCATCTTGCAATGTGAGACCCCTGGGTCACTCTGTCTCTACCACCAGATGGACTCTGGACTCCCCAGCCTCAGAAACAGTAATTAATAAATTTCATTTTCTTTATAAGTCACTCAGTTCAGTGTACTCTGTTATAAGCAACAAAAATGGACTAATACAGCCACCTTCCAGATGTCTTTTGCTTGTCTTTTCTCCTCTACTTCACCCAAGCTGGCTATCACGGTTGTTACCTTATGTGTAGGATGACCAATGTATGGGGCCAGTATGGCCATCAGTGACCCAAAGGACATTGATGGGGCATTCTGCAGCACTATGTCTCTCATGTTGCCTGTAAAACTTTCATCATCTGGGCCATGGGTTTTCACATTAAACATGGACTGCCGCATCCCCAGCTCCCGAATTACTTGAACCAACTCAGTATATGTCTGCCATTTACTCACGGTCTTGGGCAGTTCTCCAGCATTTGCCCACATGGTTCAGTCATCTGTATTCACCCATTCCATTAAGGAGTGATTACCTGGCCCTTGTGCATATCTGCGGCTATTCTGCAGCTGCTGCCTCAGGGACGGCTGCATGGTGATGGAGGCCAATTTTTCCATCTCCTCACCAGAGCATATCACACACTATCCACCCCTAGGTCCCATAACTACAGCAGCCAAGCAGCTAGGGGCTCCCCCTGTTTCTGCTGGAACTGTCTCCCCAAGTCAATTAATTCAATCTGGGTATACGGGACATAGGTAGTGAATTTGGTCACCTGTGGATCACCAACTGGTTGTCCATCTGGTCCTACAGGCTGCTTGTGTTTCATTTTCTGGTGCACAACAAGTCATACCTGGAGACCCACAGTCTCCCCCAACTCATCAGTGGGTTTGTTGTCCTCCTTGGTGTGAGAGGCAGGGATGGCCAGTTGCTGCATGTCATCCTCCAGGACAATTATCTGCACTTGCAACAGCTCTGCTTTCTTCTTCAAATCTCAATCAGCTTGTAACACAGTGAGGAGTAGCCAGGCTCTGATCAGCAGAAAAGTGGCCATTGGGCACCACATACTCAAGGATAGCCACATTTCCTCTCCCTCTCAAGGGGCTCTCCACAGCATTTTGAGGCTGCACTTCTTCATGGAGTGCCTGGTCTATGCTGACTTGCAATATAGTGAGCAGCAATCAGATCCTGGTCAATAGGAAAGTGGCCATAGGGCAGAACATATTCAAGACAAGCCACATTTCCTCCTTTTCCCAAGGGGCTTTTAGCTCCCGTACTTGCTCAGAATCCTGCTGCAGACTACGCCAATTGTCAGGCTAGGGCTAAGGCTCACAGGTCGCTCAAGCCCGTTACACAGACTGGATCACAGATCCTTCACACACAGATCTACAAGCTAGGTAATAGAAAAAGGTTCTGGGAGCTGTGAGTAAAAAATTAGTAGGCTTTATTTAGAGCTAGGAGCAGTAGTCTTAGTGGCTGCCAGGAGCATCCTGAGAAGTGCCATGTATCAGAGCCGTTAGTTCTTTATACTTAGGTCCATAACCCAGGACACCTGGGTGCCCACACGCAATTACATTAGGTAGTAACCAAGGAATACCTGGGTGTACGTGGATATTTATAGCAAGTGCTCGGCAAGGTGCTGAACATCTGAGGGGCCCCGACCATTTTCCTATATTTTCCCAACACCCATGCCAACAACTTGTGATCAGAGCACACCTGAAACCTCCCTCTTTTCTGCCCTGTAGCCTTTGAGTCTCTGTGAATGCAAGTGATGGTGGCTGACCACCTTGCTATAGCAAGCTCTGAATAAACAGCCCCTGTGTGTTCTTATTTAGGTGGTCTCTGTTTATTTCCACAGCTTCCTTTGTACCCCCTGGCTACCAGGTAGTATATTACAAGGGAAGCAGGTCTCAGGTGGAATTCTGCCACACATGCAAGTATCGAGTGGCAAAGCGAGCAGAAAAACAGTCATTCAAACTTAACTCTGTTGGCTTGTGGAAGCCCAACCTCAGCATCAGGAGCTTCCAATACCTTGCAGGAAAGCTTCAACTGGAGATGAGACACTAGTCTAGAAAAGAGAGGCAAGATAGCTAAGCCGTTCTCTTGGAATCCCTTTTGAAGTATCTGAACACAGGATCAAGTCAGAGTCCCTGGCTTTACTAATTTGTTACATTCCTGTTCATATGTGCCTGTATGATATTTCCATCCTTTCCACATTTATTGAGCACTGTTTATTTCACCAATGAAAAACTGCTTTTGATATCCATGTTAATTTCTCAGCCCTCTAGCACTGATCAAGACAACCACATTGGAAGAGCTGTTGCAGGCGCTGGGGTGTGAGTGCCTAATTGGAGTCTTTCATGTACTAACTAGCAGTTCCTGGAGAGTGCACTCCTGATTAGGGCCCTTCAGATGTTAACTAACAGCAGGCCCTAGACAGGGGTTCTTAATCTCTTCTGTGCCTTGAACCCTTTTGGCCAGCTAGTAAAACCCACTGATGTTCATAAATGAATAAAAAATACATAGGAGGAAACCAATTATATCGAAATACAGTTATCAGAATTTTGAAAAACAAATACATGTGATGTAATAATGTATGTGCTTCTTTATTAATGCATTAAATATTAAGATTTGGTAGCGGGGTCTAATAACTCCCATAAATTTGGAGAAATGATGAGCATAAATATTTTGAAATTCTGCAAGTTGTGATATAAAAATAGCTGTAATTTCTATTGGTTACAAAGTCACAGGAAATTTTGTGGTTGTGTGTATTCACATTTGAAGGAAACGCTAAATTTTAGTTAAAGGTTAGCAAAAATAAAGACGTAATCTTTTCACCATCCAAGTTCAAAAACTCCCCTGAATTCTCTCTTTGAACCTGTAGGGAAAATATAGGAAAATGGTCGGGGTCCTCAGATGTTCAGAATCTTGCCAAGCATTTGCTGTAAATATCCACATGCGCTCAGGTGTTCCTTTGTTACTATCTAATGTAATTGCATATGGGCACCCAGGTGTCCTGGGTTATGGACCTAAGTATAAAGGACTAAGGCTCTGATTCGTGGCACTTCTAGAGCAGGCCACTAGAATGGCTGCTCCTAGCTCTGAATAAGGCCTATTAATTTTTTACCCATGGCTCCCGGTATCTTTTCCTATTACCTAGCTTGTAAACCTGTGTGTGAAGGGTTTGTGACCCAGGCTGTACAATGGGCTTGAGAGGTCTGTGAGCCCTAGACCTAGCAATACAGAGCCTCAGTCTAAGAAGCCCTGCCCTAGAGTGTAAAGCTGAGTATACACTCCTACAGCATACTGCCTAAGCTGAAGCAAGGTGCAATATGCCACTATCCTGTGCAAGGGGAATTGCCATTTATTTGGCATTTTCTTCCCCACTATCTCTAGACATGCACTGCAGGACAGTATTGCATGGACTGCTGGACCTCGAGTGTGAGAATGATGCCTGGCACATAGTAGGTATTCAGATATTACTTATTGAAGTCAGGATAAGATGGAGAGAGCAAGGTGATGTGTCTGGATAGGCCTCAGGCACACAGCGGGTGGGTTACTGGATGCAGTGGCTGCTGTGTGCTGCCAGAAGGACTTTCCGGAAAAAAGGGAGGGAGGATTGGTACAGCCGTGGGCAAGCGAGGGGAGGCGGGCTCACCTGTGGCTCTGAGCACTCCACCAGGCTGCTCCCAGGAGCTCTAGGCCTGGTGCACCCTTCTTCCAGGACAGAGGGCTGCTCTCTTCTGGAAACTTCCTCCAGAATCGGCCTCTTGTCCCTCAGCCCTCTGTGTCCTTCACTTCCTCTCCTGTCATGTCTCAAGACTCCTTTTTGTCCAAGAGCAATCCTACCTTCCCTTTTTACTCCCCTCCTTACCTCCAGGCCTTCTCTTTTCTTCTGTTCATTAATCTAGAATTCTGTCCTCCCTTCATAAGGGATCTTGACACATTATATTTAGAGCACGGGTCAGGAAGAACCCTCAAGATAGCACTGATAACGTTGTTTTCTTGAGGTGGAGGGGGCTTTATTTTTCAAAAAACCTCCTAAGAGGTGAAAGAATGTTATTTGCAGAGAGAAAGATTGAGAAAGAGGCATGAAAACCATCTGTACACTATGTCTCACCACACCTATCTGGGTTCATGTCATTCTCACAAAGACTCTATAAAGCAAATATTATTAGCCACATCTTAGGACTAAGGAAACGAAAGATACAAAAGGTTAGTAATATGCCTAAGGCCTCATAGCTGGTAGTTAATAGAGGAGATTGGATCTAGTTCTGTCTCCAAAGCCCACACCCTTGACTACCAGGCTCTTTGCCTATTAAGGCTGGGAACTAGGTGGACAAGGGTCGAATAATCTGCCTGTGGTTCCTAGGATAGTGCTTCTCAAAATCCAAGGGCTGGAGGGCCAGTTTGATTTAATTTGCAATCGGTTTTAGATGAAGTGCTTACTGTGCTGGACTAGTTCATAACTCTTGCCACAAGTGACTCACCCACAAGTTTGCAACATCCCAACAGGTCCAGCTCTGTTGCACCTGATCACAGCCTTGGCTATCCAATTGCCATACAAATTTCTAAATCTCACTCTCACTTTCTGCACTTATCTCCTCATGGAGTAGCAGCAAACAGATCACAGATGGGCAGCACTCCATAGACCACACTCCGAGTAGCAGCGGTGCAGGACATGGCGACTTGGACTGCAGCCAGGTCTCCAGCCCAGTGAATTCAGTTGCCCAATGAGCTATTGTTGCTCCTGTGAAGCACATAGCAATCTGTAGATATCTTACAACTCGGCGAATTCACAGCTGGCTCTAGATAAATAATTTGACAATGTCCTCACTCATGGGGAAGAATATCTATGACTCCTTTGAGATGTTAAATGAAATATTTTCAAAGTTTTCCTTGCTCTGCGTGTGATGTTAATTATAGTGTATTTATGGCTGTTGCTATGTGTTTGGCTAAGAGGCAGCTGAATCATTTAAGAGCTGCTGTTTCAACAAGGATTGTTAAGGTGTTTGGACATCCTCACTGTTGGCAATTGTGGCTATAATTTTTCTTTTCTTGGAGCACCCACAGGGATTTCTGTGCGCTCCTGGTAAACAGATGTATTCAGTCTGCGTTTCTCTGGATTATGATTTCTAACTGAAACACAAGCATGTGGGTTTACTGCTATCTTTTCCCACCAGCATTGGATACCTGAGGAAAGATGTTTTCTAATCCATTTCTCTGAACACTGGCTTAATTTCTTTTGGGTGACTTTGCCTCCCTGTTCATGACAGTTCACCTTTAAGAACCTCTAGGAGCTGGAAACCACCCTGGCATGCTGGCTTTTGTATCTCAGACACACTTTTTTGGTGCCACCCAGTGGCCAATTAGGTTGATTTCAGGTCCTGGAATGGTGACTGTCTTACATTTAGCTGGTATACCTGGATTCACATTGCTTATGGAAGACCCTAAATGTTTGAGAGACTGAAGTACCTTAAGACAGTGGCCAAGAAAATGACCATTTGAAAGACTTTGAATTTCCCCCCCCCCAGAATGCCCTACTTAGAGCAGTTTTGATAGCCTGCCTGATCTGGACTTGAACACTGGCTCTGAGGCTTTCTAGCTGGGTGACATCAAGCATGTTTCTTAACCTCTCTTAGCCTGGCTTATTCATCTATAAAGAGGAGATAATAGTATGATGGTGAGAAATAAGTAAAATAACACATTTCCAGTGCATAACAAAGTATCTGACACATGATAACAGTTGGTAAAATGTAATGGCCATTATTATTATTCTGATTATTTGGTGTGCCTAGTTCTGGGCAAAAAATAGGCACTTCATAAATGGTTGTTATAGTAATAACAGGCAATCCAAATTATTAGTCAAATAGCAAATATCAATGACATGTTATGCATTCAAGTCTGTCTATTGAGGGGGTCGTTACAGGTTCTTTGCCTCCAGGTGCTTAGAATTCCTCTGAGTGGAGAGACAGCAGACAGAATGGTAGTTCTGTCTGGTACACGGTGTGGTGGGGGAGGGCAGGGGTGGCTGGGGAAGGGATGGGGGGAACTCCCCACCCTGGAGCGCTGGGGCGGGGCCTGGCTGGATGGAAGGGAAGGACAGGGTGGGTGGTGGTAGCGAATACCCATGAATACCCACAGTGGGCTGGGACTAAGGAGGCTGCAGGGTGATGGTGGTAGTGAATACCCATGAATACCCACAGTGGGCTGGGACTAAGGAGGCTGCAGGGTGAAGCAGAAGCTTGTGTAGGGGAAGTCAGAGGGTGACTGTCGGAATGATGATCTTTCTCTGTCATCTTGTGTGTTTGTCTACTGGGACTGCTGGAACAAACAACCACAAGCTGGGTGGCTTACAACAACAGAAATGTATTGTCTTACGGTTCTAGAGGCCAGAAGTCTGAAACCAAGGTGTTGGCAAGGCCGTGTTCCCTCCAGTTTCTAGGGACAATCCATTTCTTGCCTCTTCCAGCTTCTGTGGCACCAGGTTTTCTTTGGCTTGTAGCCTCATTGCTTCGGTCTCTGCCTCTGCAGTCACATGGCTTTCTCCCCTGGGTGCGTCTCTTTGCCTCTCTCTCATGTGGACACACGATGGCATTCAGGGCCCATGCGTCATCCAGGGTAACCGTCTCATCTCAGAATCCTTAACTTGAGCACATCTGCAGACACTTTCTCCAAATAAGGTCACATTGACAAGTTCCAGGGATGAAGGCTTGACATTTGGGGGCCATTAGTTAATCTAGGGCATCTTATTTCTTATTTTCTCCTCCAGTCTGAATTTATTAAGCTTCCTGTTATTTTCTAGTTCTCTATTTCCTTAAATCCACTTTCTGTTTTTCTCATTCTTTTCAACTATAGTTTCTCTCTCCCCAGCCTCCCTGACTTTCTTTTTGTCTGGCCAGAGTCAGGTTGGTACCAAAGTTCACCAGGAAAGGAGTTCTTAGGTAGAGCTGTGATGATGTTTGGCCCCTGCTGAGCACTCTACTCTCTTCCTGCCCTCCTTGCTGTCTGGTGTTGCTCCTCTGTGCATTTGTGCATGCTCTCTCTCTTTCCCGGAATGCTTCCTTCCCCCTCCACGCCATCCACCTTTACCTCATTGTCACCTACTCATCCTCTGCTCTTACTCAACACAACCTCTTCTGGGAAGTCTTCCCTGACCAGTCTCCCCTTCTCCGAGGAGTTTTGCTAGGTCCCCTTCCTAAGGACTCCCATGGCATCTTGCTTCATGTCCATGGGGTGTGGGCAGGCAGCTCTATCCAACTTTATCTCTTCAGGACCCATGTTGACAGCAGGTTTATCTCAGTACTTATTTCCACCATCATACTGGCTCCTAAAGCTTCCATCTAGAAATGACACATCACTTTTGCTCACACTTTATTGATCAAAGCAAGTCACATGGTCATGCCTAACTTTAAAGAGGCTGGGGAAGTTCAATCATACCTGTGCCCAGGAGAGGACTGGGAAATATCTGGCAGATGACACAGATGATCAGAACAAAGATGAGTTTGCTGTAGAATCTGAGTCCAAGCCAAGAGGACAGCATCTCTGTCCAGACATCTCCAGGCTCAGCCCATTTCAGTATACGTGGATTCGCAGAAACTTTATAAATTCAGAATAGATGCAGAAAGGGCAGGGTGTGTATGTCTGTGCTTTCCACAAATGCGCCTATTTCACTTCTCAGAAGTGAGGTGGGGTAAGGAAAGGACAAGCCTGCCCACAGGCTTAAGAGTGCATAGAGGAGTAAGTCTTTTACAGCCACATCCAAGAGATGTGCCTCAGTTCCTCCTCTAGCCTATCTTTGCTTGAGAGGTTCAGGTGACCAAGGTGAAAGAGTAACTTTGGGCAGACCCAGGCTCTACATGTCTCCCCCAGAAGTTACCATAATGTGTAGGAGCAAAAGTCTGTTACACCCTGACAGATGGGCTCATGAGGAGGAACTGGAGTCTCCCCAGCTCCTCAGTAAAGAGAACATGCCAGCAGACACCAAATGGGAACATCAGGGCCCCCCTCCAGGGCTGCTCTGCCTCTGGGCTCTCACTGAAAATAAAGTGAGACTTTGGATTTGGTGTTTTTTCAGGGTGTACAGTTTCTTTAGTGGCAGAAGTGAGTTTTGCTTTAAGGAAACTTGACACATGAAACTGCAGATAAAGTAGGGACTAGCTCTTTGCTCTATGAAAGCGTTCTTTGATGTAGAAAAAGGATTTGTCATGCACTGTAATATACTTGAAATATGATGTGAGCTACAAAAACTCAGTTTGTATACAATATTACAGGGACACATGTCTTTCTTATCTAAATCTCATCTGCATATTGAAACCTGAAGAATAAGGAAACATTAAAAAAAAAAAATTATAGGAACATCCTCTTCATATAGGGAAAAATCCTGGACCTGGGAGCATGCAGACATGGTATCAAACCCTGTCTCTGCCATTTGCTGATAGTCAAGTTATTTTAGGGAGTGTGCAAATCTGAGTGTTTTCAATGGGTGTGAAACCATATACCTCACAGAGCTGCGTGATGAACCAACAGGTGCGGAGCTCGAACGCCGCACCCGGCATGGAGTTGGCTCTCCAAAAAGTCTGTGTTTTCCCTGTTTTCTGAGGAGTCGATTGGGATCCTCTCCTCGCTGTGGACATAGGCTGTGTGTGGGTCTGAAAGCAGACATGTTCAGCTTCAGACTTCTGAGGGAGCAGGGTGAGAGGCTGGGCTCCAGGCTGCGAGGGTACTGCCATCTCTTGTCACAGTCTGAGGCTTGGTGAAGTGACCCCGAATGCAATTGCTTGGGCTTCTCTTCCGGTTGCCTCTAGGAGGTTCCTGGGTTTTTCCCTCCCATGATGTCTGAGTGCTGGAAGAAACGGTAGTTGAAAATCCCCTAATATTTAGTTGCCAGAAACTTCCATTTGGGATTGGACTTTCTCCACAGAGCTGACCAGGAACGCTTCCCTGTTCTTTGCCAGGTGGATGGGAGAGGAAGGGTCACTAGACTTCTGTGGCTGCCTCCTTCAGGATCCTGGATACACGGGCCTCATCTGACTGCATCTCGTGCTCCTCTGGAGAAAAGACAGGATCTGGGAGATTTAAACATCATTCTCCGACAATGTTGCATAAATCCCCACCCCCCTCCTTCTTTTCCTGCTCCTCCTCCTCTTCTTTTCTTCTTCCTCCTTCTCTTCTCCTTCTTCCTCTTACTTACGCCCCACCCCACCCAAGGTGATTATTCCCCTGTAAGAATTTTTTCATCCTTTGAATTTGGATGCACTGATTTTTCCTGTGTCCCCTCCTACCTCTCTGACTGTCCCTGCTCAGTCTCCTTTGTGGAATGACTCACTCACTTCTGAATTGTGAAGGCCCCTGTATTTTCCCTTCTCATTTGCTCTCCTCTCCCCAGGTAATGTGACCTTCTCCTGTAGCTCCTGCGGATGCCACCTCAAGTCTCCTAAATTCTTATTTCTGGATGAGACGTATGACCAGTTGCCAAATGTGCATCATCATTGGGTTGTCCCACCTCAGTTCAACACATCTTGGACTGAACTCGCTTCCTGCACACACCTACACAGTTGCTCAAGCCAGAGACCTGCATATCACATTTTACTTCTTTCTAGCCATCAACCCTCATAGACAGTCTGTGATTATTTTCTTACTGTCTGAAGGTGGACCAAAGGCAGAATGTCCACCAAACTGGAAAGGTATCTTGAGAACAAACAATGAAATAGGCCCTTCCATGCAATAAAGCAAATACTTTTATTACAGGGTAGCTTACATACAGGGTGATATGGCAGGCAATTGATGACCCAAAGGCATATGCAAAGCTTCTCTGTATCATCTCTTGGCTGAGCTCAGGTTTATGTAAATAATTTGTAAATAAGCTTAATGTAACTAACTCCATATGTTGATTCAGGTGGCCAGGTTGGCCTATTGCCAAACTGGTACTTAATCATTCCTTCTTCACAGTCAGCAGGTTTGTTCCTATCTATTGTTCTAATGGCCTCACCCTTATTTATAGTATAGCTTTATGGGCAAAGCTCTCACAAAGGACATAACAAGCAGTAAAGGCTCAAGATGGAGTCAGTTATGCTCATGGTCCCATACTTACTTCTGTCTCTCATGTGCCTGGTTCAGGCTCCAATATCTATTACCTGTATCAGACTCCTAATGAGCCTTTGGCCTTACATCTTGACTTCCTCCAATATGTTCTCTGTAGAAATATGAAGGTCTCTTTCTAAAAATGCAGATTGGGATATTTCTTTAATTAAAAACTTTCAGTGGCTTCTGTCATCTACAGGATAAGCTTCACTTTCCCTAGAAAGGCAAGAAAGGCCTCTGAGGTCTGGTTCCTCTCTGTCCCTCTAGCTTTATTTCCTTCCACTGCCACACTGTGTCAACATCAGTTGTCTTGTGGCTCCCCAAGCAGGCTACATCAAACCTCAGTTTCTGGAAAGTCCTTTCCTCCACTGTGTATTTGGTGAACTCAAATACATCCTTTGATTTTTTACTTTTTTCTCTATAGAGTTGTCTCTGACTTTCCAAACTGAATTAATTACTAGCCTCCTCTGGGCAATTGCTGTACCTCATACTATTGCACCTCTATTGTTGCACTTGAAATTGCTTTTTATGAGTTCATCTTCCCCATTAAACTGTGAGTGCTTGAGGGCAGGAACTGAGTCATATTCATCTCTGTATCATCAACTTCTTGCCCAAGGCCATATCGTCACTATTAAATAGACACTGCGGTTCAAAATTTGAGAGTTTCACAGGAGCCTTTCTGTTCATTTAGTAGAGAGGGATACAGGCAGTCATCAGCCCATCCATTGTGTGCCCTTCCTGCATGGATCTGAGTTTTGCATGGCTATCGGAGAGCTGTTTAAGATCCCCCATGTTTTCCCCCAACCACAACATCTCTTTCAGTTTCATAAGCTTTCTGAACTCCTCTTCCTTCCCAAACTGTGCTCTCTTTTGCTATCCAGTATGACAGATAAACTAATTTGGCTAATTTGGACATAGTATTGATGGCCGATAATAATATAAAGAACAACTATAGGCAGTTTACACTTACATAATATAACTGCTCCTCATGTTATTTATGTTTTAGTGAAAATTAATACCATTTATGAGCTTTTTAGAAACTTGGGATTATAGTTTGCATACTATTAAAAAGAAAGTTTCATTACTGATATGAATAAAGAAGAATCTCAATAATTGCTGAACTTTAGCTAAATGTTTCTTCCATCATAAGATAATTTTTTTAAAAGCCTTCTAAAATTCGTGAAGAAGTTATGAAAACAGCAAGGGAGTAGAGTCATTACATTTGTTTAACTGACTGTTTCAACTTCAGGAATTATCTACTGACTCCCTTCTTTCTTGTTATAATTTTGTTCAGGTGTCATTTTCCTCTATGTGTCTTAGCTAATTTGTGGCCATGATGATAGTCCTATCCACTTAGTTAGAGACTGGATTAAGGGTGGGCACATGACATTCTAGCAAAGAAATGTGGGGGAGGGTCTGCAAGAGAGTCTTTTGAAAAAAAAATTTTTTTACTCTAATTCTACTAGACACCATCACATCTGCAAGGATCCTTGCAGTGGTGGCAGCCACAGGAGGGGGTAAGCAGAATCCAGACAACATGAGAATCGCAGAGCAGACACATGGAAGTGGATCCTCCCTGACATCAAAGCTGCTGAATTAACTCACCTGGAGCCTCTCTACAGTGGGAATTCTTGTGAGTCAATAAATTTTTCTTTTTGTTTATGCCAGTGGTTCTTTGAAAAGATCCACAAAATTGACAAAACTTTGGCTAGACAGACAAGAAAAAAAGAGAGGTGACTCATTACTAAAGTCAAGAATGAAAGAGAAGGCATTACTATTGGCTTTACAGAAATAAAAATAATTGTAAGGCTGTGAACAATTGCAAACTGAAGTTTTCTACAAATTGGAAAACTATGATGAAATGTACAAATTCCTAGCAAGAACTAACTCCCAAAACTGAATTCAAGAAGAAATGGAACATCTGAATAGACCTATAACAATAAGATTGAATTAGTAATCAAAGAAGTTCCCAAAAAGAAAAGCTCAGGACCAGAAGGCTTCACTGGTGAATTCTGCCAAACATTCAAATGAAATTTAACACCAATATTTCACAAAGTCTTACACAAAATAGAAGAAGAGGGAATACTTCTCAATTCATTCTAAAACAAGACAAAGAACATAAAACTATCCCTTATGAATATAGACCAAAAATTCTCTATAAAACACTAGCACCATTCCAGCAATATAAAAAAGATTGCACTCCAGAACTGCTAAGGATTGAATGTCCCACCAAAACTCACTGACGCTTGATCCCCATTGTAACAGCATGAAGCGGTAGGAAATCACACTATAGCAGTGTTAAAAGGCAGGGCCTTTAAGAGGTGACTGGATTGTGAGGACTGTGCTCTCTTGAGTGGATTAATCCATTGATGGAGTAATGGGTTATCGTAGGTGTGGACTGGTGGCATTCTAAGAACAGCACATGAAAGAGCTCTTGCCATTCTCGTCATGTGATACCTTGATCAGCATGGGACACTGTGGGGGCTCCCCACCAAGAAGAAGGCCCTCATCAGATGCACCCCCTGGACAGTGGACTTCCCAGCATCTGAAACTGTAAGAAATAATTTCATTTTCTTTATAAATTACCCAGTTTCAGGTATTCTGTTACCAGAGACAGAAAATGGACTACTACAATAACCAACTGGGATTTAAATCAGGAATGCAAGGTTTGTTTGTGGTATCAAAATTAATCAATGTAATAGAATAAAGGACAAAACTACATTATCATCTCAACAGATACAGAAAAAGCATTTGACAAAATGTAACACCTCTTTATGACAAAAACATTCAGCAAGGTAGGAATAGAAGAAACCTTCAATCTGCTAAAGGGCATCTATGAGAAACCTACAGTCAACATTATACTTAATGTTTAAAGACGGATCAGTCCTTTTATCATTAAGTAGTGTCCCTCATTGTCTCTTTTTATGGTTTTTAGTTTAAAGTCTATTTTGTCAGATATAAGAATAGCCACTCCTGCTCGTTTTTCTTTTCTGTTTGCATGGTAAATCTTTTTCCATCCTTTCACTCTTAGTCTGTGTGAATCTTTATGGGTGAGGTGGGTCTCTTGTAGGCAGCATATAGTTGGGTCCTGCTTTTTGATCCAGTCAGCCAGTCTGTGTCTTTTAATTGGGGAATTTAAGCCTTTAACATTAAGAGTTGTTATTGAAAGGTGTTGATTTATTCCTAGCATTTTATTGGTTGTTTGGTTGTCTTAGGTGTCTTTTGTTCCTTGCTTTCTGATTTACTGTTTGGTTTCTTTGTTTGTTGGTTCCTTAGGTTGTAGATAGTGTTTTTGTTAGCTTGTTTTCTCTTCATGAATGCCATTTTTATTGTACTAGCGGGTTTAGATTTTTCTTAGGTTTTTATGGCAGTGGTAGTTATTTTTCGGGAACCAAACCCAGTACTCCCTTGAGGATTTCTTGTAAGGGTGGTCTTGTGGTAGTGAACTCCCGCAGTTTTTGTTTGTCTGAGAAATATACTATTTGCCCCTCATTTCGGAAGGATAGCCTTGCAGGGTAGAGTATTCTTGGCTGGCAATCTTTGTCTTTTAGTATTTTGAAAATATCATCCCATTCCTTTCTAGCTTTTAGGGTTTGTGATGAGAAGTCTGATGTTAACCTGATTGGGGCTCCCTTATAGGTGATTTGACGCTTCTCTCTTGCAGCTTTTAAGATTCTCTCTTTGTCTCTGAGTTTTGCCAATTTGACTATGACATGTCTTGGAGAAGGCCTTTTTGGGTTGAATACGTTTGGAGATCGTTGAGCTTCCTGGATCTGAAGATTTGTGATTTTTCCTATACCTGGGAAGTTTTCTGCCACTATTTTGTTGAATATGTTTTCAATGGAATCTCCATTTTCCTCCCCTTCTGGAATACCCATGACTCGGATATTTGAGCGCTTGAGGTTGTCTGATATCTCTCTCAAATTTTCTTCCATGTCCTTGATTCTTTTTTCTTTCTTTTTGTCTGCTTGTGTTATTTCAAACAGCCCATCTTCAAGTTCAGAGGTTCTCTCTTCAACTTCGACAAGCCTGCTGGTTAAACTCTCCGTTGTGTTTTTTATTTCGCTGAATAATTTCTTCAGTTCAGCAAGTTCTGCTACATTTTTTTTCAGGACATTGATTTCCTTGTATATTTCCTCTTTCAGATCCTGTATACTTTTCCTCATTTCATCATGATGTCTAGCTGAGTTTTCTTGTATCTCATTCAGTTTCCTTAGAATTATCACTCGAAATTCCTTGTCAGTTATTTCAAGGGCTTCTTGTTCTATAGGATCTAGGGTATGAGATTTATTAACTTTTGGTGGTGTACTTTCTTGATTTTTTGTATTTCTGGTGTCTTTTTTTTGGTGTTTATTCATTGTGGCAGGGGGTTTCACAGTCCACCGGTTTGAGACTAATGACTAACTAGGATGTTGCTGTGGTTGCTAATTTGGTATGGCTCCCGCTGTGACTGCTCAGTTGGCCTCTAGTGTCTTGTGTGTGTGGTTGCCTCGGGTCTTGGGCTTCTCCGGGGATCCACCTTTCTGGTCAGCTTGTACTCTGCTGGGCTGGTGGATCACGTACCACAGGGTGTGTGATCTCTGTTGAGCTTTCACTTTCTGTACAGGACTTCTCCCCGTTCCGTGTGCTCTGGCCCAGGCTGTTAGATCGTGCAGTGGCGACCCCACCGGGTGTGTGGTTTCTGTCGAGTCTCCCCCCTCTGTGCACACTGTGCTGGGCTGGGGCGTGTCTTCTGCACCCCTCGTCTATCAGCTGGGCCTTCAAGACCCTGCTCAGCACCGCCTCGCCCAGGAAGTCTATCAGGTTTCTGCTATGCACAGACAACCGGTCTCTCTGGGTGCCTTTGTAGCACTGTGTAGATCTTTCTCGGGTCTTGTTCACCTTTGTATCCCCCCGGTATAAACCGAGTCTAGTGCCTGCCTGCAGCCTGCTCTCCGGCAGGTTCAAGCGGACCTGGGAACTCTCCTACCACACTATTCCCAACCAGAAATTCGTTAGGCTTTTTTCCAAACTGGTGGTCGCAGAGATGTTATCTGCCTCCCAGTAACAGGAAGTTTACCGGGGCGGAGTCCAGGGTGTGGTGGAGTGACAGTCGGCCCGCCCGTACTTTCTAGCCCTCCCAACACTGGTCGGGACGCCCCACACCCCCAGCCCCGCCAGAGAACCGCGGAGGGAGTGAGAGAGGAGGCCGGCCCGCAGGGTCCGGAAAGCCCCGCGCCAGGCCAAGCAAATGGGCTCAGTGATGGCCGAGCAGGGCGGAGCTGCCCGCACCTGGGAAAATGGAGGCAGCACCGGGGCAGTGAGTGGCCTGGTGGTGCAGGCGGGAGCCGCGTGGGCCAGGGATCACTCACAGTGCTGTGCCAGGTCGGGCGCTCGCTCTGTCTCTGGTTTGTTGCCTTCCGTGTTCTCGGCGCTGCCGCCTCGGGCTGTTCAGTCGCGGCGCCGCTCGGGCGCTCCCAGGAATCTTCTTTAATGCCGGCCTGAAACCTCGAATCCTGAATAGGGCAGCTGGCCGCCTTCAGTGCGGCCCCAGCCTCCGGGATCCTGGCTGCATCCACAGCAGCCCTGGCGCCGTGTTCCCTGTTTCAAGACTCGCTTTTGCAGCTAAGAATCAGTTCTTTTCCTGCTCCACACTTCAAAGCTGTTGCCTGTAAATGAGGCAGCCTCTCCTGCCGGGGGCAAAGTGGCGTTGAGCCCCCACGACCGGCCAGCAGCAGCAGTCCTCCCTTAAGAGATGGCCAGAGGAAGGTCCACAAGTTTCCCGGCTGCCTGAGGCCCAGTGGCCACCTTTTCCACCTCAGCTACTCCGCGCCAGCCGCCGCAGCCGCCGCCATCTTGAAAATCCGAAAGCAGTTTTTAAAAAAGAATACTCTACTGAAGGGGTTGACTAGATTTTATCTGCCACATATATACCCCTGACACGCAGGCGTATTACTTCACGGCAATTACCACGGTTACGGGGGCCACTCCGCTGGTTGATCACCCTTCCTCAACCTTCTTTCAGGACCGAGCAGCCGGGGGCCCCACTCGCTCGCCTTTCACCCACGAGTTTTAAAAAATGCCTCACACAGGGCACCACTCTGTCGGGTCCACCAATGTTTAAAGACTAAAACCATTTCCCGAAGATAAAGAACAAGACAAGGATTTCTATTGTCACCATTTACATTCAGCACTGTACTGGAAATTCTAACCAGGGCAGTCAGGCAAGAAAAATAAATACAAAGCATCCAAATTGGAAAGAAAAAAAAAGTATCTCTATTTGCAGATGACGTGACTCATATATTTGAAATCTTAAGGAATTCACAAAAATAACTATAGAGCTAATAAATAAGTTCAGCACTGTTGCAAGATATATGACCAATAATCAAAAGTCAATTGTAATTCTGTACACTAGAAATGAGCAATCCCAAAGTGAAATTAAGAAAATAATTCTATTTGCTAATTATCAAAAACAATAAAATATTTAGAAATAAATTTAACAAAATAAGTGTAAAAATATACAATGAAAACTACAAAACTTCCTTGACATAAAGAACTAGGTAAATGGGTAGACTTGTACTCAGTAATCGGAAGACTTAATATTGATAAGATGATAATACTCCCCAAATTGTTCTAGAGATTCAGTGAAATCCTTATCAAAATCTCAACTGATTTTTTTTCCAGAAATTAACAAGATGATCCTAAGATTCATATGGAAATACAAAGGACTCAGAATAGCTAAAACAATTTAGAAAAAAAATTGGACTCACGCCTCCCAATATAAAAATGTATGACAAAGCAAAAATAATCAAGACTACATGGAATTGCCATAATGTAGACATATAGATCAATGGAGTAGAATTGAGAGTCCAGAAATAAATGCTTACATTTAAGGTCAATTGATTTTTGATAAGGGTGCCAAGACAACTTAATGGGGAAAGAATACTCTTTTCAACGAATGATGCTGGGACAATTGGTATCTATGTGCAAAAGAATGAATTTGGACCCCTACGGTGGGCCATATAAAAACTTAATTCAAAAGAGAGGCCTAAATGTAAAAGTCAAAACCGTAAAACTCTTACAAGAAAACATAGGAGTTAATCTTTAGGAGCTTGGATCCAGCAATGTCTTCTTAGGTATGACAAAAGCACAAGCAACAAAAGAAAAAAATAAATGAATTGAACTTCATCAAAATTGAAAGCTTCTGGGTTTCAAAGGACTCCATCAAGAAAGTGAAAACACAATCCACAGAATGGGAGAACATATTTGCAAATGATACATCTGACAAGGACTTATATTTAGCATAAGTAATTATTTCTTACTACTCAACAAAAAGAATTGGGCAAAGGATTTGAATAGACATAGCTTCAAAGATGATACACAAATGTCCAATGAACACATGAAAAATGATAACCCTCATTATGTATTAGGAAAATGCAAATCAAAATCAAAGTGAGATACCACTTCACATACACTAGGATAGCTAGAATAAGAAAGACAGACAATAACGTGCTGGCAAGATTGTGGAAAAATTGGAACCTTCATATATTGCTGGTAGAAATGTAAAATGGTGCAGGCTTGTTGGAAAGCATTTTGGCAGTTCCTCAAAATATTAAACATAGGGTTGTCATATGATCCAGCAACTTTACTCCTAAGTATATACCAAGGAGAACTGAAAACACATGTCCACATTAAAATTGTACATGGAAACAACCCATATATCTATCAACTAGTCAAGTAATTAAAAAATGTAATATACCCATACAATGAAACATTATTCAGCCATAAAAAGAATCAAGTACTGATTCATTCTACAACATGTATGAACATTGAAAACAGTATGCTAAAGGAAAAAAGCCAGACACAAAAAGCTACATGATATATGAAGCCAGACATGTCCAGAATAGGCAACTGTATGGAGACAGAAGGTGGGTAGATTTGTGGTTGGCAAGGGATGGGGGTTGGGGTTGGGATAATACCATGTGACTGATAATGAGCACAGGCTTTCTTTTTGGGGTGATGAAGCTGTTCTGGAATTAGTGAAGATGGTCACACAACTTTGTGAATATACTAAAAACCACAGAATTGTGCACTTTAAAAAAGTGAATTTTGTGGGTAGGTCAGTTATATCTCAATAGAGAATTTATATATTAGGAACAAAGAATAGGAATAATTCATGGGCAAGACTTCTCTTTCAGATTCCTCTCTCCAAGCCCTTGTAAAGAATTGAAATCTGTCTTAATAAAGATGTCCTCTACCTATTCTGTGACTGTCTTTGACCTTGGATCTTTAATGCAAAAACCGGTGGCTTTAATGTAATGGCCACTGGGTAAGACTTTTTATGGTAGTGAAACATATTTTTTATTGAAGCATAACACACTCAAAACAGTACATGAATCATAAGTGTACAAAGTGAACACGCCTATGTAACCATCAACCAGTTCAAGAGAAAGTTCCATTATCCTGAAAGCACATCCTGTGTATCTGCCCATCCAATAACCTTTCTATTTCTCTAATCTCACTAAATGTAACTCCTGACTTCTAACATCACAGATATGAACTTTTCTAAATGGAATCACACATTATATATTCTTTTCTTTCTGCCTTATTTTGCACAATATAATGTATGTGAGATTCATGCACGTTGCTGCATGCAACTATAGTTAGGCATTTCTATTGCTATATTCAATTCATTGTATATACATATACCACAAAATTTTAAAAAATTTTCTGCTGTTGATGGACATTTGGCTTGTTTCCAGGTTTGGGGCCATTATGGATGATGACACTGTGAACTTTCCTGTACGTAACTTTTGGTGCACATGGGCATGAATTTCTTTTTAAATTTTATATTAACTTTTAAAACTTTAATCATTTTTGTTGGATATATATGTATATAGGAATTCCTGGGTCATTGACTATGCATATATATTTAAGGTTAATGGATACTACTGAACTATTTCCTAAAGCGGTTATACAAATTTATACTCCCATCTGCAGCATATGAGAGTTTCAGTTGCTCTACGTTATTGTATACACTGGTTTTGTCAGGCTTTTAAATTATAATCACGTTAAGGGTTATACCAGTGGCATCTTATTGTAGTTTTCATATGCACTTCCCTTAATGAATCTGGCCACCTTTTTATTTGTTTATTGGCCATTTGGATATTGATTTTTGTGAAGTGTCCATTCAAATCTCTTGCCTATTTCTAGATACGTTTGTCTGTCTTTTCCTTACTTATTGATAGAAGTTTTTAATTTATATAGTCTGGATATGTGTCTCTTTTAGTTATTTGTATTATAAGAATCTTCTCCCATTCAGTGGCTTGTCTTTTCACATTCATAATGGGACTTTTTTGATGAATGGAAGTTAATTTAGTCTAATTTATCATCTTTTCCCTAGTAGATTTTGTATCCTTTACAGGAGTCTTTGCCTACTCTAAGGTCATAAAGATATTCTATTATTTCTTATCTTTTAGAAGATTCATTGTTTATATTTCACATTTAGATATGCAATCCATGTGGAATTGATTATTTTGTATAGTTTGAAGTAGGGATTGGGTTTAATTTCTTTACCTATGAATATCTAATTGATCAACAATACCTAATGACAAGACCATCTTTTCTCATCGCTCTCCGTGCCACACATCATAAATCAAGTGTTCATACTGCATGGGTCTGTTTCTGGAGTTTCTGTTCAGGTCCATTTATCTATTTGTGTTTTCTTGCACCAATCCCACACTGACTTAATTACTATAACCTTATTAGAATTCCTGACATCTTTAAAAGTAAATAGTTTCTTTTCATTGTTCTTTGAATTTGTCTTGGGTATTCTTGGTACTTTACTCTGCCATATCAATTACAGAACTAGTTTGTCAGATTACACACATACACATCTGCTGAGATTTTGATGGGGAGTGAATTTATAGATCCTTTTGGGAAGAATTGACACATTTACAATACTGTAACTTCCAACTCAGGAACATGGCATTTATATGTATATATATCTCAATTATATTTATATTTATGTTATATATTTTATTTATAATTATATTATATTTATGTTTTTATATATATCAATTTATTTCAGTTCCATTTCATTTCTGTCAATAATGCTTTAGAGTTTTCTATGTAGATTTCATGTACATATTCTGTCAGATTTATTCCTAGGCATTTGATTTTTTTGGTGTTATTATAAGTAATAATTAAAACATTTAAAATATTCTAATTCCTAGTATGTAGAAATACAATATTTTTGTATATTGACCCTTTATCCGGCGTAATTGCTAAACCCACCTATTATCTAGTAATTTATAAATTTCTATTTTGTGTGTTTGTGCATCCAATTGTATCTTCCACAAATAATGGCATTTTTCTTTCTTTCTAATCTTTTTTTCTTGCCTTATTAGATTAATCCAGTAGAACCCTGACAATTAGTGAGTAAGTTTTATTCCCAATTTCACAGGGAAAGCTTCCAGCATTTAAACATTAAACATGATATGTTTTTGGTTTATTGCAAACAACTTTTATCAGATTTGGTAGTTTGCTTGTATTCTTACCTTGCTAAGATTTTATTACGAATGAGTGTTAAATTTTATCAATTTTTTCTTGCACCTATTGAACAAAATTGTATAATTTTTCTCATTTTCTGTAAATGCAGCGAATCACTTTGACTTTTAAAAGTTAAACTTCTCTTGCACTTCCAGAATTATCTCCACTTGGTCATAATATATTATCTTTCTCATATTTTGCTTGATTCTTTTTAATACTATTTTGTGTAGGATTTTTGAATTCTAGTATTATGTTTAGGATTCATGAGTAAGTTTGGTATGCAATTTTCCTTTCTTTTTTATTGTAATGTCCCTTATCAGGTTTCGGTATCAAGATTATGCTAGCCTCATAAATGAGCTAGGAAGTATTCAGCATTAAAAAAAAAAAAATCTCTGGAAGGTTTGTGGAAGTCGAGTATTATTTCATTCTTGTGATACTTGCTTTTGTGAAAATCCACATATTCCATGAAGTCTGAGGTAGATGAATTAGCCCTCACCATGTTTAGATACTGACCATGTCTCATATCTCACAGTATTTGCTTCCTAGCTTATTCTTTGAGCTTGTACTTTCTTTTCTTTCTTTCTTCTTTTTTTACTTTACTGAAAATGGTGTTCTCTCTCTCTCACTCTCTCTCTCTCTTTGTGGTTTTAATGTAGTTGTAAGGAGAGAGTAGAGCAAAAAATATTTCCATTCTTCTCTCAAGGGAAATCCTTTGTCTCTGTTTTATACCAAAATCCTTGCTTTATGCCAAAGTAGTGAAGCTTTCTTTTTTTTTTATATTTTATTTTGTCGATATACATTGTGGCTGATTATTGTTGCCCATCACCAAAACCTCCCTCCCTCCTCCTTCCCCCCCTCCCTCCCACCAATGTCCTTTCTGCTTGCTTGTCATATCAACTTCAAGTAATTGTGGTTGTTAAATCTTCTTCCCCCCCCAGTTTTTTTTTTTTTGTGTGTGTGTGTGTGTGTGTGAATTTATATATTAATTTTTAGCTCCCACCAATAAGTGAGAACATGTGGTATTTCTCTTTCTGTGCCTGACTCGTTTCACTTAATATAATTCTCTCAAGGTCCATCCATGTTGATGCAAATGGCAGTATTTCATTCGTTTTTATAGCTAAGTAGTATTCCATTGTGTAGATGTACCACATTTTCTGTATCCACTCATCCGATGATGGACATTTGGGCTGGTTCCAACTCTTGGCTATTGTAAAGAGTGCTGCGATGAACATTGGGGAACAGGTATACCTTCGACTTGAAGATTTCCATTCCTCTGGGTATATTCCCAACAGTGGGATAGCTGGGTCGTATGGTAGATCTATCTGCAATTGTTTGAGGAACCTCCATACCATTTTCCATAGAGGCTGCACCATTTTGCAGTCCCACCAACAATGTATGAGAGTTCCTTTTTCTCCGCAACCTCGCCAGCATTTATCGTTCAGAGTCTTTTGGATTTTAGCCATCCTAACTGGGGTTAGATGGTATCTCAATGTGGTTTTGATTTGCATTTCCCGGATGCTGAGTGATGTTGAGCATTTTTTCATATGTCTGTTGGCCATTTGTATATCTTCCTTAGAGAAATGCCTACTTAGCTCTTTTGCCCATTTTTTAATTGGGTTGCTTGTTTTTTTCTTGTAAAGTTGTTTGAGTTCCTTATATATTCTGGATATTAATCCTTTGTCAGCTGTATATTTTGCAAATATTTTCTGCCACTCTGTTGGTTGTCTTTTAACTCTTTTAATTGTTTCTTTTGCTGTGCAGAAGCTTTTTAGTTTGATATAATCTCATTTGTTTATTTTTCCTTTGGTTGTCCGTGCTTTTGGGGTCGTATTCATGAAGTCTGTGCCCAGTCCTATTTCCTGAAGTGTTTCTCCTATGTTTTCTTTAAGAAGTTTTATTGTTTCAGGGTGTATATTTAAATCCTTAATCCATTTTGAGTTGATTTTAGTATACGGTGAGAGGTATGGATCTAGTTTCATTCTCCTGCATATGGATATCCAGTTATCCCAGCACCATTTGCTGAAGAGGCAGTCCCTTCCACAGTGAATAGGCTTGGTGCCTTTGTCAAAGATCAGATGGCAGTAAGTGTGTGGGTTGATTTCTGGATTCTCTATTCTATTCCATTGATCAGTGTGTCTGTTTTTATGCCATTACCATCCTGTTTTGGTTATTATAGCTTTGTAGTATAGCTTAAAGTCAGGTAGTGTTATGCCTCCAGCTTTATTTTTTTTGCTCAGCATTGCTTTGGCTATGTGTGGTCTTTTATTATTCCATATAAATGTCTGGATAGTTTTTTCCATTTCTGAGAAATATGTCTTTGGAATTTTGATGGGGATTGCATTGAATTTGTATATCACTTTGGGTAGTATGGACATTTTCACTATGTTGATTCTTCCAGTCCAAGAGCATGGGATATCTTTCCATTTTCTTGTATCCTCTCTAATTTCTCTCAGCAGTGGTTTGTAGTCCTCATTATAGAGATTTTTCACATCCTTGGTTAACTCAATTCCTAAGTAGTGAAGCTTTCTTTTTAGAATTTCAGGCACTTAAGATAGGAGAATGGAGGAACTGTTTGGGAGAAGCACGGTTGAGAAGGTGAGAAACCACGGCATATTGGAAGAGCACTGGATTGGGAGTCAGCAGGCCTGGGTATTTGACTACACTCCCTGTCTTATTGTCTGTGTGAGGCACTTAACTTATTTGAGCTTTAGTCTCTTCTGTAAAACAAAGAGAGCAACGCCCGCCTTGCCAAGCTCACAGGATTAATGGGAGGATCAAATAGTACAAAAAATATTATCCTATTTGTAAAATGCTACAGGAATAAAATATATTATTTTTATGCCTTCACATAAAGCTCTCTGGAAAGCTGTCAGGGAATGAGTAACAAAAGGATGTCAGAGCTACTGTTGCCTTTTCATTCCATCTTAATGAATATCCCCCAGCTAATATGCAGTCACAGAGGAGTCACGTTAATATGGAATTTATATAATTCATAAACTGCTACAGCAGCCTGGAAAGGGTTTAATTAGTTGCCTTCACTCTTAATTATTTTAAAACCTCAATAGTCAAATGAGCTGTTTGGCAGTTTAATTAATTTGCATTAAGCCCAAAGGTCTTGAATGAGCAGTGAGTTTATGAACACAAAGTCTAAGGCTTGGCAGGAGCATGTCAAGCCTGAATGGATATCTGGGCTGGTTCCCATTGATTCCTCCCTAGTCAGGTGCTGTGTGTGTGTGTGTGTGTGTGTGTGTGTGTGTGTGTGTGTGTGTCTGTGTCTGTGTGTGTTGCAATCACACAATTTCTATCTCTGTTTATCACATTAGAATTGATCTTGAAGCCTCTGAAAATGAGCTCACCTGCTGTTACTTGAAAGAGAAAAACTTTAGAGTTACCTGTGAATTCCAAATGCCTATGCAGTCCCTACTCCAGTTTCTATGGTTAACAGAGAGCTGGCTAGATGTTACTTTTATTTTTGTAGAGGAGAATTGGTGCATTTCTTTGCCCATCATATTGGTTTAATAATTAACATATTTCAATGCAAAAATCCTGCTAGATGATGATCGCATTCCTAAATTCTTTCAATTTGGGCCATATGGAGGACATAGTTGGCTTGACTCAGTGGCCAACAGATGGGACTGCTCGATCCCAGCCCAGGAGGCTGCCCTCTCAGGCACGGCTCTAGGCAGAATTTATTACCCACATTACCATCTCTCTGGGTTTGGCTTATAATGCATCCCATCAGGAGACATTTATACCGAAATAGTCGGTAGACAGGGAGGAAGAAAAAGGAAGTAGGTAAGTAGAATCATACACCTGACTCATTTTACTGGTCTGTTTTCTGTCAGCTCTAGAAGGCTGCTGGCTCCAGGAAAAGAAAGCAATGTGGTGTGAGGGTCAGATGCCCACCGTTCCCACCCTGCTGTAATCCCACCAACAGTGTTGGTTCTATCAAGGGACAGAGTACTGGCAGGCAGCTTTGCAGAATAAATGGGTCTAGGGAGTCTCATTGTTCCATTAAGTGGAACAATGAAATCTGCCATATCATGCTTCCTTTGGTTAGATTTAGAAGCCAAATGTCAACAAGAAGTTGATGATCCAGCCAGTTTAACACTTTGAGGTAATTAACAGACAATTAATGTTGCTGGGAAGTCTCCTGTGCTTCCTCTAGGACATTATGGGCATACACTGCCACAGGAATGCCAAGTGTGGGAGGGCAGGGAACTGGCAGCATCTGCTGCATGTGGTTGACTTTGCTGGTTAGAGCTTGGTGGGTGCTAAGTGCTGTGGGTCAGATTTGATCCTCAAGGGAGCAAGTCAGTTTCTTCTATCTAGTGCCCTACAAGCCAGTTCTCAAAGGGGTGCTCTTAGTCACAGGTGAGGAATAGGAAGCCTCAGCTTGTCATGTAGCATGCAAGTGACTCAGATCTTTTGGTTGCCTTGTGGCAGGAGGGTTGGGATGGGGAGAAGGGAGTTAGCTCCTGGCGGTTGTATAGAGGGTGAATGCATGAACTTGAGAGTCATGTAGATTTGGGTTTAAGTCCTGGCTCTGCCACTTAATGCAGTGATGATAAGTTTGATTTCTCTGGGTCCATTTCTTCATCTATAAAATGGGGGTGTTAAGGGATGAATTGTGTCTCCCTCAAATTCATACATTAAAGTCCTACTCTGCAGTACTTCAGAATGTGACCATATTTGGAGATGGGGGTCTTTAAAGAGGTAATTATGTTAAATTAGGTCATTGGGATGGATCCTAATTAAATATGACTGGTTTCCTTATAAGAAGAGGTTAGGACACAAACACACAAAAGAAAGACCATGTGAGGATACAGGAGAAGCCAGTCACCTACAAGAAAGGAGGCCTTAGGAGAAATCAGCTCTGCCAAAACCTTGATCTTGGACTTCTAGAAATAAATTTCTGTTGTTTAAGCCATCCAGTCTGTGGTACTTTGTTATGGCAGCCCTAGCAAACTAATACAGGGGTAATAGTATCCTACACACCTCCCAAGTTGTGAAGATTTAATGAGACACTCAGTGTGAAGCAGGTATAATAGAATCTGGCACTTAGTGTGAAGAGCAGTAGTTTATTGAACATATCCTATTTAAGTGCAAGTCCTCCTGCTGAGACAATTTTTCAGCTTGGTGTGTATTCAAGACATCTATAGCAGAGCCTATTTTTTTTTTTTTAGCAGAGCCTTTTCATAGAACTTTCTGTATTGATAGAAATGTTACACAGTGCTGTCCAATATGGTAGCATTTGAAATGTGATTAGTGATACTGAGAAATATAATTTTTAGTTAAATTTAAATTTAAATAGCCACAAGTGCCTAGTAACTACCGTATTGGACAATGCAAATCTAGACCCTACTAGAAGATACTTATGTGAGGCCCATTTATGCTGTAAACAGCTAGGATACAATCTCTTCCATCAGCACTGAATACCAGGTTCCTCACATTCCCAGAGGCTAGTGTAGAATGTCACTCTCACTTAGAATCATGCAATGTCACCTCTTGAGTGGCTAATACATTAATTTAATTAATTGAATTCTTTGCTATTTTCAATCAAACATGTGAAAATCCCCCATTGCTGCACATTCTAGTGGTAGAAAATAGGATTTAAAGAATAACCTGAATTTCCCATAAAGGGCTTTTATTTGTATATCTGAGGGAATTTTAATTCTGCTCAAGTTCGCATGAATTTCTCTTGTGAAGAAGCAAAATTTGAAAGGGGTAAGAATTTTTCCTAACAGGACCTGAGGCGTGAACGTGAGGGGCAGGCGGCAGAATGTGGCTGGCGATCTTGTGGATGAGGAGCGTGGGCGAGGACTGGGATTCTCACTCGCTCATTCTCAAGGGCCGGGTGGGGGAAGGGTCTCTGCTTTTACCTTAGGGGAGCATTATTACCCCATGTCTCCGAACATATCTCACTACTTCAGAAAACACAGGCATGGCTAGAAGAGAAACAGCTCTATGGCAGGGGGAGGGAGATTTTTGTTAAGTCAATATTTATTTGAATGGCTGCTGGCTGACAGGCTTCTAGGCAGGGAATATAGAGAGCGAGCAAAAATATATGCTGCTGTTGCCTTCATGAAATGTGATACAGACACGCATGGCCTAATAGTGACACAAATAGCTGTGATGACAGGTAAGGAGTACGGCGTGGTATGACAGTGCTGACAGGGGACAGCTTCTCTGAGGAGGGAATCTTTGGGCTGAGCTCTACAGGATAGGTCCCAAGTCCCCTGAAGTCTTCCCAGGCTTGAAGAGGAGAGGACAGGAGCTGATTAGCAGCATTTTTTCAATATACTAATAGTCGAGCACTACATTAGCCACTGAAAGGGGATGCAGATGTGACCAAGATGGTTTCTTCTGTTGAAGAATGGGGGTGGAACTAAGTGGAGGGGCTGAGCATACAAAACAGGTGCCACGACAGACGCTAGAATGCAGTCAACATCAAACGTCAGGTGAACGGCAGAGACAAAGTTCTGTCCAGAGGGAAGGGCTGGGAAAGCCTCACTGTGGGTAGGCTTTGGACTGGACATTGCGGATGGGCAGGAGGGGATGAAGACAGATGCTTTAACTTGATCATGTGGGCTTGGACAGTCAGCATCAAAGCTGACACCACCCTACTCAGAGGAGGAGGCCCCGGTGCATGTTTTCTGGTCCCATGTAAGCCTAGTATTGTGCAGTCTCATGGTGGTGGTGGAGGGGAGATGTGTGCAGGGAGCCCACCGATGGCTGAAATGTAATGTTCTCCAGCCAAGTGGTAGGGCTTAGAACCAATTTAATTTGATTTAGAGAAAGATCGAAGTGATTTTTGTTGTATCTCAGGGTTGTGGAGTAAAAGTCTTATCTGTTTTACATGGTTTCTACCCTCAGGTTGCTTATTGTTAGGAGGGTGGGTGGATAAAAATGAGTTATTGTTTACCACAATGCAATTAATGCCATAGGTGAGGCATCTTAAGGGCATTTAGAAGAAGAAAAGGCCACTTCCAGATAGAGCAACCAGAAAAGTATTAACGAATAAGGTAGTAAGTAGTTGGAATAACTCATTAAGAACAGGTGGGATTTCACAGAGGTGAGGGAAAAGAGCTTAAACAACGTCTTATGAAACATGGGCCTTGTTCTGGGGATAGAGATTAATTTAGCACTTCTAGGAAGGACTGACAGAAAAACTCCACCTTTCCCAGGTCAGGGTCTAATCATCCTTGACAGGGATATGTATCCATGGAGAATCACTACATTTTCATTGTATCTCCCCAGGTCAAGGATGTTTTATCAAGCTGTACTTCATGTAATTTGTATTGTAAAAATCAATACAAATGTTATTTGAAATACAATATAATACTGTGTATTCTTCTTATAAGCTACAGATGGCTCCCTTAGGACTGATTCACCACCAATCCTCCTCCACATTTGAAAATCATTGCACCTGACTAGAGCCTAAGGTGTGTGTACGAGGAGCCATGGGGGTTAGGACTGGGAGGTTTGGTTCAGTTAATACCGAGTGGATACCAAAGAAAGCAATCAGAGTAGGATATACTTAATCCAGGAAGACTTTTTGGGAGATGTGCTATGAACAAGGTATTGAAGAACATAAAAAAAATTTTAGAGGGATAGGTAGTCAAGGGAATGAATATTTACCTAGAGTTATGTTGCTGAGTGACTAAGCAAATGATGGAGGAATGAATGAATGAATTCAAGGTGATATGAAACTATTCAGGCTAAAGATCCCATGGATAGAATGAGTCACAAAGGGACAGGTTTCCCAAAGATGAACAGGCCATAAAAACACATGGCTCACATTTGGAACTCTGTTGGTTGATAGCCTATAAAGAAAAAAGTTATTATTGTTACTGTCACATGAGAAGAAAAAGTTTCCTTGGGGCTAATTGAAATTGAATGCAGCCACCAGAGTGGTTACCTGAAGTCAGCAGCAGAGGTTGGTTGACTGAGGTGTCCCCTGGGAATTGTACCTATTCTCAGTTCAAAAGAAGAGCTCTCTTCCTTTCATGTGAAATAACCTCAGAAAATCTCCTGCGGCTTCAGCAAATTAACTGGAAGCAAAATTCAGGCAGAAAATAGAGGTGATAGGTAGGTTGCAGTGTTAGTGCTACAGCCCAGGGTGTGGAACTGGATTTAATTCAGCGAAAAATGAGATGCACACCTGGTCGGAGTCCCAGGACAGAAGGAGAGTCAGTAACCTTGGTGCCCTGGCTGCCCAGTGAAGGCAGGTTGTATTCCTCTCTCCATAAGCACCCAGCAGCAGGAGGGAGGAGGAGCAAGCTCTGGAGGGAGGAGAGGTTGTTTTATCTGAGATGCAGGGCTCTTGCCTCCAAGCACACAGAGGCCAACTTGGAGGCTGGTTTTCCTCATTTGGATGCAGTCATGGAACACTTTATAGGGTGGCCCTTATGCAGAGTCCTGCTATTTTTAAAGAGAAGGCAAAGCACAGTAATTTTCTAGAAGGTCAGAAACACGGTCAGCTCCCCTTTCCCTACCCAGATTCTGAATGATTTGAGAAGACAAAGGGGCAGTAGGTAGAAGCCAGATGTCGCCTTAGTACCAAGCTGGCTCAGAACAATAGGCGCCGTCCCCACACCTTCTCACTGTTGCCTCTCATGCCTTTCTGAACTCCACAGGTCTCTCCTCCCCCAGCTCCAGAGTTTCCAGGTTGGTGGTCTTTGCTTTTTAATAGCTGTAAATATGCATCCGACAAGGGATTAATATCCATAATATACAAGGAACTCAAGCAATTATACAGTAAAAAAGTAAATAACCCAATTAAAACATGGGCAAAGGAGCTAAATAGACATTTTTCAAAGGAAGACATTCAAATGGCTGATAGGTACATGAAAAAATGGTCAACATCACTAGTCATCAGGGAAATGCAAACTAAAACCACATTGAGATGTCATCTCACCCCAGTTAGACTGGCTATAATCAGTAAGAATGAGAATAACAGATGCTGGCGAGGGTGTGAAGAGAAGGGAAGATTCCTACACTGTTGGTGGGACTGTAAATTAGTACAACCACTATGGAAAACAGTATGGAGGTTTCTCAAACAACTACAGATTGAACTATCATATGATCCAGCAATCCCACTTCTGGGTATATACCCAGAGGAATGGAAATCATCTTGTTGAAGGGATACCTGCACTCCCATGTCCATCACAGCTCTGTTTACAATAGCCACGATATGGAGCCAACCTAAATGTCCATCGATGAATGATTGGATAAGGAAACTGTGGTATATACACACCATGGAATACTACTCTGCCATGAAAAAGAATGCAATTCTCCCATTTGCAACAACAGGGATGAGTCTGGAGAAACTTATGTTGAGTGAAATAAGCAAAGCACAGAGGGATAAATACCACATGTACTCACTCATATGTGGGAGCTAAGAGAGAAAGAAGGCAGGAAAAAAAGACCACAGTGGTGTGTTGGACTTGCAGAGGGAGAGAGCACACCTAGGGATACAAAGTGGAGTGGGGGAAAAGGGGAAGGGGATGGAGGTCAGGGAAAATTGAGGGGATAATTGGGTGGGGGACACGGGGTATAATCACAATTTGTGGTAATAGACATGCTGACAGTATGGATCTGGCCATCATATCTTAGGCACGAGTGCTGACAATTTGCTTTGTACCACATGAATATTCATAACCAATAAAAACAAAACTTAAAAAAAAAAGAAAAATAGTTGTAAATTGATTACTCGCGGGAGGGTCAGATGCTGGGAATCACTTATTCTGTCATCTTGATGATGTCACTCTCTCTTGACTATTTTTTCTTCTCTGCCTATTCTTCAGCTTAGAGCATCTCTCTCTCTCTCCACCTGTCGCTCTCGCTCTATCACACACACACACACACACACACGCACGCACACACACACACACACACACGCAACTTAAATGTAATTTATGAGTAACATGTATAAGAGAAATTGCACTAGTCAGAAATGTACAGCTTGGTAGATTTTCACAGAATAAACCTGTCCATGTAGCCAGTTTACAGATGAATTAACAGAATATTACCAGAATCTCAGAAACCTCTATATGTTTGTTCTAAACATTTTGCCATTTGTTTTGTGACTGCCTTCTTTCATTCAATTTTATTTTTGTGAGATTTATCCATATTGCTGTATGTAGCTGAGTTCATTTGCATTGCTATATTTTAAATGATTGTATTAATTCATTTAAACGATCTATTCTTTCTATAGCCGATGAACATTTGGGTTGATTCTCATATTTGGCTACTACATTTAGTACAGCTGTGAACTTCCAGGGTGTCTCTCCTGGTGCATATGTGTGTACCTGTTTTATTGGAATTGCTGGCTGACAGAGTAAGCTTAGGCTGTAGACACTGCCTCTATTAGTGCACACTCATGTTTCACACTCAAGTGACGGGCTAATCTACCCTCTGCTAGTAGTGTATGACTATAGAGTATTCTCTAGAGTATGAGTGTAGACTTCTTGCCAATATTGGTTTTGTCTCCTTTTAAAATTAAAAACAAAATTAATTTTAGCCATTCTGATTGGTAGGTTACGTAAAAATTAATTTGCATAGACTTTATTTCAGAAAAGACTTAAAGGTTTTTATGCATCAAACCTGCCTCCTATCTCAGCTTCTCTCTGCACAGTGGCTTTGCTGTCTTGTGCCATTTCTCTCCGTGCCATGGCAAATAAGCCACAGCAAATTCCATTGCTGTTAGAATTTGGGAAAGAAGAACCCTTCACACTAGGGGAGTCAGAGAAGACTCTATAGAAGTGATGACATTTGAGTTAGATTTTGAAGAACTTGGAAAAGGTGGGGAGAAGGGTGGAAGGGATCTCCAGGTGGTTCAGATGGAGTTGTCAAGTCAAAGCTATCTGGCTACCTTGAGGATTCTGCTTGGGAGAGGTGGCTGACAGAGGCAGGGCCAGAGTGTGCAGATGGATCCCCTGTGGCTGGGAAGCTTGGAGGCTACCACTGGCTTGCACGTGTGTTTTCTGGTGGTATAGGAAAATTAATCTGGCAAGGTCCATTCAAAAGAACAAAAGAGAAGAGGCCGGAGGCTGGAGGCTGGTCCAGACAAGGGATCACTGAGGGCTGGATTAGGGCTCAGGGCAGTATCAGAAGACCAAAAAAAAAAAAAAACGTTAGACATATTTGAAGGAAGGACTGATGGTCACTGGCCGTCTTTCTTGTTCTCAGGCCATCATCACGTGCTGTGGTTCGGATGTGTGATTGGATGCTCATGGAGATGATGGGCTGTCTCACTGTTTGGGCCCTTCCCTCCCTGCCTCCAGTGGAGAAGCACCCACATAAAGATGAGCATATCAGACACCTCTCATGAAATCATTGTCTAACTGACTAACACACTTGTGGCTGTTCCTTTTGGACTTGAGTATGTGAGAATTACAGGATAAAAGTACTTTGGTGCCTTTCAGCTGATTTCACAAGATGCAAAAGAAACTTTTTGTTTCTTTCTTTTATTTTGGTAAGAATACAGAGTTTATTTTGGTAGTTTGCAACCCTCAAATATATCTACTGTATTGGATGTTTGCACCTACTGCATGATGAAGGGTATTTTGTACAGTTCTTTTTCTTCATGGTTGCAAGTCTGCTTGGAAAATTGCAAATCACCACATCAATTTGTTTCCATTTTAATACTTGCATATTATCTTGTTCGTATATGATGTTGACTGTTTCTCTATAGAGATGTATGTAGTTCTTTTAATTTTTTAAAAAAATTTTATTCTGTCCCAACCCCAAATACCCATTTGAGAGTGCAGATGATAGATACCTAAATCTCTTTTGTGTGTGTCCAGAGGTATGAGAGCATGGGTAGAACCAACTTACAATGGTTTATGCTGAAGGAGGTGGTGGGGGTAGTGGAATGATCAGGGCTCTCCCATCTTCGCCGTGGTAAGCCCCTCCACTCCTGGCCTGAAGCCACATGGTGGTGGTTGATGTGTGGGTGGGTGTGAACATCTCCAAGAAGACCTGTGGTAGGCTGAGTGTTTGGGGGAGGAGTGTGCTGAATGAGGGCCCCAATCGGTCTGTGAATGGGAAGGGGTGTACATTTCTAGAGTGATGGTTTTATGCCTTTTGCCCCCACAAGAAATGTCCACGAGCCTCCACACAAACCACCTCCACTCTCTGGGCCTGTTTCCAACTGTCTAATAGGAGGTTACAGCCACCTGTCCTGATTTCCTTTCAGCCCTATTGTGAGCATTACATGTATGTGAAAGGTTTTTATCAGGTAAAGAATTTTTGTTATTAGCCAGAAAAACAAACACTCCCGAGGCCCTTCAGACATTCCCCAAAAGACATTTAGACTTGGAGCATTTGGCTCTGAACAATTAGAAAGACAGGAAAAACGAGTGTTTATTACCAGTTCTCGTTCGGGCCAAGTTTGCGTGTCCTGTTTATCTAAAATAAGAGCCAACAATCTGGAGTGGTTTTGATTGGATCTAAATATTTCTGCACATTTGAATGGGCTCCCAGGGCCCATTCCAGCACTGGGCTAGACATCTGCACGTTCTGGCGGAGAGCAAGCTTGCCTGTGTGCGCAATGGTCCCGTTATGGCTGGAGACACACAATGGTGCCATCGTCCCCATCCCACTGGTGGTTGCTGTCCAGCTGCCTCCTGCTGCTCTGAGCTGACCGTGGGTGTCAGCCCTGGAATTAAGTCACCATGGGAATCAAGCTTCTACCCTTAGCAAACTCAGGCCACTCTGTATATTTTAACTCTGGGAAGCTGGCCTTTTCTCAAGCAATGTTCATGCTTTGGGAGAGAATAATTATCATAGCTAATGTTTGCTGAGAACTTATTACACACCAGGCACCACTGTAAGCACAGTTCCTATGTTAGCTCATTTAATTCTAATAACTCTAGGTACTGTTTCTGTTCCCATTTTACAGATAAGTAAGTGGAGATGTGGAGAGCCTTAATAACTTGTTAAGTTCACTCTAGAGTGAGTGACAACAGGGGTGATATTCAAAAGATAGAACAACTAGGATGTTCCAGGCACTGGCCAATAAAAAGCAAGGCTGTGGTCACTCAGAACAGATGCCACCTGTGAACAGAGCTGGCTGAGCATCGCCCTAGGTGGGGATTTGAACCCAGGCAGTCTGGCTACGGAGTCCACATTCTCACCACTCTTCAACACTGCCTCCTCGTTTTCCTGTGTGTCTGGCACACAGTAGATGCTCAAGAAACAGGGTGCTAAACTGAAGAGTTCTGCTTTCTAACTGCTCCTTTGCAGGGCAGGGGTATTCCTGTATGTTCTGTCTCCTGCCTCTCCTGCTCAGAGCATCGTTGTGCTCTCCTGGCACCACTCATAAGTGGTCTTCTGGTCTCTGCTCCAGGGTACTCCATCTTTCCCTTTCAAGATCAAAGGCACACTCAGCTCCTTGCACCCTCTCCTCCAAGCAAATGACCTGTTACTCTCTATGTCAGTGCACTTAACAGCTCTTCCTTTGCTCTCTCTAAACTCATTCTATGGCATGTGATGTCTCCCCTGAAGGCATGGAGCCTCTGTGGTCCTCAGGAGGTGGCCCAGTCTTGTTCTTCAGAAGGGGTGCCACATTGGTGGCATTGGTTCAGATTGTGAGCAACTCAAGGGCAGATCTGTCTGCCTTGTTCATTCTTGTGAATGTGTGGGACACATTGTAGGCACTCTGTGAATGTTTGATAAATGAAAACAAAAGCAGTGATTAAGAAGGCAGTGTAGTACAATGGATATAACATAGTCTGATTCTGGAGTCATCAGACTAGAGTGCAGGTCCCAGCTTTGCCATTTATTAATTGTGGACCTTTAAACAGGAGTTACTTAAACTAGTTCATTTTCAGTTTTTTTTATCTGCAAAATGGGTACAACAAAATTATCTATTATCTATCTATATAATAAACAGATAATATAAGATAATACACATAAAGCTCCTCTCACCATGGCTGGCACACAACGGGTGCTCAGACAAGGGTATCTGTGAGTGAAAGAAACCACGTGCTGGATAGATGGGGGGCTGGTGGGTGGGATGGGCACAGGAAGAGGAATACTGAGGCCCCTGTATTTTAGTGTTTTGACTAATGTCATCTTTCAGTCTGCAATATTGAAGTGGGATAAAGCAAGAGACTCTCAAGGGTAGAAGATGTGTCCTGCCCGAAAAGATGGAGCCAGAGAGAGTAGAAAGAGATCAGAAGGCAGACATGGGAACACTTTGCTGCCTATCCAGTCTTGTTTCCATTTCTGTGCTTTTATTATGGTATAATTCACTGTCTGTTCTACTTCATACACACACTTTCTGCCTGTACCCATCAGCTGATCTTAATCCTGCAAAGGGCGGAGGCAATCAAAATAAAACTTGAACAAGCCCGTGCTGACAACAATAACATCATGGATCTGTGTTTCACGGACGTTTGGCAATGACATTGTTGTTTATTATGTACACATGATACATTAGGGCTATTTAAAAAAATCAGTAATCAACCACATTGTATATTGACAAAATAAAATAAAATAAAATAAAAATTAGCAAAGAAAAAAAGGAAAAAAACCCCATCTCTTGTTCAGCCCTCATCTAATCTCTCTTAGCTAACCTCCCTTTTGTGCTGTGGAAAGATATACCACATAATGTTGGTAGACATTCCCACTTCCAATATTATTAGTATCATCCCCAGTTCTCTTGCCCTTCCAGGCATGTGGAAGACAGGCCCCTTTTGCAATCAGGCAGGGCTGTGTACCTGGTTCTGGTCACTTGTGAGCAGGGGCAGAGCAGAGCCCATGCACCTCTCTTTGTCTTTCCAATGGCGTGTGATCCTGGGGGCAGCTTTGTTTCAGGGGCAGAGCTGCAAGATTAAATCAACCTGGACCCCTGAGCCATGTGTGGAGGAAAGCTTCCTTGGAGAGAAAGCTGCATCACCCCAAATCCTTTGTTGCAGTAGGTTACTGAAATGTGGGGGTTGTTTGTTACTGTGAGATAACATAGCTCATTCTAGTACACAAGTCAGTGAGAAAATGCTGCAAGCCTTCTCACACTTTTTCCACCATCGGTAGGTCATATGTGGCACTTCACCTGTGCGTTTAGCATGGTATCCTGGATTCATTAGTTTATAATTTTCTTGATAATTATGTTTCTGGCCTAGAGCCCCTCCACTTCTCTTTTTTCATCTTGATGTAATCATATTAGTTAAAACTCTTGTAGATACAAATGACAGAAACCCAACCCAACTCAAACTAAAGTTAAAAAGTTTGAATTTATTGTCTTGCAGAATTCAGCTATGGTTGTATGAGAGTCGTGAGTGGCTTATTGGCAGGGTTCTTGCTTGTCTCCTGTCTTTGGTTGATCCTCTAGTAGGTTCATTCTTCCAGTTCTGTACTTCTCCCCATTGGGGAACATGACTGCCATCAGCTCCATAAGCTCTGGGGTCTTACCCTTAGATCTTCACACCAGAGAGAAAAAGAGGGTTTTTTTCCTCTCAAATCTAGTCTGTAAAACCCTGGGAAGGACTCTCACTGTCCTGGCTTCTCCTCTGTTGGATGAATCCCTGTGTCTAGGGATGTTGCCCAGGGTGGTTTGTGAATATACCTTCTGTTACCAGGCGAGGGGAGGAACGGACTGTTTTAGACTGTAAAGACTGAAATGTAGATATTTTCCAAGACATCATTGGCCACAGAGTGGGGCCAGCATCTCCATTTTGATTTTAGTGTGAACTCGATGAGTTTGCCTTCACTGATGGCTACCACCTAATCTGAACATCTCTTCTCTCCAGATCTGCTGGATATGGTGTGGGGGTGAGAACAGTTTAATTGAGGTTGGCATGTGGATGGCACACTGCCACCATTGTGCCATGAGCAGAGTAGGGGGTTGAGGACACATCATGATTCAAGCAGGGTGCTGTTTCCTGTGGAGTGTGGATACCACCTGAGAATACATCACAACACTTCAGGTAGTCCCTACCAGTCTGTCGGAGCTGATTTCCAATATGAGAACTGGAAACCACTCTGGTTAGACCAGACCTATATATACCCCCTTGAAAAATGTACATACCTCACTAATGGTGAAGAAAGACTACCCTCTGCTCTGTAAACAGAATAAGGTCCTGTTTACACTTATTGATAAAGTCTAGAGAAATACATGAGCCAGTAATGAACTACTTTGAAATTCTATCATTGTCCATTTCATTGTTTCTTGTTTATGTGGCCCTGAATAAGCAGAGGTAGCATACTGCAGATATCTAGATGAGGGATCACAGAATTGGGTTTCTAGAGGAGGCTCTGTTGGGATCAGCAGTGTGTTGTAGGTAATTATATATCCTGGATCATTGTCGCACAACTCAGGGAGACACCATTCGCATTCTGATTTATAGAAATGAAACCTTTCTTGTGCCTAAGGAACATGTTGACTGTGCAGGGTGGTGGGCCCTGAACAGGTCCTACCTGTGCCTCAGTTTCCTCATTGTGAAACAGGGCTATTACATACTTCTCAGGCCTTTGGAAAAGATATAATGCTTTGTACTTTTCTGTATAATTTTACTTATTTTTTTTTAACCATAGATACATATTATTTCTAAAGAAAACCAATGAGGACTCCAAAAGAACCCAGGATCAGAGAGATGTTTGAAATTAAGATTCTGAATAAAGAAACACCATATAAAAGTCTCAGGGATATGCCAAAATAGACTAGTCTAGGGATTGGCAAACTACCTCCCTGGGACCACACCTGGCCTGCTGCTTATCTTTGTAAGTAAAGTTTTATTAAAACACAGTCAAGCTCATTCATCTTACATATTGCCTGTGGCTGTTTTCACACTGCACAGCAGCAGAGTTGAGTAGTTGCAATAGGAATCAACGGCTGGCAGAGATTGACAAATGAATGATTTGGTCATTTACAGCAAAGAGTTGTCAACCCCAAGACTGGGTGAGTGGTTTTCAAACTTGACCATGTATCAGAATCACCTGTTGATTAAATTAAATTAAAATACAGATTTATGGGCCCCACCATAGAGTTTCTAACTCAATAGATCTGGGATGGGGCGCATAAATCTGATTTCTACCAAGTTCCAGGTGATGCTGATCCTATCTGTCTGGGGACCACATTTTGAGGAGCACAGGACTGGGGTTATAGTTGGCAGATGTACTCATGAGATAAACTCCAGTTGAACAGAGTGGGTACCAGCTGTGCTTGGGGCTGTTCTCCACCTTCCAGAACAGGATAGAGGTTAGAGGTAGTTCAGGTACCTCTTACTCTATGAATCTTGGGCTCAGTTGAGAGAGAGAGAGAGAGAGAGAGAGAGAGATCCCAGGGATACACAGAATCAAAGTACTAGTGCTGCTATGGTTATTGAGTTCATGCTATCCACTTATTTGGGGAACTCCATGAATAACTTTGACTATAAAACAACCCCTCTACTTGTGGGCATGTGGGAATCCTGTAAATCTCCAGCACCCAAGGCAAAATACTCCTTAAGTACAGTTAGCAGGTATGAACTTGTAGCTATATAATTACCCCATTCCAGATGAACATGTCATAATCAGCCAGTATCACTTCTTTCTGGTGGGTGTCAACTACTAAACTCTGAACTCTGGGAACTAGTCTCTGGGAGATGAAACTGAGCAAAGGTAGAGAGGCTTTTGTTTGTTTGTTTGTTTGTTTTTACTTACCAACCCCCTCACCCTCTTTCCTGCCCCCCCCCACCCACATATCACTCTGGTACGTTGGTTAATTGGTGAAGGGATGATTACAGAAGAAGCCACTAGGCATAAAGGGGAAGACGCTGGGTGGAAGAGTCAGGCCAGGGGTAGGGAATGGGATGGAGGCTGTCCACAAGAGTTCTTATGTTTAACTTCAGCTGTAAAGGAAGAAGCTTGGAGTCTTCTTGCCTATGAGGCTTTAGGATATGAATTTCAAGACTGAGATCCTGCTTTTGTGTGCTCCCGAAAATTCTCCTCATATGGTCACAAACAGCTAGGAGGACGAAGCAAAGGGGCGTTTTTTCTAATTCCTGCTCTGCTAGACAAAGACTCTCTCTTCTTTTAAAGCCCTCAGAACCATGCCCCTGACCACCATTTTTAATCCATTCTCTACTGCACGGTCCTACAATCCAATTCCCTCTTCAAGGCTCCACCTTTCAATTACCGTAATAGGATTTCCCACCCTCTTAACAGTCACAGTGTGGGCCAAGTTTCTAACACATAAGACTTGGGGGACACAATTCAAGCTTCAGTGAGTTTTGGGGGACATAATTCAATCCACTACAGGAGCGTTTCTCCCACCTTCTCTGAGAAGCCCTTCCCAACCTCCCTCTTACGAGGCTCTTCCCTCTTTGAGCTTCCAGAACATGTTTTTATTACAGCACTCTTCACATTGCTGGAATTACCTGGTTACATGTCTGTTTTTGCCTCTGAACCATATGTCCCTTTTATTTTACTATTTAATAATACTAATAAGTGGTTAACAACTATTAAGTGATTTAATCTTCACATCAATTTTATGAGGTAGGTATAATAATGACCATTTCGAACATGAGAAAACTGAGTCACAGACAGGTTACATAATTGCCCATAGTCACAGATATCAGAAATGGAAGAGCTGGTATAAACACCTTGGCAATCTGGCTCCAGGGTCTTAACCACTGTGCTATGCTGCTGCTCCGCAGGGTAGCATTTATGTTTTATTCATTTTTGATCTCTAGTTTCTAACACCAGCCTGGCACAAGTCAAAACTTCAACAAATGTTTTTGACAAAAAGAACATAATGCTTATTTGTTAGGAATGGAAAGGAATGAATAATTTTTTTGGAGCCAGTACATACATATTCCATTTAATGAAATCTGCACTGCACTAATTTATTATGCTATTTGTCTCTGAACTTATTTTCCAGAGAAAAAGATGTATGTATGTGTGCACGTATGAAAAATCCTTTGTGGTTTACTGTTATATATTTTCCCCCATGTTTTGAGTGCTCTTGTATAATTTTACTCAAAAAAAGTGAGAGTAGAATCTGTTCTGCACACTCATAAACAATAAGAGTTGGCACCCATAATCTAAACCCTCTTGGCCACTGTGCCCGCTACACTTACCCTTTGTGGTTGAGTATATTCTATAAAGAGTGTTAGTTCCTCTGTAGCCTCTCTTTCTGCCACATATTTTGTGTTCTAGTAAATCGTTTTAACCCACAATGACTGACAGAAACAAAAAACATGTACGTTAAGGGCCTGAGCCTATTTCAAAGAAGCACGGGCAGAGAGGATCAAGCTGGATCTTAAAAGGCACACAACATTGTTCTCTAGACCTAGCAGTGGCAGCCACGAGCATGGTACTTGGCACATCAGATCCTGTAAGCAGCTCTTCATCTGAAAGAAATCAGAGGGTCTCTTCAACCACCTCCCAGAACAAAGAAAAGAGCCATGAACAAAAATATCTTGAGCCAGATCTGGTTGGTATGACAGATTCAAATACTCTAGCCACCTACACAGTGTAAAAGGCGGCAGAGAGGTAGCTAGGGTTGAGCATCAAGCTGTGTTTGGATTCTCCAGCACTCCAGGGACTTCTTGAGCCTGGTATTCATCCTCCCAACTGGTTTGCATTGTGGTTAAACCTGGCCTTTACTGGAATTATGTGCCACCAAGCCCTTTAGCTCCAGAGAAAAAAATCACACATTAAGGTATAAAGCCACCAAGGATACTTCACACTCTTGCTGGGGACCATGCTTTGGTAGAGTCTAAGTGATGCCTCATGATTCTCTATCACTAAATGACAGTCAACACTTTCTCCCCATATGTGGCTACATTTGCCTCGTTGGGACTGTACAGTTCCAAGATAAGTACATAACTTTATGAATTTAATTTTCTTTAATTAGTATGCATTTTATAATAAATAATATTTTTATTAATCTAAGTTTAATTGTACTATAGTTTAAATAATCACATAAATTCATAATTCTTAATAGTATATGATAAGTCAACAATTTCAGGAACACATCTCCATTAGGTTAATTATCTAATGTCCTCTGCACAAATTTAGTCTGATGTCCAGTTTACAGAATGCATTCCCCACATTAAATGATGTATGCTTTGTGACATGCGTTGTGCTAAACTTTTTACATGTTTTATCTCACTCAATTGTCATGATTCAAATTTGAAGTACAAGGTTTAAATTGGAGCAAGGAAATAAAATTTAAATGTTAGTCAAACAACTCAGAAAATCTTCTGTGTGAGTTTAGAATTGGTAGGCAAATAATAAATGCCTACTGAGGGCCAAACATTCTTACTCAGTGCCTAAATAGCACCGATTAAAAAAATGAGAAAAAATCTTTCCTTCCTCCATAACTGCCTGGGCAGTGGTTATTCAATAATAAATATCCCATAGCACTTAGGACTTACTTTCGATGGCAAATATCAGATATTAAAAAAAAAATAGTGGTCTATTCCAACGAAGGGTTTTATTTTTCTCAGATAATGTGCAGTCCATATATAGTCAGTCCGGGACTGAAAGGTCAGCTCCCCAGGGTCATCAGAGACCCAGGCTGCTTCTGTCTTTCTGCTCCATCACTCTTAGTGCATGCTTGTCTCGTGGCACAGGATGGCTGCCAACCTCCGACCATCTCATTGGCATTTCTGGAAGGAAGAAGGGAATGGACAAGAGCTGAAAGGAACATGCTAGCTGAGCCACTTCCCTTTTATGGAACTTTTATAGCTTTCTCATCTATTAACTTCTTCTTGCTTCTCATTGGCCAAATTCTCAGCACATATTTACCTGTGGATGCAAAAGTAGCTGGGAAAATTAGTTATGTTTTTGAGAGGGAGATGTTTACTGTTATGTGTAGAGGGACATGTGAGCCTGCCATGCATCTTTGAGCTTTGGTTTACTGTTTCCAGCTTATATAGTCACTCTGGTAATTCTTGGAGTTGGGGCAGGTCTGGTGTAGGGATAGGTGGACACAATGGCTGCCTACAAGGTGTGGATTGAAGAAAATACGTCATATAGCTAGGTAGTGGCAGCAGCTGGAAATAGCATCTTTGGTCCCCTCATTGCCTTTCTACTCTTACACTTCATCTGAGAGTTCAAACTTCTACAAATGGACAGCTCATTGAGCATCTGAGTGGACAGCTACAGGACCATTAAAGGTTCTTTCTAGAACCACACAAGTATGACCTCCAAGTGGCTGGCAGGGCACTCACATCCCTGGAGTGCCAGGCTAGCATGGAAAGTGTCCAGGGGATGTCTCTTACTTCCCATCCTCTGGGCAAATGAAAAAAAGGATATTCTAGAGACGATCAAGCTACTATCTATCTTTACTGCAGTTGTAGATTGGGGTTGGAATATGGGTGGAGAGAAAGCCTTTACATTATAATCACACAATTTTAGGGCAGAAAGAAAAATTGATCCTCATGTATACTGATAGAATGATAATTTTTGAGGTGATGCAGGCATCACTGATAACCATCATTGATAACCAGATTTTAGAGAGAATTTAATAAAATCATGAATGACAGAGTCATAGAAATAAAATTGTTTCCATCTCTGGAGCCTACTCCATCCAGGAGCCTTACACCTATTAACAAATTTAATCTAGGTAACAAACCTCCAAGGCAGTTGGTCATTGAGATTTTACAACTGAGGAATCTAAGGTTTTAGAGTGTAACTTGTGCGAGGACGCACAGCTAGGGTGGCTGAACTGAGTCTGAGCTGGTTCCTAAACCAATATGAGGGTACTTCAAAAAGTTCATGGAAAGATTCATATTATTTTAAAATTCTGTTTGTCCACAAACTTTTTGAAGTACCCTCATACTCTTCCCACAACACTATGCAAACCTCATAAAATACCTGTAGGCTTTTTAGTGCACACAGAAATAGGTTGGGGTTGGGGAGAATTTAAATGATCTAGTGAAGTATTCTCTCTGCTTCACTGGGATTCTGGAAAACTGCCCTTCAGCCATGATTACAGTTTTCCAGGAGATGGCACCAGATAGCTTAAAAACTGTTCCAGAGAGGGCTGAGCGGGATCAAAGTGAATGTGACAAAGCCCGGGTTGCACACCAGAGGGGGCAAATCTTAGTGAAATCCCCCCTCTCAGGGACCCCTGGGTGGTTCAGGGGTGGCCCAGATGTGCGGCCCTCTGAGAATCAAGATGACTTGGGCTGTGAGGAAAAAGGGACTGACATTTAAAGGTGAGGTTGGCTTCTGAAAATGGAGAGGTTGCTGAATAGTTGGAAAAGAAACAACAAAACAACCAACTTCATCCTGTATGAATGTAGACCCCTCTGAGAAATCTCCCCAGCAATTTCATCATCTATTACCTGAGTTTTTTAGTCTGTAAAAAGAGGAGCAGGATGTCTAGGGTCTATAAAAACCTAAGGACAGTCAACACGTATCACCTCCCCGTGGTTCTCCCCCTGTGGTAGAACTGGAGGAAAAAAAGAGAAGACTAAAACAAAAACACTCAACTCCAAAACAATCTCTTTTTCTTCTGCCAAATCACATTAAGGTTTGTCCTCCCAAACCACTAGCAACAGAAATACAGGTGGTCCCTCACCATTAGCCCTCCCTGCCATTAACTTTTGTGCAGCGAGCCACACACAGCACAAGGCAAGGCCTCTGTCAACAACTCTGGGCTTCCCCATGCAGTCAGATGCTGTTAGCCACCTGCCCTCATTTCTGAGCCCTTTCAGGTTCAATTTCCACATCCACAAATCAGTGCTTTCACCTGAGGCCTCGAGTCACTGGGGAATTACCCAGGGGCCCACAGTAAATGCTTCTTCCCTCTGGTGTTTCTATTTCTCCCTTTTAAGTGGATTTTGAATTTAGTATGGCTGCAAGATTTTTTAAGAGATATGTTTATAGATGTTATCAAAGTGATAGCAGCTTGCACCTTGAAGCCATGTGGAGAACTTAAAGATCTTTAAAACAGTCCAATTTAGAAACAAACAGATCTTTTTTTTAATATGTATTTTTTATCAAAACATAATTAATTATACATATCTGTGGGGTACCATGTTGAATATTGAAACCTGGATGCAATCTGTGATGCTCAAATCAGAATAATTAGTATATTCATCATTACAGAATGTAATCATTTTTTGTGGTCCTTTACCAATTTCTTGCTAACCCCCTTCGTCTCCCCCTTTCCCACCTCTGGTAACCTCAGTTCTGCTCTCTCCTTTTGAAAGTTCACTGCATTATTGTAATTGTTGTATCTTTCTTTCTTTTTAAAAATTTGCTTATTATTATTATTATTATTATTATTTTAGCTCCCACTTATGAGTGAGGACTTCTGTGTTATTTCTTTTTGTGTGCCTAGCTTATTTCACTTAGCAGTTTTTTCTAAGTTCATCCATCCTGCTGCAAATTGCAGAATTTCATTCTTTTTTATGGCAGAGTAATATTTCATTGAGTATGTATACTACATTTTCCTTATCCAGTCATCCATCCATGGACATTTAGGTTTGTTCCAACTCTTGGCTATTATAAATAGAGCTGTAATAAACATGGGAGTGCAGGTATCCTTTTGACATAATGATTTCTATTCCTTTGGGTATATACCCAGCAGTGGATTGCTGGATCATATGGCAGTTCTATCTGTATTTGTTTGAGGAACCTGCATACTGTTTTCAAGGGCTGACCCTATGGCTCACTCAGGAGAGTGCAGCGCTGGTAGTGCCGAGGCCGCGGGTTCGGATCCTTTATAGGGATGGCCGGTGTGCTCACTGGCTGAGCATGGTACGGACCACACAGTGCTGAGGGTTGCGATCCCCTTACCAGTCAAAAACAAATAAACAAACAAACAAAAAATACTGTTTTCCATAATGACTGCACCAATTTATAGTCCCACCAACAGTGTAGGAGCATTCCCCTTTCTCTGCATCCTCACCAGCATTTGTTATTCTCTGTCTTTTTGATAATAGCTGGCCTAACTGGCGTGAGATGACATCTTAATGTGGTTTTGATTTGCATTTCCCTGATGTTTAGTGATGTTGAGCAGTTTTTCATGTGTCTACTGGCCATTTGTATATCCTCCTTCGAGAAATGCCTATTCAGCTCCTTTGCCCATTTTTTGATCAAGTTATTTGCTTTTTTACTGTGAAGTTGTTTGAGTTCCTTGTATGTTCTCAATATTAATCCCTTGTTGGATGCAGTGGTTTGCAGGTATTTTCTCTCATTCTGTAGGCTGTCTTTTCACTCTGTTAATTATTTATTTTGCTGTGCAGAAGCTTTTTCATTTGATATAATACCTCATTTGTTTATTTTTTCTTTTGTTGCCTGTGCTTTTGGGATCTTATTCCTAAAGTCTTTTCCCAGTCCTACTTCCTGAAGTGTTTACCCCATGTTTTCTTTTAGTTTTATAGTTTCAGGTCTTATATTTAAGTCTTTATTCCATTTTGAGTTGATTTTGCTATATAGTGAGAGGTGCATGTCTAGTTTCATTCTTCTACATTGGATGTTCAGTTTGCCCAGCACCATTTATTGAAGAGGCAGTCTTTTCCCTAGTGTATGTTCTTGGTGTCTTTGTCGAAGGTCATGTGTCTCTTAAGTATGGGGGTTGATTTCTGGATTCTCTATTCTGTTCCATTGGTCCAAGTGTCTGTTTTTATGCCAGTGTTATGCTGTTTTGGTTACTATAGCTTTGTGGTATAATTTGAAGTCAGGTAGTGTTAATGCCTCTGGCTTTATTTATTTTTTTCCTCAGGATTGTTTGCCTGTTTGGGGTATTTTGTTGTTCCATATGAATGGTAGTATTGTTTTTTCTATTTCTGTGAAGGATGTCATTGATATGTTGATGGGGATTGCATTGAATCTATAGATTGCTTTGGGTAGCATGGACATTTTCACAATGTTAATTCTTCCAATCCAGCAGCATGAATGTCTTTCCATCCTTTTGTGTCCTCTCTAATTTCTTTCAGCAGTGATTTGTAGTTCTTGTTGTAGAGATCTTTCACCTCCTTGGTAAAATTCATTCCTAGGTATTTTATTTTTTTGGTGACTATCATGAATGGACTTGCTTTCTTTATTTCTTTTTCTACTAGTTTGCTGCTGGAGGATAAAAACACTACTGATTTTTGCATGTTTATTTTATATCCTGAAACTTTACTAAAATTGTTTATCCACTCTAAGAGTTTTTAGATATATATATATATTTTTTGTCTTTTTCATGACCGGTACTCAGCCAGTGAGCGCACCGGCCATTCCTATACAGGATCTGAACCTGCGGCAGGAGCGTCGCCGCGCTCCCAGCGCCACACTCTCCCAAGTGCGCCACGGGGTCAGCCCTAGGTTTTTCTATATATAGGATCATGTCATCCACAAACAGGGACAACTTGACTTCATCTTTTCCAATCTGGATGCCCTTATTTCTTTCTCTTGCCTGATTGCTCTGGCTAGTACTTCCAATACTATGTTAAATAGGAGTAGTGAGAGCGAGCATCCTTGTCTTTTTTCCCATTCTTAAGGGAAAAGTTTTTTTTTTTTTTTTTTTTTTTTTGCGTCAGACAGCTCACCCAATTTAGTATTTCTTTTTTTTTTTTTAAATTTTATTTTGTCGATATACATTGTAGCTGATTAATGCTCCCCATCACCAAAACCTCCCTCCCTTCTCCCTCCCCCCTCCCCCCCAACAATGTCCTTTCTGTTTGCTTGTTGTATCAACTTCAAATAATTGTTGTTGTTATATCTTCTTCCCCCCCCCCGGTTTGTGTGTGTGTGTGTGTATGTGTGTGTGTGTGAATTTATATATTAATTTTTAGCTCTTAAGGGAAAAGTTTTGAGGTTTTCCAAAATTCCAATATTCAGGATGATATTGGCAGTGAGTTTTTTGTATATGACTTTAATTGTGTTGAGATATTTTCCTCTGTACCTAATTTGTTGAGAGTCTTTATCATGAAGTGGTGTTGAATTTTGTCCAATGCTTTTTCTGAATCTGTTGAGATAATCATATGGTTTGTGTCTTTGATTTTGTTGATGTGATATATCACATTTATTGACTTGCATATGTTGAAGCATCCTTGCATCCCTGGGATGAATCCCACTTGATCATGGTGTATAATTTTTTTTCATGTGCTGATGTATTCTATTTGCTAATATTTTGTTGAGGATTTTTGCACCTATGTTCATCAAAGATGTTGGTCTATAGTTTCTTTTTTTGTTGTATCTTTGTCTGGTTTTGACATCAGGGTGATGCTGGCCTCACAGAGTGAGTTTGGGAAAGTGGCCTGTGTTTTGATTTTTTGCAATAGTCTGAAGAAAATTGGTATTAATTCCTTTTTAAAGGTTTGGTAGAATTCAGCAGCAAAGCCATCCGGTCCAGTGTTTTCCTTTGTTGGGAGACTGCTGATTACTGTTTCAATCTTGTTGCTTGTTATTGGTCTGTTCAGGTTTTCTATGTCTTCTTGGTTCAGTCTTGGTAATTTGTATGCATCCAGAAATTTATCCATTTCCTCCAGGTTTTCAAATTTGTTGGCATATAGTTGTTTATAATAGTGTCTAGAGATTTTTTGTATTTCTGTGGTATTAGTTGTAATGTCTCCTCTTTCATTTCTGATTTTTGTTACTTGGATCTTCTCTCTTCTATTTTTAGTTGGAGCTGCAAGGGTGGCTAGATGCATGGCCCATGTGAGTGGGTGGGACTGCACAGGTGGCCAGGCAGCCAGACAGCAGGGCCAACATGGATGGGTGGGGCCACATGGGTTTCTGGGTGGTAGGGGTCACATGGGTTGCCCGGGTTCCTGCAGGTAGTTGGAAGGCTGGACACTTGCAAGTGGCTGGAAGGCAGGAGTTATGCATGTGGCTGTTACCACACAGTAGGGATGGGCCATGTGGTATGGTGTGTTGTGCAGAATGAACTCCTGTGTGTGGGAGAAGGGCCATGGCTCTGGGACTAGGCAATGGCACAGGCAACAGTGGTGGGTGTAGGCTGGGGCAGGAGCAGGAGGGTTACTGCTGGGAAGTGCTCATGGCCAAGCAGATTCTTTCCGCTGCAAGGGAGAATTCCTTCTGGTTGATCCTGGTTTGGGAGACATGATGGTGGCTCAAGCCACATGCCTTTTTCTCCTCTACACTTCCCTGCTTGGTTTTTATGCTCCACAGGGTCCTAACCAGGCTCCTGCTGCTCTCCCATGCTCTCCCACTGATGCTCTCTTCTGTATTTAGCTGTCCTTTTCTTTCTCTGTTCTCTTTCTGTGGGAAGATCATGTGTTGGGCACCTCTAGGCTGCCATCTTGCCCCACTTCCCAAACAGACCATTTTTACAGTGTCCACTTTTAAGTTGCTGGTGTTTTCTTTAGCAAATGTGTACACACACACACGCACACACACACACACCTACATTTGAAGCTGAGAGCTGCGTGTTCCCTGTGCCTTTGTTGCTCAAAGTGTGGTCCCTGGACCAGTAGCATTAGCACCAGCATCACCAGGGAGCTTGTTGGACGTGCATCATTTTGGGCCTCACCCTAGGCCTACTGCATCAGAATCTGCATTTTAACAAGATCCCTAGGGGATTTGTACTTTCTTTGAAGTTTCAGAACCACTGCTTTATGAGACCCTTTTTAAAGCTAGCTGCAATAGATTTATCAACACTTGGGGAAGGTAAGGGGAGAACCACAGAGCTGGACCCTGGCTCCTGAGGTGGGCACATTATTCCTAATCATCAGGGACCATGTCTCTGTCCCCTTATTCCATTTGAGGAGAGGGAGGGTCTGGTTGGTGGGTATCACCACATTTCATTAGTTAATAATAGGCAGGGGCTATGTATCTATGCCATTTTAGAATAAGAGGGGTGGATTAGGGACTTATGAAGAAAGATCACTCTTCTGATGAGCAAGTGGTGGGCACAGAGTGTCCCAGAAAGAGTGGCGGCAGGAAGGGGCTAGAAGACAGTGGAGTCTCAGCAGAGACATGTGAATTCAGGCAGCAGAAGAACAGCTGGGATCATAAGGCATCTCCTCAGATGAGAGTGGGGCAGGCAGTCTGAGGTGGGAACATCAGCCTTTTCAGGCAAAACTCAGGGCATTCCCCATGGCAAAGTGTTTCCAGGTGTTGCCTCAGACTATGCCCAGAGCCTATCCCTAGGGACTCCCTGTGCTAAATGGAGCAATTTGGCCAGCTGGGTAGGGAGGCAGATGGAGACAGTATGCAGATGTGCAGCCCTCGCAGTTATTTCTGCGCACACTAAATGAGGCTATTGTTGGCCCAAAGGAGCCATTGCCCTTCTTTTCCTGACCATCGCAAATGCCAGTCATATAACAGAGCCAGATCAATATCTGTTTCCATGCAAGTGTTGTATGTGCTTTAATGTAACAGCCAGCTTTTGGCTGAGATGACAAACTCCTCTCTGTTAAGGTATCAGCCAAGTGGCATGAATAGAATCCCTCTGATCTGTTTTTTCTTCTTTTAAGGTAAGAGCAATATTAACTTCCTCTGTGGAGGAGGTAACTGGAGTGAGGAGGTGGCACTGCCTGCGGGAGAGGCATGGTCTTCCTAGACTGGGCGGAGGCAGTGCAGGGGGTGGTGTTTGGGGGAAGCAAGGACTCACCTTTTTCTCAGTGTGCACGCATCGTTACAAGGCACACTTCCCGTTCCCAGCATGCTTCACGTCCTGACCTGGCCCTGAGTCTCCAAGGCCACCCAGTCCTTGGAGTTTGGTTTTGGCGCAAGGGGAAGAAAGAACATCTCTGTCCCTTATTGGTTTCTTTCGTTCCCTTGTGGGACTCAGTCATCAGACTCTAGTTTCTATATGCAGGATAAACCCAGAAAGAAGTATGATCCTGAGAGAATATGGTAGCACGTCACACTGGGCCTCTGCCTGGCTCGTCAGGCCCTGGAAAGAAGTTAAGGTCTCTGAGACAGTCTGAGTCTCTCTGTGTGCCTCCGGGTTTCCCACACACAATTCGATGCCTCAGCAGCCAGCCAGCGTCACTCCTGTTCCTCTCCACTTGTGGTGCTGGTCCTTCCTGGACTGTGACCTCACCATTTTTGCAGGCTGATTGGTCGGCCCACCTAGTCCTCTGGACCTATGTGGGGTCATCTGCACTCACTGAGTACCTGGGGTCTGGTCGCCTGTATTTAGCATGTCTTTTCATTTGGATGTTTTGACATTTGGGGCCTTGCTGACCCTGGAGAGACCCCCTCCCAGGGTTAGCCAATTACTAGAGATAGGAAAGGAAGCAAGTGTGCCTTGCGTTTGCAAACCAGTCAATCCAGAGCCCAGGCCCCACACCTCCTCTATCAGGCTCTTACACTCCTGACCAGTAATCACCCCAGGGCCAGGTGCCAGATACCCAAGATAGCTCCTATATTCCAGAGCACTGGCCTCCCACTCCACCGTTATTCAATTATTAAAACTAGCTAATCCTAAACCCACTTACCTTGCCTTACTTGCTCCTTCCCATGGAAACCACAGTAAAGGCTCTTGCCCACATCTTCTCGTCACTCCCCCTGCCTCCTGACCAACCCTGGTGCTTCCACATGTGGCCCTGTGTGGCATGGGTTGCCTCCTCTGTCTAGGGATCTGTGAGTATAAAAACTTCTTCCTTCATGACAGCCATTTCCATGTTTGTGTATCTGACTATCCCTCATGAAAAGAAATCCCAGGTACATTTAAAAACACCAGCCCTCCTCCCCCTAGATTGGATCCTGCTCCTTGCACCCACAGCACACAGTGCTCCCTGTCCTATAGGGTTATACCTCCTGTCCTTCCTGATTCCAGCTTGGAATTAACATTCCCTCCTCCAAATTTGTAATTTTGTATTGTCTCCTTATGGATTTCCCAGGGCCAGCAACATCTAGAAATTAGGAAGATGACTATAGTGCACATTTTTTTTTTGTTTTTTTGTCTTTTTTTTTTTTTTTTTTTGTGACCGGCACTCAGCCAGTGAGTGCACCGGCCATTCCTATATAGGATCCGAACCTGCGGCGGGAGCGTTGCCGCGCTCCCAGCGCAGCACTCTACCGAGTGCGCCACGGGCTCGGCCCTATAGTGCACATTTCAAACACTGTACCTGACCCACTGGGATGCATTTTCCCAGAGCTGGTGCTATTATTTTTGTGGGAAGGATTCCAGGAATAAAACTGCTGGGCTTGGGGACACATATGCAGTTAGTTTTGATAGATGTTTCCAGATAGCTTAACAAAAACTGTCACCATTCACAGTTCCCCTGGCAAGATATAAAATGAATCCTTTCTCTGCAGTCCCCTGGGGATCTTGGCATTCTGGGAGTGTAATCTCCTGGTGAACCAGGTGAGCACTCTCTGCTGCCAAGATCCTGGGGCTCCTGGGGTGGTGGGGGTGCTGGGGGTGGCCCATAGGTGCTGATGAACCCAGGCTGACTGGTGAAGGCAGGATGCCTTCCATGGGGCTGCCCATGGTGGACACTGGTTCTTTGACCTGGGACCATGCAGGTGACGTCTACACCCCCCTTCCCAGGGGCAACAGGGGAGAAGCTCCCTCTCAAATGACTTCTGCTACACTTGCTTTCGTGATTAGTTGAATATCAAGGATTTTTGGTTCATGGGTTTATTTGTCTTTTTTATGTCTTTCTCACCCATTTTTCCCAGCAATTGACCTGTATGTTAGGACGGGTCTTGGTGGCAATTAGCTAGTGTGGGGTGTGGGATTTCCTGGTGCAAATCAGGACACAAGACCTTGCTGTTTACTCTTGAAGATTATGCAAGCAACTTCCTCTTTCTGTGCTCTAGGACCCCCTTTTAAGAATACAGTTTTTATTTTTTTGAAAATAGCACAATTATTTCTTTTGTAAGGAAAAATACAGCTAAGAAAGAGAACATTATCTAATATTTCCTTAAGCAGAAGTAACTATTGCTAACATTTTGGGTGGATTGTTTTCCAGATTCACCTTTTTTCATAAGAGAATTTACTTTTTGGCCTGTAACTTGCATATTTCAACCAAAAGAACTCATGTGTGTTGTTCCTTGTCAGTATATTGGTTTACAGCAGCCTTTTCTATGGATACGTAAGTACTTTGTTACACTTTACATTGTTTAACCAATCACCTACTATTGCTTGTTTTCCCCAAGTTTTTGCTATTGTAATAACTTCTGTAATAAACAGCTTTGCACATATGTCTGTATAATTGTCCAATTATATTCTTAGGCAAAACGCCTAGAAATGAGATTACCGAATTAAACCATAGTTGCTTTTAAAGGGCTTTTGTGTTGAATTGCACTCCAGAAAATGTGCACCAATTTATACTCTCCAGAGAATTGTTTGAATAACTATTTCCCCAAACTCTTCCAAAGAGTTGAGAATTGTGACTATTTTTCATAAAGGACAATTCAATAAGTGAATTTAGCATGTTTGCAATAAGGGCAATAAACCTCTATCCTCGCTTTAGATATACGCCTGTCCTTCACCACCTCATCATCTAACATGAAATGTTAAGAGCCTGGGGTCTACAGTCAGATGGACCATGTTTATGGGACCCTGGGCAAGTCAGTTCATCCCTGTCTCAGTTTCTTCAACTCTAAAATGGGCATGATAAAAAACAACTGCATCACTGGACTGTTGAGGGGTTTAAATAAAGTAGAAAAAGTGCTTACCATGGTGCTTGGCCCACCATGCACTCTCAATAAAGGTCTTTTTAGAGTGTCCCCAATATGTCACCTGGTCTGTTTCTTACTTTAAGCAACCCCCTACTGAAGCCATACAGACCCCTTGTTAAATTAGGCATGACCCCAAGAAGAGACATGAGATGCCTGTGACCATTGCTTACCAACTAGAAGTTCTATGCTCAACCTAAGTTCTCTTGCAGTAATGTGGGAGCAGTTACGTGCACTTCACATGTGAGTTCGCTCTCTCTCTCACACACACAAATACACACAATCAGTCAGATTTCAATTTGACCAATAATTAATGAGGACCTAGAACATGTACGATTTGGTTTCTGGGGAAACTTGGGCAAATTACTTAACCTCTCTGCCTCAGTTTCCTCATCTGTAAAATAAGGATATTCACAGTATCTACCTCACAGAACTATGATGAGGAGTCAATGCATTAGTATTTGTAAGGTGCTTAGACCAGCACCTGGCACGTGGTGAGCGCAGTGTGTTTCTTAACTGAATAGCTGGCTGCAGGTGGGGGTAGAATGCCCCTGTACCCAGTGAGTGCTCACCAAGGGGTTGGCTCCCAATGCTGAGGGAGATGGGAAGGAGATGAGCAGAAGGCCCCCAAGTTGGGGGGGGGGTCTCTGTCCAGGGCAAGCGGAGGGTGCTCTGGTTTTCCTGGCCGCACCAGCAGAGGAGTGAATGAGGACACGTCTGCGTGCTTCCTTTCAATGGAGCAGAAGGGCAGAAAGGAGACTTCACACTGAGTTTCTTTGAATGGAGTTCTTCTAGTCAAAGGAGGGTCAAATGACTCAATCAAACGTCTATCTCATCCTGTCTCCCTCCTTGTTACTTCAACTAAGTATCACCTCAGCAAACACAATTCCCCCAGTGAAACTGGGAACGCATAATCCAAGTCAGGGTCTCAGGCCAGCCTCCTGGCCTAGCGTGTGAGGACAGGAGTAGACTGATGGGAAAGATCCTCCTTTGGGGGGACAGCTGCAGTGTCCGTGGGCCCAGGCCAGGCTCGAGCGAGGGGGAGGTCATGTTCCTGGAGAACTGTAAGCAAGAGCGTGCCCTGTCCCTGGAGACAGCCATGGGCTGGCCTTTTGGATCAGCCCAGAGGCTCCAAGGTGAGCCAAGGTGATGGCTGTGGCTCTCCTGCACACCTGTGTGTGCACCTGGGCCTGCCCGTACCTGGAATCTGCCACCGTCAGGTGGTGCTGGCCTCCAGATGTGTTGTGTTTGGCCAACAGAGTGCTTTTTAAAATTCGTGTTGGCGTCCCTTAAGGGTGGTTGGTGGGGCTTGGGCTCACTCTCTCAGCCGGTCACTCTCATCTGACCCACTGCCTGATGCCCAAGGGACTGGCCTGGCTCCTGCCAGCATTAGGGATTCCTACCTTCATGTGGAGGAGACCCTGAATCTCATGTGATTCTCACTGAGCAGCAGTCAAGCTAGCCCAGATGGTAAGCGGTGGCCTCTGCCTCTCCTGTTTAGCTCCCTGACACCCTGAGGGACTGGTTCTCTGTTTCTACCCTGCCTGAGGCTCCCTGTACTCTCCTCCCTGTCTCTTCAGCTATGGATAGGCTCTGAGTTGCTGACCACTAAGAACTTGCTACTCCTCTCAGAAAGACCTAGGAACCCCCTACTGTCCGGATTTTTTTTTTTTTTTTAACCACTGAGCCCCACCCCTGCAGAGGAGCTCCTCATACAGGAGCATCTGCCTGAATTAAGACCAGTTTCATGACTCCTCTTTGGGTGACCGCTGATGGACACCTGCTGGGCCCAGCCTGAAAGCAAGACCAGATCTCCTGGCCCCTGCCCCACCACCCCAGCCTCTGCCTTCTCACTGGCCATTATGTGAGGCTCAAGCAGGTCTAGAACCCTCATCACAACCTCAGACCTTTATTCAGAACTTACCAATTTGCACCTTACCCTCTGTTCTAGCAGCCTTGGTTATGCGACTCAGCCGGCAGCAGAGAGAAAAACAGTGAACTGTGAAGCAGGACAAAAGGTATCCAGAAGGAAAAGAGACGGTTGACAAGGTGGCAGAAGTCAAGACTGCTGGAAAACTTTGGTATGAAGTCATAAGCCATGTGGGTCCAGCTGAGAGGCTATCCGAAGCCCCATGGATGGGTCTTCCGTGTGAGCCTGTCACTCAGTGAAGGCTGAGGAGGGTGTTCCAGCAGGAGCCTCTGGCCAGGGATGCTTGTTTTCTAGGTGGGTGGCAGTGTGCTGGCCCAAGGGGGCTGTGATGCTGAGGCTTTCTACATGTCTGGTACCAATTGATTAGACACACTTCAATTCCTGATGGCAGGGAGAGGAGAACAGCCCCTCTGAATCTGGTGGAAGCCACTTTGATAACTGAGCTCACTGAAGGGCACATAGTAGGTCTGCAGTTTTAGTTCTCTTTCTGTTCCTACTGAGCTTGTTTAGAATGAACTCAGACTCAGGGTATGAAAATTTATAGTTTAATAGTTACTCTATCTCTATTTTATCAGATATATTGTAACATGCATTTGGATTTCAGAGATGCTAAAATGGGGAAAAAAATGTGCATCTTAGAATCAATGACATACATTACTGGTGGGAAATGTTTGCCTTTTGGAGATCTACACTACCCGTTGACCTGTTAATGGCTCCGAGAAGTCCTGTCATAAAGGCATCAGCTTAACTTTGAGAGAGTTCTCTTCTCCCAGACTTACTTGACCAGGGAACCTCTCTGCACATCTGTAGCATTTTCTGGAACTTGTATTCTATGGACCATATTTTGGGTCACCTTAAGTCATTTAGAAAAGTTTAAATTGTATTCAGTATACTTTCTTCATTGACCTTAGTTCTGTTATATAATACATGTTTTAGAAAGATTTCTATTAAAAAATGCTTAAAGAATGGCATTTTTAGCTCCAGATTTGCATAAATGCTTCAGGGAGCTTGGGCCATTCCTGGCCTACTGCAGGGGCTGATCTGCATAAAGGACCTTAGGCTTTGGGGAAATCACAGGCCTTTCCACATACAGATACTTCTTAAATTATTGGAGTTACTTCACAATAAACATCATAAGTTGAAAATATCGTAAGTCAAAAATGCACTTAATACACCTAACCTACCAGACATTGTAGCTTAGCCTCGCCTACCTTAAACATGCTCAAAACACATCAGCGTACAGTTGGGCAAAATCATCTAATACAAAGCTTACTTTATAGTAAGTGTTGAGTATCTCATATAATTTATTGAATACTGTATTTAAAGTGTAGGGGTACCAAAGTATGGTTTCTAGTGGATGTATATTGCTTTTACACTACCATAAAGTCAAAAAATCATAAGTTGAACCATTGTAAGTCAGGCAGTGTCTGCATAAATTAAGACTGTGCTCTCCAGGAGAGGTGATGTAAAATACCCACCCAAGAGCCAGAAGTGCCTTCATATCCTACCCTCCTCCAATAGCCAGGGACTGGTGCCAGCTATGAAAGCCCAGCTCCTTTGCCTCAAGGTGGGACAAACTCTGTAGTGTAATGTCCACTCCAGAGTTCCCTGCAAGATCAGGCTGAGGCTGGGACTTTGCCTCAGACTACACCCTTGCCTACCTTCTTCTCCTTCTCTCTTCCTTCCCTCATTCCCTTGCCAGATTTTTGCAGAGGCACTACCAGAAAAATCACTACCACAGGAATTCTTTCTTCAGAGGCTGCCACCAGGGACCCTAACCTCAGACAGGCACCTAAAAAATTAACAACAGTTCTTAATATTTAAAATATTTATTTTCTATCACAATTTCTCCAGTGTTTTATTATTTCTTTTAATAGTTTGTTTACTTCAATCAGGATCTAAATGTGATCCATGCATATCAATGGCATAACTTTTTAAATCCCTTTTAATCTTTAGGCTTCTTTTCTTTCCGTTTTGGGGGTTTGTTTTGTTTTGTTTTGAAAAACAAGTCTGTTTGCCCCAAGAGTTTTCTGTAGTCTGGATTCCCTTGGTGTTATCTAACATGTTTCTCTGTCCTTGTTTTTCCTGTAGATTGGTGGTCCCCTCTAGAGACAGGACCAGATTCACATTTGGTTTTCTGGAAAGATTACTTCATAGGAAGCGTTGTGTTCTTCCATTAGCAGGTGTCTAATTTACAATTGTCTTCCTTTTTGCATTGTTGACACCCATTGGCACTCAGTATGCAGATCTATTAATTCATGGGGGGTTGCCAAATGATGATATTCAAATTCCATTATTTCTTCTTTATTAGCTGGAATACTTTGAGAAACTTCCCCCTATCCACTATTTGTGTACCTTGAAGTACAGTTTGTAAAGGGAATTAGAAGAAAGGTCTGATTTTATCCTTTGTTTGCCTGTTTTCAAAATAATGAATTGGTTCCCTAGCATCCTCGAAAGTTTTATTATCTTGTTAGGTTTCTTTTTGTATCATAATGAGCTCAGGGATTTATACATATATCATGCTTTTGAATCCACTGCAGTTATATGGGTTTTTAAATGTAAATGACATGCTACTATATGAGGGGTCTTCAAAAAGTTCATGGAAAGATTTATATTATCTTTTAATTCTATTTTTCCATAAGCTTTTTTTTGTATATTGTATGTCGTAATTTCCTGTTTAAAAAACTCAGATGCCTTGCAGAGCCTTTCATGTTTGTGCACAAAAATCTTCCTCATTCTTTTTAACTGCTGCTGGGACTGACACAATATTCATGTCTTAGGCTTTACATGAGAGTTTTCCCTATCAGGCTAAGCCTTTTGTGTACATTATTTTATATAGTCCTTAAGGCAATTCTATGATGGAAGTATAGAGTTCTTATCTTCAGATAAAGAAATGGGGTCCAAGGTTACTTGGTTTAGAAGTTGCGACCAGTGATTTGAGGCCAACTTCTCTACCACCCCCTTGGTCTTGCTTGGCCTTCTTTTTTCATTCTGCTGCCTCATGGTCATAAAATGGTTGCTGCCACTCCAGATATCACATCCACATTTAAGGCAGAATGTAAATGGAGAAAGTTGTACTACTTCAATCTCCCCCCTTTTACTTGGAAAGTGGAAGTTTTCTCAGAATTCCTGTGCAAGTTTGTGTTCATGTCTTACTGGCCGGAACTCAGTAATGTGATTACTACTACCTTCAAAGAGGGCTGGAAAAACAAATGTTCAGGTAGGCATATTGACAGCCCTATAGTATCTGGGTTATTTTAGCAAGAAAGAGGTGGATGTGGATCTCAGCTACTCAACAGACACATGCCTGTTTTCCCTCAATTCCCTTAGCATAAGTTCTTTTCTAAGAAGTTTCTCAGATTTCTTGGAAAAAGGCTTCTGGCAGTCCTCCCTTGCCAGGTTGTCAGACCTGTCTAAATCCCAGTTAAAAGTCACTCTGAGCCCTCCATATTTGACAAAAGTGGACTCAATTGACAAGAGCAAAGGCCAAGTTAGAAATACCAGTGTTCCAACTTATTGTGCAAAAAGGGTATAATAGAAATGATTGCAGATGGTGCACAGAGATAATAGATACAGCACACCTAGTACAGTGCCTAGCACATGGTTGGCATCAAATGAAAATGAATTCCCTTCTCCCACTATATCCTGTCTACTAGAGCCTTCTCCCTTCTTGTGTTAGTAGCAAAGGTCCTTATAACATGCACTGGGCATTTCAGCTCTGGTTCATGACCCACAATGCCCAGAGAAAGATCTCAAGGGACACAACAACACCCAAGACTCAAAGAAGCCAGAAATGTCACCCATCTTTGGCTTAATTCAGTTCACAAGTTGCTTGGCCAGAAAATTAAAATCTATAGCAAACCAGGCCCAATTAGTTCTGGTGCTTGCTTCATGGATCTGCTTGTTACCCTGTAATAATGTAATCAATACTGCCTGCCTGGCATGGAATCAGAGATTCTATGAGATGCATAGAAACTCGAGAGGTCATCCAGTCTGCAGCAAGACAAAAGGGAGCTTACCCTAGTTTCTATAGCAGAACTGGATCTCCCTGCAGGTGGGAAGATGGCCACCTCTGTGGTGGCTCCGTTTGATAAGAGCAGCAGCAAGGACCACTCCCCCTTCTTTAAGTTTCTCCTTCTTCTTTTTTTTCTTTTTGTGACCGGTAAGGGGATCGCAACCCTTGGCGTGGTGTCGCCCGCACCGCGCTCAGCCAGTGAGCGCACCGGTCACTCCTATATAGGATCCGAACCTGCGGCGGGAGCGTCACTGCGCTCCCAAGCGCTGTACTCTCCGGAGTGCGCCACAGGCCGACCCTAAGTTTTTCCTTCTTGAGAGGTTGTATACTAAAGTGGAAGGAGCCCTCCACTAAAAATGAGTAAAAAAACTGAATAACTGTATGATTTTAGGCAAATTATTCAACCTCTCTAATCCTCCATCCTTCCTAATAAAATGAATGGATTCTTGCAAAGATAAAAGAAGACAGCTTTTGTGAAAGCGTATTGCACTTAGTAGGTATTACATGAATGCATATTTCTTCTCCTGCCAAAACAATCAGAGTACCTATTATGGACCCACTATTTCTGATATGGTATGTCGTTAGTTCTCAAAGTAAAAGGATGAAGCGTAGGTAGAACGCCCAGTTACAGAGAACATGCAAGCTCCACAAGACTAAACAATGCCCCAAATCACAGATTGGTTAAGTGGTAAAACCAAAATTTATACCCAGGTTTGTTTATTTTAGATCTTTCAATTTACTTACGTACCAGATAGCCCTTTTGTTGTTCTTGCACTGAAATCTTATTACCCTACTTGTTATACCTCCTAAGTAAAGTCTTAGGCTACGTGGAACGGCTTTGCAGTGGCATTTCAGGCATCAGCAAGTTGATCTGTAAGACCTCGGCACTATTGTAAACCCACTCTGCCCAGGGGAGTATCATCGGGAAGTGTGGGTCTGCACAGCCTCCCTCGGCCCTCAGGCTTTCTGAGGGGTCCGTGCCTGTCCACTCCTCTTTTCTCCTGCAGGTCTCTGTCACATGGCCTGCCCTCCTTTTTGAAGCCACAGTAGAGAATGCAGCATTTTCCATTCTCTCCCATCCTGTTGTCTTCAAAATAATACAAAATCCCTTTTGATTTCTCTATGTCATAGAGAAAAAGAAAGAGGTTAGTCAAAAGGTGGACTATGTGATAAATGATGTAATGATGGGAAAACTCCCAAAGCTCCCGTAGGCATCATCCCCACTGCAGCATGACGGGTGCTGAGCTCAGCTCTTCATCTGCTTCTCAGGAACGCTCTCAGATGCCTCCTTGGGAGCATCCAGCTGGATTTCCTTTCATTCTCTTTTCCCTCATCTTCCCTGGGAAGAAAATCTCTTCCGGATTCACTGAGATTAGTACAATTTGGTGGGCAAGAGACAGACTTTGCATCTGACACACCTGGTTTGTGTACACAAGTAGCTCTGCTACTTGTATGACTTCACCCCTCTGTGCCTCGGTTTCCTCCTCCTCCGAATGTGAGGTAATAGTGGCACCTCCTCGTGGGTTTGTTATGAGGATTAAATGAGAACTCACGTGAAAAGTGCTCAGCATAGTGCCAGGCACATGGTAAGCAATTAATAAGTGTTGGCTAGTTCTAATAGCCACCATCCTGTGGGGAGTTCCAAGTGAGTATCTCCAATTTTTTACTGTTTTTTTCTACGGAGAGCTGCAACAAAAAGAGACCAAGCCAACCCAGACCACAGAGTTCAGAATCAATCACTATTCTGCATATTCATGATGAAGGGAAAGAATCATATTCAAAAGGATAATTTATTTCATTCATAGAATGCACACTAGCCGGAGACCTAATGATTGAAGGACTTCAGGAGAATCCTGTTAAGTGACTGAGGACATAATACATTGCCACGATGTCATTGGGTAAGATATTAATATTATTGCTTTTTTTTTTTTTTTTTTTTTTTTTTTATGGAAGGCAGCAGACAATGGGGTGAAAGATTTGTCTGGGTTTTTTCCTCTGCCTTTTCTTCTTTGATCTGAGATCAACAGGGCTGCTCTTTGAAAGGTTGGTTTCCAATACTGCTGATGAGCTGCAGGTGGCTTCTAAGCAGTCATGTGGCCATTTATCATTCTCCATTACACAGTTTGCCAACTTGAAGGTGGAAGTTTTGAAACCTTTTTGGCTGATTTATGAAAGCAAAATATGACGGGTACATTATAGGTCTTTATTTGGGACTATCGGATGGCTCTGCTGCTTTAAGCATGAACCCACTCATATATCTATCAAAACATTTAGGATTGCTAATGAGGGCGATGTCTACAGACCACCCCAGAGGTCACCCAAACATCGGGAATCATTTACAAATGAACAGCTGTGTTCTCTACACAAAGTGACTGTGTGGGCAGAGACAAAAAAACATAAGTATTCAAAATTTCCATGGTGAGTGGGATGCTATTTTTGTGATTCCTATAAACTATTCAGAGCATGATTTTTCCCTCTTATTTGTCATACACATTAGTAGAAAAGAATCAAGGAAAATCAATGGAATTCTATAGAAATATTAGGTATTACCTGAATTTGCTAAGACACAAGTTCTAGACTTAAATTTTCTTGGGCTATTCCTTTAGATTGTTATTTAGTAATTTTAAATATTTACTTAAAAATTTTTTTAAAATTAAAATTATTTTTATATTTTCCCAACCCAATGTTTCCATATCCTCTGGGCCCAAACTGATGATTACTGTGTTGCTATTGACTACCAAATTTTTGTTTGGGCCAGCTGTGTACAATAGAACCTTCTGTGATGAAAATGACCATTGTCTGTGCCATCTAATATGTATCAATTAGCCACATGTGAAACTGGGTTTTAAGTTTAATTTAATTTTATTGAATTAAAATTTCAATTTCAATTGCACATGAGGCTAATGGCTACTTTGTTGGACAGAACAGGTTTGGGCCGTTCTGTGGGGGAGATGTCAGAGGACCAAGGTGTACTGAGCCTGACCGAGGACAGGCAGAGGAGCTTCATGTCTTCTCCAGGTCATGAGAAGCAGCCTTGCAATGAGCTTCTTCTAGCCCCACCACCAAGTGTCATGGTCAGAAAGCTGTCCCTGGGCTCCTTGGTGAATGCCCCTCCGTCCTTCCAGCTACCCACAAGTCATCATCCCTGCCCCTGCCCTGTGTACGCTGCCCTGCAGCCAGCTTTCACCCTGTGGGTTGGTTTGTGTGTCCTCTCTAGAGTGTAAGAGAGTGGCACTTTTGGGCCACTGGAAGGTCGTGTCCTAGCACAAGGAGAAGAGCTAACGCAGGCAAAAACACAGCAGATAGACTGTGAGCCCGCACTTGTGAAATTCATCCAGATTCACCTTGACCTGCTCGGCACCCTTCCCCCTCCATGTCACCTCCATTTCCACTTTCTATCTAGAAACCCCTTATTTCCTTGCTCAATGTCCTGCTTCTCCTGTTGATGTCTCCCAGCTTTGAGTCTCCCCTTCACTCCCACCTTGTCACCTCTCTCTGGTTTCCGGTACCTTGTGACTTTCCCTCTGTGGCCGACTGCTTCAGGGTGAACACAGGTGTCCTCCTGAGTCCGACTCTGGGCAAATTCTGTCGAGGCGAGCCCTGGTGTCCTGGGGCTGGCCCCTCCATTAGTCATAGGACACATAAACACTTGTTGATTGCTTAAAGTTGACAAAAATTTATTTTAAAAAGATATTTCCATTTTGTTTTGTTTTTTAATTGCTTTTTGGCTGTAAACCGTGTGCAGTTGCTTTGAAAAACCAAAACCAAAACCAAATGGCAACATGGTGATCTAAGCTGTTCTCCCAAACTATTTTTTCCTCTCTGCTATTTTTGATCTGCAGTGAGGTTTGTGAGCCTTCATATTCCCCATATCTAGCAATAGGGTAGATATTTGTGGGGAAGGATTCAAAAGGTAAGATAAATGATTCCATTCATTTGTCTTCAGTGTGTGGACAGTGTGGCCCCAAAGGAGGGAGATTTTCTGCTGTGAAAGGGCAGGAAGGAGATAGAGACGAGAGAAGCTTTGCCAGGCTGGAGGGGTGAGGGGCATTCCAGGGCTGTATTTTATCAGGGCATGTGACCAGGTGGGAAATGATTTCAGCATAGATGGAAAAGTGGTATCAGAGGCTTCCCTGGGCCATTCTAAATCAGGGAGAAATTCCTCTAAAATTTAGGCAGCACTCAATCCTTCCTTTGAATAGATAGCTCTGTTATAAGGCAGTAGATTGTCGTATACAAAATTTACATATGTGCACGTATACATAGATATATGTGCTCTCAAAGAGATCTAGTGGAGTAATGGATTATTCTTATCACACTCAGATGTGCAGAAAAGTGTATTTACCTTATTTTGCTTGTTACCTATATGGTTTCCCTTATGAGACCCATTCCTATGGGAGGTGGGGAGTGCCAGACAGGAATTAATGTAGTCCAATTTGGTCCTTATTGCCTGAGCTAATCATTTGAACACTTTTCCTAGGTAACTTCATTTCTTTGGGATAAATGCTGCCACTCCCTGCCTCCTTCTCTTCTCTTGGCTCATGAGTGTAGGAGGGAGGGGAGTGGCTTAGGCGCTCAGAGCAGTGGAAGGAAGATGTGGCCTTCGCATCCACAGGGCGACTTCAGGGAACTCCCTGGCTACTGGTACAGTGAGGCAGGTCTGGTATGTGTGGGACTGGTGTAGGAATCAGTGAGGTGTCCAGATGGTTTGATGTACTGGTATTTGAATCCAGTTTGGGGATCCCGGGCTTCTGCTGGGCCGTCGGGGCTTGCAGCACCTCCAGGTCCCCTCACTGGGGCAAGTGGCAAGCCCTGGGGCCCTGCACTCCACATCAGAGGACACACAAAGCCGGCTCGTGCTGCTGGTGCTGGGACATCACACCCAGCAATGGTCCAAGGGGCTGTCAGCGGGTGTCCCAGCCAGCTCAGGCTGCCATAACAGAATACTACAGACTAGATGGCTTAAATGACGGCAGTTTATTTTCTCACTGTTCTGGGGGTTCCAGTCTGACACTGAGGATTGTTTCTGGCTTTCATTTGGCTACCTTCTCTCTGTGTCCTCACATGGCCTCTTCTCTCTGTGCACACCCCTGGTGTCTCTCTTTCTTCTTATAGGGACGCCAGTCTTATGAGATTAGGGCCCTACCCTTATGACCTCATTTAACCTTAATTACCCCTTTAAAGGCCCTGTTTCCAAGTACGGTCACATTGGGAGCGAGGGATTCTACATATGAATTTTGGGGAGACACTATTCAGTCCACGGCAGGGACTTCTTCTGCAGGCTCCTGGGTTCCTTCTGCTGCTCCTAGGGGAGCTGTCACTAGCTGCAATGTCTTCCGTCCTCCTCTGCACCTTTCCGGATGTTTCTAAACTAACTGCTCTTTCCAGACAAGTAGAAAGAACAAAGACTCTGAACTTGAACTCAATATCCTTGTCTCTCTCCCTTCTCCTCTTCACAACCACTGAGAAAATTCTGTCATCTGAGTTCTCCAGTCTTTATTCCTAATAAGCTAAAATAAATTTAGATGCTCCCTTCTGTCTGAATAATGTTGGGCTTTTAAGCTTCTTGTCAAATCAAAATCTATTTTGACTTTGCGCTATAGGGAGTGACCCCTCCCTGACTACTGAGACCCATTGCCTGGAAGGCCCAGAGCAGGGAGAGTAACAGGACAAGAAATGTATTGAAATTATCTAAAAATTATCTCCTTCACATCCACAATTAGATTTATGCATAAACACACAAGACCTTCAATGTTATCTCTTTTGCTTCCCTTGAATTTGGTGGAATTATTTATGTGAATGTTAGCAACTGTCAGTATATGTGAATAATTAGTTATATGTTTATAATTATAAGAATGTCATGTTCTATAATTGTGATATTCCAAATCCAGAGTAACAGGAATGTCCTAAAGGAGTGTGGAAATAAATGAAGGCCACCCAAGTGAGAGCAGGCAAAGGCTGTTTATTCAGAACTTGCTGGAGCAAGGAAGTCAGCCACTGTCACTTGCGTTTTGGCAGAGACTCAAAGGCAGGCAGAGGAGTGGGAGAACTTTGTAGTGGAAAAAGGGGAGGCTTCAGGTGAGCTCTGATTGCAGGCTGTTGGCGTGGGGAAGCTGGAGGCGGCTGACTAGAATCAGGGTATCCCATATGATTGCATAGGGGAGCATATTGAGCTTTCTCTGGTTGGTCTTAGTTTGGAATTGGGGACAAAAATTAGGGAAGCTGGCAGTTATTACTCAAGGCCTGGCCATTTGGGGCCGATTGTTACAGGGTTTGTGGTCTGGCTTCCTGGACCTGTCACTAGAGAGAGCAAAGTGACAAAGAAAGCAGGTTTGCTATCTGTAGCTAGACAGTAGGTTGGTTTCTTGGGCTGGTTGCTGCAGGTTGTGGGTCACAGTTCTACTTTTGCCTTTGGTCTAGTCATCATCATGTATTATTCAGCCTCTTAGGAGTTTATTAGATTCCCTTCTGGGCTTCAGTACCTCCACGTGAATTGATGTAGGGACTCAGAGCAGGCACTTGCCTGGCTCTTACATGGAAGGACCGTGAGGTCTCAAGAGGACATGGCCATGCTGTGTTGTCAGGTCCTGCTGTGCTCTCTGCCTCCATCTGTGCTGGTCAGGGCACAGGCCCACCACTGCCTCCACCTCCCAACTTGCCATTTAAAGAGAAAAGCAGTTGTGTTTTACATAGTAACATAACTATGAGGTTCAAAACGGAAAATAGTAAAGGTGACAGGCAGGCTTTCTCCCACCTGGCCCCATCCATCTCATGCCAACCGTGCCACTAGCAGGTAACCACTTTTACTGTTTTTTAATGTGTACTTGGGAGACCTTCCAGAGTTTTCAAAGAGCAAATGGAGCAATTGTGAGCAATGATTTTTATTTTTCTTGCTTTCATATAGAAAAGGTAGTATACTACACTACTGTTCTGTACCTTGCTTTTTTCACTTCATTTTTTGGAATTTTTTTTCATATTCATACAGAGGGCACCACATTTTTTTCTTCTTTTAAAAAAATACAACTACACAGTATTCCATTCTTTGTATAATAAGCTATTCAACTAGTCTTCTCTCGAGGAACATTGGATTATTTCCAGTCTTTTCCTGGTATAAACAAAACTGCAATAAATAAACTTGTATACATGCCAGTTTGTACCTGAGTAGGTATATCTATAAAATAAATTTCAGAAAGTAGGATTGATGTGTGAAGGCACATATTCTTCAGTGGTTTTGCTAGCTATGGCCAAGTTGCCCTCCCTTGGGGTTACATCAGTTTGCAGACTTGATCTAATCATTCAGTTCTAAATAACTTGATTGAGGGTCTACAGTGTGACAGCATTCAGCTGAGTCTGATGGAAGCAGCAGGCCAGTCAGGGGCCTCCCCTCCTCATCCTTAGACACAGAGTGCAGAGGTGTTGATTTCTGGTTTTATGGCCGAAAGTGCCCCCATGCGAATGGGGTGCAGAGGCCTTTAACCCGGGCTGGAGAACTTCACTCCAGACCTCCTCGAGCTGAGCTTTCACAGCTGCTTCTCGTCTGTGTATTCATGCCTGGTGGCTTTTGACCCTGACTATCAATTCTGCTTGGGCTTTCCTGCTAACCACTCCTGAGGCATGGCTCCAATGTCACTCCTGCCCCACGGCTAGGCTTTGGTGCCTGCTATTCTTCAGGGAGGGAGAGGGTCAACCTTTATGTCTGGACATCTCAGGCAGGAGGGCCAAGAAGGAACAAAGAAGACATGAGCAACACATGTCAATGGCCAGTAGAAGTTTCCAAGCTGTTGAAACCCTAGGTTCTCGGAGCTGCCTCGTGCCTGTCGGGGCTCATCCTCCAAATTTTTGCTTCAGCCCTAGAGTAGGGGTTCCAAACTCAACTGCATCGTGGGGCCATCCAGATAAGGTAGATTAAGGCCATGGGCTGGGGTGCCTGGGAAGAAGCAGAGAGCACTGGCACCCTCTAAAGCTTCAGCCAATTGATGGCATGGAGGAGTCTCGGGCCTAGGAAACCAGAACTTTTGATATTTTCAAGAGAAGCTAGAAATCTAGATTTTTATGTTAAATTCTACAACATTAAAATGTTGGCAACTAATTTACTTATAAATAACAATATCCATTGGGATAGCTCCAGGGACTCTAAATAGCACCTCCAAGAGTAGGGGTTAGTCTGTGGGCTGCCAGTTTGCTACTCTCCCTTGCTCAGTATCTTGTTTCTCAGTGATGGCCCAGCCCTTGTTTCCTCGGTTCTGGAACCGATTATGGGCGTAAACATCAGGTGCTTGGCTGCCGCTTAGACCTGCTGACCTTGAAGGCACTGCTTGTTAATACAATCAGTTCTCAGTAACTTTTCTTGAATAATTCTCTCTTCTATAAAATCTTGACCAATGTTATTTTATTTTTTTGTTTTTATTTATTCATTTTTTAATTGACACACATTGATTGTACATATTTATGGGGTACAGAGTTATATTTCAATATATGTATACAATGTGTGATGCTCAAATCAGGCTAATTAGCATATTCATTACCTCAAACATTTATCGTTTCTTTGGGATGAGAGCATTTGAGCTCCTCTCTTCTAGCCATTTGAGAATATACAATGTATTATTGTTAATTATAGAAGCCAAGCAGTACTGTGACCACTAGAACTTATTTTTCTATCTAGCTGTAAAGTCATCAAATTACAGGAAAAAATTTTGTGGCTCCCAGGAACTTTCATCTGGGAAAGCCCAGTGCTCCCACCTCCCTCTGCCATGTCATTTACTCTGGGACTTTAGTACCCTCCAGGGAAGAGAGGACTGCTTCTCCCATTTGCGTTCATGAATCTACAAAGATTATTTTTAACAGGCAAGATCAGCACAATCTTATATGTCTCTGGGCATCTTCGCCATTGCTTTCAGAGCCTAAACTGGTGTCATCTCTAGTCACAGTATCATCTTGGCTCTTTCCAGAACCATTTTCTGAAGAGTCCTTTGATTAATCATACCCCTCCTATTAGTTCCTCTCTGGAGTAGAGTCCCCTTTTCTTATGAGAGGTAGAGTCTGGTAGTGAAAATAATATATTGATTGTGCAGCCTGTGTTATCTCTCCAAACCTCAGTTTCTATAGCTGTAAAACGGGTCAATAACTGTGCCCTCCTGACTTCCCAGTGCAGTAGTGAGAATCAAATTTCTCTGTGTAGAAATGCTCTGTGAACTGCAGAGTGTTGCAAAGGATATACAGGAGGTTTTTCATTCCTTCCATTTATTTATTGCACAAGAGCATTACAACTATAAAAAGGGAAACATTGAAGACATAAAAAAAGGGACCTGCAATCTCACTATGCTAACCCATGTGCAGTTATATTTTCCGGTACTTTGTATTCTCTTCCAGTTCTTACCCACATAAAAACAATTCGAGTGATCCTGAGCTGAATGGCTTCTCCCTCCGGGCTGCTCTGTGCCCTTCTGTTCTCCAGCATATGGGAGGGAAGCAGAACCAAGATCCTCAGAGGATGCCACGTGGATGATGTATCACCGAGAAAGAGACCAGACGTTTTATGCAGAGTGAGCAGCCTCTTGTGGAGTTCACCTACCATCAAACAGACAGAAAATAGACAAAGAAATATAATCAGGAAAGACTTCTTCACTGTGATGCCTTATTTTACAGAATATTTTATAGTTTTCAAAGGGTTTTCATGTGTATTATTATCTCATTCTCTTCTTGTAATAGTGCTGTGAGGTAATAGGACAGAGTAGACATATTTATCATTATTTTATGGCTGAAGACAAGAAGCCCAAAGAGACTCAGTGATTTGTTCAAGGTTATGGATAGTTTGTGCCAGGGTTGAGCTTGGAGCCCAGATCTCGTAGACTCTTCTTGTTCTCCAAGTTTCTGTCCATTTAATTCCTCATTATAATCTCTGTGTTGAGTGACCGTATTTCGTTATTAATCCCTTCATAGTACTGCTCACATAATAGTAAATACTCACTGACTCTTTGATTAATAAGATATGCTTGGAAGCCACGTGTAAGGTTATCTGAATATGATAACAACTGTAAGACAAAACTTAACTATAGCCCGTGAAAATGAACCCCAGTGAACTACAAATCTTCTTGCTTTACATTTGCTTGGAAGACATGGGTCACAGACAGATACAAAAATCCATTTGTTATTCCATCAGTACCCTATTTTGTATGTTATTGTAAGGTTTGCTAATTGCTTTCACATCTGCTATTTCACACAGTCCTCAGTGCACATCTCTGAGGTGTGTCGAGCGAGTAGCATCTGTTGCCTGTAGTGAGGGCTAGATGCCTGAACACTTCTGCTCTCTGTGTCTTGTGAAGGAAAACACAGTGCAGCCAAGCCCTGGATGGAACACACTTTGCTCACATAGAGAAAAGACAGAGGGAGTCAGTATCCCATGGTTAACACGTCCCCTGGCAGCTGACACAGGGCCACTGGCCTGCCCACACTCCTCTGTGCTGCAGCAGAAGGACCTCATCCCCTCCCCAGAGGGGACAGATATGAGTACTGGAGTTGGCCAGGTGCCATGTCATGCACATGCTTAAGCAGAACAAAGGGCACCCACCGAGTCTGAAACAGGGAAGGACATTCCCACACAAGGCGATAAGCCCAGTGCAGGCTGTGGGGGCTCTTTGTCTCTTGGTTAGGAAGTGTTTCAGGCCCAAGGCCCGTTCTGATGCAGCTGAGAAGAGGTTGAAAGCCTGTGTGCAAAGAGACTGCCTTTCCCAACAACATGCCCAGGGCAGCTATGAAACCCAGGTGTGCACAGATGCTCCAGCCTTGTGGGGTCACCTTTCACTTAAACATCCAAATAAGAGGGTTGAAGTCTCCCTTCCATGTGTTGCAGGAGGGCCCACTCAATGGTTCCATGAACTTTCAGGGAGACAAGCTTGGGGCTGGGCATGGAGAAATGGTGAGTGGTATTTGCGGCCCTCGGAAGGGAGGTTCACAGCCCCCAGACAGCCTGTCCCAGGGTGCTGCCCAGTCCTCAAGGTTACTCATGCCTCCTTCCCTCTCCTGTCAGCAGCCTCTCCATATCCAGACAGTTTTCCACCCATACCAGATTGCTATGCATTGCAGACTTTATTGACATTTTGGGAAAAATGGAAGGTAATTATACCACAGGTGGAGAACCACTTCCAGTTCCATCCGGATGTTCTTGTTCATGGAAATCTACTCAGCACTTTTCACCTGGGGAACCCCCCGACACCTGCCGCAACGTAGCAGGAGGCACCTGGCCATCTGCAAACTCTCCATCCTCCCTTCCCCTCACTTCTGAGACTTCTCAGCCCCTTTATTTAGGGCTTCATTTTCATCTCACTTTGATTTGCAGAACAGTTCCTTTCTCCTTTTTAAACCTTCTCTTTCCAGACCATGCTCTGCAGGTTTTCAACTTTTATTCTCAAAGAAGCTCATTAAGGTGTTTTCCTAAATTAAAAGCTCTTTCTCCAGATCTGTATTCCTAATTACACAAAAGTGGCTGTAGCTGGTTGTTATGTTAAATACCGATTTTTCCTTTTTTTCTAATGAATGATTATTTCCCTCTTACAGATCAGGATACTGAGGCTCTGAGCCTTTACATGGTTTGTACGAACATCAGAGCTAAGACCTTGTTCTGAGGTTTCTCCACTCTATCCTATTTTTCAGTGTTAATTGTGTTTGTTGGAATGATATCAAGCCGTATCTTAATTTACTTTTCTCCGTCATAAGTGATTACCTCAAAGACACTTTCCATTGACTTTCTGCTGCTCAGGATTCAACGAGCAAAAGCTTCACACTGAGGGGCAAACCAATGTCATGGTTCCTGTTAACACAGCCAGTGAGGCTGTTTATATTCCTTGTAAAAATAATTGTCTCATTAATCTTCACCTCAGCCCACCTCGTCCTGTTGCCAAGGTCAAGTTAAGGATGCTGGTGAATTGCAAATATGTCATCATGCACACGGAACACGGTACCCATGCCAGTGTTGGTTGAAGTGGCAGTGGGTGTTGAGGGGTCAGAAGCTGGAGATGAGAGGGATGAAGGCCTGTCCTTTGTGAGTGTGCAAGACAGACCAGCTCTCGGTCACACCGGAAGCATGCCCTGCACGCTAACTGGGCACGGAAAGGCCTTCCTAGCAAGGGAGGTCTAATTTCCCACGGAATTCGCTTCTACCAGATCTACTCAGTGTTGAATTAAATGGTAAACTTTTACTCTCTTCCTACATAAACATTTCATTTTTAGTGGTCAGCCTGCTGTCACAGAGGCAGTGACTTAAGTGCAAGAGAATCCACATAGGCAAGAGTTTTTGCTTTAATGCACAAATTACATCACTGGATAATAACTGGAAAAGAATGTATTATGGCAGATCATTGATTTACGAGCTAAACTTAGGAGAAAGAAATGAAGACAAATTATCCTCGAAGGTTGATTACACATTTTTAGGAAAGATGAATGAGTATCTGTCATTAATGTGGTTTTCTTATTCAGCAGTCATTTACTAAGCCAGGTACAGTGTGAGATACAGAAGAACCAATGCTGGACAAGACACTGTGCCTGCCTTTGAGGAGCTCGTGGTAAATGGGTGGATAAATTCTGACTGCAGAGATTGTGTTGAGAGAGAGCTAAAAACCCAGGGTTCTGTGAGAGCCCGGAGAAGCACAGTCTGGGTGGTCAGAGAGAGTTCTCCTTTCAAGAGTTTTTTTGAAGCTGGTATCTGAAGGATGAGAAAAAGTTTGCCAGGCAAAGAGAGAAGCAGAAGTGGTATTCCAAGCAAATGGAATAATTAAGTTCAGAAATCAGAGGAGGATTGGTGGGTGAGAGCGACGAGGCATGGAATGGTGAGGAGAGAAAGAGAGAAAATGTGGTTTACATTTCAGTCATGTTGAGATTGAGGTGTTCTTTGGAGCATTCAAGGAGAGAAATCCAGGAAAAAAAATAGAAAGTCATGTCCAGGGCTAAGAAGCAGATTAGGAATGAAAATGTAGGCTGTGGAGTCGTGAGCAGTCAGCCCTGCAAACATTAGGAGTTGAAGTGAGCACCCAGGGCAAGGGGTGTGGGCTAGAATGAAGAGGACTCCAAAGGATCCCAACATTTAAGAGATGGGCAGAAGAAGCAAAGCCCCCAAAGGAGACTGGGAAAGCAGATCACAGAGGTGGAAAGGAGAGTGGGAGAGGGTGGCATGATGCTACCCAGTTTGTTTTCACTTGGGGGGACAGATGCTGCAGGGCCACCACAACCGCCTTCAGACTGGCGAGTCTGGGAGATGCCTCGCAAACAGGTCAGGAGCCAGGGAGGCCTGGCGTGACGCAGTGCCTGCCATGCGTAGCAGGTGCATGAGCCAGATTGGGTTTGGGGCCCCTAAACTCAACTAATTCCTTAATTTTACAGAGAAGGAACTTGACAGCCAGAGTTGTTCAGTGACTTGCCTGATGACTGACCTATGGTTATTGTCAAAGCAGAGGGAAAACATATCTCAATCCAGGGCTTTCCCACATACCCTACTGCTTCAATTTGGAACAGACATCTGTGACCCATGAATTCTCTGTTAGGTTTTGGGCATTGTGGGTGAGTACAAGATACACACTTATCTTCAAGAAGAAGGTCATTAAAAGTTTGCATGCTGAGATTATGAAATGATAGTTTTCATTCATTCCTTTCTGTTTCTTTTGAAAACAGGAGATAGTGTGTTTGTTCATCCTCCAATTGATATAGACAGTATCCTCACTTCCCAGATCCACAAAGCAATGAGGCAGAGAATTCCAGAGACTACCAGAAACCACAGTGGAATCCTGTGACTTCATGGGACCTTAAAATTTGAAAGAGTAACATTCCATCCAACTCCACTCACACTTGGGCGTTTGCTACGAGTCGAGCACTGTACAAAACAGTTTTTTGTTTTTATTTTTTTGTTTCCTTTTAGATGCTAGTGGGACCAAGTGGCCAGGTGCTCAATGCTAGAGCAGAAATAACGTGAAACTTGTCTTTCGCATTGTCAGGAACACTCCAAAACTCTCCATAAGCCACGCAGCTTTGGCCTAAGTCACAAAATCTTTACCTTCAGAGGTTTGCCCAGCGGAACTGAGCCCATGCACCCTCGGGGGTGGGGGGGGGGGGGCAGGTGACCCGAGCAGCAACCACCTGCAGCAACATGAATGAATGTAGAAAATTCCTTCCTTCTTTCATGCTTTGGAAAACAAAGATTTCCCTGTGTGGCATGGCTAGACCTGGCTTTCATCCCGAACGTCCTCTGTTCAGCTGGATTCCCCCTTGGCCCTGGTTGCTCCTGCCATTCCTCACACTGCCCTGGGCACAGACACCAAAGCACTCTCGCCCTTCCTTGAGCTCTCGCTTCCTCAGTTTTCTGCCTCATTCCCATGCAGCTGGGCTTGGGCCAAGGGAGCCAGTGACGTGGGGAGAGCCCCAGCTGGTCTGCATGTGGGGACGGTGCACTGCTTGGCTTCTCTCCTGTGTACCTGAAAATGATCTTCCGTCCCTCCCCCGCCTCCCTCGTCCCCTGCCTCCTTCCTGTCGTGCTGTCTTCCTTTTCTCGCCTCCCTTTTCACTGCTTTCCTTCCTTCCTTCCCTTCCTGCTTGCTTTCCCATCTCTCTAGCTCCCCTTTCTTGCTGCACTTTCACGCTTCTGTCTTCTCACGTCCAGTTCCTCACGTCCCTTTTCCTGCTTCTCTTTCCGAGTCCCTTCCTCACCTCCTTTGCTCCTTCCCTCTGCTTGCTTCTGCTTCTTGCTTCGCTTTCTTGTCCCCCTTGTCTTGCTCACCGGCCCTTGTTCCCCCCCGGCTGTGCACTTTGGCTGCACGTTTCTCATCTCCATTTTTGCACACGCTTGTGCCCCCTTTGCTCACTTCCCTTTCGTCACTTTCCTTTCCTCAGTCTCATCCTCTCTCCCTCTTCTCGATGCCCTTTTCCCACTTGTCTTGCTCCTTCGTTCTGGCTTAGCTTCCCCCTCTCTACTCTTCTGCTTCTGCTTTCTTGCTTGCCTTCCCCTCTTCCCTCTCCTCTCTTCGTGTCTTTGGTGCTGCTGCCCCTCTCCTTGCTTCTCTGTCCCTCCTCTCTGCTCTTGCCGCTCGTCTCTAGCTTCCTGTCCTCTCTCACTTCTGCTTCCTCTGCACACTCCTTCTCATCTCTACTCCTCGCTGTCTCACGTCCTTTATCAGCTCCTTTCCTGGCTGCCTTTTCATTCCCTGCCCCTCCCTTTTTTCTTTTCTGGCCTCACATTTCTTGCGCCTCTGTCCTCCCTTCCCTTTCATCTCAGCCCCTCCTGACTTTCCTCCTTGCTTTACGTTGTGTGCTTTTATTGCCTCCTTTTCACTATTTCCTTTTCCTTCCCGTCCCCACTGCCTGGTCTTGCAGCTCTGCTTGCCTGTCTTCCTCCTCTTCTTTGCTCCGCTGGCTTGACTTGCTTTTTGCTCTTTTCCTTTCCTCCCTCTTCTTTCCTCCCCCTCCCCCACTTCCCTGATGCTTCCCTTTCCTGGCTTCTCTGTCTGAGCTCTGTGTTTTGCTTCCCTTTTCTTTCTTGCTCCCGCCTCTGTTTTCTGGCTTCCTCAATCCCACCTCCTTGTCCTCACCTCCTTTTCTTGCGGCCCTTTCTCCTTTCTCTTTTGCTTGCTTGTCTAGCTCCCCCTCCCTCACTCTGCTCTTCTTGCCTCTCTTCTCTCTTCCCTGCTTTTGCTTCCGCTTCTCACCTTTGCTTTTCTCGCTGCTCTTCCTTCCCTGCCCGCCCCCTCCCCGCTGTCCCTCCAGCTTCCTGTGTCGCCCCCTCTTGCCTGTCTTCTCCCTCCCCTCCTCTCGCTTCTCCTTTTCCTTCTCCTTTCTTGCTTTCCGGTCCGTCCTCTCTCTTTTACTTCCCTCTATTACTTCCTGTTTTAATCGCCTTTTCTCTCTCACAAGTCCCAGCTTTCCTTGCCTCCCTTCCCTGTCTCCCTTCCCTCACCTTTCTCCCCTTTACTTGCTTTTCTGGGCTTCCTGTCTGTCCTTTACCTCCCCTGCTTCTGCTTTCCTCTTCCCACTCTTCCTTCATGCGTCCTCACCTTGCTTCCCTGTTCTTGTTTCTCTTTCTCTTTTCCCAGCCTCACTCCCCTTTCCCACCACCTTTTCTCAGCTCTTTGTTCTCCCTTCCCTTTCTTGTTTCTACCTTTCTTGTATCCCTTTTCTTGCTTCTTTTTTCTGCTCCCCTTTCCTTGCTCCCCTCTCCTCACCTCCCTCACTCAGCTCCTCTCCTTCCTCCCCTTTTCTCCCTTCCCTTTATTTCTTTTCTTTATTTCTTTTCTTTTTTAGCTTCCTTTTTCTTGCTTATTTTTCTCCTTTTCCTTTCCTGCTTTTGTTTTCTTGCTTCCCTTTTCCCCATCCCTTCTCTCATTCCCTTCTCTCACTTCCTTTTTCTAAATTTCCTTTTCTTGCTTTGCCTGTCTTGCTTCCCTTTTCTGGCTTCCTGTCATAGCTGGGGCTGCTCTAACAAAATACCAAGGACTGGGTGGCTTAACTACAGACATTTATTCTTTACAGTTCTGGAGGTTGGCAAGTCCAAGGTCAAGGTGCTGACTGATCTAGTCCCTGGTGAGAGCTTCCTTCCCGGCTGGTAGCTGGCCAGCTGCTTGCTGTACCCTCCTCTGCTAACCACGAGTCTGCTCTCTACTTCTGTGAGAACCACTTTTTAGATTCCACATATGAGTGAGATCATGCAGTATTTGTCTTTCTGTGCCTGGCTTATCTCACTTAACATTATGACCTCCAGTTCCTCCCATGACATGGTTTATCTTTTACATTATTAGATGCAAGACCCATGAATGCAGGACATTTTGCTGTTTTGTTCACTGCTGGATTCCAGGGCAGGTCTCAGTAGGCTCTTGGTAAGGATTTGTGGAATAAATAAATCCTGGGCCAAGAAGGGAGACAGCTTCTCCCTGTCTCTGCCACAAAAGAATGACCCAGCTCCATCAGTGGTGTCCCAGCAGCAGATACACAGTACTTCATGCTGGAGAGTGTAAATGAAGAGACACTGTTTACAAAAGTGTGGGCAAAGCTTAAGGGGATTCACAAGGCATAATGTGGGAACTCAACAGCTACTACCACTCCTAAGCCTGGAGAGATAAAAGGAGAGAGCCATTCCCAGAATCCAAGAGAAAAGCTACATGAAGAGGGCCACTTGATAGCCACTTGATGCCATTCAATGGAAGTTATGACCTTTGTAAAAGGGATTCAGACAACCCGCCTTGACTCTGGAGGAAAGGCTCAGGTCACCTGCCTTCACCTTCTGGTTGATCAAACCATGTGGAATCAGAAGAGAGAGAGCCCATTGATGTGGTCTATAAAGTCAGCCCCCTGGAGCCCAGAGTCTGGTGCAGAGTGTGCAGGGTGGATCTGGAAGGACAATGGAAGGCAGTCAGCATATGAGCTCTCCTACTGGGCTTCTGGAGGAATCACCTTCTTTAGCAAGCATAACTGTGACTAGCAACCAGCAAATGGAACTGCTGGGGTGCTGGAAGGGGTCTCCTGGCTCGAGGTAGCAGGCAGTCAGGAGACAGCTAAGTAACCAAAAGTCACAGCACATAGCTAGATGTCTGTTCAAAGTCTAAACAGCAAGTTTGGGGGAAGTCTATAGAAGCAGAGGGACAAGAATAAAGACAATGACCAAGAGCCTGCAAGCCATCAGCAGCACAGGACAGGGCACAGCATGGGCCTCTCCGGCCACCAGCCTGCCCACAGCTGATGGAGGGCAGCTGCAGCGGCCACCACTCTGCCTTGCCCTGGCACGTCTCTGCCCTCAGTCAGCCCGAGGTTTCTGCTGTGCTGCCGCTGGGAGGCAGAGCTGTGCACTGAAGGCTGGGGCTGGCAGATGTGCTCCCGAGACCGGAAATCTGTGCTCCTGAGAAAAAAGTTTTTCTGTGTGTGGGAGGAGGCTAGTGACTCACCCAAGGGGCCCTCCATGGATTAGAATGCGAGTTTGGTCCTTTCAGTCCACTGTCCCTACCTTCTATGCACTTCAGTCACTTTTTATCTCAACCTCACCCTCAGGCCTGTGCCCTCTCCTCTTCTCAAGGCAGGATGCATTGTTTCTGCATCTTTGATGCCTTTGCCCTTGTGTCTTCTTAGGGTAGGGCACTGCTCACATTGTAATATAGCTGGGTGTTAATGGGTCTGCTTTCTCCCTTACACACTTGCACAGCTCACGCACATACACACACACTCACACACTCATGTATGCTTACACCCATGCCTTCTTTAAAAGCTTTGTTCATCTCCATATTCCCATTTATAGTGCCTGAAACATGGTAAGATATCACTAAATGTTTGTTGGGTGAATAAGTGACTGAATGAGAGTTGACCCACCTCCCTTTCTGTGCACCATGTTCTGGGTCTGACCTTGTGACTTTTGTGAGAGGGAGAGCCTCCTCCCTCTCACAAAAGCTTTCCTATATGCTTCATTGCTTTTTCAAGGTCTTTCTAGGTGACTGGCTGAGTAATTTGATATTCTACCCCTTGGCACTGAAGTAGATTATATAATTGAACTATATGTTACTCTGCACTGGCAGTTTTGTAGACAAGTGTCTTTATTTCCTACTGAAAAAGTCAATCAAATGCAGTGAAAATCCCATACACCTTCCTCAGCAACATGCAGTTGTTGAGTAGTGTTTCTGGTCAAGTTCATGCTTAGCTGTCTCCTGAATCACATGTCACAATCAGATATCTATGTGGCCTCATTATGGCGCATCTTTGATCATACTCTTCTCCAATGTGATTGTTAATTTTCCATTTTCTTCCACCTTTCTTATCCCTGCAACATTTCTCAAACCATGTTAGTGGTGTGGGACATGGTAGTTTTGTACTGAGCTTCTCTTCTTGTGGCTGGGTGAATGGAGACAGTGAATGGATCGGATCTTCTGGTACCTCTGAAGGTGCTTGCGAGAAGCAATGTATATTTGTGCTTGTGTATTAGGCCTGAGCTCCCCATGTTCTAAAAATTGTGACCAAAAGAGCAGACTCAGCATATAGAGAACAAAATAAAGTTAATGCTTTTCTTTCAAAAATTGTGTCAACCTCGGTATCCATCTCAATCAGATCATTTTGCAGATGCCTGCACCCACCCCATTAACCAGCATTCTACCACCTGACAGCTGATGATTCAGAATTTGCTGATTTGGAGATTGCTTATGGCTACAGAAATTTAATCCACTCACTGTGTGTAACCAGTAGCTCCTTTGCTCATGTATAATCCCCCACAGGAGCTATCAGCCCTACACGTGCAAGGTTTTTGACAAGCCATTTTTGCACATACAGGATTAAATTATTTCACAGGGGAAAAGAAAAGAGCCAGAGATCGGTACGTGGGAGTCTCCAGAAAAGGGGAAAACAAGGTCATAGAAACTGCTTTTCCTCTCCTGAACGCTACAGGAATCCCTATAAGTTTGCCAGCTTAGGGAAATGACTCTGATGTATCGGATCATTTTCTTTGACTTGTTCAAAAACCACAAGCCTAACGGTTTAAACTCAAAGAGGGGCAATATAAGTCAGGCCTCAGGAAAATTCTTAGGTAGTTGAAATACTGTAGATGTTCTTCCTCTGGTTCTCATAGACCTTCTTCACACCTAGAGTGTTTCTTTATTGTTTGAGTTGTCATTTGTGCCCTCTAAACTCTAGATTTCTTGATGATAGGAATTCAATTTTATTCGTCAGGGTGTGTATGCCTGCTACGGAGCAGGTGCTCAAAATCTTGGGTTATGAGCACGGCAATGAGATGTGTAGGCCAGAGCACTGACATTCTTATGATGATCTTCTGACACGAGGGAGGGAGAGGGGAAGGACACAGGGACAGCACAGCAGAGAAAAGCTCAAGAGAAGGGGTTCCAGGGCCACCTAAGGGTTTCTATGGGAGGGAGCGAGTGAGGGGCTGAGGCCAGCAGGTCTCAGCAGGTCATGCTGGTGTGCTGTCATGTTTTGGAAGCTTGTTGGGCATGGGAGGATAAAATGAAGCAAGCTGGAACCCTAACTCAAGCCAGAAGCATTACTTTGGTGCATAGGACACGATCTCTATCTTCAAGGGCATCACTCAAGGCAAATCACCACTGACCTGGGTGGGACCAGCGTTCATTCTGTGGTTGTAATAGAAAGAGAGGTGGGACCAATACTGTGGGTGTCATAGCTGCAGTGATGGCAGTGAGCAAATAGGATCTTCCCGTTCTTTCTCTCTACTTGGCATTTGGGAGTCACATTAGCCCCTTGTGTCTGACAAAGGCCTCAGGATTTCCAAGAATCACAGAAAATGTAGGTTTTAACAGGGAGCATCTGGACTTTCTATTGATAAGAACAGGTTGGCACTGAAGTGATGAACTTGAAAAAAAGAAAGAAGCTTTTTTGTCCCTAAGTTGATGAGGTCAGATATCAAGTTTCATGTGTAAGGTCTGAAGTATCTACGGAACGTCAAGGTGGAGATTCCAGAAAAAAGATAGAAATACAGAACTAAAATACAAGGAGAGGTTGGTGATAAACATACAAATTTAGAAATCATCAGCATCTAGATAAGACTGTCTCATTAATCTTTATATTCTAGTACCATTAGAGTAGGGGTGAAAGTTAGTACTTGTTGAATAAACAAATTGATGAATAAACAAATTGGTGAATGAGTGGAATTCTAATTCTAAAGTAGTATAATTAATTTTTAAAAGCAAATTTGTTGGGACTTTTACATCCAGGTGAGTTTTCCCTACTTCAAAGTGATCAACTTGGGTTTATTCCCATAATATTTTTAATGCCCAGGGCAGTTTCAAGCTCCTGCAGGAGTTAATTCCATTCAGAGAAACTGCTTTTCCCTATTTTCAGTGGTGATTTTTCATCCGTTGAGGGTAAGTGGGTTTCTGGAAACAACCAAAAATAATTCAAAGCCACATTTGGTGAATAATTTAGGGAATAGGAAAGATAACATAATTTTGGTCTTTAACAGTTTTAATATCTAAAATAATGGAACTTTATTTCTAGTTCTGAAGTCAGTTTTAAAATAGCAATAATGAAATGTTTGGCCTCAAGCTGTAGCCTCCCATGGTGATTACTTCGAAGTCCAATATTGTATGGATTTTAATGCAAAAGCCTAAAATGAGAGACTATATATATATATATAGCATATATAAATATATACATATATACTTTAAAATATAATATACTATATATAATACATATAGCATATACATAAATATGTTTTAAAATATTATATATTATATAATATATATAGCATGGATATATTTTAAAATATATTATGTATAATATATATAGTATGTATATAAATACATGTATTTTAAAATATATATTATATAATATATATAGCATGTATATAAATATATACATCTATATTTTTAAACACAAAGCTTGGGTCTTCAGTGCATCTGAAAGTGTCCATCCTACGCTTATTCTTCCCTATTCACTTTCTCCCCGGCACCCATTCCATTCAGCGTTCCTCAGGTCATAAAAGTTGTGATGTTTAAAGTGCCCTGTGCATAGAGACAAGTGCTGATAACAACAGGACAGACTCTGAGAACAGCAAATGGCAGGGGAGGTGGTCAGTACCTCGCTATACCTTGATTCTTCCATCCTCTGTCACGTTAGCCCCTGACTAGCTCTGACTGAGATGAGGCTAAGTCTTTGGTTGGATGGATTCTGTGGCATTGATTTTTCATTAAGAGGACCTGACTGCAATTTTGGGAAATGGTAGAGAGAAACCAGTGTCAGGGGTAAACTCAGGAGACCAGGATTCTAATTCTGCCAATGTTAGTAATGAAATTATTACTACCACAGATGCTGATGCTACTATTACTATACTTCTGTACTTTAGATTTATAGTAATTTGTACATTATAAATATTTTTACATACTTTGTCTCAATTAATCTTTAACAGCCCTATGCAGTGGGAGGGCACTGACCAGCCCATTTCCAGGTAGGTAAAGCGAGTGCACAGTAAGTTTCAAGCACTCAATCAGGAGTGACCAGGCAAGTCACGTTAGCTCTTGGGGCTGGACTCTCTGAGATCGACTAACGTTGCAAATATTGCACTCTCCTCTTTTGATAGGGTATAATGTATTGCTTTGCATCAGAGTTTAGTTTTGCATTTCACGAGTTCTTCAGAAACGGGATTGGGCGGGGAGAGGGGGTGTCACTCCCCCTGGTAAGAGTTAGAATATGTGCAACAAGTAAGCACAAGTTACATTAAAATAAAAAACTGAAGAAAAAGAAATAGTCAGGGAAGTATTTATTTTGAGCATATTTTAGTCTTTCTTCTTCTCCCTCTAGGCTGGGTAGAACCATCATGCTTATCTGAGAAGTTGCTATGGAAACCGATTTGTACTGTTCTCCCCTTGCCTGGGTATTTTCTCAGGCATTCTCTATCGCTCAAAAATCTTAACAGCAGTGAAACAGACATCAAACCGCACAGGATTAAAAATGGGATTTGTGTTTCTTTGGCCCACCCTCTCCCTCCTCCCTTCAAAGTCATAACTATTGACAAATTGGTGGCTCATGAATTCTACTACAATGATCCATTTTCCATGCAGACAGATGCTGACAGAGCGGCTGCTGTGCTGATGGGGGGAGGCCTGTGATCGCGAGTCCAGGGGGCTTCTGCAGACCACGGTCCCACCTGCAGTGGTTACAGGTGCTGTGTCCTGGTTTGAAGGATGAGAGACACTCATTGCACTTGGAGGAACATGAGAAACATAGAAGTATTGTTCACAGACATCAAAACAATCAGGCAGTGACACAAATGGGGATGAAGAAGAAGCTTGTTTTGTTTTTAGGGTTCTGAATTCACTGACCAAACAGAGGTTAGGGAAACTTGGGAAGAATCTGAAAGCATTGGGTTCATGGGGTTCTTAATCTTGTAGGAGAATTTTCATTACAGTCTGATGACAGGACTGCCACATCAAGTCTATTCTCCATTATAGGAAAATGAGGCATCCTGCACAGTAACACCTGTGCTGGTTACTATGGTTACTATTGCTGCCTACGTGTGACCTCTCTAGCATGACAGTTTCAGGACAGTTGCACTTCTTGCATGTTGGCCACTTCCCCCAAGAGCTAACATTTCAAGAGAAGCAGGTGGAAGCTGCATGGCCTTTGGTGACCCAGCCTTGGAGTCTGTCACTTCCACCAGACTCTATCTGTTGAAGCAATGATAAGCCCACAAAGACACGAGGAGAGGGGGACACAGAGCCACTGCTTGATGAGAAGGCTGTTAAAGAATTTGTGTCCATTTTTAAAAACCTGCAAAATCAGTGATTTTCTGGAAATCTGTGGCAGATTTCTTTACGTGCCAAACTTTTAAAATTTCTAACTCTTTCTTGATATTTCAGGATCTTCATTCAGAGCATCAATTAATGCACTGTGTGGAAATAAATGTTATCTCCCAGGCATACTGAGTGGAATAAGATTTTCTTTAAAAAATGCCTTTTGCTGAGTGCTTACTCTGCTCTAAGTGTCTTAGGTATTTTATCTCATTTAATTTCTGTAATAACCCAATGGTAGGTAGACAGTATTAGCTTCATTTCAAAGGTGAGAAAGTTGAGGCTCAGAGACAAATTGCCTGAAGTCACACAGCAAATAAGCTTTGGAGGTAAGTTTATAACACAGAAGTGTTAGATTGCAAAACCCAGATTTTTGGTAGAGGAGTGAGGGTGTTTTTAAAAAATTCTTTTTGAAGGAGATATGAGGTCCACTCAGGCCCAGCCCTCTGTTTCTCTCCTCCTCTGCCTTAAGGGAAGTCACTTTCCTTTTTTCTGTGATTAACTTGTGACTTCCCCTTTCCTTTGGAATTCTTGCAAAACTGATGAACAGCCATATGGTGTCTCCTTAATTTTCCCTCCACATTTTATTGCTGTACCAAGGACACTCAGAAGCCTTTTTTGCTTTAAGAGCTTTACTGTTGATCACCATAGAAAAGATGGACAGAAGATGGCAACCATTTTTGTAGGGAAATCACAAGCTTACTCCAGCCCATGTAGTTTTGGAGTGTGTCCTTGCCTCTGTACTGTGTTCTTGACTCCTTCGTTGTTGTAACTGGTAGGTCTATGTTGGTTTATATACAGGGCTACATTTCCATCTTAAACCCAGATGAAGACTGACCGCCAGCCACACCTGCCCAGGCTGTGACTGAGGATCCTTCTGGGCCTTGTCTCAGGGCCCTCAGAAGCAGGTTGCTGCGGACTGTGTCCTGCACTCCAATCTCCTCATCAGGCTTCTGGGCCATCCTGCTGCTGCTGGTCCCCACTGGTGCCCTCTGCTGTCCCCACCCATCTGGCTTCAGATAGTGGGGAGGGGACAGTGGGAAGAGAGGGGTCACTGCTTTCCCTGTCACCACTATTTTTTCAAGCAAGGAGCAAGTCATTCTCTGGATTCCCCACTGCACAGCCAAGGCCAGGCTACTTTTGATAATTAATCGGAGGTTTAGGTGTATTAGAAGGATCATGCAACTCAGTCATAACTAGGAGCTCAGAAAGATGAGACCCCTCAGAGGTTCCATCAACAGATCCCACCTTTCCCACTGAGGAGCAGAGCCCTCCTTGGCCTGGCTGCTGGCTTGCCTCATGCACTAGGCGCCAGCTTTATGGTGTCGGCACTTCCAAGTTCTGGTCCCAGCAGCCCTGAAGACTAGAGAGCAGAGAAATATCTTTTGCTTCCAACAGTCTAAGTCCCGCTTTAGGAATCTTCATTCCCTGCTATAGGACTGTCTTCTTTCTAGGAAGGTTGATGATAGGAATATTCACTTACCTTAGGGGGAAACCATCCCCACCCTGTGGCATCCCATTTGGTTTCTCGTTTTTTTCTTGGCCTACTTCTGAGGTCTGGAGAGTGTCAGTTTGGGGATAAGAGATGCCCAGGCATTTGAGATGACAAAGGAGGTTCCGCTTCCATCAGCTCATCACCCACTCCAGGCTATGCAAGAGGGAGCTAGCAGTTGGCAGAGAGAGAGTTATCAGCGCGCCTTGTGTGTCATCTGCATCTTTACTGGAGGGTGGATGGGTGGGTGTGGGGCTTCCCGTCACCTTAATTCACACTTGAAGAAGCAATTTGTAGAACTTGCTGTATGTCAGTTGACATCAGGAGGTATGAAGGAAAGGTACCTAACTCACACCCAACACAACTTGCGGTTGTATCCCACAGAGTGAAAGTCAAGGTTGTGCTGGAAACCTCCTGTGGTCTGCTGAGGCAATGATGACGTGTGCATGTGTGTTTCCAAAGGGGCCGCATGGAGGGACGAGGTGGCCCAGTAGAAGGAAGGACCATGGAGAACCAGGGCTGAGAGGAGACATCATCTGTAGCAAGGGACCTGCAGGTGGGACCCCTCCCAGCATCAAATTAGTTCTTTGAAGAAGCTGCCAAATGCCTCATGAGAGAAAGAATCAGAACTTCCTCAGTGTGGAGTATCCAGAAGGCTCAAAGCCCATCATAACTGCACCAGCCCTGTAAAACTGTTTTCTTCCTTTTCTCCCTACCCCAGTTCAACCTAAGAGCTGCCAGAATTTTCAGCTAGTATATAAGAATGAGGTAATCGGGAGGATACTAAATTTCCTATCAAGTCTTCCCTCCCCACTGCTGACTTCTAAGCCTGAGTCAGGTATAAACCAGGGAGGCAAGACATTTTGAATACAATGAAAAATTGAAGTTTTAATATTACACTAAGAGAAAAAAGTTTTAAATGATACTGAACTGAACATTTTAATGCCTGAAAAAATGAGACTAGTCATTCTTATCTGAGTATGTCTTAAAAAAACTATGAAATCTCAAATCCAACATGTATAAAAAGAATTATACACCACTACCAAGAGGGATTTATTCCAGGTATATAAGGCTGGTTCAACATTTGAAATTGGAATCAATTATTGTAATCTACCACATCAACAGGCTAAAGAAGTAGAATCTCATGATTATGTCAATTGATGCAGAAAAAGCATTTGACAAAATCCAACACCCATTAATGATAAAAACTCTCAGCAAAGTAGGGACAGAGGGGAACTTCCTCAACTTGATTAAAAAAAAAATACAGCTAAATCATACTTATTGGCAAAAAACTGGTTGCTTTTCTTCTGAAATTGTGAAAAAGAAGAGAATATCCCTTCTTACCACTCTTTTTCAAATCATACTGGAAGTCACAGCTAGTACAACAAGATAATAAAAGATATAAAAATTGGGAAGGAAGAAATAAAACTGCTTTGTTCACAGATGACATGACTGTCTGTGTAGAAAATTCCAAACAATCAACAACAACCCAAAGTCCTGGAACTAATAAGCAATTATAGCAAGGGTCACAGAATATACGGTTTATATATGAAGGTCAATTGATTTCCTATATGTCAGCAATAAAAAAATGGAATTTGAAATTTAAAAACAATACCATTTACATCAGTGCTAAAAAATGAGAAAGAAATAGGAAGAAATCAAACAAAACATGTTCAAAATATGCATAAAGCTACAAAACTCTGTTGACGGAAATCAAGGAATATTAAAATAAAGAAATATTCTATGTTTGTGAATTGAACAACTCAATATTGTTACCATGTCAATTCTTCCCAACTTGATCTATAGATTCAAGGCAATTCCAATCAATGTCCCAGAAAGCTATTTTGTGGATATTGATGAACAGATTCTAAGTTTATAAGGAAAGGCAAAAGAACCAGAATAGCCAACACAACACTAAAGAAGAACAAAGTTGGAGAACCGACATTACCTGACTTTGATACTTACTACAAAGCTATAGAATGGTAATCAGAATGGCATGGTATTGGCAAAAGCATCGACATACAGATCAATGAAAAAAAAAAATAGAGAGCCCAAAAGTAGACACACACAAATACAGTCAGCTGATGTTTGACAAGGGAGCAAAGGCAATTCAATGGAGAAAATATCTTTTCAGTAAACCGTGCTAGAAAAATGAATGTGCATATGCAAAAAAAAAAAAAAAATGTAGACATGAACCTTTCACAAAAGTTAACTAAAAATAAGTCACAGACCTAAACGTAAAACACAAAACTATAAAACTCCTAGGAGATAGCATAGGGGGAAATTTAGGTGACTTTGGACTTGGCAATGAGTTTTTAGATAAAACACCAAAAGCATGATCCACGAAAGAAAAAAATGAGGTTACATTTTATTAAAATTTAAAAATTTTGTTCTGTTTTAAGACACTGGTGAGAAAATGAAAAGAGAAACCACAAACTGGGAGAAAATATTTGCAATTATCCCAAATATACAAAGAACTCTTATGCTCAACATCACTTGTTATTAGAATTTCAAATTAAAATGAGATACCACCATATGCCTATTAGAATGGCTAAAGTTTAGAAAACTGACATTTCCAAATGCTGGTGAAGATGTGGGGCAACAAGCACTCTCATTTATTGCTGGTGAGAATAAAAAGTGATACAGCCACCTAAAAAAATAGTTTAGTAAATTCTTAACAAAGCCAAATATATACAAGTACTTACCATATGATCCAGCAATCACGCTGCTAAGTATTTACCTAATTGAGTTGATAACTTTTGTCCACACAGAAACCTACACACCACAAATGTCTATAGCAGCTTCACTCATAACTGTGAAAAACCAGAGGCAAACAAGATATCTTTCAATAGCTGAATGGATAAATAAACTGTGGGACATCCATAAAATAGTATTTTTCGTCAATAAGAAATGCGATATTGAGTGATGAAAAGCCATGGGGAAAACTTAAATGCATATTGCTAAGTGAAAGAAGCAAATCTGAAAAGTCTACACACTGTATGATTCCAGCTATGTGACACTCTGGAAAAAGCACAACTTACTGAAACACTAAAAAGATCAGTGGTTGCCAGTGGGGCATGGAGAAGGAGAACTAGGTAAAGCACGGGGGATTTTTAGGTGGGTGAACTATTCTTTGTGATACTATAGTGTGGGAATGACATTATGCATTTGTCAATACCCATAGAATTTGACAGCGCAAAGTGAGCCTTAATGTATGCAAATAATCTATATAATTAAGAATTAGCTAATGAGATTTTGAAGGCTGACAAGTCCCAAGATCTGCAGGGTGAATCAGCAAGCTTGCCCAGGAGAGCCAATTTTTCAGTTCAAGTGTGAAATCAGGAAAAAGCCTATGTCCCAGTTCAAAAGCAGTCGGGCAGGAGAATTCCATCTTTCTCGGGTGAGGATCAGCTTTTTATACTTACTATGCAGGTCTTCAACTGATTGTGTGAGGTACATCCACACTAGGGAGGGCAATCTGCTTCACTCTTCAAAAACACCCTCAGAAGCACCCAGAATAATTTTTAGCCAAGTATTTGGGCACCCTGCAGCCCAGTAAAGTTACACATAAAATTAACCATCACACCTACCTTCGCACATAGACAGACCTTTGTTGTGAGAGTCAGATAGGATCACAGAGTTTGCAGCACTTGGTTACAACATAAAATGCCTAGCTACTGGTTTTAAATGAATGTTCAGAGTAACAGACAATTACTTTATATTTCCAAACCTTTTCCACTAATATTTTTGAGGGATTTTAGATACTTGTACATAATTACCCCTTTGATTTTTAGGAGTTGTCTGGTACTGTCTTCCCATATTCTGTATGTGACGAGCAGTCTGACATATCCATGACCCACGATGCCTTTGGCCCTCCTTGCCCTGTCTCTGGTTGTCTAGGTCTATCTCTCTCTGCTTCTGCCCACAAGGCTATTTTCTTCTCGTTTTCTGTTCTTCTGGTTCAAACCTTGTGCTTTGCTCTTGGGTTCCTGCCTGGCTTTGTCCACAGCATGTCATGTCTGACTCAGCTTACCCACTTTGTGACCACACTGTCTCTGGATTTGGTTCCTCGCCACGCTCTGGTTCTCTTTGCTCCGTGCCCATTTTATATTTATTTCTGGTAGACCAATCTCTGATCAGTGCCCTCTTAGGTAATATTTTGGTGGGAGTATATTGTTCTTTACCAAATACAGAGCAGACAGGAGGAATCAGAAGAAAAGGGAAGGTCTGATAACTCAGCCTCTTGGTAACTGTGCCACTGTGATGCCAGGTGCACTGGGTCCCTTGTGCCCGCAGGTTCTCTCAGAAATCTCTGTATCTGAATACACAGGAGACACACTGAAGTTCTGGCTGGCACACAAGTGAGGGAGCCATTCCGCTCCCAAGTCAGATGGCCTTGCACATCTGATGTCATTAACAAAATAATTTCCTCTCTGCTGGCAGCTCTGGTTTTCTCAAGTAGCAAAAAGTTATCATCCTAAATGACTCCCATTTGTGACTCTTCCTCTTAGATTGCATACTTAAAAACGTTCCCATTTGTGCTTCATTTGGGTCTCAGCAGGATCCTCGAACGAATGGGTATAATACTGGAGATTAACAGTGTAACTATTATTGGTGTCTAATAAGTGGCCAGCCTTCCCCAGTGGCTGTGCCTTCGAGTCTTCCCTTTAAGCCTGGGAGTCAGGCTCACAGCAGGCCCCGGACGGCTGCTCATGTGTGTCCTAGCAGCTGCTAAGCGTGCAAATGAGGACTCTTTCATGAAAATAGTTCTACAGCTATTATGGGTCTACTCTTATCTCAGAGAGAAAATGCTTATCTCTGAGTCTTGTATAATTCAAATGAGAGAGCTGCATAATGCGGTTCTCTCCTCTAAATTACAGGGAATCAGTGGTCTGTCCTTCTGAAAGGTCCTCTATGTCTGTCTGAATGAGAATGACTCGAAGTGAGGAATGTCTAATGATGCTTTTCGCTAACACGCGCTCAGCATCCTTATCAGGAAGGGCGGCCAGCAGGAGCCTCAGACTTTTTAGATATTTTTGCCCCTTGAGATCTGTTTGAGGTGCCTACCTTAATTAGTCTATTGCATTAATTAGTCTATAACATTCACATCAGATAAGCATGAGGGAGAAACACTTTGGTAAAAGGAAGATTTTGGAACTGTCTCTGATAAATGAGAAAATTAGACTGAGAATGCCCACCTGTTATCACTTACGGATGAACCAGACTCTTTATGCAAAGAAGATTATAAGAATGGCTGCTTTTTTTGCAGAATATTTCTCAGCCTGAAGGCTGGATATCAATTTACAGGGATTTGAAACATTTATGATTGTGTCTAGTTCGCTGATTTTTTTTTCTGCTCTGCCTTCTGGAAGGATCATGACTTCGTTAAAAATGCAAAACAATTAGTTCTCAGGGAGTTGCCCAACCTTCCAATTGTTTTATGTGTGAAGGTTGTTTAAAAAGTGCAGCTACTAGTCATGTTTTGGGGAACCGAATTTTATTACTTTTCAGGTCATTACCGCAAGTCTCTGTATGATTGTCACTGCTGGTGACTACCCATTTCCAAGAGCCAGTCACTCTGGGATCTCCATCGTGGAGAGGGGCTCTAATATGGGGTAAGGACAGAATCGATATCAGGGATGCATATGAGGCCATCTCTCTAGGGGAGGAATTCTTAGAAGGAGGAGGAGGAAGAAAGGAAATCTATGAGAAACTATGAGGATTAAATGCTTTCTTGGAATCCTCTTCCTCGTGGAGCATTCTGGGATGTAGCTGGTGCCATGACATTACCCTTGGAAAAGTGAAAAAGAACTGGGGTGGGGCTGTGAGGGAAGCAGGCATCGGGCAGGCTGCTGAAGCCCACCTCTGTTCTAGGTAACTGTTCCCTGCTCATGTCTCGCAAGCCGAGGCAGCTTATCACATCGGCATCATGCTGAGCTTTGGCCCCAAAGCCTGGCTGGTGTCTACAAAGCAGGCACTTGCTTGGGATGCCTTAAGTCTGCAGAGAGAAGTTGGCTCTGGCCATGATAGGTGATAGATGAAAGCTTAGAAATACCACGGTTCAGGGGGTTTCAACCAGCAGTGGAAATCCACTATTAAACATCTTCTAATAAAGTGCCATATAGGCACATTTACCGAGTTGTGGGATAAGACTTTGATGCTGAGAGGTGAGGTGTGGGCTGTAATTCACATTTGCTGTCTCCCACTAAAGCACGCATCACTCAGACTTGCCCTCCTTCCTAAATCTTGGCATAACCTTTTGATACTTACAGTGGATACCAATATTCAGTCTACATACTCAGCAAGTTGGCAGAAAAAATTTTCATATTTAAAACATATGACAAATTACACACATTGCTTAGGAACTAAGTTATTTCAAATGAAGGGTATACTCAGTCGCAAGCTGAGACACATGTCCACCCTGCAGAGCGGCCACAAGTACCTAACATTATACTGGGTTTCACTACTCTATTAAATACTAAATCTAATCCCAAGTTTCATATGATCAAGGAAGTGAGACAAGGAAAGAAATCTATGGCACTAATTATTCAAAAAATATACATGTTGAAAATAATATACTGAAAATAAGAAATAAAAAAATAGGTTTGAAGAGAGCAAATAGAGATCTTAGACAACTGACTCCTGTCATTACATGGTGGTCAGGAGGATTCAAGAAGGTATGGTTTCCATAGGGCATCTACCATGTTCTTTCACAATGTTTCACGGATCTTTTTCTGGGTAGGATTGTCCATGGGTTTGATTAGTTCATTTCATATTTTGAGTCTTAATGCTATGATTAGCAAGCTTACACACACACACACACACACACACACACACACACACACACACACACACACACACACACACACACACACACACACACACACACACACAATATTAGTAACTAGAAGAAACCGTGTATTGACATCCTCAAGTGCCATTCTGGATGAAGGTGCCAGTTCTTTCCTGATGATTCTCACAAACAACCTAGTGATTAATTCAGGTTTCTTTGTTTTCCTTGGCCTCTGTAGAAAGTTCTGGTAACAAGTGTGACTCCCTAGAAGAATGGCAGAAGAGAAGGAGGAGGAGAAAGAAACATATTAGATGATTCCCTTCTGTATCCTGTATCTGTGTCTGTAGGAAATTTCTCTGGGTGGCCTTGAACTGATCAAGCTCTCCCTCTTTCTTGTTTTTGGTTCTCAGAGTTACTGTAGAATGTGCTGGGAGTGCAATGTCCTGAGATGGGGAGACACTGCCTGAAACAGCTGGAGCCTTGCTGCCGTTCCTCCTACAGAATGTAACACTGAGCTAGGGAGGAACTGCCCGGGACAGCCCAGGCTTTTTTCTCTCTCTCTAGGAAGCAAGATGTCCTTCAAAGCCTTAGCTCAGTGAGTCACATTGCCCCTGAGGTATATAATCCAGGGTGGGCGGCTTTCAGGGCCCCTCAGCTGTGGTGCATGTGGGGCACATGCCACCAAGACTCCATTTGCCTCAGGCAGCTTTCTTGAGTCTTTGGGGACCAACACACAATGGATCCGAGGCTTCTCTTGTCCTTTGCTGCCCATCTGTAAGTAACAAATCCATTTCTGTAGCTTACTGTGTATGATGAGTGTGTTCTGTCTCACCAGACATGGACAAGTTGGGAACCAGTGCACAGTGAACTCTCTCCGCAGTGTCCTTTTCCAAGACAGAAACGAGACTGATCCTCATTTAGGTGAGCCAATAAATCATCCTCAAGTTTAAGCAGCCAGCCTTAAACAGCCATGCTCTGCTACGAGGCGCTGAAGGCTTAGTCTCAGCCAGGGCAAGCAGAGACCAGTTTGTTCTACGATTCCTAAAATCCATCAGTCCTTTGATCTTATTTGTTCCTGTTGCTTTCTGAGCTCAGATATTGTTCTGAATGCCTGCTATCCAGCTAACAGCCACAGCTATTCTTGGCGTGTTTATCCTGACATCTAGAATGATGGAATTCAACCTTTTCCCCCTTAGCTGTGTGTGTTCACATATGTGGACAGGTTGACATGACCACTCTGGGGACTGGCCACAGGCTGGCCCTCCTTCCAGGATTACTCTGATTTATTTGAGACCATTTTCCACAACTGTATTCCCAGAGATTGGCAAGAAAATATGGTAGATTTGGAAACCCTGGTTGTTCTAGAATTTCAATTTTTACTTTTTAATGAAGTGGCACAGCTGTAGGGTTAGATTAGCTATTGGAATTTTATGGTGTGTGAGGTTTGAGAAGTCAAGGGAATGGAGTAGGAAACAAAATAATTAGCTACAAATTCATCCTCTTAACTTTGTCCTCAGCAGGCCTGTAAAGTAAGATTGGCAACTACGTTCAGTGTCAGGGGAACTAGGTTTCAGCCCCGCTGCTTTCTCTGACTCAACTTCTGCTTTGAGGAGTCACTCACTTTCTCTGGGCCTCAGTTTTATTTTCCATCAGTGGGTACATTGAGCTGGAAACCATCATCCAGGAGCTTTCTGAACCTGCTCAAATTAGATACATAATTATGCTTCCCCCACCCCCGTTTGGCAGGGGAAGAGTGTCTAAAACATTCATCAAATTCTAAAGGGTCTTCAAGCAGAAAAATATTACGAACCACTGTATTGGGTGGTCTCCATGGCCCATTCCAACCTGGATATTATAGGATTCTAGAACATCTTATAACAAAGAGAAGTGGAACCCAGGCCCAGCTCATGCCTACTGCCTGCTACGGACTTCACCTAACCGCACTAGTCCAAACTCACCTCTGCCTCCTCTAATATCCTGTATGCTTTAATTAAATTATCCAATTATTCGTTAATTTATTTATTCCTCAAATATTTACTAGGAAGCCAGTAAACACATAAAAATTGAGTACCTATTATGTATCAGACACTGTCAAAATGGAGACAAAGGCTCAAATCAGCTACATTTAATGAGCCAACAAGCATTTTCTGAATCTCTACTGTACTTTCAGTACCACTGAGACCAGCGGTTTTTAATTTTGGCTGAATATTAGAATCACTGGGAGCTCATTAAAGATTTCATGTCCAGGCCTCAGCCTAGACCTATTAAATGAGAATTCCTGGGGGTTGGTATAGTAGTATTTAAAAAAAAAATTCTCCCCTCACCCTCTAGTTGATTTCAAAATGTAGCCAAGGTTGAGAATTGTTGAATGAGATGGTGAACCCTGCCCCCCAAATGATACAATTGGGTTAAGAAAGCACAAGGAACAATTAGAGAACCCATATGTGATTGTAAGTATCATATGGTACAAGTGTTTTCCAGTGCATTTGGAATAAAATCTAAACCATGACTACAAGGCCTTAGATGATCTGCCTCCTATACACATTATTCATTCATTCAATAATATTTATTACATATCCAATATATGCTAGGCAATGTCCTAGGCAATAAGGATAAAATGATAAATCACACAAATTCCTTGCTCTTTGGAGCTAACATTCTGGTGAGAGACAAGCCATTAACATGTAAACACATGTGTTGATATGAGAGTCTCAAACATTGATAAGGCCTGTGGAGAAAACAAGTCAGGATAGTGGACCTGAGAATAAAGGGGTGGTGATGAGCTGATTTAGGTCTCTCTGAAGAGGTTAACTTTCAGCTGAGACCTCAGCACCTGAAAGGAACCAGCCAGTCTTGTGAAGATCTGGGAAACTGACTCTAGGCAGAGAGAATAGCATGTGCAAAGGTCCTGGGTAGGAATGAGCTTGGCACGAAGCCCCTGGGGCTAGAGTGCTGTGAAAGGAGTGGAAGGGGGTAAGAGCCGAAGGTGGGCAAAGGCCAGATGACTTAGGGCCTTTCAGACACAGTTTAAATTTCCTTTTAAATGCTCTGAGGAGAACTTGCACTAAGGGTCCCATTTCACAATTGAGCATTTATTGTTAAGTATTACTATTATCATTATGTAAAGCAGTCCTTTGCTTACATGGCACTGTGTGATTAAATCTCAGTTACCACATAATCTTGCAAATCAGGGGTATGGTTACTATGTGCACAAGTTTCACTTAACATGGTACCATGCAAAGTGAGGATGGCTTGTATCTCATATGGATGTCTAATTATTTTTACATTAGTTTTGTTTTCTTAACTTAATTGTGAGATCACCTGGGCAGGGTGAAGAGACCTTGAACTTTTGGATTATTGTTCTTAACCATTCGCTCCCTGTGTGACTAGCTAATGCACCCATGGGAGAAGTAGACAACCTGGCCATGGGACCTGCCTTGGCCACAGGGATGTGAGCACACTAGACATTTTGCCATGTTCAAGCAGAGGTGGTTAGGTTACATGTGTGTGTTCTGCTCAGCTTATCTCTACCATTCTTGAATTCTTGCCCACTGCAAGTCCCAGAGAGAAGTTCCTCCTTCATCCTGGTTCTACAAGAAGACACACATTGCTGTGCTGAGCTGAGCCAAGCCAAGTTGAGCCAAGAAGAGCTGATCAGAGTCATGGTCAACCCACAGCCTCATGCAATGTAGACAAGAAATAAACATTTGTTGTAGTAACCCACTAGGAAACGGGGGTTGTTTGTTACTGCAGCAAAAACTGACTAATACAGTCTAGGAGGTATTGAAAACATAGTACTCATGAAATATTCATGAAACATTTCCTGGCTGATTAAATGTGATTAGAAGCATAGACTCTAGAGCCAGACTGCTTGGGTTTAAATTCCAGTTCTGACACTCACTATTTGTAGAAATGTGGGCAAATTACACAACCTTTCTGTGTCTCAGTTTCTCCATCTGCAAAATGGGTATAATAGTAGTACTTACCTCAAAAGGTTTTTGCAAGGATTAAATTAGTTTATATATGTGTGTGTGTATATATATATATATATATATATTAATTAGGGCATATATACTAATATATGTTTTTTCTTAGAATTATACTATGGCCCATAGTGCTTGTTAATATTACTCAATATTTATCTTAGTTTCATTTTGACAATACGGTAATCTTTATCATACATTTTTTGAGTTTTTCTTCATTACATGGGTTATTTTAAGTGACTTCTTCCCAACCACAGTTCATTTTGCCAGATCAATTTTGTGTTGAGTACTTAAGATCTTCCCCCTGCATTTAGTATTTCCCTGTGTTCGATGGCCCTGTGGTTTATTCTCATCTTCCAGGTCAGAGATGAAAATGTTCAGCAGAACCATGTTTTGAAATACGTATCTGGTAGTTTATCAAGTGGCAAAGTACTTTTATTAATTAGAAAATAATTAATTTACAAAAACAGGGAGTGAAATAAAATGTCAAGCAATTGAGGATATCCCAATATTGGAAATTGCAAATACATGATGAGGTAGAGACACTCATAGTTAATAAAAGTGCTGGGCACCCATTTAAAACCAAGAAGCAACACCAAGAATCAAACATGCATTCTCATCTTAGAGGAAAATCAAGAGCTCTGAAAGTCAATAATTCTGTTAGTGCAAAACTTTGCTGTTATTTCTCTCCCTCTCATTGGCGAGGCTTATTCATTTAAGCTTCTGTTACATAATATACACATTTTTTGTATGGCTAACTGTGTCCCAATTAAGCTTTAGCAGCACCTCATAAAGCCTAATACAAGCTAAAGATTTTATTCTTTTATCACTACTGGGCACCAAACCTAAGCCATCTATCAGTGCTTTATACTCAGATCCTGAATAGACATTTGTTATCCAGAACTTCTTCTCCAGTTTCCCAGAGTTTTTAAAACATTCAGTTCCCCTCCCCTTGAAATACTTTGAAATCCAAACATATAGACCTTCCAGCCAGAACTGATATTGTCACAATGCAGCCATTGATCAACTGGGTTTTTATTTTTGAAACACCATCAGGCAATGGATTTGAACAGAAATGGGAAATTCATCCAACTTGCTGGGCTTAGCTCTCTGATGTGTTGTCATTTAATAGGTATATTTAGCAATACAGAATTGCCCAGGTGCATCAGAAGCCCCAGGAACAGAGGTAGAGTCACTGCTGAGGATATCTTATTGCTACAGATGAACCCCATCTTTAGGTGAGCTGATGATAATATAGAAATAATAGCAAAAAATTAGAAGTGAAACTTGCAGCTATTAAGAGAGAGTTTGACAGACTGGGAAGCTCATGGACTGGAGAAGCAGGTTGTCTGTGCTTTATCTCTACCTAACCTAAGTATTCTAGGTCTCATTGTCTCATCTATGAGTGGCTCAAGTGTCCTTTGAGCAAAAAAAGTCCCCCTACCCCCCAACCATGTGAGATCCAACTCAGGGTCATGCTTTGAATTTTGTTGTCATATTTCTTTGGTCTCATTTAACATGGGACATTCATTCCATCTTTCTTTGACTTTCACAATCTTGACAATTTGAGGAGTACAGGGAATTTATTTTATACAGTATCTTTTGATTTGGTTCTAACACTTCCTCATGATTAGACTCAGGTTTCATATTGTGGCTGGGCAAACACAGAAGTGATGTTTGTGCTTCTCAGTGCATCGGATCAAGAAGCACATGCTATGTCCCGGAGGTGGTGATGCTAGCTTTGACCACTGGAATGAGGTGGGATTTCCAGGTTTTACTGATGTAAAAAGACTAGTTTTCCCTTTTCGATTAATATGTATCTTATAAGGACATACGCTGACACTTTGTAAATATCCTATTTTTCATCATGGTTTTACTCACTAGTTTTAGTGTCCATGTACATTTCTTCAGAGACCCCCTGACTTCAAGATTCTCTTTGATTTCACTTTTACCCTGTCAAGGACATTTTCCTTGTCCCACACAATTTTATAGCCAGCAACCCACAAGTTGCAAGCCTCCTGACAACTCACACTATTTTCAGTGTCTGGCACATAGTAGGCACTCAATAATAGGTGTTAAATGAATAAATACAAACTATAAAATTGATTTATGTTGAAGGGCTCTTTTTTGTCAAGAGACAGAGACACTCAGGTTGGTTCAAGGAAAGAGATGTTTTTGTATGGATGCAGCAATCTCATAAGAACTGGAGCTGAGTGCCATATGATCCGGCAATCCAACTGCTGGGCGCATACCCAAAAGAAGAGAAATCATCAAGTTGAAGGGATACCTGAACTCACATGTTTATTGCAGCTCTACTTACAATAGCTAAGAGTTGGAACCAGCCCAAATATCCATTGACTGATGACTGGAGAAAGAAAATGTGGTATATACACACAATGGAATACTACTCTGCCACAAAAAGGAATGAAATTCTGCCATTCACAGCAATGTGGATGAACGTAGGGAAAATTATGTTAAGTGAAATAAGCCAGGCACAGAAAGAGAAATAGTGCATGTCCTTACAACAAAAAAGAAAGAAAGATGCAACAATCACAATAATTTATTGAACATTTAAAAAGAGAAAATGGAATTGAGGCCACCAGAGGTGGGAGAAGGGGAGGGGGAGGGGGGTTAGCGAGTAATTGGTAAAGGGCCACAAAAAATGATTACATTGTGTAATGATAAATACAGTAATTATCCTAATTTGAGGATCATGTATTGCATACAGGTATTGATATTCAACGTGGTACGCCACAGACGTGTACAATCGATTACGTTTCAATTAAAAATAAATAAATAAAAATAAAATAAAACTTTTATTGAGACACTATGTATCTAGCACAGCTGTGGCACAAGAGAGAAGCTTAATAAAGATTAGCTACAATTTTTATTAGTGGCCAAAATAGGTGCCCCAGAGCCCACCCACTGAAGTCCCGGTGCACACAAATTTCTTAAAAAAAATAAAAAAGAATTGGAGTTTTGGGGCCATTTCCAGCTGGGCTTCATGGAGGTGATGCTCACTGAGAACTAAGGGACCGAGGAGCATTGAGGCACGGTTCGGTTCCTCTCTCTCAGCTTTTCTGTGCCTCTCCGCACGTTTGCAGTTTCCTCCTTTTTCTCCTTGTGACCGCCTCCCAACCTTTCTTTGCACAGGAGACTGAACAGCCCCTCCCTAGAACGCCAAGCCTGCCTCTGCCTCATGGCTCCGCAGGGCAGTCACCTGGCTCGCTGGCCTGTTGTCTTCATCTGCTGATTCTCAGTTCCTAACGAATCTGATTCACTGAGCTCGTCTGTTGGAACCTGAGATAGGATGTTCTCAGTCAGCGATCACATTTGGCCCCCGCGGCTGTGGCACGGTACAAAACACGGCTTTTTCCCAATGAAGGGAAACTGCTTTGTCTAAAGTCAATGCACAGACCGGTCAGTCAGGACCCCAGAGAGAAAAAGATGAAACCAATTAAGAAGAGTGTAATAAAGGGATGACTCAAAGCTGTGAGCAGGGTGGAGGGGAACCACGGGTTTGGTGCGGTATCAGGGGCTAGGAAGCCTGGAGGGGTGAGCTGGGGCGCAGTGAGGACTGAGCTGGCACCCTCAGGGCAAGGGCGTATGCTTGCAATGACTCTGCTGGGAAAGGTCGGGGGATGGGGAGACACCCTGACCTTCCTCTCCTCTCCTCCTCTACTCCCCATCAGCCACGCCCAGCTGGAAGCCTGACAGCCAGGAGAGCATGTGGTGCCCTGCACAGAAATCAGCCTCCCAGCATGGGAAGAAGGTGGAGGCCAGGAGAAGGGACGGGAGGGGCAATTCCAGATGTCAGCACCCAGGGCATCGCCAGTTGAGAGGACAGGGAAAGGCCACGACGCTGAGGCAAATGATTCACACCAGGCCTCAAGTCTTTTATTAGACAGACCTTTCTGAGTAGGTGTAAAAAGGAGAGAGGTCTCTAATATATGCATATGCTAATAACATCCTCAATTTGATCACTTAAATGTAACTGGAGAGTACTTATATAGAGAGAGTAACCAAGTGTTAAGTAGGTTTTCAAAGGCCACTTTGTCTTAAATAGTGTGTTCTAAACCCCCAGAGTTGCTACCATTATAGTTACGCTTTTGATTTAAGGCACAGAAAAAATCCTTTTCTTAAAAAGTATGTGTACATATATAAATATGTATGTGTGTGTTTGAATGTGTGTATATATATATATGCATGTGTGTATGTCTGAATGTATACATACATATACTCATACGTATACACACACATGCACCATGGATACACAAGGTGTAAGAGTTAATTCAACATTTCTATAAAATAAAAAGGCCTCAAGGAAATTGAACCTGGGGTTTGACAGGCAAGATGGTAGTGGGGAGATGTAATGGGAACTGTCTGAGTTGCTGCATGCAGAGGCAGATCCCAGCAAAGAAGAGAGCCGCCCATGGGAAAGGAGGTAGTGACAACACCTGGTCTCCCCTTAGAACTTTGCTTGGAGCCTGTTCTTTAAATTAGCAGCTACATACAGCAGCCCAAGCAGTACCTCTTCCATGAAGTTGTTCTTCTCACCTAAAGAATAGTTTCATTTTCCTTTGCCCACCCATCCTGTGGGCCCAGCTCAAATCCCCATCAAAGATCCCCACCACTCTTGTCTCCCCTGTTTGTGCAAGTGCCCCCATATTCTCAACATAGCCGAGCTGTACTGGGGAATTGCTGCACACTGGGAACTGTGCCGAGTACATGAATTATTGCCTCTCATCCTCATAATCCTCCTATGAGGAGGGGATTCATAGCTCTGGGCTTCAAGGGAGGAAAGTGAGCAAGCCCCAGCTAGCTAGTGGTAGAGCAATGTACACGTCCCGGGTTGTGATTCCACCCCAGGTTCCCAGCCCTGTGCTACTTGACTTATTAGTGTGTGTCCAAATAAATCCTCTTTGCTGTTCTTTTACTTATGTTACTGCCTTAAAAATACTTTGAGGATAAGAATGACTCATTCTTTTTCTTTGGTACTTCTGACGGCACATAGCATGTTGCTAAGCATATATTGGCACCAAATAAATGCTGAATGACTGACAGGGTCCTTTGTTTGCTGTAGACACAGGCAGCGCTACTCTCCCACCAGAACAGATGAGGTTTGGATGCAACATTCCCTGCTCTTTCCACACAGGGCAGGCAGGAAATGATCAATGAAACGGCATTTGGGAATGACTTGGATCTCTCTGGTTTTCCTATTTGAGGGTGTTATTGATGACTGGTGTTCTTAAAAGCCAACACTGTGGAAACAGAATGGCTCCCAACTTGCTGTAGTCACTGCCTCCTCTCAGTTCTCATGGCTCCTGCTCTAACTCAGGCTTTTATTTCTTTGGGACTAGGTCACAGCCCTCTCAATGACCTCCCTTCCTTCTGTCTCTCCTGGCCAACCTCCGTTATAACTCCTCAGGAATAATCTTGAACATGTCATCGTCGGCCTAAAAGTCTTCCATTCTTTCCCTTTCACAGAACAAGGATACCCTCCTCAGCACAGCATGGGACCACCATCTGGTCATACCCAACCTTTCCAGATTTAGGTCCCACTGCACCTGCAGAAACCCAGATTGCTTTTGGCTCCCAAGACTTGTCATGTGCTTTCTTGCTTCCTTTGCCTTTGCCCATGTGTAGTGGGGCTGAATGGTAACCACCCCAAAAGATACATCTACATCCTAATCTCCAGTAACTTATTTTGAAGAAGGGTCTTTACAGATGTGATTAAGTTAAGGTTCTTGAGATAAGGAGATCATCCTGTATAATCAGGTAGGCCCTAAATTCAATGACCAGTGTCCTTATAAAAGGCAGAGGGAGATTTGACACACAGAGGAAGTAGAGGCAACGTGGCCCCAGAAGTAGAGATTCGAGTGATGTGACTACAAGTCAAAGAACGCTGCCAGCCACCAGAAGCTGGGAGAGGCAAAGAACAGATTCCCCCTTAGAGCCTCCAGAAGCAGCAAGTTCCTGCTGACATCTTAATTTGGGGCTTCTGGTTTCCAGAATTGTGAGAATATAAATTTCTGTTGTTTTAAACAAGCCAGATTGTGGTCATTTGTAACAGCAGCCATAAGAAACTAATACATTGCACTACCTTCTCTGCCTGGAATTCCCTTTCCAACCCCGTTTACTGGCTGGAATTTTATCTTTTTTACCCTTAGTGGCCCAGCTCACACATGCATCCTCCACAAAGCCTTCCCTCCTCTCTCAAGCTGATAGTTATCTCTTCTTTGTTTTCAGGTAATAATCTGTGTTTCTCTCATAGAATTGGGTCTTGCCATCCAACACAGCTGGGTTAAAAACCCTACCTCTGCCTCTTGTTACCTGTGGACAGATGGGTGGAAAGCAACTTAACCTCTCTGAATCTGTTTCCTTGTCCATAAAACAAGGATGTGATAATAATATCAGTTTCTCAGAGTCTTTGCACATACTAATGCAGTAAAGCATGTAATGTGCTTGACATAGAATGAACATTCAACACTGAATGTAATTATTATTATTATTGTTGTTAGTTACTATCTTCATAGCCCTTTGTACATCCTTCCGTGCCATTATAGTTATTTGGTCAATGTTTCTTCTTCCCAACTGGGGGGCGCATTCCTCTTGATGGCAAAGGTCAGGACTTGATTACCTTTGTGTTTCTCCAAAAATGACTGTCACCATTCCTTGAAGGCAGTCAGTAGTCAATAAGCATCTAATAAACTCAAATTTGCAAAAATGACCATATCTTAGTCTTGTTTTGTCATCTGTAAAGTGGAGAGAAAACCATGCCTAAGTCATCCTCAAGGCCTCTTCCCTCTTCAAAAGCATCAGCCCATGACCCTCTGTTGCAACAACAAGGCTGTTCTGTGTTTGGGGGACACAAGCATATTGCCTGTTGGTCACAGAATAGTATGGATGTCTGTGTGGATGCATGTGTACAGATAAATAAGAAACCAAGGCCAGATGGCTTGAACAAATAAAATCTGTGAAAGTAGACTGTAGGCTCTTGGATGTTGCTGTGCTGTTCTTCTCTGTTCTGACTTTGAAGATGGTAGGAAGATAGAAGTAACCTCATTTTTCTAAATTAAAAAATTAGCACTTTTCTTGAATGTCATTATTAAGGGCACTTGCTCTGGATTTGAATTGCCTTGGTTCACATCCCACATCTGTTTCTTATTAGCTGTGTCCAAGGAAGATGACTTACCTGCTCTCTGTCTCAGTTTTCTCATCAGTGAAATGGGAATCACAAGGTTTTGGGGTGGATTTAATAAGTTATTATGGGTGCTTGAACTGGGCACACAATAAACACTCCATAAATGTTAGCTCTAATTGTTATCATCATCACCACCACCACCATCATCACCATCACTACCACTATCATTATCATCACCACCATCACCATCACCATCACCACAACCACCATCATCACCACAACCACCATCATCACCACCACCACCATCATCACCACCACCACCATCATCACCACAACCACCATCACCACCACCACCATCATCACCACAACCACCATCACCACCACCATCATCACCACCACCATCATCACCACCACCACCATCACCACCACCATCATCATCACCACCACCATCATCACCACAACCACTATCACCACCACCACCATCATCACCACCACCATCATCATCACCACCACCATCATCACCACCACCATCATCACCACCACCACCATCACCATAACCACCATCACCATAACCACCATCACCACCATCACCACCACCACCATCACCATAACCACCATCACCACCACCACCACCACCATCACCACCACCACCACCATCACCACCACCACCACCACCATCACCACCACCACCACCATCACCACCATCACCACCACCACCACCACCACCATCACCACCACCACCATCACCACCACCACCATCACCACCACCATCACCACCATCACCACCATCACCACCACCACCATCACCATAACCACCATCACCACCATCACCACCACCACCACCACCACCATTACCACCACCACCACCACCATCACCATCATCACCACCACCATCACCACCACCATCATCATCACCACCACCATCACCACCACCATAACCACCATCACCACCACCACCATCACCACCACCACCACCACCATCACCACCACCACCATAATCACCACCACCATCATCATCACCACCACCATCACCACCATCACCACCATCATCACCATCACCACCACCACCACCATCACCACTACCACCATCACCACCACCACCATCATCACAACCACCATCATCACCATCACCACCATCACCACCATCATCACCATCACCACCATCATCACCACCACCATCATCACCACCACCATCATCATCACCACAACCATCATCACCACCACCATCACCACCACCATCACCACCACCACCATCATCACCACCACCATCATCATCACCACAACCACCATCACCACCACCACCATCACCACCATAATCACCACAACCACCATCACCACCACCACCACCATCATCATCATTATCACTCCAAATCCAGGTGTATTAAGAACTGAGCAGAGATGGCACCGTTTTTTGTTCATAAAGTGTTTTTTGTTAACTGACTACTTACTGTATCTCATTGTGAAGGCCTGGTTTTTCCTTCCTCCATTTTTATTTGCCTTCTCCTGTGCAGCTCTTCACCTAGCCCTGTAGGACTCATCTCTAATTGGAGAGAAAGCCTTAACAGGGAGCGGACAGATAAGAGAGGCTCTTGTCATGAAGAATTTTGTGCTCATTAGATGTTCTAACAACATAGTGTATGAGAATAGTGAAGCTTTCCCTTGCTTCCTGGCTGAGCTGCAGATGGGACTGGTTTCAAAAGCCACCCAGGAGCAACTACGTGCAAGGCTCCTGGCCCACCCATTCCCACCGCTAGATAGCGCTGCACCCATAGTTTTAGATTCTTTGTCACTGGTTTTAAGAATGAGAGCAGCTCACAAAATATCCAAAGAAGTTTCTCAACAGGATTACTTGGTGTGAAACAGTACCTCCCAAGATTAAATTAAGAGCTTTCAGAAACAGTTGGTGGATGGAACAATCTAAACCTTTTCTGTGTTTTCTTAATTCCCAGTAAGATGATTAAAGAGCAAGCAGAAAATTGGTGAAATTCCTCTGCAAAGAGTGAAGTTACTGCATTAATACTTTTAATAAGGTAGCAATCATTTTCTTCACATACACCCCCACCCACCTTTTAATCCTGAAATATAATCTTGCCACCTGGGAAAATGGAAACTTGAATTTATTTTTTAAAATGGCTAGTAAGTGATATCAACAAAATGGTGTGGATTAGATTAATACCCAAATAGCTGAAATAAATTAAGCACTTAAAGATACTTTCTTTCACGGTTTCTCCTTGACTATAGAGAATTTAGTCAGAAAAAGCAGCTGGAATATGTATAACAGGAGATTATATATGCAAAAATAATTTTAAGAATATAAAGTGTACTTAAACTGTTAATGCAATTTTAAAATTACATTTGTCTTAATGAATATGTGCGAATTGTCTACTGATTGTGATTATGATGATTAGCAGATAAAGTTGTATTTAGATGAGAGAACAGGCCCAATGAGAGAGTATGAGGGAGGAGACAGAGAGAGAATCAACAGTGTCTCCAAATGAATTAGACATTTTGGAGCAGATACATGAAAAAGCCAATGAAGAAAGGAAGAATCTCTGATTTTTTGTCCTTGAGAATTTACACTGTAAGGGAAGAAATAAAGCATCACCACCCACAAGGAGGAATTCGGTAACATACATGGAAGCAAATGTCAGTTAGTTTAGGGCAAAGTATTGAGTGTACTTGTTGCTAGTAGGTTGCATCCTCACCTGATTAAAAGGAAACGTAGAAAATATTAGAGGATGAATGGACTTCGAGTTTGGTAAAATGGAAGAGAGCAGCATGGTAAAGGATGGCACTGGGGGGCAGTTTGTGAGTTGGGAGAAACAGGGCACCTCTGAAGATTCAGCAATGAAGGGTAGAGCAGATGGGAAGAGGGGTCTTATTGAATTATCGCATCTCCTCAGTAGATTCTAACTTTAGGGTGAAAACCGTCTTCCCTTGGGGACGCCAGTTCACCTTTAGAATTAGGAGTATTGCTCATCATTGAGGAATTTCACTTGAGTTGTGGCTTTCAGCTCTCACCACTCCCTCCTAACCCTCCCTGTTTGAAAGCAGGAGCACACGGGAGCGCTCGCTCGAGGTCCAGGCGTCAGCTGAGTGCTCAGTGACTCTTGGTGAAACAGACTTTGTTTAGAAATGAGATTCAGGGTAGTTTTTTTCTTTTTTCAAATTCTTTCCTCTCCGGGTAGTTCCCACTTAGGAATCGGTGTTATGTATCTTCACACAATGGAGAACCAGGGGTTGAGACATAATTGCTAATGGAAATAAAGTGTAGAAGAGGAGCCAACAGAGAGAGTCAGGGGTCTGTTTCAGCCAGCTTCAAGATCATGATGCACTGTCTCCTCTAGGCCTTAGTTTCTTCATCTGTGAAATGGAAATAATAGTATCTCATGTGCCAAGCACATGTTTGTGGAGTGGTAAATATAAGTGCAGAACTCTCTGAGAAGCAAAAAAGATGCAAAAACAAAGGTGAAAATCATCTTTATAAAAAGCTATGATAGATATTAACAATGTCTTCATTTAAGTGCCTCCTACCGACATTCATAGGAAAACACTCATCTCAGCACTGGATTATATGTTGTATTTTCATGGCCTTTGGATCCATAACCTTATAAAACTAGTGTTTATCGAGCACTTATTCTGTATCAGGTGCTATTCAAGGCCTTTTTCTTTTACCAAAGAGCAAAAGAGATGCAATGCTCCATGATAAGCTCTTTAGTATTTTTATTATTACACAATTATTTCTATTTTTTCCTTTTTTAGAGATAGAGCAATACAGAAAACTAGTTGTAAGAAAGACATGATTGTAAGATTTTTAAAAAAGTTTATTTGGGTGCTCATTAAAGATATCCAATCACATCATTGATGAATGAGTCAGCCCATAACTGCATCAAGTTTCCCCCAGCATCTTGAGGCTGCATATGGTTCTTTATCGGCCTCCTGGGTGCTGTCTGGGTCCTATCTCTTTAAGCTGGCAGTGCCCAGTGGAGTAGTCAGAGGCTGCTGCAATGGCAGAGGCGGCTGCTGCTTTACATTTGGCTGCTGTTTGGAATGTGACTGCTGGTGGATTTTAAGTATTCTAATTAATTGCACTTTTTAATTGTGCAAGTTCTCCAGGGTTTCTGAAATGAAGGGCACTGGTTTTGGAAATGGGAAATCAACCACCAGCTGTTCACATGTTTGTTTGTTTATTTCTGTGGGTCAGATGCACACTGCTTTTAGGAGTGCTAAGAGAAGGGATTTGGCCCCTGACTTCTGAGCCATAGTGGGAAGGGTTATTGGATTTGTGGTATAGTCCAAGGTCAAGAATAAAAGGCTGAATAAACATGGAGCAATCTATAAGTAAGACTTGAGCATGTTAGGAATGTTGGAATTGGTGATTCTGGGGAAATTGCCTGAACACCAGGAAGAGGGGGGGGTCAGGACATCTGGAAGTCAGTACCTGGAGGACCTGGGGACTCTCACAGCCCACACTCCAGGGCTGGAGTAATATGAGGACCTAGAATTGGATCAACTGAGAGATAGTCCCTGTGAATCTTGAATATCCACTGAACCTGGTCCCTTGGGGACCGGGTAAATCCCCACCTTAGCCCTCCTGCCTACCTGCCACACCCACCGAGCATTCTTTGTGGAAGTGGAGGCTCACAGAGGCAGGGCTGGAAGCAATCCCTGCTTTCCAGTGCTCCTGAGTCTTGGTACAGATGTGCTCTGCCTGGGACACCGCCTTCTTTTCCCACCTACAGAGTAAGGCCACGATTCTACATGTGAATGTTGGATTTTAATCCGTGACAACTTATTAAAGATGAATAAAGTGATACAAATGAATGTCAACCCTGGGCTCCAGGAACATGAACTTGGGGGCACTGGTGGCGGATTTTCCAAGGAGGAAATTTAGGGTGGAGGGACATTTTGGCAGTTCTCATCCTTGGGTGAGATATGTCTTAACACTTAATTTAATTGAAAATTATTTATCATTTATTTATTATCACTACTGTAACATTTTCTATTTCAGGATTAAGCCATCTTAGCTACCCTCACTTTTCAGTCCACTTGTTATTTTGAATCTCCCTTTTCTGAATTCTCCTTTTTCTTCCTGGGCTTTTCTTGGTAGAGTAGAGGTAGTGAATTGATCAGCTACTTCTGGGGAAATAAAGTACTTAGTGCCTGGGTTTGTGAGTGTAATTGTGCCTGTTTCCTGGTCTCACACCTTCATGTACAGGAGATGCACGCACTCAACTGCTCTATAAAAGCTGGTGTCAGGAAGGCTCAGGGGACAAGCATTTCCTCTAGGGTCCTGAGAGCTGGTTCAAATACTGCCTCTGTGAGTACCTAGGCTGTACTAAACCACTGATCTCTTCTCCTTAGCTTTTCCATGTGTAAAAGGGACAGTGATATTGTCCATATTGTATTCACTCAAGTTTATTGCGAGAAACAAGACAGTGTACACTCTCATGCCCAGGCCAGCATCATCTCAGAATGTTGATGCAGAGCCTGTGTCTTGTGCTAACCCATTCAAGGGCAACTAGTCTCTCCTGTCTTAGACTGAGGTCCATCTTACCATGATGGTACTTTTATGGATGCTTCAGATACTGTGAGAAATCCAGGGGAAGATGTCCAGGATTCCAGAATGTTATAGACCCTTAGAGTAATTGTACATGACATGCAGATGTACTGAGTTGACAGTGAATAATATTTCTCTTATCTTCTAAATTGAACAGGACCTGCAATGTTGAGCCACTGCCTTCTAAGCACTCCTTGTTTGGGTTCCATTGCTTTAAAAAGTCTGTATAGTGGGCTGTGAGCCAAATTTTGGGCAGTGTCTGCCAGGATTGTCTGAAAGCCAAATATGAGCCTTCTGGGCCAAGAGTGGTTTTTGGCGCAGAGAGGCCACAACACCTCATATCCAACAGGGAGGGAACCCACTGCCCATAAAACTCCATGTAAAAGAACAAAAAGAGCCATTGAAGTCAGTATAACTCAGAGGGAGTTTCAATGGAGTCTGGAGATAAAGGCTCAAATTCTGGAATCTTAGGTCAAATTGTTGCTTCCAAGCACAGCGGTGACACTCCCAGGGACTTAGTGACCTCATTTTGCTCTGAAGAGACATGGATAGGTATCACAAGATTCTCATCTGACCAGGTCTGAATGGCAGCCTCTGTTCAAAGACAGATGTCTGACGGGACCAGCCAAGATGATGTAGGATGTCAGGGGAGCCCTGACAAGGATGGGGGAGCCGCTCCAACAGAGCTTTCCTCTGTGACGGCTGGAGCCAGTCCCATGTGTCCAGAGGCCTGTTTCACAAGCTTCTTATTCCCCCTTTCCCCACCCCAAAGCAAAATGATGTAATTGTCATAAATAACCACAATGAGCATCCTTGCCTGCATCAATCCATTCTCGTTATTTGTGCATGGTTTAGAACCTTTGTCATCAAAGATCACGCCTAATCCAAATAACATGCCTAAACTTAGTTCTCGACCTGCAATGTGATTAGTTGAATTATGTTAGTCTGAGATGAAGCTAATGTATTGTCAGCAGGCTAGTCAGCTGGAGGAGGGAGCCCTGGGTGTTTCCACAGGACCTGAATGAAAACATGATGTCTAATCTTTCAGCAAGCGCCCTCCCTCTCCTGAACCATTGCAAAACTCAGCCATTAAGGCTGCTACTGGAGTCTTGGCACATTCCTTCTGCCTCGTTGCTGGGAATCATTTGTAAAGTTATGTTGTGGCAGTGTACTAGAATGATACTAATCATGTCCAACTCTGTTATTTCTTTCGCATGAGGGACTGTGTTAGTAGCCAACTCAGAGTCTATCACAAAAGCCAATTTATTTCTCTCTGTGACTATAGAATGAAATTTCTTCTTTAAAAATCATATGTTTTGATTACAGTTGACCTTCTCTAATTTAGATATAAACTCAGACCAGAAAGATATTTCCAGGATCATTTCTTGGCTTGAGTTAATCTATACAGAAAGAATTGGATGAGCAGGGAGAATAGAATGAATGTGCTTTGAAGCATTAAATCTGACTTACTATCATTTAATTACATGAAATGGCTATTGTCTTTTTCTAATTAAAAATTGTGTGCGAGGGGGTGGAGCGTTAGATAATTCTCGAACATGGTAAAAACTTCAAACAGTAACAAAATGTATACAGAGTGAAAGTGAAGTATCACACTCCAGACCCTCAACCTCAGTGTACCTGCCCCAGACAATAATTGTCACCTAATTTTTTAAATCATTACAGACAAAGTCTGTGTGTACAGAATGCATTAGAATGTAAGCTGCATGTTCTACATTTTTTCTTGTTCAGTATTGTATCTCCAGCTTCCAGAATAGTGCCGTGCATGTAGAAGAAGCTCAGTAAATATTTGTTAAATGAATGAATAAGCAGAAATGTAAACACACACACACAAATGGTAGTGTACTATATACACTGCTCTGCACCTTGTTTTTTTCATATATATACCTGAAGACTTGCCTCATATCAGCAATTGCCTAGTATTCCACTGTGTGAATGTAGATAATCTATTTCTACTGATCGACTGATAATGAGCATCTGGGTTGTGTCCATCCTTTCTCCATTGAAAGTAAGTTGCAATAATATCTATGGATCTATGTCTTCATGCATAATTTGAGTTTATCCATTAGATACATTTATGGTTAGGCTATGAGAGTATCTATAAAATGAATTTTTAGGATAACTTGGTCAAAGCATATATGTATGAAATGGTTACTTTCTAAGTAACTAACCACTGCAAACTCTAAGAAGAGTTTTCTATTTTCACTGGTAAGGCAAAACCTTTCTCTGCTGTCCCCTTTGCCTGGATCTCTTTTTCACATGCTCTTTCATTAGAGAATTCAAAGTTAGTGTTTCTGAACCATCCAAAACTCATCACCTTTATGGAAGTCTTCTTTGACCCCTTCAGGCAGAATTAATTACTACTTATTTATACCTCCTTATCACTGTGCACATATCTCTATGGTAGCAGTTATGACATCAAATTATTATTTATGTGCCTGTTTCCCCAACCAAGCCGAAAATTCTTTATTACCATATCCCTAATGACTGGCACAATCTGCCATATTGTAGGTGCTGATACAGATTTGTTCAATGGTGAATATGACAGTGAACTTGGAAAGCCAATGTGGAGAACAAAGTATAATTTTTCCTTAAGGCTGAGACTTTGGCAATGGTGGGAAAAGGAGACATATTTGAAGCTAGGTTTATAAGACTCAAAAACAAGACTGGAAGGGCATTGGATCCAGCCCAGCCAGAAAGGTGACTGGAGGGTCAGCTCGGCTGGGGATTAGGAGTCAAGTGCATAGCTTGTCAGTAGGTTACATTTGGGTAACTGGCCTGGAAACTGGTGGATGCAGATACAAAGAAGAAAACAGCATGAGTTCAAACCTAGGTAGTTATTTGAGCAGAACAGATGGTGTGAAAACGGGGTTAGGAATTAAGATGAGTTGTCTGGACTCTGGGGAGTATTATCTCCAAGGACTGAATGTGGTGGCTTGGGTTCAGGTCTGGTTTTTTCAGCCAGAAGAACCAAAGGCATATTTAAACTCATTCAAAAAAGTGAGTGCTTTATAAAAGGAAGCTTATGAGGCATTAAATGAAACAGAGATCTCCCAGGAGCTAAGAAAAGTATATTAGTTATCTAATGCTGTGTAACAAATTACCTCCAAACCTAGTAGTTTAAAACAATAAACATTTATTATATAACAGTTTCTGTGGGTTCAAACCAAGAGCAGCTTAACTGGGTACTCCTGGCTCAAGCTCTCTCATGACCCTGAAATCAAACAGTTATCTCTAGGCTCAACTAGTAGGATTTGCTTCCAAGCTCACTTACATGGTTGCTGGCAGGCCTTAGTTCCTCACTGGCTGTTGGCCAAAAACTCCTTATCCTCCAGGTGGGCTTGTCCATAGACTGCTTGGATGCCCTCATGACATGGCAGCTTGCCTCCTCCAGAGCGAGTGATCCAAGAGAGAGCCCAAGACAGAAGCCACAGTGTTTTATAACTTAATCCCTGTCATGAAAACCTAACAATCTTTTATAACCTAATCCCTGAAGTGAAAGACCATCACTTTTGCCATATGCTATTTTTCATACATACCAACCCTATGGAGGAGGCTCCACGAGAGTGTGAATTCCAGGAGATGGGGACCCTTGGGTGCCATCTTGAAGGCTGGCTACCAGGGAAATGAACTACACAACCTCCAGAACTCATTAGAACTAGAACTGGAAGAATATAAGGCACTCAGTTTACTTTTTTGTTGACCCTTTTAGGGGAAATTTGGTCTTTTCTTCATTGTATGGCTGCTGCTTTCTGCACATCCATTCCACCCCTCCTGGTCTTAGTCACTGGTTTGCTGTCCTTATTCCCTCAGTGGGCTGGCACGTGGTCCTGTAAGCGCTCTCTGGTCCAACCCTACTCATGCTGTTGCAACTCTATTTCTCCTTCCTAATAGCCTAGTGCCCCGGTTACTTAATTCTAGATTTCCACAACCGAAATCTAATTGTTCCACCTCACCTTTTTACATCAAATCATAGGTAGGGGGCCAGGCTCTAGTGGAAAAACACTTATGTTAAATGCCCACCTCCAAGCCATCAGTCATTTTTAGGGGGTGGGATTTGGTGGTTCCCAACAGGAACCTTGAGGCACAAATGTCTAAGGTTGGAACCAAGTCTTGTGGAGGCGTTGTGGACAAGGCAAACAAGGACTGACACCCTTAGTGTTTAAGAACATAGACTCTGGAGTCTGCCAAAGTAGGGCCTGAATCTTGGTCCTCAATTTATAAGCCAGGTTTCCTTAGGTAAAGTACACATGCCATGTTCTGTAAAATGGGTGTGATTATAATAGTATAATACTTGATAGCAAAAATTAATTATCACAAAAATTAAATGAGATTAGGCATGTAACATGCTTGGCAAAGTGCCAAGAACACAGTAAGTAAGCTTCAACAAATGCTAGCTATCATTTCTACTGATATAGTTTATTTTGGGTGATATTTCTGGGGGCTAATAGATAGAGGCAAAGGTGTCTGTCAGTTTCCTTCATTTGACAAATACTTATTAATATTCTCTTCCTTTCTGTTGGAATTTGCTTTCTGATTATAACATAAGCATTGAAATTGTGTCTATTACTGACTCATCACATTACTCAAAAAAAGCTGTTTCAAGCTGTTTTCTTTTTAAAAATTCTTTAGTTTTAATTTTGCCCTCTTCCCCTGGAATCTTATCTCACTTTTCACAGATAACGTCTTTGTCTCCTTTACCAAGAAGAGGTAGCAGAGTGTAATGAAAGAATCCTGGACTCAGCACAAAAAGACATAGATTTAAATCTTGGCTCTGCCTCTGACTGGTTGGCAAGTTACTTGTTTTCACTGAACTGGTTTTCTCCTCCATGCAGTGGTTATGATATGCATAAAACTTCACCTCACGTGGAGGCCATAGGGTGTGCTGGTGAAGAACACAGACCATTGGGTTCAAGTTCTAGATCTGCCTTTCACAAGTTGCCTAACCTCTTGCTACCTCAGTTTCTTCTTCTGTAACATGAAATGGTAATGCCAGCACATGCCCACATGGGTGGGTTGGGAGGACTCAATGGTCTGATGTAAGTAAAACACATGGAACAACCCAGCACATAGTAATTGCTACATAAATGTTATCTATGTTTGTATAGTTTTGTTCCTTTCTCTAAGAACCAATAATAGCAACATTTTACTAACTCCATCTGAAACAGGAGCAAAACAAAGAACATCGATATTCAGAGGTGGAATTCATGAGTTCCCCATTCTTCTCGTGTCTCTCCCAGGAATGATTTGCACCACAGTCCCCTCTACCTTGCAATCAGGAAAAAATGTCCTGCGCAGCTACTACCTGTCTCTATCTCTTTATCACCAACTTTATGAAAAGGATTCACAGTTATATTTCCATTTTCAATGACTTCTGACTCCACTGATCCTCAAGTCTGGCTTCTAGCCTCCTGCCTGCCTTCACTCTCTGCCTTACTTTGCTGGAGCCACTTCCTTGTGGGACCACATCTTCTGGTGCAGCCCCGTCTGTCTGCAGGGCTTGATTCCTCTGAGTATCCATCTGGAATTCTGTCCTGCACCATAACTCTCTGTATAAAATGTGGACCACCTTCTTCTTTCCTCTTTTTCTGTTTTTAACATGATTTTCCTTTGGTGTGTCCTCTTGGTTCCCAAGTCTGTTCTCAAGAGTAGTTTATATCAAGTGTTCCTCTCTTCTTGCATGTTCACCTCTCCAATGACTTAAATTCTTTTTTATGGAAGCGGGCTTCCACATAGGTAGATCTGGCTCTAACTTTCCTTTTTGAGTTTGGGTCCTTTGAGTTTTAGATTCAACATGTCTGAAACCAAATGCATTGTCCATCTTTCAATTTAACTTCTCACATCTCCTTACTTCCATGAATGTGCCATCCTTGTCCTGGGCACCCGGAGATCAGAGCCATCCGCACTCTGTTTCATTCATCTGTTTCAACAACCATTGTGTGATAGGCATTGTGTTAGGCATGCAGAACACAGGTACACATCCAACATGGTCCTGGGGTTTACAGACTAGGTAGAGGTAGAGGTTGTGGTGAAAGAGTATGGTGAGTGGGGGTGGGCTCAGAGGAGGACATGGTCTGCTATGCCAGGGGAGGGGGAGTGGTCAGAAAAAGCTGCAAGGAGGAGGTGAAGCTTGACCAGAATGTTAAAGGGGGGAGGATTGTCAAAAAGAGGTAGGAAAATTCAAACAAAGAGTTTGAGCCCAGGCAAGAGAAACAGACAGATGAGAGCTGTCAGGACCTGCGCACCTCCCCAGCCAGGCACTCTGGCAGAGGCCAGGTCCCCCACAGACCTACGCAGATATGTCTCTGGCATCTGTCCTTGCTTCTCGTTCCTCAGTTCCCTATTTGGTCCTCCACTGCTTTATTATTGTTTTGATTTTATTATTAATTTTTAACTATGAAACATTTAAAATGCATACAAAAGAGATACTATAATGAACTTTCATGCACCCATCAGAGGTTCATCAATAATCAATTCTATACCCCCCACCCAGGTCCTCCCATTCATATTACACTGACACAGATCTCACACATCCTATTGTCTTATCTCTAAACATTTCTAAAAGGAATGGAAGATCATTACAGTATCTCCCTTTTTAAGAAACATAACAACAATGTAATATTTACAGCTCAAAAGAGAAATTAACAATGGTTTCTTAATATTATCATGTGCCCAAGTCTCATACATGGTTTTATTTTTCACAGTTTGTGTTTACTGAGATCCAAATAAAGTCCACATTAGTGATTAGTTGATATCATTAAGTGTCTTTTAATCTATACTTTTTTCATCTACCTCTTTTTTCCCCTTTCCCTTGCAGTTTGTTTGTTAAGAAATCATGTCTTTTGTCTTTAGACTTTTCCCAGTCTGAGTCTTGCTATTTGCATCCTGGTGGTGTCATTAGAGTTGTTCTGCTGTCCCTTGTATTTTATATAAATTAGTTGGTAGATCTACAGATTTGATCTATAGATTAAATTTTTTGTTTTTTTTTGGCTAGACTCGCTCCTGGTGGCATAGGAGGCTCATGACATCTACTTGTCTCTCTTCTAGTAGTTACTGATGCTTAGAACCATTCATTTGTAGGGAGTGGCAAATTGATGATATTCTAGTTCTCGCATTCCTTATTCATTTGTTGGCAGGAAAGATTAAGTTCCCTTCATTTAGCGTTTGGGTTCTTAATGGTACACCTCATGTAGGAAAGACAAGATGAATGCATGATTCTTTCCCTTACTTATCAGTTGGTTTTCTAGCATCTTCTAATAGTGACCAATCAGTGTTATTCTTTTCAACATCATTATGGAATTGTGGATTTGATATATATGACGTGTTTCAGTCCTCTGCAGTTATTATCCTTATTTGGTGCTGGAATTGCCCTCTGTTTGGCCTGTGGTAGCTTCTCCAAGTTGGCTCTAAGTTCTTTTTACACAACCCAGACCCATCTTGTGTATCTTGTGCCCCAGACTTGAAGCCAGCCATGTCTCCAAGGACTACAGGTTTCTTTTAGTGGGATATATATTTCAAGACCACAGTTTGAGTACTAGGGTTCTCCATTACTTTGAACCTCAACTATTATTTCAAATGTGTTGCATTTTTGCTGTCAGATCCTCCTGAAGCCCAGAACTAGTCATATCGTGCTTACGTGTAGCCATTTTCACCAGCCTTCTTCATCCATCAGGTCCATCAAGCGGGCATTACAAATGTGCTCCCCAGCCTGGTCCAACCTGAGATCCTGGCTGCAACCTGCTTCTCCTTTGCACACCTGCCATGTTCTGGCCAAACTGACCTACTGGTTGTTTCGTAACGCTGTCTCCTATTTCCCATCTCTGTGCTTTCGTTTATGCTTTTTCTTCACTTGGAACACCTTTCCACTATACTACTGTTTTTAGATGTCCTTGAGGACATGGCTGATTCCAGGTCTGGGTCAGGGAATGTACAAGCCCTCACTTTCCCTTAAATGTCACCTCTGCTTTGGGGGCTTGCCAAATTATCTCATCATGAAGGCCCTCCTTTCTCTGAACTCCTATAGCTCTGTCTCATGGTGTAGATATATCCATATTCCCAGAAGGCTGAGATCCTGGCTTATTTATTCTTTAAATTCCCAGTGCTAACAGTGCCCTGACACATAGCAGATACTCCAATAAATGTCTATAGAATGAAAGATACACACGTGACTACATGAATAACTTACATTCTTCTTGGCCTATAGTTAGTGGGTTCCTATTCTGTTCTCACCTACCCTCGATCTCACCAGACCACTATCTCCTTGAGGGCAGCGATAGGGCTTCCCCACCTTTATCTCTCTTGTAGCCCCTAACATAAATGTCTAGCTCACTTTAGAGTAGCCACTCACTGTGTACTGATGGCAAGAAAAGGACGATTTTAAATCCAAAGATTCACTTTTGCTTCAGCCAACAAGATTTGAGAGTTTGACCTGGTCTCTTCTACTTTAGTGGCAGAGGATTTTGGAGCCAAAGGAAACCACAATTCTATTTTTCCAGTATTCCATTATGCAGTTTGGGATAGGCCAACTGAATATTGCAATTCCCTTTTCTCTTCTTGCCTTTTTTTTCTTTCTCTCTGAGGCATCCTGTGTGATTGAGGCTCTTCTAGGCTCATTGCAAAGACTCAGTGTGGCAGAAAAAAGCTTCCCAGAATACAGTCCAAGAACAAACAGCCAGTGACCCCAGGGATGATAGCACAAAAATACTATTGACAAAAGATGGTCAGAGAGCAGTTGCCTTTATTTGGACAGAGTAGGAAAGAGCTCCAAGTGAGTCTGTTAGCCAAGCACACCCTGGGTGTTCTATTGCTCTTTAGGGGAGTGTCACTTGCCTGTGATATCTGGAGCTAGGGAAGGAATCCAGAGCTCTCAGTGGCTGCCTAAGGGATGATCACAGATGTGCAAATGGGTGATATTATGTGCATCAAGTCACGCATCCTGGTGGCCAGAGCTGGGCTTGAACTCCATAGATGGAATTTTTAGGCCCATGCTCTTTCTGCCATTCCAATCTCCCCTTTCTTCCACAAGGAGACCCAGGGTTGCTTTTCTTCCTTTTTCTGAGGAAAAAAAATTATGTCACAGGACATAACAGAACCTGGACTTCCCGAGACCTGCTTTCTATTCCTGTTCTTTCAGTAACTAGCTGTGAGATTCTGACTTAGTCCTTTCACCTCTTTGGTCCTTAGTCTCTTTATTTACCAAATATCTGGTCTTAGTTATCACTGAGGTCTTGTCTAGCTCTGAATACTGTTTATGACTTTCCTGCTGTTGGAAATTCTGCCAATTCCAGTTAGTTTCTAAAGGAGCCTTTAGTATCTGGTGGCTGATGATTTTAAAGAAATCATCAACTCTGGAATTCTCAATTCTGATTGTAGGTTTCTTCTCAAAATGTAGGATTTTGACTGCAAAAGGAAGTTTTCCCCAACAACAATACCTGGCCTACATCCTTGCTCTCTTGGCCAATGTATGAAGGTCCAGTCCTTTTAGCTTCCTTTTCCTCTCCCAGATACAGAGAACACTCATTTGTGCTAATATATTCAGGTTATCTATATGAAGAGAAGATATCTGGCCAGCTAGGGCTAATAAGAAAAACTAAGTTCTTTCCTGAACTCCCTGGGTATTCAATTCAGCTGACTGAAGTTGTTATTATACAAGGTACATTTGGACTTTCCATTCCCTGAATGCCTCTTCTGCTAGGCATGGGGCTATGTGCTTTATGCACAGACCACAGTTGAATTCTGTAGAGCTAGGGCTGGGTCTCTGGTGCTCACAGACCCCTCAAGCCTGTTCACAAACCCTTCACACACAGATCTATGAGCTAGGTAACTGGGAAAAAGGTCCTTGGAGCCTTGGTTGAAGTAGGAACAGTCTTTATTCAGCACACACACATCTAAGAGTTAGGCAGTACAAAGGAGAAACTCAGAAACTCCACTGCTACTGGCAAAGTCCAAAGAAAAACTGAATCTGAGCAGCTGCCAGCAGAGTAAACACGTTCTATTATTAGACCCCAGCTCTCTGTGGCCAGCCTGCTTGCAAACTGCAGAACACACAAAAGCAATTAACTAGAAATATACATGGGTGCACATGCACACTAACCCCACCCACACAATTTGTTTGCAAGAAATGTGCTGCTTGACCCCCCCCCCCTCAGACCTGAGCCAAGGGATCCTGACTAAATTATTCTATTTTCCCTGCAAATTCTTACAACAGTTCTGTCAGGTAGTCATTATTTTCCTCAACTTACACATGAACCTAGTAGAGAGAAGGTGCTCCCCAAATTCTTTGTGATGAAAGAGAAGAAAAACAGGACGGTCAGGGGAGAGGAGGAGGAAAAAGGGGTTTAAAGAGAAGTCATTTGCTCAAAACCACGTTGAATATCACGTTGTGAAAGCAGGTTGTCCTATCCCAAATCTAGTGTTTTATTTCCTCCTAAGTGTTGCCTTGAGAAACTCCTGCTCATATCTCCCGTCTTCCACTTAGCGTTTTCTGAGTTAAGTTGTTGAAGGGCTCTGTGAAAAAACGCCAGTGCTTCCTGTGAGAGGAACGAGATGGGAAGCCCTCGTCTGTCTTTCCCACCTTGCGCTGGAGTCCTTGGTCAGATGAGCCAGGTTTGAGGCAAAGGCACCCAGAACAGGCGACTGGAAGGAAGGCAGGAGAAAAGCTCCAGAAGGGGTGCTGCCTCACCCAGGGGAGAAGAGGCCTGGCGGGAGCTGTGGTGAGTCCCACACCTGTTTTGCCTGCCCCACTTTGGGGTGATGTGTCACATCTCAGTCCCGTGCTGTTGGAAAGCTGAACGTGGTTCATCTCCATTACCTGATAAAACCTACCTATTGACTAGAGACATTGTATGCTTTTGACTGACACAGCAGGGACTCGTTCTAGGAATGTTCTCCCCTCTATTTGCTGCTGACAATAAACAACTCGATTTTTTCCCAATGTCCAAGTCCCCCTGAAAAGAGGAAGACACGGGCGCCCCATTATAGGTCATGGTGGTGGCAGTAGACATTGAAGAATCATCTTTAATCATCGTTGCTCAAAGGTGTGGGCTGGAGTGTGTGGGTTCAGTTTTAGTGTGAATCGGTCAACATGTTTTTCATGGCTCTGGGCTATACGTTCAACCCTGACCAGCCAGTTTGCGCGCTGTGAGGGGTACATGGGACCAGAATGCTAATGACTCAAGACAAACTCATTGTCTCCATGGGTGAAGTCATTCATTTCACACGCTCCCCTGACAGAGACTCTCCACCCCACATTCCTCCCACACTGATTGACGTCTGGGAAGGAAATGCTTTCTTCCTTAAAGGGAAAAATGAGAACGCCGAGGATACCATTAAAAGCAGTGGAGGGGCAGCAGGGGCACCAGGCCTCTGCTCTGCTCCCTGCCCACCCCCAGCCCTCACCTACCACTCCTTGTGGGCTTGATCTTGGCCGGGGCTGAGGAGGTGGTGCTACTCACTCTTGAAGAGTTTGGCCCAAGCATGGACCAAAAAACCTCGTAATCTTTAAACCTTTTTGTAGAGCAGAAACAAGGAGATTTTCAATCATTTGAATAGAAGGCAAAGGATGACTGAAGGTCACTTCCTGCCTGCTCCGATTTGTTCCTGTTGCACCATATACTCAAGGACCTACCTGGCTGAGGACAGGGCAATGGAAGGAGCCACATTTCAGCAGCTCTGATTTGGCCTGCACTAGGTCCAGCTGATTCTTTCTGACCTTGCTGCCACTATGCCCCTGTGGTCGGTGTGCCAGCCATGATATACAGTCTCTTAGGTTTTATCTGTCCTAGACCACCTCCGGGAAGCAGACTTCTTTTTTTTTTTTAAAGTCATTTTTACTGATGTCCTTTGACACTGCACTGGCTGTCAGCTTTGGTCCTGATGCGACCTTCTGGAGTTGGGTTCACTTACAGTAGCACACTTCCACTCATCCCTGTGCTCCTGTATTTGATCATATGGTCACTGATTTTCCCGCCCCTCCATTCTCTATAAAGGAGACTAGGTAGGGTTGGCCTGGCTGGACCAGCTCTGTCAGAGTTGGATTGGAAAGTAAGAGGACCTTTTAGCCACAACTGTGGCATGTAGGGTTAGAGTGTGAAGGTTAGAACCAAGGTTATAAGAGCAAGGAGATCTGATGCATATGTTAGGAGCCACCAGGTATTGTCAGTCTGGGTTAGTGTCTCAGAGGAGAGAACATGAAAATGAGAAACAGTGGAGCAGGAATGAGCCGGGGGCATAGCTCCTAAGCATGGCTCCCTCCCCTCTGGATTTTGTATGTTTCCATCAGAGGGCATGGGGCAGATTGTACCTCCAGCAGGTAAATCCATACTTCTGGCTCAGGTCACCACTGAACTTGGTTTTGACACAGTGGTTTAATAATGGGAAGAGTGAAATCATAATGAAAGCATAGGCAACCACATATAAAATGTGTTTTCTCATTCTGGGGGCCTCAAAGAAGTAGATGGGAAGGATATCTTTTCTTCCCTTTCTAGATGCCCAAAGTCTGGCTCTAGTTTTCTTTAGCAGCTGACTATGTCAAGCTTACTCCAATAGAATGGCCTTTTGTATTTTTTTTTTCTGCCAAATCCCCTTGGTCTCTGAAATAAAGAAAACTCCACCGAATGTTATTGCTGAATAGCTTGCGGCATGTTCACAATATGTATGACTTTCTCTTGCTGACCTCACTGAAGGGGGCTGTTGCTTAGCTGGACCCATTTAGAGTGGCAGAGGATGAGAAATTGTGGACCGTCCAGCCTAACCTCATAGGTAGGCAGATCTGAGAGACATTAAGAAGGAATGAGATCACAGAACATCTGGTGAAATATGAACTGACAAAAACTAGGCATTGTGGTTTCGTAAAGGGTAAATCTTGTTTGACAAATGTGGTGGGAAATAAAGAGAGAGAGAATGAAGGAGATAATGTGGAAAGCAGAGGATTATGAGACAGTGGACTTAAACTATTAGGATTTCCTAAAGGCTTTTGACAAGGTACTGCTAAATGGGCACACACATTGGATGGCACCTCTAGTCTTCCCAAAGGGGTGAGCCTCAATCATTGCAATAAAGAGCTAAAGTCAAGTGGAAATTATCCTCTTTCTTTTCCTAAGGGCACTCTCTTAAATCCTCAGTTATTATACACATGTGTAGTGAGACTAGAGCCAAGTAAGACTGTGGAGTTTAAGACCTCCAAATTTCTCTGCAAGGTGCTTAGAGTAATAGATTGGCTTTGGAGTGTCTACAAAAGCTGGGCTGCTTGACTAGGACCATGAGGCCATCCATGAAATAAATTTCTAGTTGAGAAGTCGGTCAACTATGGCTCACAGGCCAAATCCACTTGTGTTTGCAAATAAAATTTTATTGGAATACAGCCATGCCCATTCATTTACATATTGTCCATGTCTCTATTTGTGCTGCAGTGGCAGAGTTGAGTAATTGTCACTGTATGGCCTGCAAAGTCTAAAATAGTTACTATCTGTTTGCAGGAAAAGTTTGCTGATCCCTATTCTAGTTTATCTGCAACCTTCTTGAACCAGCCATTTTAAGTAGCCCCATGGTGGCTACCTGTCACTCACTCTGTTATCTTTTCTTCATATCTCATGTGACTATTGGAACTATCTTGTGTAGTAATTTACTTATATTTTGACTGTTTCTTCCAACCAGAAAGGTCTCAAAAGGCAGGAGTCATGCCTGTTCTGTGCATCGCTCTGTATCCCCAGCTCCTAGCATATAGAAGTTATTCAATACATTCATTGTATGAGTGAATGAATGAAAGCCTGCATGTGAGAAAAAAACGCTGAGGCAAGGGGATGAGAATGAGGCAGTGAAAATGCTTAGTGACACTAAATGCCTAGCAACTAATCATATATTTGTGCTTTCTGCTTAACTAGTGAGATGACATTAGTTCCACATTTATTGGAAGAAACAGCCAAATTGATTTGCCCACTCATTCTCTTATGTCAAATTAAAACCCACCCTAAACCATCCCAGGCAAATGTTTCTCTCCATAGTTAGTGAAAATTTTCAGGAGTGGATACTCTACCCTATGGTGGACACTTATGGTCAGATGGCCTGATGCCTCCTTGAGATGTTTCCTTTGTCCTCCTGTTGCTGTCTCATTGCTGGGTCTCACGTCCAGGGTCAGGGTACATACGTGTGTCTCTTAATGATTGACCAATGTTAATGGAAGGAAATTAAGAGAAGCCAAGCCCATGGGATAATCTTGATTAATCCTGCTTACCATTTGGAATGTGGGCCTTGCCTACATTACACCTATTTTTACCCCTAAAAAGAAAATCATTATGAAATTGATTGCTGCAATTATACACTTTTGCAAACCAGTCATCAAATCAGATGGCACTTTCTGGTTTTAAAGAAACAATAACGTGAATCTTATGTGTTAATAAAAAAATTCTAGTATTTCCTGAACACTTGGAGAATAATCTGCAAGATAAAAAGGACATGTCTCTACCACCTGGGTTTTCTTTTTCTGGAGCTTTCCTCAGGGGAGCTTTGAAACAAGCACAGTTCAGTGGGTAGCCTGGTATTTTGTTAGCTACGCCATCTGGGAGAGGTCCTTACTGCGTGAAAATTGCCTTTATTCTGTAGATGTTTTAATTTGTCTTAAAATGACTGTCATGGGTTACTAGGGTCAAATCAAAAGGATTCAGGAGCCAGTTTTAACCAGGCCCCACTGGTGAAAGATGAAACTATATGAACATCAAATAATAATAATAACTGCACTGAACTGATATCCATCAAATATGATGGACTCTATGACAAAATGACATTGGGAAAACAAAAAACAAAAAATGTAATTGCTCACCATTGGAGGGTGCTAGGGAACCAACTCATTATTTTGAACACTAAAGGGAAAGAATCAAATATTTATTTTTCCTCTCTTATATAAACTGTACCGCTGGGTAACCAAATAGCAAATTACGAGAAATTTATGTTTACAGAAGTATCTAGCTAATAAATAAAGAGGAGATGAGATGATAGAATTGGAATATCATCATTGTAAAACTGCTAATGAATTAGTACATCTCAGCACTGAGCATGAGTGGCTGCTAACATCACGAAAAGAGACCACCAGACATTTTGTGCCTCTCGACCAAAAAACATATAACCACTTTTTGTCCTGCCAACAGATGGAACTTGGATCTGAGCAAGCCTCTAGATGCAATCACCAATTTACAGGAAATGCAGAGAACAGAGGATCACATTAAAAGACACCACATGAATGCAATCAACAAAATCCAGACTGGATAAAATCTGTAAGATAAATGACCTTGTTTTTTCAACAAATAAATTGTAAGAAAGAAAAAAGAGATGAAAGGGAGAAACCTATGGATTGAAAGAAAGCCAAGAAATTTATCAACCAGTCATAATGTATGAACCTTCTTTGCATTCCGATTCTGTAAACAAACTTCTTGATAGAAAAATCATTAACATTTATGGTTGAATTGGAAATTTAAAAACTGACTAGATATTCGATATGAAAGAATTACTGTAAATTTTAGGTGTGATATTGATACTATATTTTCAAGAGTTCTTATCTTTCAGAGATACACACTGAAATATTTATATGAAATATAAATGCTATAATGGCTGGGATTTGCTTTAAAGTAATACAGAGTAGAGACTTAGGTGAGGGTATAGATGAGAGAAGATTAGTTGTGAGTATAAAATTGTTGGAGGATGGGTTCATGGAGTTCAATATACTGTCCTCTCTATTTTGTGTGTGACTGACACGTCCATTATAAAACGTTTTAAGAAATGACTATCTTGGCAAAAAGAACCATGGTGGTTCAACTAGTTCTTTTAATGGCATACAGCAAAGCTGATGTATAACTATAAATCATTCATTATAAAACTTACATGTGTGAACTTGTACTATAGAAAAAAATAATATTTCATATATAATGTAATGTAATGTTATTTATATTATAACATTAGGTTTTATATATATGTTATCTAATTACCAGCTTATCTCCGTGATTTAAAAATATTAAATAATCAGTCAAAATGATTTGCTTAATGGAACATATTATCACTTTATCATGGAATAACATATAAATAAGGGCAGTACAAATCACATTAATTAATTTGTTCTTTCCCAGGAGTCCACTATATGCCAGCACCAGGTCAGTCTCTAAGGATAAAAACCATGTAAGTCATGGACCAACCCTGGAGAACCTCATTTTCTAGTGGGGAAGCTGCATGGCTGAGACCCACAGAACAGCAGAATGGCAGCCAGGTGACACAAGGCAGGTAATGAATGCCAAGGCAACGCAGCCAGCCTGTCCTCCAGGGAGGGGTCGCCCAGCGGGAAGGCTGAGCCCTGGCTAGGTCAATGGGCGGGGCAGGAGGAGAGAGAAGGTGGGAGGCAGTGATGCCTGCAAGGCTCTCTGGGAGGGCGTTTACCTGGCTGTTGCTCAGCAGGACTGGATTGCAGAGTGTGAGGGCAAGAGTGAAGACAAACGTGGCTTGTTGGTGCTAGGATTTTTGGAGGATGTGTACCGCTCTGTGCCAAGTCCTTAGCGTCCTGTTTCACCGCGCTGCCTGCACTACTCCTGACTGTGGCGGAAGACGCGCCCCCACAAAGCCGCTCGCAGGGCTGCCCTGCAGAATTCCATCTGCACGCTGCTTCTCGCTGAGCTCTCTCTGCTCTTGCCTTGCCTCCCTCACCTCCCGGTCTCTTCTCGCTCCGCTCTTAGTCCCAGCTTCTTTCTCTTCCCTTCCCGTCTGAGTCCCAAGAGGGCAAAGGCTCTGTCTGCCTTTCTTTGACTACATTTAGCCACAACTGGACACTCCCTGAGCTGGTGTTCCTGAATGACCCTCACGGCCTTTCTTCAGTTGAATTTGTCAACTGGAAAGGATTTTGGAAATTAAACAATTGGGACTTTTTTGTTTTAACTTGAAGAATGATCTCAGCGCGGTAGCACATATTATATGATCACTCATCTCTATTGCTTATTGTTTTAATTTACTCCTTTAGCAAAAAACCCAAAAGACAAAAAAAAAAAAAAAAAAAAAAAACCCTAAATAGTCCAATGAGGGGTAATTCCTTGTCATATATTGAGAGCGTTTTCTTGGTCAAAGCAAAACATTAGCATTCTTAGCTGTTCACTTATTTATACTACAGGAAACCAACAGTTATGCAAAGCCACTGCCAACATAATCACGAGTGCTGTGTGGACTCTTAAGTACCTCATGGAAAAATAACTCTGAATTGGAATTCTTCCCAAAAGCCAGCTTCGTTAATGCTTCGACCACTGAGGTGGGGGGGGGGGGGGAAGAATCTAGAAAGCAGTTATAAATATGAGTGGCTGTTAAACCTTTCAGCAGGGTGACTTAGTGTAAAAAATGTAGGATATTAGCACAAGTGCTCTTGCAATAGTACTACGGCTGTGTCATGTCTTTAATTTACCTAGAATTAATCGCAGGTTTAAAACGCTTTATAGTTTAATGAACAGACAGAATACTGCCTCAAGTATGCTTTATTAACCTGGCTGTGCCTTATATTTCAAAATAGTCTTTGAAAATGGGGGAGATAAGCCATGTGTTGGTGTGTGCTTGTGTGTATGCACGTGTGTGTGTATGTGTCTGTTTATATGTACGTGTCCCCAAACAAAAGGAATGTAGAGTAGAATGGATATTGGGGCAGAGGGTGAAGTCTATTGACACAGCCATTCTCAAAACCAAATATTTTAATCATCTGGCAATTAAGTCTTTGATTGGCACTTTCTGAGCCCTTGTCTTTAAAAAAAGTTTCTGGTATTTTTTTCTTTTTCTTTTCTTTCTTTCTTTCTTTCTTTTTTTTTTTTACTTAAACAGGTTCTTTCATGAGCACTTCCTGAATACATGTTCTTTTCTTATAAGTAAAAGACAGGAGCTATGAACCAGAGCAAGAGTTTTGGAAATGAGAAGGGTTTATAAGGTTATTGGGAGCTTTTTATTCTTACTAAGTGCTATGGTCTGAATGTTTGTGTCCCCCCAAAATTCATAGGTTGAAACCTAATCCCCAGTGTGATAGTGTGAAGAGATGGGACTTTAGGAGGTGTATAGGTCATAAGGGTAGAGCCCTCATAAATGGGACTAGTGTCCTTAGAAGAGAGATCCCAGAGAGCTGCCTTGTCCCTTCTGCCATGTCAGGACACAATGAGAGGAAACAGGTCTTCACCAGACACTGAATCTCCAGCACCTTGATCTTGGACTTCCCAGCCTCCAGAACTGTGAGAAATTATGTTTGTGGTTTACAAGCCACCTAGTTTATGGCATTTTGTTATAGCAACTTGAAAGGACTAAACACTGAGCAAACAGGACAGTGACCTGTTTGCTTGGGAGGGCAGACACCACTTTTCTGAACAAAACCCTCCCTTTATTCTGAGACACGATAGGCCCAGTTGAATTTGCAGGGACTCAGATGTCTGTAAGACTTCAGGAGGTGATCACTGTGTTCATATGTTGTGCCTTTTTACACTTTTGGTCAGTTGTTACCTGGCCCTAGTCTCTCACTTATACCCATATCCCCTATTTAGCACGCCAAGTTAGTTATCCTGGTCTCAGCTGCTTTGTATGATTTCTTTTCAACTTGCAATCTTGATTCTAAATTGCCAGGAGAAGGGGACAATGAGAGTTTGAAATGGCAGTGATGATCGAGGTAGGCAATGCTGATTGAGACTCAAAACGCCCAGTACTCATCACAAGCCTCTGGAGTAGGGTCAATCATTACTCTTTTTGTAGAGGCGAGGAAACCAAAGCTTAGTATGGCCAAGTCATGACCCAGCGACAAAGACATATGCATGTAGAGCTGGGCTTGCAGTGCAGGCAGCTGACTCCAGAACTTGGCTCTTGGCCAGTGTGCTCTTGGGTGTCTCAAGTCTCTTGAAACCAGAGGACTCTGCTCAGCTTCAACCTTTCCCAGAAGAGGAATGACTCTCTCCAGATTACCGGATGTATGATAAGTTTTCAAGCTCTCTGTGAATCACATGCATACTCTCAGTTTTTAAAACAAAAGGCAAATCCTCGAAAACACACACACACACGCACACACACACACACACACACACACACACACCACACACACACACACACACACGTCCTCGAAAATGAGATATATTTTTCTGGACGGACACACACACACACACACACACACACACACACCACACACACACACACACACACACACACACACACACACACGGCAGTGTTAAGTGGAAAGACTCTGGTGCCAGACTTCCTGATCCTGATTCTGCCATTTATTAGTGAAGTGATTTTGTTCTAGTGATCTCTCCATGCTTTAGTTTTCTTATCTGTAAGACAGAGGTAATAATATTACCTACATCATGGGTTTATGTGACAATTACATGAATTAATATACAAAGCAGTTGGAAGAGAGACTGTCACGTGATAAATCCTCAACAAGTATTACATCTATATCTCTTTGTGTATAATGTATATTAATACATGTGGGGTGATAATATATAAATCTTTCATGTCTTGTATTTTTGACCAAACAATATATTATCTTCGTAACATAAAATTTCTTTTTAACCAGTTACACAATATTACATCACATACATGCAATTTGTTGGTAGACTTTTAGTTGTATCTATTTTTTACTCTTATAAACAATGCTGTAATCAACTTCTACATACATAAATCTCTGTGCGTTTGTCTGAGTACTGCCATGGGATAAATTTCTAGACATGGAATTGCTGATGAAAATGTATGCATATTTAAAACTTTTGTTGAAACTGCCAAAGTGCCCTCCCCAAAGGCTATATCTATTTACAATTCAGGACTTAGAGATTGGATGTGTCTATTTCCCCATAACTGTGCCAGTGCTAATTACAGGAGCATTTTTAAATCTTTATCAGACTGGTAGGTGAAAAAAGTCTTGTTTTATTTGCATTTCTTTGATTAGTAGAAAGGTTAAGCTTTTTTAATGAGTGAAATGACTACAGTATTCATATTCCTCTGTGAATTGGCTTTTCTTATATTTTGTCCATTTTTATATTGGGGTGTTTTTTGTAAATGATTTTTAAAATTTTGATATGTTAAGGATTTTAATCACTTGTCAGTCACATATGTTAAAAAGTTCCCCACATGTTTGTTGCCTTTTAATATTTTAACCTCATAGAAATTTGAAATTCAGACACAGACAAATCTGTGAATCTTTTCCTGATGAGCTGAGAAGATGCCAATGAGATGGCAATGTGGAACATTCTGGATGTGGATTCTGAAATCTCTTTAATCTTTTCTGTAGGTTCCCATTAGTTTTCAAGAGTTTGGAGTTATGGCTGTTAACTTTCTTGATACTGAATGGTTCAAAGGCCCAAAGGATAGTCACTTGAGGATGTCAATAGGCAGATGCATTTGCATGGTAGAAAGCCTTGCAGATTATAAGCAGGGAAACCTCCATTTCTATTTTCAGATGAAAATAGGCCTATTTCTCTGTTGCATAACATGTGAACCCAAGATGGTAAGTTTATATAATTCTTCTCCTATATTTCTTTCTTTAGTAGTTTTTGTTTTTTTAAAAAATATTGAAACCCATGCCAAATAAGGTTGTGCTCTGAAGACTACGGTCTGAGGTAGAAAATTTAACTTCATTTACCCCTAAATAAAAAAGCAATTTTTAGAGAGATTGAAAAGACAAGAGGAAAAAACATATTTGGAAAAACTGTAGTACCTATTCATTTATTTATTTAGTCAAATAGTTAACACATTTTTTGAGTGTTTATCATATGACATGTTCTATATAGGTCAATACTACGACGATGTTCTGTGTCTGCTTTGTTAAATGCCGTAGCAACTAGTGACATGTGGTTATTCAAAGGTGACTAGTGTGATCAAGGAGCTGAATTTTTCATATTTTAAATTTAGATTAATTTAAATTTAAATTAAAAAGCTACTTGTGGCTATTGGCTACCATACAGGACAGCACAGGTTTATGATGGTGAAAAAACAAAGAAACAAGTGTGTGTGCATGTGAATGTGTGTGTGAACGTGTGCGCCTGTGTGTGCACGTGTGTGCACGTGCACTTGTGGGTATTGCGAGAGACAAAGAGACTGCATGTGAAAATGGAGAAGACATAGCTAAATGCTTTCTGTTGGGGAAACTGTCACATTTTGGAAAACATTTCATTTTGTATTTCTTTATGATTTAAGGATAGGAAAAAAAGGACATGTAGACAAAAGATAGGATGCGTTTTTGGCCTTGAGATTCCTGGCTCCCCAAATGAGAAAGAATGAGCTAGCTAGTCAATAGTCCTTCCTTTTCAAGCTTTTATACTGCGTCTCTGCCTCAATTCCTCACATCCCAGCCCTTTTCTGCATACCACACATCTCTTTTTTTCAGGAAGGCTGTTCCAAACCTGCAAACCCAACATGTGAACCCAAGATGGTAAGAATCGTAGCAAGGTTGTCCTTGTGGCTTTGGGAGCAAAGTAATTGTATGTGGAGCAGGTGGTTGTTTCTGTGTGAGGGGAGGATGGGAAAATGCCAGCTGGCAACCAGCCATGTGAATATACAGGTGGCTGGAGCCATAGGCAGACTGTCAGGCCTGTAGCCACCAGATTTATTACTAAGGTAAAAGGCATATGCTATATGTGGAGCCAGCTGGTCACCTGTCAGGTGGAGAGCTGAGACTTAAAGCAAGCTATTCAACACTGTGGAGATAACAGCTTTCTGAGGAATCAGTAGGGAGGTGTCTAAAGGAAAAACCCATCCTGCAAGGTACATCTGCATGCTTATTTTTTTGTGATAAAACTGCAGTATGAGAAGACTAAAGTAAGTCTGTGGAACTGTTAGACCTTGAGGTTTAGAGAATGTTTGATGTGGCCTCTCATGAAACTTTAATCATGAAATTCATTCAAATTCATTGAGATATGTGGGATGATAGGAACTGACAAGCGGCAGAAGCTGTCGCAGCTCAGGGTGGTGATTTATGGAGAGGCGAGAGCAGGATGCTTCTGGCTTTCCCCTCCAGCCTCACTTAACAACTTCATTAATAACCCACATAAACACGCCATCTAGTTCCTGAGTAGCATCTGATATTAAATTGAGAGGTGCTGGGAAGAAAAAAGAAATCTCAGGCAATGGGCCCACGTGGAGAGAAACAGAGACTAGTGACCAAAAGTAAATAGGATTCTGCTTGAGTACCAAAAAATTAGAATTGTTTCTGATAGTCTCCAAGCACATTAAAGGGAAGAATGGAAATCAACCAAGCAATAGCTAGTAATTATTATTATGGGTACCTATTCCAGACACTCTTATTTAATCCTCACAGCAATTTTATGGGCTGTAATATCTGCTTTCACAAATGTTGCAAACTGAGGATCAGGAAGCAAAAGCCATTCATCAAGAAGCCCACAGGTAGTAAATATTAGAGTTAGGATTTGACTTGCAGGTCTTTACACCTTCGAAAGCTACTGCTCTTTCTTCTGTGTTCTCTACTCAAAGTGTGGTTCATGGACCTGAAGCATCCATATTACGTCACCTGGGAACATGCTGGAAATGCAGACTCTCAATCCCATAAATTTGCATTTTTAGCAGGCTTCTCAGATAATTCACATGTATGTGAAAGTTGGAGGGGACCTGGTCTACACTCAGTGCATGGGAATGCAAGATCCTAGTGTAGACAAACCTCTGTGGTCTTTTCTCTCTTATCCCAGGGTGACCATCCCAGTTCACCCACAGAACCAGTGCCATCTGCATTTCAGTCAAGGTCATTGGCAGCCTTGCACAGCCACAGGCGCCCACACACTCAACCTGGCCCTGCTCCTTCAGAAAGTAGAGTTTCCAGAGTAAATAACTCAAACCTTTGCTTCATTTACATCCTATGTTTACTGCTACACCAGCACTTGCCATACAGCATTAGAGTTATTGATTTAATTGTTGTTACTTTCCTTTCCTAATAGGGTCTGAAGTCTTGGAGGGCAAGGGTTCATCTGTTTTCTTAAATCTTTGTTTCCCTGTCAGCACAGAGCCTCACCTGGCCTGGAGAATATGGTCAACATATGTTTGTTGAATGACTGCATGAAGGAATAAATGAACACTGGGGAGTGTTTTGTTCTACCTGGGCTACATCTCATTGATGACTTTCCCTAGACACTTATCAGAAGTTTGTTGAAAACATCTGGAAAGCCCTTTTGTTTATTCCACACCCTTAACCATAGGTATATATTCCTTCCAGGCCTCAGAAGATATTCTCTTCTGGCAAAAACCAAAGAAAGGAAATCTACAGTATCCTCTGACAGTGAATTTAAAAGTAAAAAAAAAAAAAAAAAAAAGTTGTAAATAAGAAAATACCTTCACAGATGGGATTTTTATGTTCTCATTTCTGCTGCACGCTGCAATTTTTGGTGGAAGGCTAAGGTCACAACACATTCATTCACTCATTCAACAAATATTGATAAAGTGCTGTTATGCACCAAATGTTAGAGAGATTCTTATGATCAGATACACATCCTGCCAATCCTTGTGGAATGGAGAGACTGACAGGAAGATAGAAAATAAGTTGGAATAACTAACTCAAAGTAGACCATGAAGTTCAACAAACATTTATCAATTTCCAGCTCTAAACCATGCGTTGTGCTAGCTGCTAGGAGTCAAAGATGCTTAAAATAAATCCCTGGCCCAGAGCAGTTCACAACTCAGTGAGACAGACACAGTAACAGATCACCTTTCTGTTTTGGCAGGGGCAGAGGTAGGAGAGTGCCAAGGATAGTAAGGGGGGGCCTCCCATTGGTGGGGGCCAGTAGGAGGTGAGTCTTAGAAGAGCTCTTGGAGGAGATGATGCCTGTGCTATGTCTTAAAGCATAAGTAGGACTTTGCCAGGTGAGGAGGGGAATGACTTTTTGAAGTCAAAGTTTCTTTGACTTGACTGAAGGATTGTGGGGAAGATAGGATAATTTAGTCAGGCTTCCTCGGCTCATGGAAGGAAGAGTCGACACCAGTTGACGATCCACCGGAGAGAGCCCATTTGTTAGGCAGCACACACACACATATATAGGGCTTTAAGGGGAAAGCTGATTGGCTTAAAATACAATCCCTACTTAGCATACCACATGGGGTTTGAGGGGGAGCTGATTGGTGTGTAATTCGCACCGGCGGGAAGGAGAATACGGAAGAGAAGGGCAACCAGCACCATGATGGGGTGCGGCCGAGAAGGGCTTATGTGATCGGGGTGTGATCCCTTGGGGCATTTGGGTCCCTACAGCTCAGGTCTGGTTGGGGTCATGCAGCACATTTCTTTGTAAACAGGTTGCATGTGGGTGGAGTTAGTGCGCATGTGCACCGGTGTATCTTTTTAGTTAGTTGCTTTTGTGTGTTCTTCAGTTTGTGAAGCAGTCTGGCCAGCAGAGAGCTCCTGTCTAAAAATAGAGCATGTTTATTCTTCTGGCAGCTGCTCAGTTTCAGTTTTTCTTTGGACTTTGCCTGTAGCCATTGAGTTTCTGAATTTCTCTTTGTACTGCCTAGCTCCTAGACGTGTGTGCTGAATAAAGACTATTCCTACTTCAGCCAAGGCTCCAAGGCCCTTTTTGTCCAGTTACCTAGCTCATAGATCTGCGTGTGAAGGGTTTGTGAACGGGCTCGAGGGGTCTGTGAGCACCAGACTCCAGCTCTAGTTCTACAAGGATCATGTATTAGGCTTCTCCAGAGGACAGAACCAATAAGATATGTATATAAGTATATGAGGGGATTTATTAGGGAAATTGGTTCATATGATTGTGAAAGCTGAGAAGTCCCATGACAGGCCATCTACAAACTGGATGCCAGCAGTGTGGCTCAGTCCAAGTCAGGAAGCCTCAGAGCCAGGAAAGCCTGAGAGCCATGGGGTGGGAGGGCTGGGGGCTGGGGAAGGGACTGGGGGTGCCGCTGGTGTGAGTCCTGGAACCCAGAGGCTGAAGAGTCTTGAGTTTGGGTGTCCCCAGACAGGAGAGAAGAGTGTATCCCAGCTCCAGTGGATAGAGAGCAAGAGATTCTCCCTCTTCTCTATTTTCATTCTCTCCAGGCCCCCAGCAGATTGGACAGTGCCCGCCCATATTGCAGGCATATCTTTCCCACTGGGTCCACTTAGGCTCACATGATAATCACCTCTGGAAACACCCTCACAGACTCACCCAAAATGATTGCTTTACCAGGTTTCTTTAGTGTAATCAAGTTGACACCTAGAATTAACCATCACAGATCAAAGTAGTTAAGTGCCAAAAACAAGGTGCTGAAGTGCTACAGTAATGCTGAGGAGGGAAGAGTCATGTGCGTCTCAGAGGTGGGGGACCACACGAAGGCTAAAACAGGGTTTGTGGCACTGAGATAGCAAAAGGACATTCCGCACTATGGAAGGGGTCTGAGCAGAGATACAGTGGTTCCCTTTCTCCCTTTCTCTGATATTTTCATTCTTTCTCTCTCAGCTCTTCAGCATTTGAAATTTTTAGTACATTAAAAATGAAGTTATTAAAAATAACATATTTAAAGAGTTTTAAAATAAAAAATGAGTATTTAAACTGGAATATTTAAACACAAACATATGAGGGTACTTCAAAAAGCTCATGGAAAATGGAATTGAAAGATAATACTAATCGTTCCATGAACTTTTTGAAGTACCCTTGCAAATTTAAACATGAATACAGAATTTTTAAATACAAAAGATAATTGCAAAATTTATTTTATGCTTCAATTTGTTGTTCACTAACACTGACCGGTGGACAAAACCAGTGGACAGAAAAATAAAGGTGCATGATCGTCATCTTCCCTTTTCAATCCTGCCAGTATATCTCCGTAACTAGTTACATGTATAACTTCCCTTGAAGAGCTACGAAAGTACATTTAAAAGCCTCTGGAGATGCTGGGCCAAATGGTTCTCCTGGTCTAGCTACATGCTGCAGTGAAATTTACAAATTTTAATTTGAGACAGTATCTGCTGAGAATGTCATGGATCTGCTTTGTGGTTTGGGTGGGGCACCCCAGTTCTAGCTCACAAACCTAACCTCTGCCCGTTCCCTCTATGTTTTATATTAGGGTTCCATATGAGGACAGAGTTTAAACCTCAAGGTCTCCAACAGCCTCCAGGGCCCTTGGATGATAGTAAAGACCTCTTCACGTGAAATTTGCCTACAATGCAAATCAATGATGAAATACCAAGAAAAGCTTCTTGGTGCTTTCCTAAGATACTGATGGAGAGACTTGGGTTGAAATTTCAAGGCACTATATAGGAGAAAGGCTCTCAAATGAAACAATGTTAATTAACCAGGAGCACCAGCACCCTTGTTTGTATTTCTCTCCTTGTCTTTCACTCCCCCACTGGGTAGTAATGTGACCTCAAGACTTCTTAGTTTTAATTTTTGTTGTGTTTCCAAAATAAGAGTTCTTCCATGTTCTGGGGTTCACCACTTTGGTATCCAAGATATAAATTATGAGTAACACGGAATGCCTCAGAGGTTTTGTATGACTAGCAACTTCTCATGAATATGAGCAGGGTCAGAAACTACTGTGACCATTCCTTGCTGAGTCTCCCTAAATCACAGCCCAATTCTTTATGGGAGTATTTTCCGAGAAGTCAAAGGTTATGTTCTTTGCTTTCTTTTGTAAATATGTCACAGTACATTTGACCCAGAAACCAGTTCTCCTCACAGGTGGTGGCAGAGTCAAATCTGTGGTCTTTATTAAGATTTAAATCACTTATAATCCTATTTCTCTTTCCCTAAACCCAAACTGTAAAGGTAAAGAAGATTTATAATATAAAAAAAGGATTTTTTCTATATAAATCAATGCTTTCTTTTCAAAACATTGTTGACTTAGAAAGTGTAATTTTTTTAGGTTCAAAACCTGTACCACATGATGATTTTTTTTTTTTATTGAGATAAGCTTTTCAAAGGGGAAAATTTTTTCTGTATAACAACTCCCCATTGTGGCATTTTTCATATTCAGTTCAAATGACGTATAACAGGAGATATGTTAGTTGATTTACTTCCACAAAATCAAGTATAGTTGTTTTGGTAATAGTAATGATAGCAGTTGTGGGAGTAGTGCCTCTATAGTAGACTAGAATATGGATAATTTTCATGTCATTACTATATAAAACCCATAATTCTTAGGACAAAATCCATTTATATGTAGCTTTAATGGCAAAAACTTGAGCAAATTCCAAATTTGGGTTTCATATTACCTAGCTTTCATGAATTAAACACATTTACTATGAAGTAATATCATAAATACTTAAAATTAAACTATGACTGTCAAGATGAATAAAATATGCTTTATGATCCAGAATGTCTCCTTTTATGGTTTGGTATGGTAGCTACTCATCCCTCAATTCTGTTAATCCACAAAACATTTCCTATTCAATAATACAAAATGAGAGAATGCAATATGTTTAAAGCAAACATATATCTATGTGTTGTGCATGTTTTGGCAAAGGAAGAAGAATGATTATTTTCATTCCCCAAGATTATACAGTAGGTGAGAAATAGCAAATGCCCTTCTTGGGACTGTACTGGCCTTTGTTTTAGAGATGCACTGTGCTTATCATGAGTAGGGCATTTAATTGCCTGAAGCTTGTGGTGGAGTCTGATGGATTTGGGCTAAAATTTAGGTGGTCTTATTAACTACTATGTAGTCTTGTGCAAATCAGTTAGCCTCTTTGAGCCTCAGTTTCTTCATCTGAAGAACAGGGATAATAACTAACTGTCATGTTTTTGTAAGGATGAGATATTACATACATAGTCAGTATAGTGCCCAGCCCCAAGTTGGTGCTAAATAAAATTGTTTCTTACATGCCAAATAAATGCATCTATTGTATGACAAATAAATACATAAAATAAATGCCAAATAAGTCCATGTGTTCTGTGCTAGATACTGGATTATTTACTGGGAAATTTAAAAAAAGGAAATTTTAGTCCCTATTCTCAAAGAGTTCATGATTTTGATTGTGGGGAGTGGCCCAAGGGAGATGTGTACACAGCAAATGGTAAAATAAGTCAGGCCATATTTAAACCTCTTAACAGGGGATTATGAGCAGTGGCTGAGAGCCCAAAGGTGGAAGTAATTCTGATTGCAGAAAAGGAATGAGGGGAATCCCTGAGAATATCTGGGAAAACTTAATGTAAAAAAAATAACATTTGAGAGGCATCTTGAAGAATAAACACAATTTTGATAAATGGAAGAAGAAAGAATATCCTAGGTAGCTTTAGAATATCTTAGAAAGTACAATGGTGTGAGACATGAATGTGCACTGTGTCTTCTGGGAACAATGAGAGCTCCAGAATTGTAGAGGTAAGCTGGAAAAGTCAGCTGTAGGCAAATTGGGACAGATTTTGAATACAAAGTGTGTGGAAAATAGGATAATTTAGTCAGGCTCCCTCACTTTGGGTTTGGTTGGGGGTGGTGCACACATTCTTTGTAAACAAGTTGTGTGGGTGGAGTTGGTAGCATGTTCATCGATGTATCTTTTTATTGTGTGTTCTTCAGTTTGTGAAGCAGGCTGGCTGGCAGAGCTCAAAAATAGAGCATGTGTACTCTGCTAGCAGCTGCTCAGTTTCAGTTTCTCTTTGGAGTTTGCTGGTAGCAGTTGAGTTTCAGAGTTTCTCTTTGTACTGCTTAGCTCTCAGATGTGTATGTGCTGAATAAAGACTATTGCGACTTCAGCCAAGGCTCCAAGGACCTTTTGCCAGTTACCTAGCTCATGGACCTGCATGTGAAGGGTTTGTGAACGGGCTTGAGGGGTCTGTGAGCTCCAGACCCTAGCCCTAGCTCTACACAAAGCTAAGAGTTTTATTATGTGAACAATAGCGGATGATTAAATATTTTTGAGTGTGGAAGTGACACCATTAGATCTAAGTTTAAAAATGATACATTTTGGTGGTGTGGTGGATGAAGGTGAGGTGGCTGGTTGGGGATTATTGTATTAGACCAAGTGTTGGCAACTTTTTCTGTAAAGGGCCAGAAAATAATTATTTTTGATTTTGAGAGTCGTGTGGTGTCCATTACAACTACTTAGCTCTTCACTGTAGCATGAAAACAGCCATAGACAATCTGTGAATGAATGAATACTGCTGTGTTTCAATAAAACTTTATTTATAAAAACAGGCAGCTAGCTGGATTTGCTCCTTGGGTCATAGTTTGCCAAATCCTGTCATTGACCAGGTGAGAGAAGATGAAGGCCTGCACTTGAGCAGTGGCAGAAGAAAGGACAAAGAAGAGACAAATTTGAGAAATACTGTGACATATTAAGCTTTGAACTCATATTTAGCATTTGGTGAGAGCATGAAGGATAAGGGCGCTGTATAAATGTCAAAACTTTTAGACATCAAAGTAGATGTTAGAAATGATATAAAGATGAAAGCAAGTAAAGAGATTTTGACTGAAAAGTATATTTCAACAGATAATTTAGTTTGGAAATACAAAAAAGTAAATAAAACAAATAAATTATATTCCAACAGATAATTTGGTACAGACACGCAAAATGAACAAGTATTGTACTCTGTAAAAGCAGAAATCTTACAGGTAAAGATAAATTTCATTTAGATGGAACTAAATGAAATTTCTAATGGTAAATTATTTTTGACCTAAAAAAAGGAAATTTCATATGATCTAATGTATACATGGTAAAGAACAAAGAAGAAACAATGTTTACAACAAATATGAGAGAGTGGAGTAATGCCTTTATGTATGAAGATCTCATAAAAACCAATAAGAAAAAGGCAAACTGTCCAGGAAAAAAACCTGGAGAAAAGGTATAAGCAGGCAATTAACAAAGTATTAATGACTTTAAATTTGAGAAAATGTTTAACTTCAACAATAATCGAATAAATACACGTACAGCAATAATTGTGTAAAATTTCCCACCTGTCAGCAGACGTTTTTTTAAAGACTCTGTTGGAAATTCTGATCATTTCTGATGTCCGGGGGAAATAGGAACTTGATAATTTTTGGTAAGAGTGTGAAGTGGTATGATCATTATGGATGACTATTTGCTCAAAATGTGCATATCTTTTGAACAGTAGCTCTATTTCTAGTCACTTACCATATGAGTATAATCTAAAATGTATACAGTACTCTATGCATGCAACTGTTCATTATAGAGTTATTTATAAGAGCCAAAAATTAGATAGGACTAAGGACTTAAAATAATAAGATTAAATGTCCACATATTTGGTCAAACATTATTCTGGATGCTTCTGTGATGGTGTATTTTGTATGAGATTAACATTTAAGTTGATGGACTTTGAGTAAAGCAAACTGCCCTACATAATGTAGATGAGGCTCATTCAATCAGTTGAAGACCTCAGTAGAACAAAGACTGGCTTCTCCAGAGCAAGAAGGAATTCTGACAGCAGATGACTTTTGGACTTGAACTGCAGCATCAGCCCTTCCCCAGTCTCCAGTCTCCCAGCCCACCTGCAGAGTTTGGAGTTGCCAAATCTCCATAATTGCATGAGCCAATTCCTTAACATAAATTTCTCTCTCTATTTGTATATTTATACACATCATACTGGCTCTGTTTCTCTGGAGAACCCTGACTAATACAATTTGAAATTCATATTTAAGGGTTTATATAAAATTGAGAAGGCTTGTTCTTATTCAGATATGAATTGTGGTCATGCACAATATCAAGATATGCTATTAGTTTCAGAGTTCCTAAAAATAGATTTAACTCCACTATTGGACTTGTCCTTGGTTTGTGTCAACTCACTGCTTCTTGGTTTTTTTCAGCTCTATCCCTTCATACACGGCCCTCAATCAAGTGGTGTTTTGGAGGTGACAGAGTTAAGTTATGCTGACTGCGAGACTTGCTCCTGAAGCTGCCTGAAATGATTGCGTCTATTGGCCTCTCGCTTTGCTTTACTGCTTCAGGAACCAGGGAGAATGAGGCACATGTTATCTTATCATGTTTAGTACACAGCTGTCTGAATTCCTTAACACCTAGATGCACATTACCAGATTCCAAGGTTGCAGCCACTTCAGCCAAATTATACTTAAATGAAAATTGTAAAAATCATAATATCTTTCCATGCCCTGCAAAAAGATGATGTGTTGCATGAAAACTAGGCCCAGACCCATCTTCACTGTCTTTATAATAATAACACCTCATAGTTGACGGCAGCTTCATTTATTTTTATAACTATTATCTCATTTGATTCTCACAAATATTAGATAGGAAAGGAATTCTTAACCTAATTTTATATACATCTGTATGGAAATGAAAGCCCCGAGAAGTTAGATGCGTAAGAACACACAGGTAATGGGACTTGGGGGAGCTGGGATCCCTATCCTCATCTTCTGATTTTAAATCCTATGTTCTTTCCTCTTTCCTCTCTCCTTTTATCCTCCTTTCAGTTCCATCCTTCATAATATCTATTTATTAAATTCTACATCCAGGCATTGTTCTGGGTCTTGGGGACACAGAAGGCAACAAGATAGATTTCTTCATGGGTCATTTCCACTTCATGGGTTGTCTTCATGGAGCTTAGAGTCTGATAAGGAAGATGGGCATAAAAAATACAAATAATTAATGTCACTGTGAGAACTGCTATTGGGGAAAAATGTAAGAGGTCTTTAAAGTGTATAAATAAACTCATTTATTCAGCCTTGTTTCAGAATGAAATGTAGCATATAAGCAAATATTCTAAATAACTCTTGCCCCTTTAAATGCAACACTTCCATTTGGGATGGAAATCCTTTGAAAATACATTAGAAACTTTCCTGCTTTACTAGGGGCATGTAAGATATACGTTATCTTTTTTCTTGAACTCTGGGTAACCCTGATGCATCCTGCACTGGTCTGTTTTAGTACTGTATGGAGTTCATGTATCAGTCATTCTCTTAGCTGAAAATAAATGACGCACTCTGGTGGGGTAATAAGGAAGAAATAAAGAAAGAGAATTGTTACAAAAGTACAGGCAAGTCTAAAGGGACAAGAGAGGGAGCAGTTACCAAATCCCATATTGTGCAGCTGTAGGGAAGGGTGCCTGAGAGGCTGTAGCCCTGAGCTAACCTGTGGTGATGCCATAGGGAGGGAGTCAGGGTAGTAAACGCCCATGCCCTTCTCCTGCCCTCTGGTCTGCTGAGCCCACCGGGAGACAGAGGGCAAGGGAGCCTTTTGAAGGTGTTCACATAGGCTGCTCTCTGGGGCAGTGAGCAGGGTGAGAAGGGTGGAGAGGAAGTCTGGATTGGCAGATGAAAGAAGTAGCGATTTAGCAAACTTCTCTTTTATGGTCAATGTTTTCTGTGACCTGTTTAAGAAATCTTTGTTTTATTTGGTTATTTATCTTTATATATATTTTATTCAAACAATTGATTATACATATTTATAGGGGTACAGAGTTGAATATCAATTCCTGTGAACAATGTGTGATGATCAAATCAGGATAATTGGCATATTCATCATTACAAAATGTAATCATTTCTTAGTGTCTGTTAATCAGTTTCTCGCTATGCCTCATCCTGCTCTCACGGCCTAGTAACCACAGTTCTCTTTGAATATATATATCACTTCTCATAAACCCTCCTCAGAGAGACTGGCACTGGCCTCCTTGTAGGTTTCACTCTCCCGGCCGGCTGCCGACCTCTCTGGATCTGGAGTGTGAGTGTAAGGGAAGTCCTGAGAAGCTCTTGCGGGCTGACCAGCAATAGTGGCCTTGGGTTCAGCCTGATACTCAGACTCACAAGGTCTGATCAATTGGGTTCACCAATGTGAGCAACAGGCAACAACAGAGCATGATGTGTGTGGTCACAGGAGACAGGGCTGGGCGGGTAGGGACCATCTCAGCTACAGAAAGCCATACACTTTGGGTCCCCTTCAGCTTTATAAGTAGCTAGTCACACATCCCCTGTGGTGGATTCTGAGGAGCTCTGCCCAGATCCCCACTTCAGAACCAAGGCACTTCCTCCCCTCCCTCATTTGCTCCAGGTAGGTTGGCTGCTAATCGCTTATAGCTGAGTCTCCTTCAAGAGTCACCCTCAATACAGGAAATCTCTGAAGGACCATACCCCTCCCCCAGATCGGTTGAGGCCTCTTTTGCAAATTAGTTGCAACTCACTTTCTCCCTCCATCTAATCTCCTCACCTTCCCTCCTCCACAGATGTGGATCCTGGGAGCCCTCTTCCAGAATCTTCCTGCATGCAAATTTCCTTCTCAGAATACGTTTCCTAGACCCACTCAGGGATCTGCAGGGGTGTGACTGTGGAGGTAGGGGGTGGGGGCTTCTCTGCTGCAGCTGTAGTTCATCAATACCGGTTCCTCAGATCTAAATAGTCTCAATAATGAGGTTCAGGTGCTTGGAATAGCTCACGGTCCTCTGCTGGACTCTCATTTATCTTGGATCCAGCAGAGGTGTGCTCCTAATGGTTCCCCATTCCCTGAGCTAATGTTGACCAAGGGTCAGATCCTCAGGCATCCCTGAGGCTAGAGGATGACCACTGAACCAGCTGCAAATCTTGTTCTTCCAAGATGTGTGTACACACACATGCCTATACATGTGTGTATGTGTATACACACACACATGCACATAAATATATGTATTTGTGTATGTACACATATATACACGTGTGTGTATGTACCAAGCCAGCAAACTATTAAATAAAATATACTCTAATTTTGTCACCTGACAAAGTAGGAGGGCTGGGTTCATGTTTAGAAATTTCAGATTCTTTGGAGTTTTGTGCCCCAACCCCTGGCCTGTGACCAGAGGCTACCCTATTTTCCTCCTGTCCCCATCTCTACTCAACTTTACTGTCGCTGTCCCTCTTCAGCTTGTCCCTCTTCTATTCTAGTGTTTCTCCACCATTCTTACCACTTTGACGTTATATTGTTTATCATTTTTTTACTTGTTTATTATTAATCTCCTTGATTAGAATTGATGCTAGGAGAGCTAGGATCTCAAGTCTCTTGCTCACTGCTCTGTCCCCAGGGGCTGGCACATGAATGATGAAACAGATGCCTGGGCTTGTTAAAAATGCTCCTTAAATGACTAGTACGGACATTGGGAACAAGGGCCTGAGGTGGGGAATTGTAGTTAAAGGGAGTAGTGGCACTTTGTGCTTGCTCCTTGGCTTTTCTTCCAGAAGTTTGGGATGTTAGGGTGACCAACTCATCCCTGGAATTTCCTGGCTTTCACACTGAAGTCCTGTATCCCAACAACCTCTAAGTCCCGGGGCAAATGGGGACCACTGAATGGTCACTCCTGTTGAGTAAGTTCAGGAAGTAATTAAGGAAGAGAGAAATTTGTCTGATAGTTGAAGGGCCACCTCTGTCTTTTAGCACCTACTTACAATGATTAAGAAAAAGAGTATTTCTCAGAACCTAGTGAGGCTGAAAGATTTATGCTTTATTCTCAACATATTGGAATTGGATTAAGCATCATGTGATGAAAGAGAGCCATTTTCTAAAGTATGTCACACGGAGGCTAAAATCTGAGTCTTGATACATAGGAAGAAATTGGATGGCATCTCATTTTCAATAGTTTCTCCTTCATTATATTCTGAATGATGCATGGCTTACTGTCCTTTCTCTGTTTACGTGAAGGTTTTATGAAAACGCATAAGTTGTTGACATTTGGGGCACCACTAATGATGAAAACTTATTGTCTATTATGCGAAATTGAAGGGAACAGAAATCACAGAGTCTGAGAAAGGCCTGGCAGCAGCAGCACAGTGCCCAACAGAGCTGCAAATTCCAATGAAAGAAGCAAGGCTCCAGGAGGCCTGACTAGAAAACACTCAGTGAGGAGAGTGCTCGAGTCCAAAAGCCACTTCCTGTTAATCGGTAACATCTGGCTGCTGGGACACCCCTCCCAGTGGGGTATCAGTTAGGATTGCTTTCTGCTGAGGGGTACGGGAACCTGACCAGTGGTTGCTAAACTTTGTGAGGAGTTTAATTCCTTTCCCCTAAAGTGACGTTGGAGGTGGGCTACAGCTCCACTGTGCTGTCGGGAGCTAGTCTCTTCTTTTTCTGTTTAGCCATTCTCACCACGTGTTTTTTGTATTCGTGCTTGTTTTCATGGTTCTGAGATGGTGGCTCCACTGCCTGCATTTGTCTATGTTCCATCCGGAAAGGAAGGGAAGGGCAAAAGGTAAGAGGTGAGTCCAGATGATTCTATCTGTTTTGAAAGAACTTTCTTAGAGGCATCATCTAAACAGTACTACTTACTTTTCTCACTGTCTAGGGCTATGTCACCTGGCCACCTAGACAGCTCATTGGCTAAGACTGTGTCACATGGCCACCTAGATATCTCATTGGCTAGGACTGTGTCACATGGTCATCTAGACATCTCATTGGCTAGGACCATGTCACATGGCCACCTAATCTTGTCATTGTCTAGGTCTGTGTCACATAGTGACCTGGATGTCTCACTAAGTCTGTGTAACATGGCTACCTATGGCTGCAAGGGGGGGGGGTTGGGAAATGAGTTTTTTTAGCTAGGAGCATTACTGCCTCCTAGCCCCTCTCTACCTCAAATCAGGGTTCTGTTAGTGGGGAAATGGAGACATAAGGGGAAGGCAGATAGCAGTCCTCGGCAGAAGATGAGAGTCTACCCCTCTTTTGCCAAAAGGTGGGTTAGAAATCTGTGTCTGATTAGAGCATCTGCTTGGATGGAGGGCGTGTTCACAGTCTAAGCTCCAGGCTACATATTTCACCAAGTCCCTTGGTGAGATGAAAAGCCAAATGAATGGAAATTAGCAGAAGGAAGAATTCACAGGACTCCGTGATGATAAAGAAAATGTCATTTGAGTGCAATATAAGGGAAAAATAATCCAAGCTCTATTTAGAAAAAATAAAGAGTTAGAAATAGTTTGTAATTAAATTAATATACTGCAGGGTGAATCTGCGGGGTTCATGCAGCAACTAAAATTGTGCTTAGTACTGTGCTGTTGATTTGAGAGATAAGCCATTATTTCTGTTCTTTAGATGCTCATACAGGGCTAATAAATGAAAAGTTAAATAATAACCAACTGAATAACTTCCTTCAGGCACCAAGGAGGAGAAGTCACTCTAGTCTGGGTGGAAATAGCTCGTTATTTCTTGGTGTGTCTGTGAGGGTGTTTTGGGAAGAGATTAGCATTTAAATCAATAGACTAAGTAAAGAAGATCCACCCTCATCAATATGGGCAGGCATCATCCAATCTGTTGATGGTTTGAATAGAACATAAAGACAGAGGAAGGGCAAATTCACTCTCTTTTCTGGAATTGGGACATCCATCTCCTGCCTTTAGATGTCATTGGCTCCCCTGGTTCTCAGGCCTTTGGACTCAGACTGAATTACACTTGGCTTTCCTGGTTCTCCAGGTTGCAAAAGGCATGTTGTGGGACTTCTTGACCTCTATAATCACTTGAACCAATTTCCATAATAAATCCCCTATATATATATATATATATATATATATATATATATATCCTATTGGTTCTGTTTCTCTGGAGAACACTGACTAATATGAGGACACTTCAAAAAGTTTGTGGAAAGATTCATATTATCTTTTAATTCTATTTTTCCATGAACTTTTTGAAGTAACCTTCTACTGCAGCTTAAAAGCAAGGTGTTTAAAGACTGCTAGTTATGTATTCATTACTATCCTCTCCTTTTACTTTGGTAGGAAAATTCCTGTTTTAATGAGTACAATAACATGTCCATTTATAAAACTATATTTCTCAGCATCTTTTGCAGAGGAAGTGGCCAATGTGGTGTAAGTGTAAGTCTTGAGTGGGACTGACTGGGACTCCCAGGATAAATCTTTGAAAGGGCCTGATGTAGTTGGAAACATGCACTATTTTGGTCCTTGTTTTTTCTGCTGTCTAGAATACTATTGTGATGGCTGGAGCTACAGTGACCATCTTATGACCATGAGGTAATCTTGAAAATGGAAATGACAAGATAAAGATTACAGAGCAAAAAGGTACAAAGTGCCTGGGTTTCTGTTTATCATGGAGTAATGATGCCATTCTGGACTTCTTTTATAAAAGTAAAAATAAATTTTTTATGAAGTCACTGATATATGAGAGACCTGTTACATGCGGAAGAAACTAACTCAAACAAGCTTAGGAGATTAGCTTGAAAAGGTAGGGTCGGGCCAATTTACAGATGAGGAAAAAAAGATACTACAAGTTTTTGAGCATCAGCTGTTTGCAGGACACTCAGCTACCTACTTTGTGTGTGGACATTCTGAAGTAAATCCCTCCATTTTGTTTCTGTGATTTCTCTAGCTACTCCCTTGGTGAGGCATGGCCCTCATTGAAAAACTTGCATTGCACAGTCTCTCCAGTGATGAGATTCCCTCGACAACCTGTAATTCTAAGTCATGATATTTCTGTGTTACCAATGACCTTGTGTTCCCTGCTGTTCACTGACGCCAACACAAACATGCCAGAAGATTTCAGTGGTTCCCTACTTAAGGGTTCAGACAATACGTTTAACACAAACCATGATGGGGTAAAGGTATTTAAAGTTGAGCAATGGGTCCTAACCTCCAAATCTAGCCAACTAATCACCTTGCCCAGAACAGAGAAGCAGGATCCAACTGCTTTAGGGTTCCACGTAGATGTTCTTTAGGCATCTCAAGGGCCTTCCAAGTGTATCCTCTGTCCTTTCCTAATGATTCCTCTTTCTTAGAGTCAGGTGGGTCCTCCAGAAAGCAGATGCTGAGATTGAGTTAGGAATTCAAGGGGTGGGGGTAGGTGGGGGTAGTGAGTAATACCTGAAAAAGATAAAGGGGAAAAAAGAAGTAGGATTGTGGTGCAGGGAGAGCCACAGGCTGTGATACAGATCTGACCAATCTCAGCTAATCCGGCCGAGAGCTTTGGAGCAATGATGCCCATTACAGGGGTCCTGCATTGGGTGTAAATGGTCAGATCTGTTTTCACTTGCTGCTGTTAGTCACTGTCTGGCGGCTGCCGGGGAAGAGTGTGGCCTCAGCTCAAGAGCTGAGACAAAACCTGAAATTGCTAACAGCTGGAGGCCCTCAGCTAACCACTCTTCTTGCAACTGGACAGCAATTCTTCTCAAAGGGAGATCCAAGCAGCACTTCCATGGCTATCACGGCCCCTTCCCCACATCCCTCTGTATTTAACCCCTGCTCCCTTCCCCAGACTTCTCTTACCAGACTTAAGTGACTTTCTACCCTCTCTCAGAAACTGTCAAGTTCCAATTTTCCCCTGCGTCTGTCACGTTTCTAGGGTTGGATATCTGCTTTCTGCTGAGGCTTTTCTCCTCTGCAGTTTCTGCTGCCATGGACGGTGTGGACAGCGAAGCTCTGTGTTAAGGTCTCCCAGCATGGGGGATGGGAGGGAACAGGGTGAACGCTGATACTCTGAGGGGTGGGGAGGGACAGAAAGAGAACTTTCACACTGGCTGCAGCTGTTCTTGGCAAAAATGTTTAAAATGCAGCAAACCTCAACAGCTCAAAGATAAATTTCCTTCACAGATCCCCTATTCACGTAGCTTTAACACTATTCCCTAAGAAGATAACCCCGGTCATTTTGCTAAGAACACATCTGCTTCCTTCCCAAAGCAGCCTGTGTTCACTGGGCCACAAAGTGAGCTGTGCCCAGCTCACCGTGCCCCAGGTGGCCTGCCCTGGGGGAGAGGAGACTGCACTCGAGTCCACTCTGACACCCGAGGGACTCCATTTCATCCTCACAGTCACCCACATTCAGCCTCCCTGGCAGCCCAGACGCGACGCATCACAAGTGATTGGCTAATGCTATGGAGGGAACCAGGATATGGAGCAGTCTGCCTGGCATTAAAGCCCCTGCACTTTCTGATAGTTCAGGCTCAGTAGAAGAGTTTGGACTTTATGGATCTCTCCTTTCATTTGTTGGACACTTGATTCTCAGGCCCTACTATGTGCCAGCCAGTCCCTGCTTCCAGGCAGCTTATTTTAGCAGACACGGGCATGCATTCAATTTACAATAAATAATACTGACCAAGCATTTCCAGGCCTACGCTGAGCTATTCTTGTACATTATCTTCTCCTAGCACCCAAAGAAGTGGGTGATATTTTTAATCTGTGCTTTGCTGCTGAAGAAGATGAGATTTAGCAGAGTTAAGTATCAAGATCCCACAGCAGGCAAGTGACAAAGTAGAGATTCAATCTCAGGCAGTCTGATGCCAGAACTCCTGTATTTAATTGCTATGCTAAAGGGCCAGTCCCCCAGGAAATGAATAGATATAGAAGGGGTTTTTTTTGTTTTTGTTTTTTGTTTTTGTTTTTTCCACTTTTCCCCAGTATTTTTATTTTCTCGGCAATCATATATTACATGTACTTGTATATTTAGAACAACTAAGCTCAATTATTTTATAATTTTATTTTATTCATCATAGATTTTGTAGATTTTATGCCCCTCCAGGCATAGAAATGAACTTTGAGTATCAGAACTATAAGTGAGCCATAGTGTCATACGTTGGCAGAAACACAGATTAAGATTAAAAGAAGGCTGGCCGATTGGCTCACTGTGTAGAGCTTGGTGCTGATGACAACAAGGTCAAGAGTTTGGATCCCCATACCAGCCAGCCATCATAAAATAAAATAAATAATAATTACAAGATTTAAAGAAAGACAACCTGGTTTCACTGAGTAAACTCAGACCCATGGGAGTGGGAAGAAGGACACAGGTGGTGCTCCCTAGAGGAGTTATTCACTTCAGCTGGCTCTGAAGACTCCATCTAGTACTACAGAAGGGTTTTAAAGAACTCATGGCCTCCTGAAAGTCACCTGTAGCTATTAGTGCAGGAACATGTGCTGTGGGGCCGGGACACCCCTCAAATGCAGGGTGCAATGAACACCAGAAGAGATGCATGCTGGGCCCATGCCGGGCTGTTAGTGCCACTCCCAAGACAGACACTGCCACACGCAAAAGAGCCATGAGAGGTACAACTGGAATGGTCAAGGCGTTTCTACTTGAGGACTGATTTTTACAAATTAATCTTCAGTTTCAAAAGATTAAAAACTATACTGGATTAGTATCCTAAGTCCATAAAATCAATCGCTGGGTTATGAACAACATGAGCACAGAACTGTTCCTTCAAATTCAAGAGATGAGAAACAGGTGTCTCCTCTTATTCTAGGACAAAAAGAGGGACGTGCAGCTGGGGTGTTTGCTGGGTCCTGTCTGCATCAGGAGGAGCAAGCATTCGTGCTCTCCCCTAGCCACTCCTGCAGGCCACTGCAGCAAGCAGTGCTTTCCAAAGTTCCTATAGATAAATGCACAGCTTTTGTTCAAATGACAGTTTCTGTGAAAAGTCAGGATATGAGACAAATCCAAGAATTGCTGCTGTGGGGGAGGAAAAGGTCTCACAGCTCTTCCTATGGCCTTTGAGGTAGCTTCACGGAGCAGGACTGAAAGCCACAGGGAGAATTCAGGTTCCATGCCTGTGTGCAAGCAGAAGTTCTTAATCTTGTGCTATAACAACACTTTGTGAGCATTTGGCAGCATGAAAAACTTCAGCAGTAGTCAAGCGATGAGATAGTGAGCAACAGATAGGGGAACCTACAAGTTAAGAAGTGGGAGTCTAGGAGCTTGTGTTTGGGAGCCCGAGACAAAGGCCTGAGACTATGATGTCCTGAGCAAGGCCACTCTGGCAGGTGGGACTGGGAGGAGAATGGATTCAGAGACACACGTCTACTGCCTTGGGGTGTTTGCATGGGGACTTGAGAGGGACAATCCCTGTTATCAATTCAGCCTGACATTGTGCAGTGCTAGTGATTTGTGGGGGTAGGACGTTACAATCCAAACATATGGTCTGAGATGTGCTATAGTCATATCCAGTCGTAAATAAAGACGTGGGTGGGGGTAAGGTTTTCATCCAATTATAAGAATTGTGCTGCTTATTTTTAATATTTCTGGTTTGGAACTCAGAAGAGAAGTACAAACTACATTCAGGCTGATTTCCATTTTTAGAATAAGACAGTAGCTCTCAAACAATTTTAGCAGCTGTTTCCAATATTTTTTTAGCAGCAGAATCCTGTTTTCAAATTATATCTTACTTGGAATTCTATGATATTCAATAGACAATGCAGGATTTTTATTAGTATAAATTTATTTCCTAAGCCCAGATGTATAACATTTATTTTCTATAAAGTTGATCTGGGAGAAATGTGTCTGATTTGATCATTCATAATATTTGAAATCAGAACTTAATGCCACAGTCATTTTTCAGTTCCAGTATCCAATTTGTTCCACATTTCTTTTTCCTTGTTGCCATAGATCTCAGGAAATAGTGGTTTACACAGAGAAGGGGCAGTAAGAGTTAAGTGTTTTTAAATAACTTGCTCTTTATCCCTGGAATACTCTTTAGGTAACCAAAAGTAGCAGAAGATATTTCATCCTAAGTTTTCCTTCAGGATAAGTTATATTGGTGAACAAGTAGCATGTCAATTGTTTTTCAAGAGCTAATTTTTTAAAATTAAAGTTGAAAAACTGATTCTTTGGTAAGTTATGATTGTGGTGCCTGGTGCTATTTCTTTCTTCTGAATGGTTTCTGTATTAGTCTGTTTTCTATTGCTCATAACAGAAGACCTGAAACTGGGTGATTTATAGGAAAATGAAATTTATTTCTTACAGTTTTGGAGGCCGAGAAGTCCAAGGTCAGGAGGTGCATGGACAGGGCCTTCTTCTTAGTGGGGACTCTCTGCAGGGTCCTGTGGTGACGCAGGGTATCACATGGCCAGAGGGCAAAAGAGTATTTTTACGTGCTCACTTGCTCTACTCCCTAATAACCCATTAAACCATGAACTCATTAATCCATGAGTGGATTAATCCATTCATGAAGGCAAAGTCCTCATGATCCAATTATCTCTTAAAGGCTCTACCTTTCAAATACCGTATCAGATTTCCCACCCCCTTAACACTGTTAAAAAGTGGATCAAGCTTAAGTGAGTTTTGGGGGAATATTCAAACCACAACAGTGTCCCTGTCTCAAGTTGTACCTGTTGTCTTGTTCCTGGATGGTTTCAGAATCTTCTGGGACAATCTGGGTACCACTGATGGTCTAACACCCTGAGTTTTCAAACTGACTACCATGTAACTCCAGAGATTAATTTTCAAAATGTCATCTTAAGAAGCATATACATTTTATTACATTGGAGATGTCTGGGCACTGACTGTACTGTCTGCCAGCTCAACCTGTTTGGACAGACTGCATAAAACATCTTCTGTCACCTCTGATTACTGAGATTAATTGAGTACTCACACCCTATGTAACAGAGATTGTTAGTTGTCTTTGTAATATCCATTTTCCCATTTTTTTTCTTACAAGTGGAACCTCACAGCAATATACACAGTTAGAAGATATTTCTAAGCTTCTTTGCAATAGATATGACCACCTGGCCAAGTTCTAGTCAGTGAGATATAAGCAAAATGTTGTATAACAGTTCCAGGGAATTCCTTGTGGGAGATATGTGGAAGTGTCCTACCACACTTTCCCCTTCTTTTGTCATGGAAGGGAAAGATGAAGGCTGGAGCTCCAACAGCCATTTTGGACCATGAGGTCATCATGAGTCTAGCATCTTAAGGATAGTGGTGCAAAAAGATTAAAGTGAGCTCTTTGAAAGAAAGTGAGCCGAGATGCTGGGTACTGATCAAGCTTTATTAAAGAAAGAAATCTGCCAGGCTGTACTCAAAATGGAGGACAGCCCGAGGCTGCCCTGAAAATGGGAGACAGCCCCAACAATGGGTATGCGAGAGTTTGTATTAGCTTTGGGGCGTGAAATGTATGGGGGGAGGGACCATTAGGTTGATGTAACTGGGTGGAGAACTGCACCAATGTGGAAGCCGGAAAGTTGTTTCTAAGTCAGGAGGCTTCTCATAAAGGGAAGTGGAGAGGGGCTTGGTGCTGGAGTGGAAGACGAGGCTGGTGGCTATTTCGTGCTGGTGCTTATTGTGTGCACAATGGCACCAGCCACGTCCAAAATCCATCACTCTTGATGCTGGTAGAACCACCATACTAGCTTTGGCATCTCTACCTCCTAACTTCTTTCACTTCTGTTTGTTCAGGCTGTGCTTGTATACAGCCAAACCGAATTCTGACTGATGTGATCAGGAAGCCCTGATCTGGAAGGAACTATGTATCTTTAGGTTGGTAGATGTAGCAGTTAAGGTTCTTTTGATTGCACATAACAGACACTCGGGTAATGGTGGATTGAGCAATAAAGTAATTATTGTATATAACGAGAAGTCAGAAGGGAGGCAGTTCCAGAGTTGATTCAACAGCGTGGTGATCTCTTCATGGACCTAGGTTCTTGGCATTCTTCTCTTCCAACCTCAGCTTTTAGGAAATGTTGCTCTCATAGTTTTAAAATACTCACACAAAGCCACACTCAAGGAAGAGAGCAAAGAGGCTGACCTATCCTTGAGCAGCATCCCTATCTTTTTTTAAATCAAGGAATACATATCGCCAACATACCTTCAACCAGAGTTCCCCTTATTAGCAAGACCTGGAAATCTTGCCTGCTGTTAGACCACTCACTAACAAAGAAATGGATTACTGTGATTGACTTAAAGTAACATAGTCATTCCTTAAGACTGTGCACTTTGCAACCTAAAGAACAGCTTTTTAAAAGGGCATTAGGACTGGCAGGTTAGCTAAAGAGTAGTGACCCTAATGGGACCTACCAGTATGCAGGGCCACCTGGGACTTGCCTCTGCTCTCAAGAGAGGAGAGAATTAACTCCCAGGCAGCCCCAATAGAAGCTAGAGAACACTTGTGGGAGGGACTTTCTTGGAAAATACTCCCCTTATCCCACACCCAAATCTCCTCCTCTGGGAATGGGGTGGAGCTGCAGGGGACACCATGCCCTGCAGAGTCACTTGTCCATCAGCCCCATTCTGGCAGCTTTACTGAGATACAATTTACCAACCATAAAGTTCACCCATTTAAGTGTATAGTTCAATAATTTTTAGTATATTTATAGAGTTGCATGACCATCAACACTACTAATATTGGAACATTTTTATCAGCCCCAAAAGAAACCCCATACTCATTAGCAGTCACTCCTGATACTACGCCCTGCTCTACCCCAGCCCTGGGCAAGTGCTAATCTGCTACTTGTCTCTATGAATTTGCCTATTCTGGACATTTCATATAAAGGGGATTGTACAATATGTGACCTTTTGTGTGTGACTTCTTTCACTCAGTATAGTGTTTTTGAAGTTCATTCACACTGTAGCATGTATCAGTACATCATTTTTATAGCCAGATAGTATTCTATAGTATGACTATTTCACATTTTGTTTATCTGTGCACCCATTGGTGGACATTTGATTGTTTTCACTTTTTGGCTATTATGAAAAATGTTGTTATAAACATTTATGTACATAGTTTTGTGTGGACATAAGTTTTTATTTCTCAGAACATATATTTTTATAGTGTTTTATAGTAGAGGATAATGTTAAATAATAGCAGGCATAAATGCTATGAACTTAAGGTGTGGTATGACTCCTTTTCTGTATCATTTATTTGTGTGGCAGTAGTGATAGTGTTGAGAGCCAATGAGAAGGGCTCAGAAGAGGAAAATGAAGGAGAGAGATTTCAGTGATTGAAAGATGGGCAGTGAGAAGGGTGTGTGTGTGTGTCACTGTGCACATGTGCATGCATATGTGTATCTTGCTTTAAGCCTTAGTATCATTTGCTAATCAGTCTTTTCCCATTGCCTTACAAACAGTGTCAACTCAATTTAGCAAACGGCCATTGAGCCCTGACAATGTGTAAGGCATTTCAGTGGCTCTGGAGTTTGCCTGTGGCTGCTCAAGCTTTATTTTATGTTTATCAGCTTTTCAATATTCTCTGGCAGCTGCCTCATGTTTAGTAAGTGAATACTTGGTGAGGTAGAATGTGGATGTAGGCAGAATAATTCCAGGAAGTTTTTATGAAGTGCGTAATCCTCTTATAAATCAGGGAGCATTTTTTCTTCTTTTTGTAGGACTGGATATGTGTGTGTATATAGATAAAGAGTAATAACAACTACCCTTTAGTGAATTACCTCTGATGTTAGACAAGTGATTTTCTATCCTAGCTGCATGTTAAAATTATTTGGGGGAGCTTTTTAAAATGTCCCAGCCCCACTCTTAGAGATTCTGATGTAACTGGTCTGGATTAGAACAGAGGCACTAGTATTTATTAAAATACACGCAGGTAATTCTAAGTTACATCATGGCTTCAGAACCACTTATGCCATAGAGTGTGACAGGCACTTTTCATGCATTATCTCAAATCTTCTCCGTAACCAGCATGGTGAATGTCAACACACCCAGTTACAGACTTTAAAAACATGAATTCAGCACTTACTATATGCCAGACACTTTTAAACATTTTGCATCTATCAACTCACTTAATAATTTCAATGGCCTTCTGGGGTCCTTGCTATTACCACCCACATTTTACAGTTACTTAAGCACTGTGAGAAGTTGAGACTCACAGTGGTTAAGTAACTGGCTCGACATTGTTAACTAATAAATGGAGGAAGAGGAGGAGTTAACACTTGTCTTAGTCTGTTCAGGCTGCTATAACAAAAATACTATAAACTGGGTGGCTTACAAACAACAGAAATTTATTTCTCACAGTTCTGGAGGCCAGAAGTCCAAGATCAAGGAGCCAGCAGATTCAGTGTCTGTTGAGGGCCTGCCTCCTGGATCATAGATGGTGCCTTCTTGCTATATCCTCACGTGTTGGAAGGGATGAGGAAGCTTTCTGAGGCCTCTTTAATAATGGCACTAATCCTATTCACGAGAGCTTCACCCTAGATGTAATCACCTCCCCAAAGCCCTTCCTATTAATACCATCGCATTGGTGATTAAGTTTCAACATATTAATTTGTGAGGGACACATTCAGACCATAACAATTTCATGCTCTATTGCAAAGGAGGAAGTAACAAAGAGTGGTTCTAGGAGAATGAGTTATTCACAAAGCTAATCTGGAAACCAGGTCTTCTGATATGGAAAAATAATAACACTGCTACTATTACTAGTTACGATAATAGCAATAAAAATATTATTATTAACATTTTGCTAGCACTTATTGAGAATTTACTATGATGCAGATACTGTGCTAAGAACCTTATCTCATTTAGTTCTTACACCAACTCATTGAAATAGCTCCTATTATATCTCCATTAATTTTTTCAGATAAGGTCATTGAAACTTAGAAGGGTCAATAGAACTGGGATTCAAACCCACCTCTGGCTGCCTATAAACTCCCACTATTTCCATGAACTCTATTTATATAAACATGAATGTAAACACATGATATTCCCTTCAGTCCTTCCAGTGACCCCTTTGTGAGACAATTTGTGTCCTTAAATTTATAAAAGTGTCATCAAATTCAGTTCTAATGTTTCTGGATGGTTATTGGCCCCATATGGACAAATGTGATACAGGGTATATTCAGGGAAAAGTGGAAAAGTTATAAAGATTTAGTCTACGCTTCTGGGTTCAAAGATAAGTTTCCCTTGTGTGTGTATGAACCATGTTTGGAGCTTGAGTGCACTACAGGGGCAGGAGATCCTCCAGGAGGGAGGAGCAAGAGGAGGAAGAGGAGGAGGAGGTGGATGGACAAGGAGGATAAGGAAGATCAGAAGATGTTACATTGGACCACATTTTGACCAGATTTGCATAACTGATACCTATCCCTGGTATCAGGAGGACCGATTGGCAGCTAAGATAGAAGAAGGCATGTGGCTTCACAGGGTAAAGATGCAAAACAGTGTCATGTCTTGGAAAAAGGCAGACTGGAGGTCTTAAAGAGACAAAAAATGAGAGGAGCTACGTGGAGGAGTGGTGTTGACTCATAGCTCATGGTAACAATTTCAAGTACGTATCCGTTAGAGGTGATAGTCACACCTTTGCCATTTCAGAAACAAGAAAAATTGGGGAGCACTGATGAAACTAAAGATTCACAAGCATTTCTTGGCTTATATTATGGACAAAAGACATGCTGAAATGGCTATAAAGTACATGGCTTAGGTTGAGCTGGTAAGACAGAATAGACTCAGAAGTTGTGTCTGGGCCTCTGTAGCCTGCAATAGGACCAAAATCTTCTGCTGGTGAAAGATGAGTTTGACCTTGTTGCAAAAGGATCTGCTGTTATCATTCTGATGGTCCTAGTCAAATGGCCCCAACAACTCTCAGCCTCCAGTAGGGTACTTGGGACCATGTGGTATTCCTGATCACTTTTAAGTTTGGGTGTTTTTGGCAGCAGTGTCGAATTCCATGGACTTCCACCCAGAGGTGATGAATTTATTGAACAAATGTGTTCTATCTGGAGAACAGGTCGGCTCACAGTCGGCTCACACAGCGTCTGAAAGCCAGGGTTGTTATTCCTCCTCTGTGTGTGTGAGTGTGTGTGGGCACACACATGTGAAGCTTTCAGGTGGGAGCTGGAGGTAGGGGAAAGGAGAAGGTCAATATTTATAAGCGGGTTTCTAAGAGTTTATTTTATTTTTCTTATTTCATTTTCAGAATCAGCATATGCCTTCTAGTGTCTAAGGCCCCCATGATTTCGCATTTATAAGTGGCTAAAAACAAAACCTTATTATAGGAAATTAGATTCTTTTGCTTTAGCTTATTTTTCATTTTTGACTTCATAAAAATGGAAAGAAATTCTATTACCAGAGAGAAGGCTTTCACTTAGAATGTTATTAAAATAAATACCCCAAACGCCTGCAATATAGACTGGACCCTTTCTGTAAAATTGGAAGTAAATTCAACGCATTGCCCAAGTTTTCTGCACACCCTCTCCAGGCCCAGCCTGTAAGACACGTGCATTCTCTCTCCAGACCACAGGTTGTTTCTTGATTTCTTCCTTCTAATTCCTTGCTGTCGGTAAGAGGAGCGTCTCCTCTTCACACATGGCTAAACTTGGCCTGGAACCTGTTCTTCTTTCACTGGGGGCAATCTCATCCTGAGCCTTCAGTTCTAATTATTTAAACCGCATGACTAATATATGGAAAATCCTCAGGTTTTAGCCATTTTCAGACATTTTGGCACCTTTGCAACAAAGATGTAATTTTTCCAAAAGGCTGAGTTTTGTGTGCGTGTGTGTGTGTGCGTGTGTGTGTGTGTGTTTGGTTAATTTAACCATTCACAGATCCTGTCCTGATGAATCATGATGCCTTTGCCAAACTGATGACCTAGTTTCCAGTGTCTGGTATGAGCGAGGATGTTGGTGCTGAGTGCTGAATGGTGATCAGCGGTATTTTTTGAACACCCACTGTGCTGATACCACAACTGGCAGCTTCAAGCAAGTTGGAAAGAAGCAGAGACATTGTATTTGCCTCAAGGAGCTCACCCCATAATGAGAAGTGGGGTGAAAGACAAACATTAATAAAAACAATTTAAGAAAGAGAAAAGAATCAAATACCAATAATAACTTAATGTGCCCTAACTTTGGCTGGCTGCCCCAGGATGGAACCCTCTAGGGACTGGGCTTGAGCAAGAGAGCAGGAGCAGGATGGAGACCCAAATCTTAGCAGTGTGTGCAACAAACATCAGTTATTTAGAGGCTTTCACAATTTCTGCCATATTTACGTATATCCTTAAGATTTTTAAACATTTTACTCGCTTTTTCTGTAACTCACATTTATTTATTTTTGAAATATATAGTAAAAAATAAAAGGGAAGTTAATATCAATACTGCTACCATAAATGTAAACAGGTAATAATAAAGGAATATATACCTTTGTATCCATTGTATAAATGCAGTGAACAAGGGCTGGCTGGTTAGCTCACTTGGTTAGGGCGTGGTGCTGATGACACCAAGGTCCAGGATTCCATCCTGTACTGTCCAGTGACCAGAAATAAATAAATAAGTACAATGAACACAAAACGATATTATTATCTTTTAACTAGTTATTGTTGCCAGTGGAAGTCCTGAGCTTGAAGCTGGCTGTGCTGCGATAAAAAGAGGTTAACAACTGTTAGGAAGGCCTTCAAGATACTCCAGTGCCAAGTCGAGACCACTTCTTGGTCCCTTCGTTGAAAGTGAAACAACATCCTCACTGTGATAAATGTTATTTTCTCCTCAGATCCATAGATGAGGGTACTTCTCAAAGTTCATGTCTTGTCTTTGCAACCCTAAACACCTACTATGGCGTTTAGCACAATGTAGACGTAACAGTCAGCCTTCTTAGCTGGCAACATCAGAAACTTCTTAGGCTAGTCTAAGCAGAAACTGTATGAGCAAAACGAATTAATTCAAGGGTTCAAAATCTGTGGAAGCACGAATGTTATGCTTGGAGACCACGCAATTAGGAGCAATGTCCAAACCACCCCATAAGACTGGTCAGTAAAACCCCAGACACCTCAGATCCCAGTACTGACTGACGCTGGACATGGGACAAGGGCCTCCACTGCTGTTGTCACCATCAGAATATCTCTTCTACCACCAATGGCTGGAAAAATCATCTCCTCGGTTCTGCCTTCTTGGCCTTGCTTCACATCAACCTCTCTTGTGAGTGCATCTCTCTCACAAGATGCACTGGAGTTTTTAAATCCAGGCTGGGAAAAAATATGTGTCTCTAGGTTCCACCTTGGGGAGGTAGTGCTCAGATGAAGTACATTCTCCAAATATAGGAAGTCTGTTTAAATGGTGATGGAGACCACACAGCCTGGTGAGTACAAGTTGAAGGAATCAAATAAAAGGTTTCATTTATTTTTTCAAATTCCTTTAAAGTGGACCCAAGCCCTAGTTATATGTTCACTCCAATTTGGCAGGACAATGTATGTATAGGGGAATTTCTGGAGCTGTTGGAGTGCTGGAAGGCAGAGTGACCAGAAGGACTATTCAATTTTCACAATGGTCATCAGCAGAAATTACTTAAACACCCACTATGTGCCAGGTTTAGCTTTGGATGGATTCCCACCAGCCTGCTTAAACATCGAGCTGCACACTGACAATTTTCCACACCATAAATGAACAAATATGAAAACCCGGGAGAAATTACAAGGGGTTTTCATCTGCACTGCACTGTGGTGTGGGAGCTTGTCCCCTGGTAATATGACAAGTCAAGTGGAAAATTACTCCAAGCTGACCTGTCTTAGGAAATGTTCTAATTTACATCGGTTCTGGGAGAAAAGCTCTTGCAAGCTGTCCCCTTCTTTGAGGCAGTGGTGGAGTGCTTTTATCACATGCAGATAGAATTAAGTCTTTTTAAGGCATCTGTTCTGTTAGAGGTGGTTTTGCCAATGCTGAACATTAGACTATCCAACAAAGCAGTCAGTTCTGATACCCCAAGCCTAGGAATTTGTATATAACAATGCCTGCAGGGCTCTGTGACTTTTAGGTTTATGACAATGACAAAAGAATTTGTGGAGAGTAACTGAAACTAAATCCTGAAATGAGAATAACTGATTTATCAGTTATGTAGTGTGGTGGGTGAGGGCAGAGACACAAATAATCCAGTGTCTCCCCCTGGTTATAACATTCCTCCTCTATCCCCACCCACTCTTCCTATCAAAGTGTAACTTCCCAGAGCTAGGGCAAAATACAAAATATAATTTCCAGGAACCTCAGACACCATGAAACATAATAGTACATGAAATCAACTACACAAATTGTGAGACTTACATTTCAGTTCTAATTTTTCCGGGGACATTGCAAATTTTGCAAATTTTTCATTACAGTAGAAACAAAAATCAGGGGTAGACTATGTTGCACATATCGCAAAGGGAATCCGTCACTACTATTTCAGCTTACCCTTCTCCACTCACAGATCCTCCACCTCTGATGGAGAGGGAGGTTGAATATGCCTATAATTTACTACAGTAACTTAACCTAAGTAATTAAAACAAAGAAACAAACAAAACTGTGAACATCATACTGCCAAGTTAAGAAAAATGTAAGACTTTGCAGGCAAGCTACTTACCTCTGCATCAGTCTTGGGGTTGCTTCTGCTCAGCCATATTATCCTTGCTTGAATAAATACCTGGACTGGTTCTTTGTGCTTCCACTTTCACCTCAAAAGGCAATTACTGTCCTGTGTTCTTGTCTTTGTCCCACCCCTATCTGGCTTGTATCCCATCTGGTGTTCAAATTTCCCAAGTCCTGGGAATGGACCTTGTTTTCAACAGATATGGAATATGGGTCCTGTCTCTGGTGTCAAGGCTTTAGCAAACCCCTTCTAACTGCTCCAGGCCACTTTCAGCCCAGATGTCTGTAATGACAGCTGCCAGCCCCACCTCAGCTACAGAATATGTGTTTGGTGTCTAATCCTTGCCCTAGCTAATCTTGCCCAGTTGAATTTTGACTAGCTGGTTCTGGTAGAAGATTAATATATGTGATGGGGAAAACTGGGGGTGTCATATCAGGATATAGATTGATGTCAAATCAAGGAATGCTATTGAAGAGTTTAGGGTTCATTGTGGATATTGAATGCTATTGAAGAGTTTAGGCTTCATTGCGCATACGATGGGGAGGGACTGTTTCCTGAGCAAGGTCATGACAGGGTCCCTGCTGTGCTTCAGGACTTACGTCTGTGGTAAATGGGACCGGACATGATGGTAACTATACAGATGGAATATAATAAAGACCTGAACTGGGGGCAGGAGAGAGAGTGGTTCAGCAGTGGAGATGGAAGAAGAAGAGAGAAGAGCAGGAAAGGACGACGTGTTCCACCTGAGTGACTGGGAGAGTGAAATCACAGGACATGCTGGTTAGGTGGTAGAATGTAGAGGTGTGTGCTCAAGTAGAGAGGGACATCCCTGAGGAGTGATCCAGAGTCACCGTTCAGGTGCCCTGGGTGGAAAGATCTTTGTGCTCCAAGTAGACATGAACTTGAGTTCTAGGACCCTGACACAGAGAGTAAATATGGCATGGTGGGAGGAGCACAGGCTTTTTGGGCAGCTGTACTAGGTTCAAACCTAGCTCACATATTTATGAGCTGCATCACCTGGGGCAGGTTACTTAACACCTGTGAGCCTGCGTCTCCTCACCTGTAAAATGAGATTAATAATCATGTGCTTTAGCAGAGGTATGAGGCTTAGGAATGCTCACTTCCAGTGCTTCCCATGTTGCTGGCCACAAAGTCGGTGCATAGTAAATTGTGGCTACGGTTCTTATCCCCAGACTTTGCTGTTCACAAATGATCACAAGGTCTTGTGAAAGGTTGTGCATTTTATGCCATTGGACAAGTCCCCCTCGTATTTGCACAGTGCTTTTCAGTTCACTTGTCCAGTGAGGCTCTGTTGATGTAGGAGGGGCAGGAGTATTAACCCGTTTTATGGACAAGGATCCTGAGGCTAGCATGGGTGAGTGGCGGTGACACTGCAGGTTGAGGCCTGCTCTTCACACCACGAAAATGACCAGAGATCTGCAGTAGTGGGAGGAACAGGCTGAATTTCACCAGATTGTTAGATTTGCCCTTCTTTCTTCTTTCCATTGGAAAATATCTCTGGGAACACAAATTAATTATGCCTTAGGCAACCACCTGGGGATGGTTGCTCTCTCCCCTCCTGAGAAAAGCAATCCCCATTCCCATCCTCCAGCTCTTCTTATCTTTTTGTGCAATTGACTTGTACTAATCATGGAACGAGTTTGCTGATTGGAAGCCTTGTCCTTCATAGTCTGGGATTCCACCTTCAACCCTGTCACCATCTGGCTGGACTGTGTGGAAGTGGGAGGGGTAGGGGCAGCAGACAGTGGCTCTTTGCTTGAGCGATTGTGCTGGGCCTTAACTTGCACAGGCCAGAGTGTCCCAGCCATGTGCACGGCATGCAGGTCAGTGGGGCAGGTCAAAGAGAGGGTGCAGGAACCTGGAAACAAAGGCCTGTCCCTCAGGGCTGTCCATTGTCCCCAGTTGAAGCCATCCATCACACTGCTTACCCCTGCAGCTGGATGGGCAGCTGCCTCACTGCAGGATCTTTTCTTTTTCTTGCCTGCCTCAGGAGCACTTGATGGCTGTCTTTTCAAAGCTATTTCCTCTTAAGACTCCTTATGTACAATAACCATGGTGGACCCCACAGAGCAGGAGGGATAAATGTTCTGAATGCTATGAGATCAGTCCCATTTTGGACTCTTTTGAAGTTTTTTTCATTGTGGTAGTGGAGATATGCAAACTAGGGATCATCTTAGCTGATCCCACAGAAGCTGTTGAAGTCAAGCTTTTGAGTGCAAAGACCAGCAATGCTTTTGGATCCCCCTGTGTCATTGTGAAGTTGGAAGAGCAAGCAGCCCATATCAGGCTGCCTGTTGCTGGCATGAATTAAGTGGTCCTGCCCTTTTTCCCTTTACTGATGTGATAATATGAGCACTGGGGTCCAGCAAATCCACAGGCAAATTGTTAGCGCCTGTCCGTATCACCTGGCCCTTGTTAAGATGTTATTGCCGAATTTTTCCCAGAGCCATGAGCAAAATCTGGTTATGATTCAGTCATGATGGAAACGCACCGTGTGCGTGTTGCAAGGTAACAGATTAGATTTAGTGACTCAAATGGGCAGTTAACTTAGATTTAATGGGACTGTAATTGTACAGTGAATTTTAAATGCCCTTTTGATTATTGCATCAGGATTATATTGAAATACAGACTTGCCATTATGTCTTGATGTTTTAAAAACAATTACATCAAATCTAATGAGAGGGAATCCAGTAAGAACATCCAATTACCTCTCAAGGGTGCCAGTTTTTCCACAGCAGCTCTGTGTTTTTTACTGACCTTGACATTTTTCTCCCAGCTGTGATATAAAGATAATGAATTTGGTTGGCATAATTAGTAATTATTGTCATCATAGAGTTTTTCTAATAAGCACCCCAAATTACACAGTCTACACTTTCCTTCTTTAGGCTGCTTCCTCCTGTTCACAGGTGTTTCCCCCTCGTTCCTCCAAGGCTGATGAAGATAAGAAACAAATATACTTATGGTCCTCCGGGATAAGTTGTTCTTTCACCTAGTTCACCAAACAGTTTGAGTGTCTACAATATACCAGTCTTTATGCTAGGTGCTGGGGCATAGAAATGAATTCAAACGTTGTCCCCAGTCTCAATAAGCTTTCCTTTCTTTTTGTCCTTCTCTTCCCCTGTCATTGTCATCCTCATCATCTATTGAATATTTACTATACAGGGGCCACTGTGCTAATTTCCTCTACATGTATCATCTCAATTACATCTCATAAAAACCCATGATTAGGTGCCATTATTAGTCCCATTCTTCAGATGAAGAAGTCAAGAAGCTAAATACCTCAGTGGTGGAGCTGGGGTTGGAGCCCAGGTCTGTTTGGTTGCAGATTCTATCCTCAGAACCACAAGTGTATATGACTCTACATGCCACTCTCAACATTTCTGACAACTTTCCAGGACCTGCAGAATAAGATGAAGTTCATAGGGTTTTTGATAATTGAGCCTCAGTTATCTCTCCAAGTTCTAGCTCCACTTGTATGGCTGATCCCGCAGAAGTTGTTGAAGTCAAGTTTTGAGTGCAAAGACCAGTGATGCTTTTAGTCATGGGTAAGTTGGAAGAGCAAGCAGCACATATCAGGCTGCCGGTTACTGGCATAGATCAAGTGGTCCTGCCCATTTTTCCCATTACTGATGTGATAATATGAGCCCTGGGCTCCCAGTGAATCCACAGGCAAAACTGTTAGTGCCTGTCTGCATCACCTGGCAGGTGGAACTACCTAACTTTCCTCTCACCTGCTCTCCAGGCCTTTGTGCACATGGTTGCCTTTGCCAGCAATGTCAGAAATGTCTCAGCCTTCCCTCTTCTACCGGTCAAAACCCTTCTCACCCTGCAAAATGGCTCCAATGCTCTATCTCCCTGAAGCTCTCTCCAACCCTTTATGTAAGACTGAATCACACTTTTCTCCATCAACTTGATATTCTCTTGTAGCCCATAGCCCATTCTGCCTTGGATTTTCTAACTGTTCACACTCCATATCTTCCACCAGTCCATGTGCTCCTTGTGCATCTTTGTGGCTCCATGATACCTAGTACAATGTGTTATAAGTATGAGTTCTAAGAAAATACTTGCCAATTTGCATTTTTTTAGCTGCAAGAGATGCATGGCAGAACTGAAGATGCTATGTATGGGAGGGAAATGCATTCTATAATTCCAAGCTATGATTTCTGAAATTTTCCATTCAAGACATTTTTATCAGAGGAGGGTCCATCAGGGAGGACTCAGAATGCTTTTTGTTAACTAGATAACTAACTACTAACATTCCAAAGAATTATGGAAAAGGTAAAAATTATTGTTTTTTCAACCCTGAGGCAACTCATGGAAAGGAAAGTTTTAAACAAATAAAATCAATGTGAATGTAAAATAAAATAATTAATCATAGTTAGAAGTAAGGTCTTTATCCCAATTGGCTTTTGGATCTAAAATAATGGAAAAATACCAGCATTGACTTGTAAATTTAATTTTGTTGTTTTTAAAGCTAAGCTATGCACACGCACACACACATACACACACACACACACACACACACACATAAATATCAAGATAAATATCATAGATGTTGACCTTAGAGTTAGTTGACTTTAATTAGTCCATCCTCTGTGCCACATGCCTTTTCACTTATGCCCCTTGATGCATTTATCATATAAAAATTTTTTGTTTCTCCTATTAAATGGTGGCCTTGCTGAATGGTTGTTCATTGGTATATACTATTTAGTGGTTTGGATTGATGTGAGATTTGAATTCATTTCAGTAAATAAAATTACCTACAAGCGGAACAGAACAGTTGGCCATACTCTTTCTCACGTAAATAGACATTTAATTCCTAGACTTTACCTAGGCCATCTTAATGCTTGGAAAATGATGATAAAAGCTAACTTGCCTCTGCACTTACTGTGCATCAGGTTATTAAATTCTGTTCTAAGTATCTGTTATTCGGTTCTCTCTATGTATGAAGAAACTAAGGCATAGTAGCTTGCTCATCGTTACTCACCTAGTAAGGGGGGGGACTTCTACCAGACCCCACTCATAACCAATAATGCCTGAGATATTCCTGCCCTATATTGCTTATGACTAAACTATTCAGAAATGCTTTGGCACATTCTCTTTTATTATTATTATTTACGGAGCAAATTTACCTTAACAATTGTACTTTTTCCTGAAGGAGGAAGATAAAGAAGTGGTCAGCTGACCTCAAAAACCTCAGAATCTAGTGGGAATGACTTCAGAATACTGGCGACCTGAGTTCTTGTTCTGACATAGTCATCAATAAATATTCTGACAATAGGCAAGCCATGTCATCTCTCTGGGATAAACCAGATGGTAGAATTAGAATCATGATCATCGAAATCTTGAAGACCCTTTCCATCAGCAAAATATAATGAACCTGCAATATATTTGAGATCTTGGAAGGTATTAGTGACAGAGGCAGGCTAAGTACCAGGAATTAAACAGCTTGTTTTTATAAAGGGGCACTCTCAAAGCTGATACTAGGTCCTGTTTATATGGAATATGAATTTTATTTGTGTCTTTTGATTCAAAAATTGATAAAATTAAAATAAAAATTAATAACATTGAACTTTGAACTGAATATCTTGGTCCTTTGGTTAGGATGGCTGCATATAGCTGCACAGGCTATGCACCATACTGCTCCAGACAGCAACATTCACATAAACTGTAGTAGAAATGACACCTTTGGAACTGGGTAGTGGTCCAGTCCTTGGCAGCTCAATTTTTTATAAAAGCAGCTTCTTTGCTATTATTGGCATTATTTCTTTGTTAAGGCAAAGCCCCATGCTGCAGAATGAGAATGAATATAACTGAAAGAAAGTGAGCTGAAATGCCAGATACGGTTCAAGCTTTATTAAAGGAAAAGAATCTGCCGGGCTGTGCTCAAAGTGACTGGGCAGCCGGGGCTGCCCTCAAAATGGGGGGCAGCACCAGGTGTGGGGGTGGTAGAGCTTATATAGGGTGCCAAGGGCTGGCTGATATAATCAAGGAGGGGCATCATGCTAATATGGAAGCTATGCAACCAGGGTGGAGAGTTGCGCCATTGCAGAAGCAAAAGGGTTTCTCTTTAAGTCACGAGGCTTCTCGTAAAGGGAAGGGGGTAGGGGGTTGGTGCTGGAGTGGAAGACAAGGCCAGCGGCTATTTTGTGCTTATTGTGTGCACAATGACACCGGTCACGTCCAAGATCCATCAGTAACAGGAGCGTGTCAGCCAGTCTGTGTGGTGCACAGGACAGACACCTCAGAGCCTCCAGGCCTCTTCTGTCTCTTGATCCAGCCTGGGTCACTTTGGTAGATTCTAAAACCTTCATGTGGTTACATGTGACCAGTGTTTCCTCCTTTCTATGAGTGCAAGAAGGAAAGCAAACTTGAGCCAACGATGTAATTGCATCAGAAATACCCAACTGGTAGCAGACTGGTGGAACAGAGTGAGTTCACTAGGCTAAAGGTCAAGGTCAAGGGATGAGAGGAGGTGGAGAATTGAAATGCACCATGGAGGTAGCCCAGTGCTGAAGAACGTTTGGTGGATTCAGCCTAGGAGTGGGAAAAAACAGAGAGGAGAAAGCAGGACTTATATTTATTTCAGCAAGTTAGTTTTTCAAGCCATAATCAAGGTTTCCAAGAGGCCCTCTTCTTCCTCTCCGAGGCACCCAGTCACTCTTTTGGTAGTGTTCAGTCTGAGGGGCTTGAAAGTGGCCATATCTGGTTTATCCCAGAGGCAATGAATTTTAAACATGCACCTGGAGATGATACTAGAGAGTGATTAAGTGACTTTTAAGTGCTGGTTAGGGGAGACGTCTTGGAAAAGGCAGGCCTCTTGGGAAAAGCAGGCATCTTGGAATGCCTCAAATCAGATGACGTCTGAATATGCTTGTAGAACCCCCATGGTCCAAGTAAGGGGTAGAGCACAAGAACATTTCCCACAAGCTTGGTCCCCAAGGAAAAATGTTTACCTAAAACCAAGAAACTTTTTCTTTCTACTGAATAATAGATAGTGCAAGGGTACCTCAAAAAGTTCACGGAAATTGGAATTAAAAGATAATACAGATCTTTCCGTGAACTTTTTGAAGACCCCTAATACATAGTCCATGTAGTATGGAGTTCCTTTGTGTCATCTTTTTAAAACTTTTTGTTGTTTTCACCATTTAGACATTATCACTAACAGTCTTGGGGACAAGTAAAATAATAATAATAATAATTTTCCTGACTCTGCTGGAGTGCCTCCGTGGCTGTATTTCATTTTAAATGAGAGTACCTAATTAGTTACTCAATTCAAGATAATTATCCACATCACTCACTGAAATAGTTACAGTCTTCTGGTTCCTTGGGAAATGAAATATAAAACAAGTCAGGCACAGAAAGAGAAATACCACATGTTCTCACTTATTGGTGGGAGCTAAAAATTAATATATAAATTCACACACACACACACACACACACACACACACACACACACACACACAAACGGGGGGGGGAGAAGATATAACAACCACAATTACTTGAAGTTGATACGACAAGCAAACAGAAAGGACATTGTTGTGGGGGAGGGGGGGAGGGAGAAGGGAGGGAGGTTTTGGTGATGGGGAGCAATAATCAGCCACAATGTATATCGAGAAAATAAAATTTAAAAAAAAGAAAGAAAAAAGAAAAAAAAGAAAATGCCTGAGTTCTTTACAGTCCTCTGGTTCCAGATAACTCATTTTCTGTCTTTCTCTGCCATCTACACATACGAAGCCCCCACACCTATGACTTTCATTATGTTCACTGACTTTCAGTATAGTTTTAAATAAGTGCTTATATTATTTTCTTATTTATTCTTCAAAGTGATAATAGCCAAAATAAGCTTCTTGCTTTCATGGAAAGGCACACAGGGTTAAAATATTTTATTCCCTGAAGGACCTGGGTGTTTACATGCATGCAATTTATAGTTCTGCAAGGCTCAGTTTTGATATGTTCTATCCATGGCTAGTTACTGTCCGAGAAGGGATTAGAAGCCCAGCTTTTCTATCCTATGTGGGGATTGGCAGGATGTCCTTGCATTCATCTGTCAATCTTCCCCTTTGCCTTTCTGGGACTTGCCCGCAGGGCAGGATGCCACAGTCCTCAAGCACTTCAGGAGCCCACGTTATGGTACCTGTCCTGCATACTCCCTTGTGCTGTGGGAAGTACCCATGTTCTAGAAAAGCCACCCCATAACACCCTTAGACCTCTGGTATAATGAAAAGTAAATATCTGGGCTTTCTCCTAGACTCCTGGCACAGAGCTCCTAAAACTCTTAGACTCTCCTGAGTGATAAGTGCTTTTGCATGCAAATGAGATGATAAGTGGAGAAGGGGGTGACATATGGGGGCGTGGGTTGGGGCTAAATAGCTCCGGAATGAGGGCTGGTCCACGGAAAGATTAAGCCATTGTTAAAAGTTGGAACTACCAGGCCCACACCCTAACCTCCAAGGAGGGGAGAGGGACTAGAGGTTAAGTTCAGTCACCAAGGCCAATGATTTTATCAATCGTTCTTGTGTAAGGAAACCTCCATAAAAACTCGTAAACAATGGAGTTCAGGGAGCTTCTGAGTTGGCAAATATATCCACGTATTGGTGCATCATGACCCCACAGGGACAGAAGCTCCTACACTTGGCACCCTTCTGGACTTTGCTCTATGAACTTCTTCATCTGGCCATTTGTTTATATCCTTTATAATATATTGTAGTAGTAATAAAAGCACTCCCCTGAGTTCTGTGAGTTATCGTAGTGAGTTATTGGACATGATGGGGGTCATGGAAACCCCAAACTTGTAGTTGGTAGGACAGAAGTATGGGTAACCCAGGCACTCCATTTGTGCTGCTGTCTGAAGTGGAGCAGTCTTGTGGAACAGAGCCCATAAACTGAAAACATCACACAGACCCCAATCTTTGTTAGGACCAGTTCAATTTATATTAAAATTATTAAGATCTCAATGTGAAATTCTTCTTTTCCCAGTCAACAGATTGGCATTTAACTAGGGATTCTCAGAACTTTACTTCAAAAGTGTTATCAACAGGGGGTGCTTCCAGTGTGACAGGCTGGTGCAGAGTATCTATTTGGGCAGGCACTGTAGCAATGAAAAAATTATACCACATTGGCAATGGGTATAGCTGTGTTACTCAACCAAATGGAGTTTGTTTGCCCATGCACATAAAAGCCAATCACCAAAACAAGGGCCTATTTGGTAGAGAAATGGTTTATTCATAAGTGTTGGGAAAATAGAATAACTTAATCAGGCCCTCTCACCTTAGGTCTGGTTGGGAGTGGTGCAGTGCATTCTTTGTAAATAAGTTGTGTGTGGCTAGAGTTAGTGTGCATGCCCAGTGCCACTGCTGGCTGGTGTTGACTGCCTCAGGCATCTGCCATGTGTGGCCATGCTCTCGAACCTTTGGCTTCCAAGGACCTGTTTGCCAGTTACCTAGCTCATAGACCTGCATGTGAGGGGTCTGATGACCCAGCCTGGTGTGTGAGGGGTCTCGGGACCCAGCCTAGGGTGTAAGGGGTTTGTGACCCAGTCTGGACAATGGCCTTGAGGGGTCTGTGAGCTCCAGACCCAGCCTTAGCTTGACAGCTGGCCCAGTTGGCAGGATTACTGTCAGGTAAAAGAGCTCAACAACAAGGCTGGCCAAATGGGAAGGCAGGAGATTGATATTTCTCAAGTCTGTCTTCCTGATGGTGGGGAGTGAGGTATATTTAAGGCAAAGAGTGTGGGAAAGGAGCAGCTGTGGGGAGCGATGAATGGTGGAGGCAGAGAACAAAGAAACAGGGATCTGGAAGGTCCCTTGGGCATGCTCAGTGGTCTCATTATGCCTCTTTGTGGTGGCATCAGCATGATGAGGAAGCAGCGTTTTAGGACTTCTGGTGTCAATTGATCACTCATAAGTCATTTGCGCAGCCAGTGGAGGGGTCCTTGGCTTCATCTGGTTTGAGGTGGTATGGGCTAGTGGCATCGGCTTCTAGGTTCTTTAAGATGTCTCAAGACAAGCAGCTTGTGACCTGTACATCAGTGGTGTTATCTTCAGAGCACAAAAGCAGGAAGAGTATCCGGTGACTCCTGACTCAATGGCTTTCATTTACTCACTAAGTATAGGCTTCATGGCAAGCAAAGTCAGCACGACAAAATCCTTTCAACAATGCCTGATTTAACATCTAAACTTTAACTAAATTATAAAGTCTATTTCCATTTGACTGTCAATTCCAGCAGAACCCTTGGATATGCCCTTTTAGCACAATGACATCCACGGTGAAATACTGTTTTTTATCACCTGATGAGAGTTATATATGTGGCAAGAGTGTCTACAGTGCATGTCACAGGATAATAGTGATGACGGTGATTATGGTGATGATGATAATGATGATGATTGTGATAAACGCTTGAACATTTAGTGATTCATTTCTGTGGCCTGTTTCAAAATGCTCTATTATGTCAAAGCACTGCGGACAGAAGTGCAATTAACCCTTTGACCTGAAGGATGAAAGGTGCTTTGTTTTTCTCTATTGCAGCGATCATGGGGCCTTGTGTTGAGATGACGGATTCCCAAGGTAGATGCATCTGATCATTCCATCAGCACATGGCAGAGAGCTGTGCCGCAGAACTGCCAAGATCTACAGTGGATTTTGTGTGAGAAATAATAAGCTGTCATCCTGTTGAGGTGTTGAGACTGTGAGTTGTTATTTAATGCAGGATTGTCTAGCCATGTTCCTTCTAAGAGTTCTCTTCTCCCCAGGAAGCACAAAGTAAAAGCTCCTACTTCAGCGCATAAAGAAATGCCCCTCTGTTGGATTCGTTTTGTATCAATTTGGCTAAGCTGGAAACATACTTCCCCAGAACTCCCTTCCCTGCATAGTTCCTAGTTAGCATGGGCCTCAGGGAAAATTTTGCAGAAGATTTGAAAGAGGAAGAGAAGGGGCAGATTGTTCCTCTCCATGCCCAGAAGGTGGGTGCAGTGGGTGCAGTGCATGCCTGCGGTTGCCTCTGTGCTGCCTCAGCTAGTTGGTGTGGGGTGCTGGCTGGGCCCACAGCCTCTGGCTCCCGCAGAGCTTCTGCTTCTGCTTCTCGGAATCATAGGCTAGCTGCATATTAGCACCTTGACGAGGATCTCCGGCTTCTTACTCCAGAACCTGCCAAGTTGGGAGTCTGGAGGTGGTGAGATGGCCCTGTTTCCAGTCTTCCCTGGTGAGTTCCAGCTCACACCATCAGGCCCCCACTGGCCCTTAATTCCTCCGCTTCATGCACACTTGCCCTCCCCACTGCGTGTCCCTGGCCTGCAGCTCTAGTACCAGGCACAGAAACAACAGCCTCACATAGACAGTGCGACGGGCTGCTTCATTGTGCAATGGTGCAATGATTATGTTTCCTAGTGGTTCTAATTCTCTGATCAGACCCAGACTGGCATATAAACCTGGACTGTCGCTTTCTCTCCACGGCAGCTACAGTTGTCTTAGAACAGCCACGTGTCCCCACCTTCCCCACTGCAGTGGCTTCCCTGTGTGCAGTTGGCCCGACCAGTCACTCTCTACACAGTTACAGGGGTTGTTTGATACAGGGGTTGTTTGAATCACATCACCTCCCTAATTAAGAGCCCCGCAAGACTTCCCATTACACTTAAGAACTAAATCCACGCGAGTCACTCAAGGCCTCCTGACCCGCCCGTACCTCTCCGGCTCCACCTCCACCTGTGCCCACGCTCCCTTGGGCCTGCACCCATTTCTCTTCCAGAGGCAGCTTAGACAACAGGTGAGGAAGGAGAACTGTAAGCAAGGTTGGAGCCAGCCTTACCACATGAGAACCACCTTGTGGTAAGCCAAACAAGATGAGCCATGAGTTTGCAACTTTTCAGATCATGATCCACAGTACAAAAATACACCTCACACTGCAACTTAGCGTGGGCACACACACACACACACACACACACACACACACACACAACCCCCCCCAAACCATTTTATTAAACAATATGCATAATATGGCCCCTTACGTGGTACGTACTCCAGTATCTCCTTTTCCATGTTCCTTCCTCCCATCCCTTCCCCTTCTCTTTCCTTTCCTTCCCTGCCCTCTCCTCTCCTCTTCCCTTACCTCAGGAAAATGTTGGCTTTGATCCACTAAATTGATTTCATGACTCACTGATGGGCCATAAGTTGCAGTTGGAAGCACACTGGATACAAAGAAGTTTTGGGGTGGGAGAAGCAAGACTTCCAGGAGTCTAAACCTTGAGGACCACTAGAGAACAAGAATAATTAGCTGGTGTAGATCACTCACTATTATTGGAGGCCCCGGTTCAGCCTTTCATTTTCATTCTGTTTGCCCTTTTGGAGGGGGATCAACACCCAGGCTGTAGGTTCTGAATGATTTCTGTGCTTCTTTGTTAAAATATGTTTCATGAGGGTGTGGTCCGTGTTATCTTATTCCCTTTCTAAGTATGAGTTTCCTCGCCTAAAATTAGGGGTAATAATCATCCCTAACCTCATGTGGTTATTGTGAAGATTATATAAAGAAATGTAATGAAAGGACTTAGCACATTTCTGCACATGATAAATAACCAATAAGTGCTAAGATGTGAGCTAGGCAAACCCTAAAAGGCAGGTGCTATCAGCACCATTTTGCAGAAACTCATCAAGTTAATGTAAATTTGCCCAAGATCCCACAATTTTTCAGTATTGGGTTTTCCTGGTCCAGTCTGGAACCAGTTAGAGGTAAACAAAGGAGTTAGGATGATAAGAACTGAAATGTCTGAGAGAATGTGACAACAACGTATTCACGAAAATAGGTGTGTGACAACAATGGGCATCCTATAACAGAACTCCAGAAATGGATGATATGCACACACTTTCAAAGACAGCTCTGAGCACTCACAGGCCTCCCCAGAAGGTGGAAGGCCTGCACCCATGAAGCTGTCATGGGAAAGAGTGGAGAAGAAGCTGTCCCATTTGCAAGCCAGGCAGGTCCCCATGAAAAAGGAAAGGGCTGAGCCACATATACCCAGCACTAACCTATTCATTCATCCAATAATTCACTTTTCCTCCCCAAGGGAGACAAAGAGTGTCTAATTGATGACCCCCTGAAAGGGAACTGAGGTCTGGAGAAAAGACGTTTTCTACAGGACTCTTCTCCCCCCCCCCTCTTTTTTTTCCTCTCCCAGTACATGTGCTAATCCTTAAGCCTCTGGTCCACCAGGGTATGCAACCCCCTCAAGGAAGGAGATCAGCATCTCTCTAGGAAGGTTTGCCCTCATCTTCCTCAGGCTGATCCCCCAACACAAAAATCCAGTGTCTATCCTTCTGAGAGTGCTACTGGGTACTACTGCTCTTAAAACTCTGAAACATCCTAGCCTCCTTGACTTCACAGGCACAGTTCTGGAAGAGTGGTCATGGAAGGTAGGGAGAACCCTTGCAGGGTGAGCGAGACACTCCAATTGGGTTGGAAAATATTAGAACTTCTATTTATTCATTTTTATCAAAAATGGAAGAAATCAATTAATCTTTACTAATATCTGACATGGGAATATATGAAGTTGGACTGTATTTCAACAGGTCCACTGCCTGCTGAGCTAGGCAAAGTGCCGAATGAAGAAAGGTGTTCATGACTGAGAGGCATTTCCAGAAGTGTCCCACTTGGGATGTGTGTGTCACATGTGCTGGATTAGCGATTAGTACATATTATATTATCTCCTTTTAGTTAAACTGGTCTTTGTAAAATGGACAAGTAGCTTGAAATGAGTTATTCAAAGCAATCAAATTAAAGTAAGAAACACACAAACATATCATAAATCTAAGATGACAAAAGCAAGCTTAATCGGGTTAAAAGAAAATGGGAGAGCTGATACTTCTGCTTCTGGAATGAATACTTCTTCAATGACACTGGGAAGTAAAAACAGCCATAACCTTATAAGATCTCATAAGGACTGGGCCAAAGTTTTGAAAATCATGAAGGCTAGTTGATAGAATGAATTTACCTCCAGTTTTGGTAAAGACAACCCTGAGCCTAAATGCATATTTTTCCTTGAGATTAACTGTTGGTAGAATGAAGCAGCAATAATTATCAAGATATATAAAAGTGTTCCTCATTTTGCTTTTATGTTAAAATTATCTATTTGGTATATGTGCATATTAGCACAACAGTACATGTATATAATTTACATACGTTATAATATACCTTTATATTTATATTATGCATATATACACTCGTATACACACGCATGCACATACATTCAAAACATTTTTTTTCGGAGGAAGTAGAGGATCAGCACAAGTTTGGAGACCACTCTTGTGGAGGTCTGCAGGCTTGGTGACGATTGCCCTAGGACTCAGCAGAAAGAGATTCTGGAACCAAATGGGAAGCCTTGCTCTCACCTACACGGACATGGGATTAGCAAGGGTGTCACAGGACCTAAATCAAAGTCAAATTAAAGTTGGAAGGTCCCTGTACATTTTTCAAGAAGTCAAAGTTTGACGATATACGTATTTCTTTCCTGGAGGACTTTTGCTAAATAATAAATTTGTGTTGTTTTAAGCTACAAGTTTATGGTGATTTGTTATGTCAGCAGTAAGAAACTAATACAGCCTTATAAAGAGAGACCCCTCTGGCTCTTTCTCTCCAGGGTAGCCTGGACATGTCTTGCTCCTGCCCCACTGGAACCTACAGAAGGAATTCCTGATCTCTCCTGACCCAGAATGTCTCAGGGACTACTGGGATGGCTTCCCACTCCTTCTTAGTAGTGAGGGCTGAGATTTCTACTTTCTCCTGGGGTAAGGGTCCTCACCTCTCATCAAAATGGGGTTGAACGAAGGCAAAAGGCTGCCTTTAAATTTATTTAATTGTTCTACTTGCATCTGGAAAATTTATTTTACTTGGAAAGAGGAGAAGAAAAATAATCTTCAACCAGAATAAATCACTTCTGAGTAATTATCCTCAGGGTTTGATCTATCTATATTATTAATCTGCATAAATCAACATTTCTTCCTTTATTCAACTTCCTGCAGTTGAATCATTCAGTTAGTGTGCATGTGTGCACACACTTGTGAATTAGCCAGATAATCATGTCAAATTCCTTAAGCCCCAGACTGCACAGACATAATCTTGAAATGATATGTACATTCTACCTTAAATACTTTATTAATAATGTGTCTTCTTATTGTAAGTTAAAGAATTACCCCATTCTTTATTGTCACTTTCTTAAAGGTAGTAAAATGGTTATTGCAATGAGAACAACAGCAACCTTTCAAAAATTATATACCTGCATTTGTGATTAAGTTCAGTAGCTTAATAGTGAATTTTAACTCTTATAACTACCCTAAATGTAAATGGGTGTTGCTGTTCATAACTGTTTTCTCAGTTTAATCAATAAAGTTTTTATATATTGAATTTGGAATTGATCTTTCAAAAAGATCTTCTTAAGAGTTGGAAATTTTCTCAAAAACAATGGATTGATGTTATTGATCTTTTATTTATGATTGTGTTGATGTGAATTAAAACATTGCTCTCAAACTTTATAGGTCAGGTGTATGGGAATTAAATTGGTTCAATCCTACTGTAATTGGAGAGAAAGGTTTTAAATGTTTCTGGAAAATGGCAAAATAATATTTTCATTCCAACTTCTTCTTTGAGTTATTCATATCTTTATGTTATTTATCTTTGTATCACAAATTAGAATAGTCCCACATATCTATGCTGTAGTATCTACCATGCCATAAAGTGTTTACAATTCTGCTTTGAGCTGACATCTGTTACAAACTGCACATTACTACAATAACATTTAAAAAAGGCTTTTTATGTGACACAGATAGCACCTGTATCACAAGGCAAATAGTATGCATTATTCCTTTGAAAGAAAGCTTGTCTCTGAGCCAAATGCTATACGCTAAATAATAATGATCATAAAAATCTACCTACTGGCAATGCAGACTGAAATACAAATATCTTGCTACAGTATTTTCTATTCAGGGAATAATATAGATATCTCTTGGGTACCTTTTTCTTTTCTGACCTGCATACAAATGGTAGAGTTATTGGTCTAGTCTGATAAGGTGCTTGGCATATACAATAGGGCCAAACTAATTATCTTCTTGGCTGACCTATTTTAGAAAATTCTGCAGATTTGTGCATTTCATGAGGGAGTGTTCCATCATGACAAACAAAATTCTGATCAATAGAATTCGATCAAGAGGACTTTTCTTTTTCTTAAAAGATCATTAGTTTACAAAACCTCACATTATGGCTCAACTTTTGCGAGTACTAAGGCATTACAAAAAGGTTTCTAAAAAGTTCTTATAATTTGTGCTGCCCAAACCCCTGGCAAAGCAGGGGGCCAGTTGCAAAATAATCTGGCAGGGTTCAAGTAGTTCAGAGGGAGACACCATTATCAGTTTCTTCCCCAGGACAGGTGACAAGTGTCGCATCTCCTCCTTCTAGCTGAGAACTGGCCACACTTCTCAGGGGTAGTAGTTAGATATCATCTCCTCCATTGCTTTCAGCCTAGGTCTTCCATGACCTTCCTCTTCTACCTCTCAATTTATTGAATTCCATCTCATCAAGTTCCTCTCCATCCACTACTATTGGGGTTTTGAAGAATAAGAAGTCTGAACCACATGAGAAAAAGACCAGATATCAGATATGGTGTCAGATATTTGCTTTATTTTCGGTAAATCAGGATTGAAGATTATGGCTCTGACCTAAGATTTAACAATGGAAGCCTTTTTCTCCTATCTCCTCAAGGTGCAGGATTTACCCTCGTGGGTGAGTTTGCTAATTAGAGAAGGGAAGAGCAGAGAGGGGAAAACACACGGCCTTTGGGCTCACAGGTTCTAAGGCAGAGGGCCGAAGAGAGCTCACGACAAACCTGGGTATGAGCCACTTCCAAAGGTCACCGAGCAAGCACATCTCTCTTTCCTTTGAAAGGACAGAGTGAGGGGGCTGAAGAGAAACAGAGTCTCTCTGCTATTTGAAATTATTTTCAAGAACTATTTTTCCCACATTAAAAATATTGGAATAGATGATTTGTCTTTTTTTCTTATTGGTCTATAGAAATTCAAAATATAGTCTGCATAGTTCTTTATTGGATATATATATTGCAAATATCTAATCTCTATCACGCCTTTTGACTCTCTTAATGCTATCTTTTGATGAACAGAATTTCCTGATTTTAATGCAGTCCAGTTTATAAACTTTTTGTTTTATGACATGTGTTTTTATGTCCCATTTAAGAAATCTCTGCCTATCTCCAAATTATGAAAATGTTCTTTTATGTCATCTCTAGTAGATCTCACATTTATCCATTTGTGTCTGTGAGGAATCTGGAATTGGTTTTTTAAATAATGGTTATAGGAATCAGGATTCCTTTCTTTTCCCCTCACAAATATACAATTTATAAAGCACCATTTATTGAAAAGGTGTTATGTTTTCTCAGTGCATGGGGGTGGCAGCATATCACAAGGCAGGCGACCATACACAAATGGATGTGGTTGGTGATTTTCTTTTCTTCTCTGTTTGCTCTGGTTGTTGATCATAGCACCCGTCTTCATTACTGTAATTTTATAGTAAGTCTTAATATCTGATAATAAAGCCTTATCACTTTGTTCCTCTTTGTTGAGTTGGCTGTTCTTAGTCTTTAGACTTTTAATATAAGTTGCAGAATCCCTACTGGTATTTCAATGAAAAATGTATTAACTCTAGGTTAATTTGAGGAGAAATGGCATCTTTACAATATTCTAACTTGTATCCCTCTATTTATTTATGTCTTAACTTCTATTAATGACGATTGGTGGCTTTCTGTTAGGGATCTGGTGTAACTTTCATTAGATCTCCATAGGAATTCAATGTTTTTGATATTATATTTAAAAATATTATTTTAAAATTTTCTAATTTTAATATTTCTAATCATTTGTTCCTCATACACAGAAATGCAATTGACCTTTCTAAATTCATTTATTCAAATAGTTAATTATAGAATCATTTGGATTTTCTGTGTATAATACATGTCATTTATAAATAATGGCATTGTTACTTCAAATTATTATACCATTTGTTTTTTTCTAACTTTATTGAACTGACCAAGAGCTTGAGTATAATGTTTAAGTAAATGGTTAAAAATGGACATCTTTTTTTAAGTGAAAAGCCTTCAGTACTTCAGTATTAAGTATGATGTTTTCTATAAGATCAAGTTCATTTGTTTGTTTTTGTAGATAGCCTTTATCAGGTCAAAGAAATTCCCTTCTATTTCTAGTTTGTAGACATAGTTTTTACTATGATCAGATAAATTTTCCTATATCAACTGAGCAGGTATGTTTTATCTCCTTTATTCATTTAGCGTGCAAAATCACACTGATTGATTTTTCAAATGTTAAACCAGTCATGCATTCCTGGAATAAACCCAAGATATACTGTCTTTTACATATGTGGTCAGGATACATTATCCTTTTAATATATTGCTGTATTTGATGTGCTAAAAGATTTTACTTAGAATTTTTAAATCTATGTTCATGAGACAGTTGAGCCTGTAATTATTTCATTTTATAAAATGTCCTTTCTCTGTTTTGCTATCAAGATTATTTTTGCCTTGTAAAATAAATTGGGAAGTTTTATCTCTTTTCCTATTCTCTGGAAAAATTTTTGTAAGATTAGCCTAATTTCTTTTTTAATGTTTGGAAGAATTTAGTGATGATGCTACCTGGGCTTGGAGATTTTTCATGTGGGAATGTTCTAATTACGTATCCAATTTGTTTAAAAGACACAGGGGATATATTTGTTTTCCATTTTGAGATGTAGAGAGCTCCAAGAGTAATGCGCTATTTGCTAGCAATTAAAAAAGTGGGAAAACTGCAAGTTCACAACTTGTTTTGAAAACTTTGGAGAGCTGAGGTTACAACTAACTGTCCCAAAAATATATGGAGAAAGAACTATGTACAAAGAGAGATAAAATGTGAACTCTGGTTTACATGGGGGAGACACAACCAGATGCCAGTAAGAAGACTTCAGTCAGGGTTGAATGGCAAATGGGTGGAGGTCAAGCATGCACCACTCTCACCACTTGAGGGTGAAGACTCTCAAGCCAGAGCAACTGGAAGAGTCCACACCCACTTGCAGGCTTTTTTCCACAAACTCCACTGAATGCTCACAGCAAACACTGGAGAGAGTTCTGAGAAAATAAAACACAAAGAGAAAAAAGAGTGAACAAAACAGAACTAACTGAGCATACAAGAGCTATGGAACAATATAAAATAATCTAAGGCCTGCATAATTGGAATCCCAGAAGTAAAAGAGAAACAGAATAGGATAAAATAAATATTAGAAAAAAATGCTGGCTGATAATTTTCCCAAATTAATGACAGACACCAAATCATATATCCAAAATAGTCATAGAGCATGAAATAAGATAAATAACATTTCCCCTGAAAAAGAAAAGAAAATCTCAAACCTAGGCATATCGGCCGCGACTGAACAGCCCGAGGCGGCAGCGGCCGAGAACTGGGAAAGGCGGCAAACCAGAGACAGAGCGAGCACCCGACCTGGCACAGCACTGTGAGTGATCCCTGGCACAGCTCTGTTCGGGGGGTGGATGCCCACGCGGCTCCCGCCTGCACCACCAGGCCACTCACCGCCCCGGTGCTGCCTCCATTTTCCCAGGTGCGGGCAGCTCTGCCCTGCTCCGCCATCACTGAGCCCTCCCACTTCCTTGGCCTGGCGCGGGGCTTTCCGGAGCCTGCAGACCGGCCTCCGCTCCCACTCCCTCCGCAGTTCTCTGGCAGGGCTGGTGGCGTGGGGCATCCCCGGCCAGTCTCGGGAGGGCAAGGAAGTACGGGCGGGCCGACTGTCACTCCACCACACCCTGGACTCCGGCCCCAGGTAAACTCCCTGTTACTGGGAGGCAGATACCATCTCTGCGGCCACCAGTTTGGAAAAAAGCCTAACGAATTTCTGGTTGGGAATAGTGTGGTAGGAGAGTTTCCAGGTCCGCTTGAACCTGCCGGAGAGATGGCTGCAGGTGGGCACTAGACTCGGTTTATACTGGGGGGATACAAAGGTGAACAAGACCCGAGAAAGATCTACATAGTGCTACAAAGGCACCCAGAGAGACCGGTCGTCTGTGCCTAGCAGAAACCTGGTAGACTTCCTGGGCAAGGCGGTGCCGAGCAGGGTCTTGAAGGCCCAGCTGATAGACGAGGGGTGCAGAAGACACGCCCCAGCCCAGCACAGTGCGCACAGAGAGGGGAGACGTGCGGCCAGGGAGGCGGAGACTCGACAGAAACCACACACCCGGTGGGTTCGCCACTGCACGATCTAACAGCCAGGGCCAGAGCACACGGAACAGGGAGAAGTCCTGCACAGGAAGTGAAAGCTCAACAGAGATCACACATCCTGTGGTACGTGATCCACCCGCCCAGCAGAGTCCAAGCTGACCAGAAAGGTGGCTCCCCGGAGAAGCCCAAGACCCGAGGCAACCACACACACAAGGCACTAGAGGCCAACTGAGCAGTCACGGCGGGAGCCATACGAAATTGGCAACCACAGCAACATCCTAGTTAGTCATTAGTCTCAAACCGGTGGACTGTGAAACCCCCTGCCACAATGAATAAACACCAAAAAAAAGATACCAGAAATACAAAAACCCAAGAAAGTACACCACCAAAAGTTAATAAATCTCAAACTCTAGATCCTATAGAACAAGAAGCCCTTGAAATAACTGATAAGGAATTTCGAGTGATAATTCTAAGGAAACTGAATGAGATACAAGAAAACTCAGCTAGACATCATGATGAAATGAGGAAAAGTATACAGGATCTGAAAGAGGAAATGTACAAGGAAATCAATGTCCTGAAAAAAAATGTAGCAGAACTTGCTGAACTGAAGAAGTTATTCAACGAAATAAAAAACACAACGGAGAGTTTAACCAGCAGGCTTGTCGAAGTTGAAGAGAGAACCTCTGAACTTGAAGATGGGCTGTTTGAAATAACACAAGCAGACAAAAAGAAAGAAAAAAGAATCAAGGACATTGAAGAAAATCTGAGAGAGATATCAGACAACCATAAGCGATCAAATATCCGAGTCATGGGTATTCCAGAAGGGGAGGAAAATGGAGATTCCATTGAAAACATATTCAACAAAATAGTGGCAGAAAACTTCCCAGGTATAGGAAAAATCACAGATCTTCAGATCCAGGAAGCTCAATGATCTCCAAATGTATTCAACCCAAAAAGGCCTTCTCCAAGACATGTCATAGTCAAATTGGCAAAACTCAGAGACAAAGAGAGAATCTTAAAAGCTGCAAGAGAGAAGCGTCAAATCACCTATAAGGGAGCCCCAATCAGGTTAACATCAGACTTTTCATCACAAACCCTAAAAGCTAGAAAGGAATGGGATGATATTTTCAAAATACTAAAAGACAAAGATTGCCAGCCAAGAATACTCTACCCTGCAAGGCTATCCTTCCGAAATGAGGGGCAAATAGTATATTTCTCAGACAAACAAAAACTGCAGGAGTTCACTACCACACGACCACCCTTACAAGAAATCCTCAAGGGAGTACTGGGTTTGGTTCCTGAAAAATAACTAACACTGCCATAAAAACCCAAGAAAAATCTAAACCCACTAGTATAATAAAAATGGCATTCATGAAGAGAAAACAAGCTAACAAAAGCACTATCTACAACCTAAGGAACCAACAAACACAGAAAACAAACAGTAAATCAGAAAGCAAGGAACAAAAGACACCTAAGACAACCAAACAACCAATAAAATACTAGGAATAAATCAACACCTTTCAATAACAACTCTTAATGTAAAAGGCTTAAATTCCCCAATCAAAAGACACAGACTGGCTGACTGGATCAAAAAGCAGGACCCAACTATATGCTGCCTACAAGAGACCCACCTCACCCATAAAGATTCACACAGACTAAGAGTGAAAGGATGGAAAAAGATTTACCATGGAGACAGAAAAGAAAAACGAGCTGGAGTAGCTATTCTTATATCTGACAAAATAGACTTTAAACTAAAAACCATAAAAAGAGACAATGAGGGACACTACTTAATGATAAAAGGACTGATCCATCAAGAAGACATAACAATCATAAATATGTATGCACCCAATGTTGGAGCAGCCAGATTTATAAAACAAACTCTATTTGACCTAAAGAAGGAAATAGACACTAATACCATAATAGCAGGGGACCTGAACACCCCACTGTCAATATTCGACAGATCATCTAGGCAAAGAATCAGTAGAGAAACACAAGATCTAAACAAGACTCTAGACCAATTGGAATTGGCAGATATCTACAGAACGTTCCACCCAACAACCTCAGAATATTCATTTTTCTCATCAGCACATGGATCATTCTCCAGGATAGATCACATATTAGGTCACAAATCAAGTCTCAATAAATTCAAAAAAATTGCAATTATCCCATGTATCTTCTCAGACCACAATGGAATAAACTAGAAATTAATAACAAACGAAACTCTGGAAACTATACAAAGACATGGAAATTAAACAGCATTCTACTTAATGACATATGGGTCCAAGAAGAAATCAAGCAGGAAATCAAAAAATTTATTGAAACTAATGAAAACAATGATACATCATACCAAAACCTGTGGGATACTGCAAAAGCAGTATTGAGGGGAAAATTTATTGCATTAAACGCTCACTTCAGAAGAATAGAAAGATGGCAAGTGAACAACCTAACACTTCACCTTAAAGAACTAGAAAAACAAGAACAATCCAAACCTAAAGTTAGCAGACGGAAAGAAATCATTAAGATCAGAGCAGAACTGAATGAAATTGAAAACCAAAAAACAATTCAAAAGATCAACGAATCAAAAAGTTGGTTTTTTGAAAAGATAAATAAAATTGACAAACCATTAGCATGGCTAACAAAAAAAAAGAAGAGAGAAGACTCAAATAACAAAAATTAGAAATGAAAAAGGCGATATTACAAATGATTCATCTGAAATACAAGGAATCATTCGAGACTACTATAAACAACTATACGCCAACAAATTTGAAAATCTGGAGGAAATGGATAAATTTCTGGACACACACAAGCTCCCAAAACTGAACCGTGAAGACGTAGAAAATTTGAACAGACCAATAACAATAAAGGAGATTGAAGCTGTTATCAGAAGGCTCCCAACAAAGAAAAGCCCAGGACCAGATGGATTCACAGCAGAATTTTACCAAACATTCAAAGAGGACTTGACACCGATTCTTTACAAACTATTCCAAAAGATTGAAATGGACGCAAATCTCCCAAACTCATTCTATGAAGCAAACATCATCCTGATACCAAAACCAGGTAAAGATATAACCAAAAAAGAAAACTACAGGCCGATATCCTTGATGAATATAGATGCAAAAATCCTCACTAAAATACTAGCAAACAGAATACAGCAACACATACGAAAAATTATTCATCACGATCAAGTGGGATTCATCCCAGGGATGCAAGGTTGGTTCAACATACGCAAATCAATAAATGTGATACACCATATTAATAAACTCAAGCACAAGGACCATATGATCATCTCTATAGATGCTGAAAAAGCATTTGATAAAGTTCAGCACTCATTCATGACAAAGACCCTCTATAAGTTAGGTATAGAGGGAAAGTATCTCAACATAATTAAAGCCATATATGACAAACCCACTGCCAATATCATCCTGAATGGGGAAAAGCTGAAAGCTTTTCCTTTAAGAACAGGCACCAGTCAAGGATGCCCACTCTCACCACTCCTATTCAACATAGTGTTGGAAGTACTAGCCAGAGCAATCAGAGAAGAGAAGGAAATAAAGGGCATCCAGATTGGAAAAGATGAAGTCAAACTGTCCCTGTTTGCAGATGACATGATCCTATATATCGAACAGCCTAAAACCTCTACAAAAAAACTCTTGGAATTGATAAATGATTTCAGCACAGTAGCAGGATACAAAATCAACACACAAAAATCAGTAGCATTTCTTTTCTCCAATAGTGAACATGCAGAAGGAGAAATCAAGAAAGCCTGCCCATTTACAATAGCCACCAAAAAAATAAAATACTTAGGAATTGAGTTAACCAAGGAGGTGAAAAATCTCTATAATGAGAACTACAAACCACTGCTGAGAGAAATTAGAGAGGATACAAGAAGATGGAAAGATATTCCATGCTCTTGGATTGGAAGAATCAACATAGTGAAAATGTCCATACTACCCAAAGTGATATACAAATTCAATGCAATCCCCATCAAAATTCCAAAGACATTTTTCTCAGAAATGGAAAAAACTATTCAGACATTTATATGGAACAATAAAAGACCACGAATAGCCAAAGCAATGCTGAGCAAAAAAAATAAAGCTGGAGGCATAACACTACCTGACTTTAAGCTATACTACAAAGCTATAATAACCAAAACAGTATGGTACTGGCATAAAAACAGACACACTGACCAATGGAATAGAATAGAGAATCCAGAAATCAACCCACACACTTACTGCCATCTGATCTTTGACAAAGGCACCAAGCCTATTCACTGGGGAAGGGACTGCCTCTTCAGCAAATGGTGCTGGGATAACTGGATATCGATATGCAGGAGAATGAAACTAGATCCATACCTCTCACCGTATACTAAAATCAACTCAAAATGGATTAAGGATTTAAATATACACCCTGAGACAATAAAACTTCTTAAAGAAAACATAGGGGAAACACTTCAGGAAATAGGACTGGGCACAGACTTCATGAATACGACCCCAAAAGCATGGGCAACCAAAGGAAAAATAAACAAATGGGATTATATCAAACTAAAAAGCTTCTGCACAGCAAAAGAAACAATTAAAAGAGTTAAAAGACAACCAACAGAGTGGGAGAAAATATTTGCAAAATATACATCTGACAAAGGATTAATATCCAGAATATATAAGGAACTCAAACAACTTTACAAGAAGAAAACAGGCAACCCAATTAAAAAATGGGCAAAAGAGCTAAGTAGGCATTTCTCTAAGGAAGATATCCAAATGGCCAACAGACATATGAAAAAATGCTCAACATCACTCAACATCCGGGAAATGCAAATCAAAACCACATTGAGATACCATCTAACCCCAGTTAGGATGGCTAAAATCCAAAAGACTATGAACGATAAATGCTGGCGAGGTTGCGGAGAAAAAGGAACTCTCATACATTGTTGGTGGGACTGCAAAATGGTGCAGCCTCTATGGAAAATGGTATGGAGGTTCCTTAAACAATTGCAAATAGATCTACCATACGACCCAGCCATCCCAGTGTTGGGAATATACCCAGAGGAATGGAAATCATCAAGTCAAAGGTATACCTGTTCCCCAATGTTCATCGCAGCACTCTTTACAATAGCCAAGAGTTGGAACCAGCCCAAATGCCCATCATCAGATGAGTGGATACGGAAAATGTGGTACATCTACACAATGGAATACTACTCAGCTATAAAAACGAATGAAATACTGCCATTTGCAACAACATGGATGGACCTCGAGAGAATTATATTAAGTGAAACAAGTCAGGCACAGAAAGAGAAATACCACATGTTCTCACTTATTGGTGGGAGCTAAAAATTAATATATAAATTCACACACACACATACACACATACACACACAAACCGGGGGGGGGGGGGGAAGAAGATATAACAACCACAATTATTTGAAGTTGATACAACAAACCAACAGAAAGGACATGGTTGGGGGGGAGGGGGGGAGGGAGTAGGGAGGGAGGTTTTGGTGATGGGGAGCAATAATCAGCCACAATGTATCTCGACAAAATAAAATTTAAAAATAAAATAAAATTAAATTAAAAAAAGAGAAAAAAAAAGAAAAAGAAAAAAAAAAATCTAGGCATATCATATTTAAACTGCTGAAAACCAAAGACAAAAGAAAATCTTAAAGGCAGTGAGAGAAAAAGAGATATATTGTCTAGAAGAAAATAAGAATAGTGAGAAGGTTAGCAGACTTATCACTTGAAGTCATACAAACAAAAAGACAATGGAGTGACATTTTAAAGTGCTAAACAAACCAACAAACAAAAAAAAAAGAATTCCTGCCAACCAAGAATTCTATACACAGTGAAAACATCTCTCAAAAATGAAGGAAAAGTAAATACTTTCTTAGAACAACAAAAACAGAGGAAATTTATTGCTAGCAGACCTACTCTACAAGAATGGCTAAATGAAATTCTTCAGGCAGAAAGATTATGATACCAGACATAAATCTGGATTCACACAAGGAATAAATGGAAGTAAAACAAATTTTTTTCAGTGCTCAAAAAGATAACTGACCATATTGTGGGTTTATAACATATGGAAAAGTTAAACATATGGCAATAGTAGTACAAAGAATGTGAGGTAGGAATTGGGAATACACTGTTGCAAGGTCCTTATACAGCTTATGATGTGGTGTTATATTATCTGAATGTTGACATTGACTATTAAAAATGTACATTTTAAACTCTAGGGCAAACACTAAAAAAAAATCTGTATAAAGGTAGACATAAGTCAATAGAAGAGTTACGAAAGTGGCATTAAAATGGAATTATAAAAAATGCTCAACTAAGATAAGAGAAGGCAGAAAGAGAGAAAAAAATTCAAAGTGTTAGGAATTGTGAATGGTCTGAGATTTTAACCCATTCGAAGATTAACAAATACATCTTCCACAGTTTTATAAATGCTGGCAGAATACACTAAACTCCTGGGTTTCAGACAAAGGGCTTTATTATGCACAGCACAGAAGCTAGCATGAGTTTAGTGTTTACATCAGTTTCCCTTGCTCCCAAGTCCCATGAGGATGATGAGGAATAGGCCTGGGGGAGCTGTGTACACAGTGAGTTTGTGTCAGTTGAGGAACAGTGAGCTTAAGAAACCTCCAATCCTATAAAGAGATGCTAGCAAACCTGCCCAGCCTTTCCTTCAGAGGAAGACATTATCTTTGTTACCCTGATCAGGAAACAAACCTGCCCACTTTTTTGGAGGTAGACACTATCTCTGTCCTTCTAGGCAGTTTTCTATTTAAAAAGTCCTTGAAAAGATACTCTGAGACAATAGCTGTCACAAAATGTGTAGAAATACCTTGAAGAATTGCCTTCCTTTACAAAGAAACAAATAGAAAACAGCTGGCAAGGTGGTAGATTTTAATCCAAGCATATCAATAATCACATTAAATGTGATGAGATTAAAACAATCCAGTTAAAAGAAAGAGACTGTCAGATTGGATAAAAAAGAAGGCCCAACTATGCTGTCTACCAGAACCCCCCTTTAAATGTAAAGACATCATTAGGTTAAAAAAAAAAAAAAAGAATGAGAAAAGATATATCATGCAAATACAAACCATAAAAAATTTAGAGTGGCTATATTAAGTAGAAAAAGTAGGCTTCAGAACAGGAATATTATTAGGGATGATAATGGACATTGAGTAATGATAAAAGAGTTGATAGCCAAGAAAACATAACAATGCTAAATGTATATGCACCTAACCACAGAGCTTCAACATACACAAAGCAAAAATTGATAGGATAGAAAGGAAAAATAGACAAATTTGCAATTATAGTTGGAAACTTTAACACTCATCTCTGAGTAACCAATAGAAAAAACAGACAGAAAATCAGTAAGAATATAGATAAACTGAACAGCACTATCAGCCAATTTGATATAGTTCACATGTATAGACTATCCCAGCCAACATTAGAATACATATTATTTCTAAGTGCACATAAACCATTTACCAATATAGACTAAATTCTAGACCATAAAGCAAACCTTAACACTTTAAAAAATAATAGAAATTATACAAAATACATTCTTGAACCCTTGCAGAGTTAAACTTGAAATCTATAGCAGAAAAACATCTGGAAAATCCTCCAATATATGAAAATTTAACAAGACATTGCCAAATAAACAATGTGTTAAAATGGAAGCTTCAACAGACATTTTAAAAATGTGGACATAAAGTGAAAATAGGACACATCAAAATTTGTGAGATGCAGCTAAAGTAGTACTTAGAGGAAAATTTATAGCATTAAAATGCTTATATTAAAAAAGAAGAAAGGTCTCAAATTGGTAAACTAAGTTTTCATCTTAAGAAATTTTTAAAAAACCAAAATAAACCCAAAGCAAACAGAAGAAAGGAAATAATAAATACAAGAACCAAATCAATAAAACTGAAAACAGGAAAACAATAGAGAAAAATTTATGACACTGAAAGCTTGTTCTTTGAAAAAAAAAAACCCACAATAGAATTGATAAACCTCTGGGCAGATTAACCACGAAAAAAAAAAGAATACATAAATCGCAAACATATTTCAGGTTTTCTTTAAGTCTAAAATTATATCGAATAGAAGGCTAAAATATATATAGGGCTATTCTCCCACTATTATGTATTTGAATATTATGTATTTGGCACATGTTTGTTAAACTGAATTGAACTGGATGCCCTGGTAACACAGAGCAGAGATTGAGAGCAGGAAACAAATGGTTTGGTATTTCTCAAATTTGTTGCCTAAAAGATTAAGTACTATTTGTAAATTCAGATTTTTGCCTACAGTTAGCTTAGTGTGAGTAAGTTGGTGTTTAGATTATTTAAAAGGTAACTTTTAAAAGATATTTAATAAAAATATTAGAATTATTTATTTGAATTGTGATTATTATCTTTTTTATTCACCAGAAGAAAAAAAAAAAAAAACCTCTTTCCATTTAACACAGGGCCTCTTAAAAAATTAGTTGGCGTTCCACTTTTAGAAATGAGTTCTGGTTTATCTATTGAAGCTTGTTGCAGTTAACAAGCTTTGCCAAAATATGCCTTTGACCTGGTACTGGATGGATATCTACGTTGGGTGAATATCTAGGAAAAGTTCAATTCCAATTCTATTACCTAGAATTTACATAGCTATTTATCTACTACATACCACTCCTTTGTATTATCTTTATACATTATAATTGCCTATATGGTTGTCAGTCTCTTGAATAAAAGTGTGGTCTCTATTCTATATTAATTTACCCATCAAAGAAAAGTTACTACTTGCAAGGATTCAATTCCCAGAGTCTACCAGGTCCTTCTGTACAGAGCAGGTGCGGGTGAACACAAAACCCTGGTCCTGCTCAGTGTCCTTTTGTTCCTGAGTTTCACTGAGAGGAGCACATATTATTTTCACCTTTTCCTACTGTGCTCAGCCATGAAGAATTCTTTGAAGCTGGTCTGAACGTGTTTTGTTCTTCCCCTGTGGGATCCCTTTCTCCCACAATTTGTGTACTCCTATCCCTTTGGGAGTTGCTCTAAGTATGCATTTTTCTCTTCCTCTATTCACTCCCAAGCTTTATCATTTCACTTTTGACTTTGGCTTTGTTCCCTAAACTTTTTGCTTTCATTTGACAAGCCCTCTGGGGTAAGAGCAGCAAGATTCAGGAAAGCAGAGAGATCGAAAATAGTTGTTACATTCCTAGTATTGCTCACTAGATTAATTAGTGTTAAGATTTTTTGTGGTGACAAAAAGACATGTGTTTTGCAAAGAAATTATCCAAGCTGTGTATAATACTATTTTGCCTTCAAAATGTTTGTTTCTACAATCATAAGTGGAATTTTCCATGCAGAGCTTTCTGCTTTGCCTTTGGCAGTCAGTGAATTAGCTTCACTTGTCTTTAGTTAACTTTGATACTCTCACTAGCTAGACAAAGAAAAGGTCATTTGAGCCAAATATAGTACTGGATTGATGGAAATCTAAAACCTGATGTAGATTCATCCTTAATGTGTTTTGCTGTATTATTTGAACTAATACCAACTTCATGGAGCGAGGGTGAAGGGCTAGGGAAGCAGGAAGACAGAGTGGAAGGATGTGGACAAAAGGAAGGCGAAAGATAGGGTAAAATGCCATTCCAACACTTTTTAGGATGCCTGGCATCACCTGAGACCCTTTTGATGAGTCCTATCCATATGTTTCCTATCACAGCCCACGTTCAAATGCACAGGGGCACATGCAACACACACATTCACAGGCAGGTGTCTGAAACACAGTTTCATAAACAGTCTCTTTCCCTACACGCAAATGCTGATATTTTCTATTCTATACCCTTTGAAACTGCTGGTTACAGATGACTAAATTGATTTCATGCCCTATTAATAGGTGGCAACCTGCAGTTTGCATAGCACACTGCTTTAGAGATGGAGACTACTCATTTCTGTGGATAAAGTCTCACATTTTCTTATTTTTTTAATAAATCTTTTTATTGCCTTCTTTCTCTCTTCTCAAGCAGTGGCCAGTACTATTTGCTCAATGGATCATGACTTCTCATGACCCAGTTAAAGACTTGGAGATTTAAATAAAGGGAAGATTGAAACCCTGAAAGCTCAGGGCTTAAATGTCAGAAGAGAAAACTCACAGACCAGACCTGCTGGGAGTGGGTCACAATTATGTGACAATGTGGAGGAAGGGATAAAAAAAGCTCTTAATCACGGTCAGAATTTGAAGGTTTAACATAAGCAAAACCCACATTCTGTTCAGTAAAGTGCATGAGTTTACAGAAAATAAATATTTAATTTTTATCTAATATAGGTACATCGTATAGCAGGAGATATGGGCAAACTCTCCCTCACTGACAGTAAGAATTTAATTGAATCCATCCATGGGACAACAGGGCTAGATGACATTAAAGGTTAATATCACTCCTGAGTAGGAGCCCCACCCCCACCCCAAACAAAACAGCAAGGCAACTACATTTTGCATAATAGGGGGCCACCGACTCTGGGGAGGCCTCAGCACATTACTTCCAGAGAAAGAACTTTCCGTCAGTCTTGGAAAAGGCACCTATACTGAAGTGGTTCTTCACTACAGGCTGCACATAGAATCAAAGGTGAGCTTTAAAAAAATACTGATTCAGGTGAACCATCAGAATGAGTACAACTTAAGCAAAAGGAAGCAAAATGCTGATAGTACACTGGTGGAAACAAACTCCAGAAAGGAAATCTGAGCTGAAGACCCACAACTGACTGTCAGACTTGGCCCTCCTTCCCACTGCACTCTTACCCAGTTGTTCCGAGAAACTTGGGAGGCAAAGGGTGTCAGGACTTCTCAGCCAAAGACCTGGCAAGTCCACACTCTTGCCACTCCAAGTGTCGTCCACACACCAGCAGTATCAGCATCACCTGGGAGCTTGGGTGGAGCACACGGCAGCAGCCCTGACTGTTTCAGCACAGACAGCCTCAACAAAGAGGGTAGGATAGTGCCTTTTCCTCACCCCTGCATGACTGAGGGAAGGAGGATGTTGTCCAGCATTTGGCTTTCTCACATAAATCCCACTGTAAACACAACTGATAATGAAATTTCTGAATCACGCGAAAGGAAAAGTCAGAGGATTATTGGCTTCCTGTAATACAACATAAGGTTGGGGAACTTTGTCCATTTTATTCACTCTTGTATCCCCAATACCTGATTCACCTTTATCCTCTCCACCCTCATGCAGACACACACTCTCATACAAGTACACACAGGCAGACTCCATTCATCAGACTGAACAGGATAAGCGATGTTGCAGTACCAACAACCCCCAATGCCACCTTCTCATTCACTTGCAAGTTCAATGCAGTTCAGCAGAGGAGCTCTGCTAATGGTGGTTACCTAGGGAGCCTGCCTGATGAGGGAGGCTCTATCTCAACATGCACTTCCCAGGTACCGTGGCTTTTAAAGACTTCCAGGCAGAATGACATCACACTTTCTTTCACTCAAATTTCTTTGGCTAGAGCAAGTCACATGGTCATGCCAAACTTCATAGGAGACAGGAAAGTGAAATCATATCACTCAGAAGAGATAGAAGGGGAAATATCTGGCGAACCACATTAAGGACTGCCAGTGCTAAGAAGAATCAAGTTCTATGGAAACACATATGACAGAACAATTCATTTTATTAATTATGGTAAACAAATACAATTTTCCAAACACTTCACATGTGGAGTTGTTCAAAAAAATTAGAATTATTTTTTACATAGACTTGTACTAATTTTATAATACAAGAAAATATTCACCATTTCAGAAATAGGTTCTATGTTTTTCTGCTCTTTTTGTCATTTTATCCCCCCATTCATGAAATGGTCCCCTTTTTCATTCTTCAGGTGTTTGAGAGATTCTTGTGATATTATTATGGAAATATGGGCTGGCTCCTGTGATGTGAAGTAGATTCATAGCTGATGGATGATTGAGATTGTTTGGATAAAGATCTCTAGTAATACACCAAAGTTTTCTTTCTCATTTGACAATGTTTCTCTCTCATTCGTGGAGCTAGATGAAGATATGGAAGGCATATATACCATATGTTCAGACGGCATGAAATTGGGAGGGTAAAGTCGAATGCTGGCTGAAAATGATCAGAATTCAGAAAGGTGATGATGTACTAGAAAGGTCGGGAAAAACCACAAGATGAACTTAACACAGGCAGATGAAATCCTTACTTTCAGGTCAAAAAAAGAGACAATTACATAAATACTTTGTATATTTACATATCACTTTCCTCCAATACGGATGTATAGTAACTTCTAAAGATATGTGAAATAAAATAAGGTGACAAACTAAAAGTATTTGAGACCCAATAAAGAAAACAAAAGTTGGTGTAAAGAAAGAGCCAATGAATGATTGAAATATAGTGTTCAAGATGACTGTGGATGAAACAGAGTTCAACATGGCGCAAGACAGCTTCAGGACAGGAAGGCAAGCGGAGGTCAGCTTATTTCAATTCTGACAGATTGGGAAGTAGATTCCTGGAGCAGTGTGACGGGAGAGCTTCTGAGACTGGGCTTAGCAGGCACTGATTTGGCCATGTAGCAGTCATCATGGGAGATGAGAGAGCTGCCATTTGTGCTGGGTATTTGCCACTCTTAGGACAAAACCCTTCATTCAGTGCTAGAAAATGTGCATGACAGAGAAGCAGATGTCAAAGCAAAATGGTTAGGAGAGAGGAGCTTGGCTAGGATGTAGTTAAGTGGCAGGTATGGCCGCAGACTCATTCAGCACCCATACTGACCCTCTCCCTAGGGTGCGGAACCTGTTCTGGGCCCCCTTTTATAGGATCTGCAGCCTCCCTTGCAGGTATATAGGGATGGATTTGAATGGTTTGGCTTGGGAAAGGCAAACTGTGACATACAGGTCTTTCACTTCGGAATTCCCAGCACTATTAGACAGTCTTGGTTATGGAAACTTCTGCTCCCGTTCTCCATTTTGGAGCCCTTGCCCCTCATCATGCGAACACAGGTGTGGCTCAAGACAAAGTGGAGGATTGGGCTCTTCCAAAACTTGCCAGAGCCACAGCTCTCCCCACTTCATTTCATCTGCAACAGTCACCCCCAGGAGTACAGAAGAGGGAGATGTTTCTAGTACTGTGAGTTTTAACTTTAACTTAACCAAGTTCTGGGCATGTTGTCCCCTTTCCCAAAATGTAGAACTTGAGGAGAGATTTACATCAAGAAGGTAGCACAGGATGAAGGTGTACCAATTGGCTTTTGTGGCATAGGATGTTACCAAAACCCAGTGTCTTAAATCAATAAACATCTCTTATTTCTCATGATTATGTGGGTTGGTGACCATTTCTTCTGGTCTTAGAATGCTCAGCTGATTCCGGCAGTTAGCTGGTGGCTTGGCAGTAGATAAGTGGTCTAGGAATAGATTCGGTCACGTGTCTGCTTGTTGGCATGGTCTCATTTGCATAAGACTTGGCCATACAGGGTTCCCAAAAGCAGCTAAAGAGGGCAAGACCCAAAGTACAGGCACTTTTCAAGTCTCTGCTTATATTGCATTTGCTACTGTTTCGTTGGCCAAAGCAAGTCATAATGGCCAAGTCCAAATTCAAGGGGTGAAGATGTAGACTCCCTATTTGATTCAAGGGTAAAGATGGTGACTCTACCACTCCACTTCAGCATTAGGAGGAGCTACTAAGTTACATTGCAAAGAGGCATGTACGTAGGGATGGCAGGTATTTGTGGTTGTTTTTACAATCTGCCACAGAAGGAGACACCTAGCCTCTGAGGTGCCAAATCAATCCTTCCAGATTGTCCTTCCATCCCTACATTTTATAATTGGAACTGGAATCCCAATTTCCCACTGAAACACTTTCAAAGATGCTTAGGTCCTTATGGAAAATTTATTCCTGGAAATTGAACTACCATTATTTTTCTGCTGGAAATTGGGTTCTGAACACTCAGCTTACAAGAGACCTTTAAAAATAAAACCCTCTTGTAATTTGGGGCCTGCCTATCTTGTTGGCTGAAATGAGGTAGCAGAAATGGGTTAGTATTTTTCCTTCTGTTAATTCATTCTGTACTCTGGCAGTAAAAATTCCTTTCGGAGGTGGATACAGATGATAACCTCCTGATTTGAGTTTGAAGTTTTCACTATTTCATTTTTGGCTGGTTATAGTCAGAACTGCTATTTTCTTTGTAGAGCCAAATGATTATTTATACTCCTCTTGGATCATTCTTTATATACCATTAGCCATGACATGTAGAGCACAAGGGACTGAATATTTGCATCCAAAATTTTGAAGTGAATATTCTCCCTTTGGCAGATACAATTGCTCAGGGCTGTAAGACCTAGTAATGAAGAACCATATGTCACTGCTGGATTGCACATTGCGGCAGCAATGGCTTTCGAGCCACTGAAGCTCTAAATCTCTCTGCTTCTCACTTTGTATCCTGGTGTGGCTAAGGGTTGGCTGGGTGTTGCCTGTTAAAAAGCCCTGAACAAGAATGAAGAAACATCTCTTTGTTTTTTCCTAATGACTAACTTCTAAGAGTTATTGTTATAAATGTAGTATTATAGCCCACAGCATGGCAGGCTTCAGGACTCAATACAACAAAATATTAATTACAACACTCATGTTCATTCCTTTTCACTTCCAATTGTTAGAATTAGAAAAATGGTTTTTATGTAAACATGTGGTGTTATCACTGTCTCTGCTGCCTGTGGGGATGCTGTTCTGCCTGCCCCAAGTCCAGAGTCCTGGGAGACTGGTGGTCCTTGTCCTTTTACAGGTAGGAGGAAGGAAGGATCCCTGAGGAGTCTTGGAGAAAAGGTTTTGTGCTCTTGGGTGGGGCTTACCCCTCATGTTTATAATCTCAATCTATACAGTGACCACCTTAGAAGCAAATGCCTCTTGTATTATACATATGGCTCATATCTGAGTGTTGTAAGTTGTTCTGTGTATAAATAAAACAAGCCTATTTTTTAAAATCTAAAATATATAAATATACATATAAATATATAAAAATAAATTATATATATATATATATATATAAATTAGTCATATAAAGAGATCCTGAGCTTGAGGTTGCTTTGATGATTTTTGGAGCAAAAGACATATTCCCTGGCCTCAATCAGCTTAGATACTAGTCAGGGTGTAAAAGACGACCTAACTACAATAGGAGAGAAAATATTCCGAGTCTTGTAAAAATGCAAAGAGAGAAATACGAAGTTCAAAGGAAGAAAGAAGCAATGTTGTTCAAATTACATTCATAGCGCTTATTAAATGGTATTTAATTTTTGACTTTCTTGTCCACTTGAAGACAGAGACCAAGGATCTCTGGGTTTTGTCATTACCGGTGCCTTTCAAAGAGCCAGCTACCCAGTAGAACGGATGTCAGTTAGTATTTGCAGAATGAATAAAGGGATGACTGCATTGATGCACTTAGCAGGGGGAGGAACATCTCTGTGGATGTGGTAAAATTTGGAAGGTGCTTAGAAGTATTGGCAGATACCAGTGAACTGGGGAGAGAAAGGCTATAAAGGGGAGGACACAGACTGAGCAGAGAAGTGGAACTGGGAAAGTACAAGGCAGTTAGGAAAGAAACTGATCCAGTTTGGCTGGAGTGTGGAGTATGTGTCTCGGTCCTGGAGCTTCCAGGGTAAAGCTCAGGTGTGCTTCAGCCTTCTGAGGACCCCCCCCCCCCTTCAAGGGATATGTGTCAACCCATCTGTCCCATCCTCTGACTCCAGCTGGAGATTTGAGCCGAGTAAGGCAGAGCAGTGACAGAGTGAAGAAGAGCCAGCAGTGATGTTGATGGTGCCTGAGCCCCTAGGCAGTGACCACCACCATGATCATCATGAAATAATGGCCACGAACCCAATATGCCAACTACTTAACACAGCCACTCATTTTATCTTCCTAACAAGCCTAAATCTTGCATGCCTTAGACAACACATTCTACATGGGGATATTTGGATATGTATTGTATCTTTCATTCATAGCTCCCGATAACTTACATTAATTCTGTATCCTTGTTAAATGCATACTGGCATCCTATATCACCTTTTATGACAAAAGAGAGGTGGTTCAACATAGTGGTTAATGGTTAAGAATGTGGACTCGGCAGCTAGACTACCTAGGCTAAAATTCTGCCTCTACAACTTTCTGTGACTGCGGGCAAGAAATGTATCTTCTTTGTGCCTCAGTTTCCTAATGTGTAAAATGGGAATAACAGCAGTAGAACTTACCTCATAGTGTTGTCATGAGGATGAAATGAATCGTTATTTGCAAAAGGCTTAAGGACCACTCTGTAATTATTGACTATTATTATTGTTACACTCTCTATTTTATAAACAGAGTTCAGAAATGTTAAGAAACTTGCCTAACATCACACAGTGTACTGATGTCAGGCCACCAGCTCTATCACATGAAGGAGCCAATGCTTTCATGGGCCTTCGACAGTCCATTATGATCACATCTGCTATAGTTACATCTTGGCATAGTCTCATAAAGACTGACCCAGGCAAATAATCTTAAGGGAACTTCCTTATTTTTTTTGTTAGAATGGTTTTCAACTTGATCGCTAATGCCAGAAAGGGCACCAATCCACTGATCAGCAGAGTGCTGTTGATTACCTTCTCTGTGCAAGGAACAGAAGTCAGGAATTCAAAGGGGCACATAGCAACACGCTTTACCTCAAAGAGCTTACAACCAATCATAAATGGGCAGATCATATATGTTCATGAGAAAAATCCCAGCAAAAGGCATATTTTACTACTATTTGTCACTTATCACAGGTAAAGAAGAAGCAATGCCTATGTCATTGTGAGCTGGGGTGACAAGGAATGGAGACTGATCTTGAGCCTCTGAAGATTCAGCCAACAGGAGAGACTGACATCTCTGGGGCAAGGTAAGCATAGGAGGGGGTGTTGTAGTGTGTGTGTGCACGTGCATGCTTGTGTGCATGTGCATGCATGCACAGGCACGTTTGTACAAAGAAGAATAATGCCCAAAATGTTAAGGAAAGATAACTAGACAACAAAGAGAGGCTGGAAGGTTGAGTATGTATAAGCTTGAAATGAGGCATGGAGTTGGAACTAAGGTTGTAGGTCTAAAATGAAACTCATAGCCTCATCTGGCACTTCAGGGCACAGGTACTTTAATATTTCTATCTTGCTTTTTTTCTAATTGTGTATAATCTCTACACAAGTTAACTGAACCAGGAACTGTACAAGGTTTGGGACAAAAAGCCTTTTTTAAAATCTCTCCATTGTTCATTTCTAAGGTGTTCTATCAATATAAAATAAAAAGCTTCTTACATGTGTGCATTTGGGTCAGTGTTCGTCTAAGGAATAAAGGGATACAACCCTAGAAGAAGATCCTCTAATTGCCATCTCACTATTTTGATCTTAGGCTTCGAAGTGAATGGCTTCCCTTTTGGTCATTTATTGATTTCCTCTTTGAAAAATGTTTTGTTGCCATGTATCATAATTTTGTGCACATCTTGCCAGATCTTTGTACTTATTGCTGTTATAAATTTTTCCTTCTTCTCATACATTGTTCAAGCCTTTTTTTTAGTTACGCAGATAAATAAGTAATAAATAATCCATTACTGATCTCTTCCAGACGTCTTTGCTCAACCTGAAATGGCCATTTCCTAAACTTATATTTGTAAAGTCAAAAATTAGCTCTAGCTCTACTAGGTTTGCATTCATATATATTTTTGACATGAAGTTCCCAAGTTTGCTTTTCCTAAATTCCTTCCCTATAATTTTATGAAAAGGGACAAAAGTTGAATGGAGGGAAGACATTGAAAAATGGCCAATGGGGAGGATAAGAAAAATACTACTTAAATGTAGTGACTTTGAAATATTAACTTTTTAAAGTGCAACCATACATGTAAAAAGTATTATTGTTTTTTGCTGCTTTTAAAAAAGAAGATAAAATTTCTCTTTGCTATCATTATTGAAGCCATTAAATAATTATATGTACCCTTATCATTCTGTTAGTTTAAACGTTTATCTCAGTGGGTAAGTCTGGTGAGCAAATTGGCCTGAGTGGGTTTGTTTTCTGGTTTCTTTCAGGTGCAATTGGAATTCAGCCATATTCTGTATGGAAGCCCTAAAGAACAACTAAATGATGTTATTTACCATTATATAGGACATTTTTTAGCAACCCATTTCATTTATGCAGGTAAAGGTGACGTCAGTAGGTATCTCAATGTGTGGTTATAACGTCTTTAAGTCACGAGTACGTGAGAAGAGGTCTGAGAGTAAGAATGCCTCCTTGTCTTCATGTCAGTAGCTTTAATCTAGGGATGACAATGAAGGGAAAGAGAAGAGGAATTAACGTGAATTAAGGACCACTAATAAGCCAAACATTTTCACATTTTATGGTCTATGTACTCCTAACAAAGCCATATTATCATCCCTCGTTTTAGTTAAAGACTCTGAGGCTCAAGGAGGTCAAGTCACTCGCCCAAGGTCCTACAGGTAGGAAATGGCAGAGCGGAGGCTGACTTTAGGTGTATCTGACTGTGAAGACTGCTGTCTGTCCACTGGAAACTGTTACCTCTGCCTGAATGCAAGGGGTTTATTTTTGGTAAAAACGGGCTATATAACAGAGGTTTGGGTTGGGCAGTTGGTGAACTTGAGAACAAGTCTTGAGAGAAACTCAGGCCCAGAGCCTCTCTCTTCTCTCCTCACCCACCCTTGTGTAGATCTCTCTGGGCCTGTCCTTTTCTCTCTCTCAAGCTCTAGTCACTGGAGAGGATTAACAGTATCACTGAATAGATAAGCTAAGTTCTGTGGGCAAGAAATGCCCATCAAAAACCTATAATTTCAAGATAAAAAAGACTCATTTTAAAAATTTTATTTATTTTTTTAATTGACATGTATTGATTGTACATATTTATGGGGTAGAGAGTTGTATTTTAACACATGTATACAATGTGTGATGATCGAATCAGGGTAGTTAGCATATTCATTATCACAAAAACTTTATCATTTCTTTGTGATAAGAACATTTGATCTCCTCTCTTCCAGCCATTTGAGAACATATGATAAATTATGGTTAATTATAGATGCCTAACATTACTGTACACTGCTAGAACTTATTTTTCCTATCTAGCTATAATTTTGTGTCCATTAATCAACCTCTCCCTATCCCCCTCCCCCTCATCTTCCCAGCTTATAGCACCCACAATTCTACTCTGTACTTCTAAAAGTTCGATTTTTTTTTTTTTTAGTTCCCACATATGAGTGAGAATATGCAGTATTTATCTTTCTGTGCCTGATTTCCTTCACTTAACATAATGTCTCCCAGTCTCATCTGTGTTGCCACAAATGACAGGATTTCATTCTTTTCTGTGGCCAAGTAGTATTCCATTATGTATATATACCACATTTTCTTTACTCTCATCTGTCAATGGACACCTAGGTTGATTCCATACCTTGGCTATTGTGAGTAATGCTGCAGTAAACATGGGGATGCAGAGATCCCTTTGGTATGCTAATTTCCTTTCCTTTGGATAAATACTTAGCAGTGCAAGTGCTGGATCATACGGTAGTTCTATTTTTAGTTTTTGGAGGAAACTTCATGCAGTTTTCCATAATGGCTGTACTAATTTACAGTCCCACCAACAGTGTATAAGAGTTCCCCTTTCTCCACATCCTCTCCAGTATTTGTTATTTTTTGTCTTTTTGATAATAGCCAGTCTAACTAGAGTGAGATGGTATCTCATTGTGGTTTTGATTTGCATTTCTTTGACAACTAATGATGACAAGCAATTTTTCATTTGCTTGTTGGCCATTGTTATATCTTCTTTTGAGAGATGTCTACTCAGGTCATCTGCCCATTTTTTAATCATATTATTTGTTTGTTCTACTGTTGAGTTGCCTAAGTTTCTTGTATATTCTGGATATTAATCCCCTCATCTGTTTTTGAAGGTAGTGACTCTTGACCCAAAAAGAGTCAGTTTGCACAGCATGCTTTGGCACATATCTTCCTGGGCAAAAATCAAACACAAAAACAACAAAATCCAAAACAACAACAACATCAATAATAACAACAAAACCTTTAAGACATCTTTGTAAAACTGGGCATCTGTAGAGACCTACATAGTGGATGAAAAGAAGACACCACTTACTGTTGGAGAAAATAGTTGAAGACCAGGCAGGGCGATAAGTGACGTCACATGGATCTGGGACTCTGCAAAATGGCTCACCTCCTAAAGCCCAGGACAGGGTGTGGTCATGAGAAGCAGGATGGGCAGTGTTTAGGGGCTACAGCTCCTAGGTTTGAATCATGGCTATCACACTTATGTCACTATGAGTGAAGACAAGTAACTGTGCCTCAGGTCTTTCTCTGTAAAACGGGAGTAATAAAGGCACCTACCTCCATTGAGGTATTCTGTCTAAGGCACTTGAAACAAGGCACATGCATATAGAAAGCACTGTGCCTGGGTTGGCTCTCAAACATGCTGCTGAACTTCCTTCTCAACTAGTCAGTAACAAATCCCTGGGGGGATCTGAGCTCTCATTATGATTCTACTTGTGACAATAATTAGGAAGAATCATTTACCAAAAATGCACTTAAAAATCCCATAGCAATTATTTTATCATCCACTATTTTGATGAATTCTTCAATGGTCAAGATCAAATACAAGTTGTAAGTACACATTTGTTTTCAGCACCTACCATCATATATGGTGAATTATCTGTGGCTTTCCAAAATATTGGTGAATTGTTGATTCACCCTGGATCTTCTGACAGCTCTTTAAATATTGGGATATTGGTACTTTAAAGTTCCATCACTGAATACAAATATAATTCAAAGTATTTCTCTCTTCTTCCCTCTGTCTCTCTGTCTCTCTGTCTCTCTCTCTCTCTCTCTCTGTCTTTCTCTCTCTCTCTCTCTCTCTCCCTCCTCCCTCTCTCCTGGCCATAAATCGTTACCTATTCACTGGATAAACAACATCTGAATTCCCCAGTGCTCAGCAGCCCACTGATTTCACTAAAAGGTTGTCTCATCCAGCTCTGAATATGGAGTCTGGTTTCTGAATGGCCAGCAAGATTTATTTTCCCTAGTGGTTGGAGCTGATATATTTTACCAAGGCAAATCCCCATGCAACAAAGGAATAAATACACAGGGAGGAATCATTTGCATAAAGTAAGTGAACGCCATCAATAAACCCCATTTATGTTGTTATCAGAGAACTAGCTCTGGGCCCTCATTCATCAGCAGACAGCCTCTCTGCCCTTTCTCACTTCAGTTCACACTGGATTGCGCTGCCTCACCAGCAGCCAATCTACCCTGAAATCAATGTCCTGGTTTCCCATCCAGAAGCTTTGACCTTCGTCAGCACCACATTTGTGGGGATGAGGAGGCCACGATTAGAGGTACTGCCTCACCCAGCACAGTGCAGTCAACTGCTAGCATGAGCTTGAGGATTGCTTCTTTTTGCTTAGTTTAGAGTCAGCAGGCAGGTGGTTTGAACAAAACATAGATCAAGCAGAGTTTAAATCTTGGCTCTTCCACTTATTGGCCGTGACAATGTGAGCAAAAGTTTTGACACATCTGAGCCTCAGTTTATGAATCTGTAAAATGAAGATAAACATCATTTACCTTATAGCTTCTTGTAAGGGTTAAAAGAGTCAGTATAAGTAGCATCTGGTATAACACCTGCCACGTGGCAGGTGCCAGTCAAATGCTTCTTACCTCGTTTTTCTTCTCTTCTTCCCTTTTCCCCCCTCTCCTCCTTCTTTTCTTTCTTTCTTCCCCTTTCCTTCCTCACATGTGATCTTCAGTTTTCTTCAGGGCTTCTTGTGTGATTCTAAGTTACAGCTTCAAGGGTTAATGTCACTTTTGGAACCTCAGATAAGGTTTTCTGGCTCCAGAAACCTAAACATTGACCTGAGCTTTTTCCACAAGGCTCTCCTCCTAGCCATGAGAAACTCCACAGTGAGAAGTCATTAGCAAAGCTTCTTAGGTCTCATCTTTTTCCAAAACTTATTGATCAATTTACCTTCACCTGAGGCTACTTGTCATCTCTTGGGCAAAATCACCAGCACTCAGAGAAGCTTGGCCTATTCAGTAGATGCTCAATAATCACTTGATAAATTGGATCTTTGATGGCCAAGCTCCAGGAGCTCAGGGAGTATGAGATCCAGATTCTGGGCACTAGGTGTTTTGTGAATCATGTTAATCACATACATCAACATCCCTGGTTCCAGAAAGACATTTAGGTGTTGGGTCAAGAGCTTGGGCTTTGAAATCCTAATGGCTGTGCTCTGTGTCCTGCAGCAAATTTCTTAACCTCTCTAAGCCCGACCTTTCCCATCTGTAAATGGATGATATAGGAAGGTGGTCTAGGAGAAAATCAGAAATGGCTTCCAAGGCCTTAGCACAGAGTCTATCTTATGGTAAAAGGAACAAATATTGGCTAGTTCTGATATGATCCAAAAGCTACCTGTTATGGGCTGAATTGTGTCCTCCCTCCTGCCCCTCTGCAGTTCATATGTTGAAGTCCTAACCCTCGGTACCTCAGAATGTGACTATATTTGCAGAGAATGTGACTATATTTGCAGAGTCTTTAAAGAGGTAAATGAGGTCATACAAGTGGGCTCTAAACCAGTATGACTGGTGTTCTTACAAGAAGAGATTTGGACAGACACTCAGAGGGAAGACCAGGTAAAGACACATAGAGAAGAGGGCCATCTATAAGCCGAGGAGAGAGGCCTCAGAAGAAATCAACTCTGCTGATCCCTTGATCTTGGATTTCTAGCCTCTAGAACTGTGAAACAATAAATTACTGTTGTGTAGCCACGGAGCCTGTAGCACTTCATTACAGCAACACTGGAAGACTGCTAGCCCACCCCATCCCCATCCCCAGACAGTTTCTCATTCAGCCCTGTGATCCTGAGGAGGACCTAGCACTCAGTATGGTCTCCATCAGTGATAGTGCGATCGAATTGAAACCAAATGTTCTGTTTTGGCCTTTCCTCCCATTTTTTTACTCCTCAGTGAACAACATCCCCAATCCACAGGCTGGCCATGTTTCAGACAAGGTTCCTGCTTCACCATATGGAAGCCCCTCATTGGCATCTTTTAAACACCAGTATCTTAATCCACTTTCTGTTTTCCTTGATTTCCCCTTTATTTCCTGGAGAATCGAGAGATCAGGGCTCTTGACTGTTTGCTCAATGATTTGGCCATCTGCCTTGTGTGATTTCTGGTTTGCCAGAAATCAGGACCTCATTGCTCCATCTGTCTTCTTGGATACTCACCTACTGCTTGGATGACCTAGTTTGTCACATGGGCCCCGAGTGCTCTCTGAGGTTCCATGGCTCTAGTGCCTTCTACAATTGAGAGTGTGACAAGCAAGAACATTCTGGTGTTGATTTGGGGAGGTGTTTATAGTTGGTATAGCTGTGTCCTGCCACTCACAGAGAGGTTGAGGCCCCATCAGGGTCAGTGCCTGAAAAGTCATGGGTCAGGCATTTTATTTGTTTCTCGGCAGCACCAACACTCTCATTCCTACACAGAGCCCTTCATTTTGTCTTCCTGGCTCTGACCCTAGACTTTTCTGTGGTTGCCAGAACCTACCAGATCATTCTAATAGATTGTTCTGCATTCCCAGAACACGATTTCTTGCTTCGTGTTTGTGACCCACCACTTGCCTCTACAGGAATTCATATGGGTTAGCTATAGTCCACCGAATCTCTGACCTATCAATGCCTGTAACTCAGAGATGGGTAAAGAAGGGCAGCACATGCTGACGAGCTCCAGCAGGAATTAAAACAGGATCACTTTGCTATTTCTTAGACATTGTGAGCCACTCAAACTTGCCTCTACCACGTAGCAAGATTGCCAGGATACATACCAAAGCATTGTAAGTGGCAGAGAAGAATTTATGTCATGGGATCTAAGAATCCCTAGGTGTCCTTGTTCTGTGATAGCTAAGCCATGTGTTCTGCATAACACCGGATTTCCTTCTGGTGCAGCATGCTCAGTGCTTTGTGCGAAAGTGGCTCATAAGGGCAAAGCAAGGAGTCAAGACTTGGGCACTGGAAATACATCTGGAGATATAAAAGCAGACAAGAGCCAGGAGAACATCTGGGAGTCAGAATGGAGGGTTGAAAGTAGGAACGTGTAACAAAAGGAGATGTGCAACCTGGACATGTTGTATTGACTTTCTGGGAAGTCGTTAATCATTTCTTGCCTCAGCCTTTTAAAAATAATAATAGTTTGGGCCAGCTGATCTCTAAATTCTATTTCTAGAATGCTAATCTGTTTTACTTATTAAGTACTTGTTAGTACTTAACAACATGTCACAGCATGTTAGCAGGCCGGCTAACAGATACAAAATACCAGCAACATGAAGTACTTGACATCCAAGACCAATTTCTCTTCGAGGAGGGAAAATTCTTTTGTGTATGTTTTCTGCAAAGGCCAGAGGAGGCCAAAATTCAGGTTTAAGGGCAGGCCTTGGAGAACACATTTAGGAGCAGAAGGTGACCCAGGCCTACTCATTTTATAGTACTGTAGTCACTTGAGAGCCATCGGACCTCACAATAGTAGGTCAGCAGTGCCTTTGAGCTTTGGGGCTGAATTGAACTTTGTCAAACCATGAATCACGGTTCTAGGATAATTTAAACATAGACGATGGCTACACATGGAGCTTTCTGCCCATAGAAGGACACAGTGGGGGACTGACTGTAGAGGAAACAAGAAATCTCTTTGAACCAGTCAGATGGAACATAGTGTTGTCACACAAGAAACAATGAGCCTTCAGCTCGGGACAGAGCAGTTACAACCCACCAGATCACTCCCGACTCCTGTGTTTGCTGGAGAGATTTTCCTTCCTAAGTAATTCTCCTTAATCCTCTCAGTGGCTCCAAAGTCTAAGGCAGAACATCATGCAAGACCAAAGTAGGGGAAACATTTGTCACCCACACTCTGACTATGGCCTTCCCAGCGCTTTTCAGTTTCAATCATGTATTGAGTTAGATAGATACATACTTTTCTCTCAGGACCAGCTACATAATTTGCTGGGCCCAATGCAAAGTGAAAATGGGTGACTCCTTGTTCAGAAGAGAATTCCAAGATGGCACCAGCACAGCATTAATGCAAGAACAGGTCCCTTCTGAGGGCTCTGTATGACTGTACAGGTTGCACGACCACAGAGGTGGCCCTGATCCTTTCTCCCAATCTTCTGCTCCTCTGCTTTTCTGCTAAAGATGCCTGTTCACTCAGGGTGCTGGTTTTAGTCTCTGAGTGGTTCAAAAAATCCACCCAAGCAACTTGTATACGTCATTCTTTCTCTTGTACCATCTTGTTAAGAACCACAGGCAATTTTATTGAAGTGAGAAAAGACATCAGAACAAATTTGACAATGTTTGTTGGTTCACGTTTTCCATAGAGAGGCATCCTCAAGGTGCTAAGAGCCTGCGAGATATACTAACTGTAAACCAGGGGTTATTAATGAGGGGTGAGCATCAGGATTCCCTGGGATGCGGTCTGTAAACCAGGTTTACATATGCTATTGAAAAGGCCTCTCAGGAAAACAGTGGTAAAGAACCACTTGAAAACGACTCCATTTATTTGTTATTTTGTATATCTTATAACCTGCTTTATCATTTTATTTTTGAGACATACTTATATATGTGTATACATGTGTCTGTGTACTCATGCATGCGACCCCACCCTTGGATGTTAGAGTCTTTTTTACATCTTTTTTTTTTTTTTTCCAGAGTGTTTTAAACTTTGCTTTGGCTTGCAAGTTCTGTGTGGTGATGATTATCCACTTTGACTCAGGGTGAATTTATTTGTGGCTGGATCTAGCAGAGGCCACAAACTAATTATTGCAACAACCAAGAAAAATAAAGGGAATGAGGAAATGCCACAAGTATTGACAATATTTATTGTAGCATATGGCTAATGTATAAAGAGGTAATAGAACGATGTATCTCAGGGGATCATTCAAAAGGAAAATTACTTAAATTAACTTTTCAAGCAAACCGAATTATGCATTATACCCCTCCTGTAATGCTATACAAAGTCAATGTTTGTGAAGAGTAGAACTGGGGGCTATAAATCACGCCTTTCAGAAGAACTGTTGTGTCTGCAGGGATTTTATTTCCCTCCCTTTTGCTTTTTTGGCTTTTAGATGAATGAAGAATTTTCTCAGCAAATTATTAATTACTCCTTCTTGCCTATAGAACTGAGTTCACTGTAGTTATGTAGGAGTCAATGGTATTCAAACTGAAGCTTTTGATGAAGTAATCGGCTGCTTCTGGGGCCTCTTTCAGCTGCCCTGGGCGTGCTTCACATGTAAACGACTGCCAAATGGATTCTTTCGACATTCCAGCCAATTAAAATACATTTAAAGTGCAGCTGGTGGAGAGGCAAGCCATGCGATTGTGCAGAGAACTTCAGGGCAGTGAGACAAAAAACAAACTTTGCGGAACCCAGCTCGGACAGCCCAGCAAGGCATTCAGGGGGCAGTGGATAAAGTCCTAAAAAGAGGCTATCTTTAGCTCCCGACAGAATCAGAGATGACACTTTGAGCACCACCTTAAAAGACACAAAAGAAGTAAGCATGTTTGTTAGGGTGTCAGTTTTCTCTTCTTGCCTCTTGAAACTCCGTGTGTTGGCTGGTTTCCCAATGTGGTGCTGCATACAAATATTGACAGAACACAGTGGTGTTTGTTAAACCCGGCTTGGGGAAGCCAGTGATTAAAACTCTTGAAGGAAGATCCGAAAACCCCAGGAACTCTCCTCAATAGCGTTAGAACATTGATCGATGAAAGAGAAAGCGATGAGTGGGCTAAAGGGAAACATTCAACGTCCCTGTCTGCTGTGCCTTTTCGGTAAGGACAGAATTTTCTTTTCTTCTCTCTTTCTTTTTTTTCCCCTTGAATGTCGGTGTTTTGTGTAGAGGAGAGCGCCCGATGTATTCAGCGCTCTGATCTAGAGCTCTGATTTGCCGAGCACAGGGTTTGCCTGTGATTTTTCTGGAGGATGTGAAGGGATCACACTCACTGTGTAAATAGACACAAGGTATTGCCCAGCACGTGGAATCTGGGAGTGCGTTTGCAGAATTCAGGACGGGACGTTTAAAAATATTTGCCTCTGTTGATCTATTATCCCAGTACTTGCTGCTGCATGTCCAGGTGTCTAGAGATTGACAGCAAATAGATTCCTCCTTGGAAACAATAATTAAGATTCACATGCCTGATTAATTTTTGTTTTCATTTTAAATGTCTGGTTCATTCTGCTGCCAGTCTCCCACCTATGCATGTGAATAGTGTTGTTGTTTTTTCTCCCAGGTTAATATAAAATCAGACCCAAGCATCCTGGTTTACTAAAGCAAAGCCAAAATGTTTGGAAATGCTTTGCTTTAATCTGACTTTCATTGGGGAATTGGGAGTTCATTTGGAATCACCCTTTCTATTCTTATACATTAAGCAAGCAGGTGCACTATCTCTGTGGTGTTGGAAGCTTAATAAAAACCTAGCTCTGTGGGTCATACTCTGATGCCCATCTTAAATTCCTGAGAGTGCTAAGTGAGAGGATGGCTGAGTGGGGGCATTGATTCCTACCCATCAATTGACCAACGAAAGATGTACAAAGTTCCTGATTGTTTCCTATCTTAGCTTGTCACGGTAGGCCCTTTCTGGCTTCAATTTTGTTCATTGCAGACAAAAAATCTTGCACATTTCATGGTGAAGGATCACATTGCAACGTCCTGAGCTCAGTTAAATGCGCTTTATTAATCTTTAATGTGCCAGTAGCTCTGAGGCTATGCCAAGCTGAGACTTTCCAAAATTCTCTAAGCTACCTGCTGCCAAGATAAACGGTGGTAGGCCCAGAAGGGATATTTTAAGGAAACTTGCAACAGCAAAGTTTTACCCATTGAGTTTGTCATGAGTCAATGAAAGAAATCTTAAATAAAAGAGATTTTAGAAAGAACTGCCTCAGCTCTCTGCCTTCTGTGCGAGAGACCTGCTGGGGAGAGTCCACCTCCTCACACACACAGTGGTCTATGCCCCAGGTGGGGGAGAGCGTAGGCATTCTACTGTGTGCACGGTGGGCTGTGTTTACGAACTGGGTGCTGTGTGAATGGAGACGTGTGCGAATGCAGAAAGCTTCCCTGCCTGTGGCAGGGCATGAACCCAGAGAAAAACAAAGCCACACATGTGGCATGCTGTCTGTCCAACACCATCAATTCAGACATACCAGAAGAGCCAGAGATGGGTGATGGCCCCAGAAGTCCATCTGGACAAAAGTGCAAGAGACAGAAGACAAACGGGATGGTGTACCTGAGACGACCAAGCAGTGGTGACTTCATGACTCGGAGAACGATGTGGACCTATGTGTGACTGGCCAGGTCCTGGAGAAAGTAAGGCTATGACCTCTTACAGCATGGGGTGCTCATCAGGCTAATTCAGGGCAAATGGTGTCATCATCATTCCTTGGGGGATGCAGAGAAGAGGCAAAAGGGACTCTGCCTTAGGACACAGGTCCTGTGAGTGGGGACTTCACCTGCCAGGACTGCTATGAGGGGAGCACCAAATTGGAGCCAGGGGGAGCTCCAAGGTCCTTTCTGACATAGAGTCAATGATGCAAAGACTTTACAAATACACACAGGTGATAATGCAGTTGGGTTGAGAGTAAGGGATGGCCCCAATTGGGCAGGTGGTTTTATTGCCTTTAGAGTCAAGCTTGATCTCCTTCCTGTGGCTTAGAACGGGGGTTGACAAACTACAGATCACAGGCCAAAATCTGCTCACTGTGTGTTTTTGTAAATAAAGTTTTACTAGAACACAGCCAGCCCCTCTGTTTATATATTGTGTATGGCTGCGTTTGTGGTACCACAGCAGGGGTGGGTAGTGACAGCAGAGACCCTACGGCTCCACAAAGCCTGAAACAGACACTATCTGGCCTTTTACAAGAGAAGTCTGAGATCCTAGACATATAGCACAATGCTTCTCAAACTATCTGGGGTGAAGGACCAGTTTTGTTTTGTTTTTTAATTTCTAATCTATTATGGACTGATAGTTTTATAAAATCTGATGAAAATATTGCTTGAATGTTGTAGCAATGTGAAATTGCTATAAAATTTCTGAATACTTATTTTTTGTACTTATCTCATCATGGGTCAGCAATAAGTAATTTGCAGACTACCTATTAGACACCTGTCCAAGGACCACACTTTGAGGAGCTCTGGCACCTGCTTGGTTTTCCAGCCTCATCTTGGGCCATCTGTCCTGTATCTTCAAAGATGCTGTTCTCCTCTTTGAGGAGTGAGTACAATGAACTCTTCCCCACTTTTGGGACTTTGCTGCTGCTGTTTGCTCTACTGGAAGTATCTTTCCTTAACTCTTCACTTAGCTCCTTCTTTCCTTTAGTTCTTCCATGAAATTCACTTAGTCAAGGAATCCTTTTGACCATTCCATCTGAAAAATTTTCCATCCTCTAACTTCACTCTTTCTTCATAGCATTTATTGCAATCAATACTTCTCTTGTTTATTTATTTATCTTTTTATTATTTGTTACTCTGTATTGCATAGGGTTCAGTAAAAGATAACAGAATCCATTTCAGCTGGTTTAAGCAGAAAGGGATTTCGTACTGGTTTTAGGCAGCATATAAAATCTCATAGAAAAAAGTGGAGAAGCAAGCAGGTAGAACTTCTGAGAGTGATGCTCAGAGCAATAGGACTGAATTCACCACTAGGTCTCTGTGACTATTACAAAGCTGAGAATCAGAAAGCTGATGCCACCACGGCTAGCTCCAGGGTCACTCTGCCTTTGCTGTCATCTCCTTCACCAAAACAAGCATCTCTGTTTCTTGAAACACAGGAAGATAGAGACAGGATACTGGGGCCTTTGCTACAGATGTTGCAGAATACCCAACACCTCTGGAAGAAATGGCAGAATCACAGCACCTACCTCTTGATCTTCACTCTAACTTTCAAATCCCACTAATGGGGGTCTTCTGGGTGAAATATAGATCACAATGGAATTTGGGCTGTGAGAGTCAGGAAAATGTCTGACTTAAAATCGTAAAGTCTTAGGATCTTTAGTCTCTAACATTGGAGCAGAGTTACCAGATTCTGCCTCCATTCCCTATTGAAGGTAATCTCCATGAAGGTAAGGCCCTTCCTTGTGTGCCCATTCATCACCATACACCAGTGCTAAGATTTGTGCCTGGCACATGTAATATGCACAGTCAATGTTGATGATATGAATGCATGCACGAATGAATGACATGTTCCTTGGAAGTCTGTCATTTATAGGAGGTTAGTACATGGCACCCACGAGGGAGATTTCTATATAATAGTCAGTGTCGAAAAGTTTCTATGGTGGGAAATGGGAGACTAATCATAGGCAATAGTCTCCTTTGAAACATACCTTGTTTTTCAAAATTGAAACATATTCTTGTAGCTACAGTTAGTCAGTCGGCTCAAGGATGGGGTTATTCAGGTTACCACCCAACACTATAATTTACTGAGGGCTTATTATGAGCCCTGCACTACACTAAATGCTATGCATGCATTATTCCATTTAATCTGCACAAAATCCCAATGAAGTAGGCATTATTCCTAATTACAGAGAGGAAGTGGAGGGTTTGTGTGGTAAAGTGGTTTCCCCAAGTCACAGAGCTGGTGAGTGGTAGAGCCAGGTTTAATCTCATGACTTTCGAAAGCTAAATTTGAGCTCTTAACCTCCAGTTATAATCCCACATATGATTTATCTTTCTGGTTTGTGTCCATTCACCTAAGACTTTCCTGTTTTGTTTTCATCCTTCTGGCTGGTTACTCTTACATTAATTTATTTTGGGCCTTAGCAAGGTGCATTCTAGTCGTCTAGACTGAGATATCAGTAAAGAGCCCAGGTCATCATTGCTGAACATTGCTGAATGTCAGCAATGAATCTTGGGTCTATAGATGAAGGTATAGAAGGGGTAGGAGAAAACTAAATCTGATTAAGAATATCAAAAAGTTACACTTAAGACAAAAATCCTAAATGATAAAATATTTCTCTTATAATTGGACAACCCTCTACCCTCAGCCTATATGTCTGATTAAAAATTTCAAGACTTTGGGTTCTATTTGGTTGAAATTTTACTCCACATTATCTCTGTTAAACAAGTGATGTTTAGTAATAATAATGACTTGTCATTTGATAACAGAAAATAAGTTAAAAATTATTTTTACATTTTAAGTTTGAAACAACTCAAAAAGATTCCAGTGAAGAAAGATCCCTGGCAAGGGATTGGGTACCCAAGAACTATTACTTGACAGCACTGTACATGAAGAGATAAACCACTTAAAGTCCTGTTCCTAGTGCCTAAATAATGCTAAGGGGAAAGAGAGGTATTTCTGAAATAGTGGAGTAAAGACCTCTGAAAGTCTACTCCTCTGTAAAAGCAAGGAAACACTGACAAAAATGGTCAAAATAGGTGTTTTTAGAACACAGGAAATTGAACAAAGGCTTGCAACAATCTGAGGATTGTTTATGGGGGAAATCGGCTGAGTCACAGTAAGAACAGTGAGTTTTGTGGCATTTAACTTGCCCTGTTTCCATTCCCCTCCCCTGTTTGAAAATTAATAATTTTGTAATCCCGGTAGCAGTGAAAACTGCAGCCTGGTATACACTGGAAGGGATCAAGCCTCATTCCCAGGAAATTGTCATGATTTGACCTATCAGTTCCCTGGAAACCCCCTCTCTCAGGTCTTGTCTTTATCTGACCTGACTTGTAACTCATTAATTGCAAAGACCCCTTTCCCCGGGACACTCGTCATCAAGCTTACCAATATACCCATATGGGAGTCTGAGAAGGAGAGACAGTAAGGAGCAGAAAGAATATTTGAAGAAATAATGGCTAAAACATCCCACATTTGATGAAAGAAGTGAATCTACATATTTAAGAAGTTCAGTGAACTCCAAGGAGGATAAAATCAATGCAAAGAAATATTATTCAACTGGAATGTATAAAGAACTCTCATAACCCAACCATAAAAGGACAAGTAACCCAATTAAAAATGGGCAAAGGATTCAAATAGTCATTTATCTGAAGAAAATATACTAATGGCCAATAAGTATTGTGAAAATATGCTTAAATTAGTGAAACACAAATCAAAATTAAGTAAGATACCACTTTGCCTCTACTAAGATGACTATAATAAAAAAAGATAGACAATAGCAAATGTTGGCAGGGATGTGGAGAAATTAGAACCCTCATGCAATGCTGGTAGGAATGTAAAATGGTGCTCCTACTTTTGAAACAGTTTGGTAATTCCTCGAAATGCTAAACAGAGTGTTCCCATATAATCCAGCAATTCCACTTCTAGGTACAGACCCAAGAGAATCATAAATATATGTCCATGCAAAAGCTTGTACATGAATGTTTATAGCAGCATTACCCATACATGCTAAGAAGTGAAAAGAATCCAAATATCTATCAGTTGATGAATAGACAGACAAATGTGGTAGATCCATCCAATGGAATATTATCCAGCCATATAAGGAAATGAAGTACTAATTCATGCTACCACATGGCTGAACCTTGAAAACATTATGCTAAGTGAAAGAAGCCAGACTCGAACAGCCACATATTGAACGATTCTTTCCAGAATAAGCAAATGTACAGAAACAGAAAGTAGATTAGTGGTAGCTAGCAGCTGGGAAAAAGAGCTATTGGGGAGTGACTGGCAATGGGTGTGAGGTTTCTTTTGGGGGGGGATAAAATATTCTGGAATTCAATAGTGGTAATAGTTGCACAACTCTGTGAATATACTAAAAACTACTGAATTGTGCTCTTTGAGAAGAAAAGTTTGTTACCTGTGAATTATATCTCAATAAATGTGTGTGTGTGTGTGTGTGTGTGTGTGTGTGTGGTTTTTTTTTGTTTGTTTGTTTGTTTTAATGCTAAGGGAAGAAATCAGAGTAATTTGACACGTCAGAGTCAGGTCCACCTTACCAATTTTTGAACATGAAGCAAGAGTGCAAATAGAGGTCCGCATGTCATATATTAAATATTTTAAAATTGTGAATCAAGCAAGCAACATTTTAAATAGGTTCTATTCTCCTGCTTTTGAAGCAAGTTTGTCCTGTTGGCAAGGGCTTTAGCAAGACTCTGCAGCCCTGTCAAGGTTTGAGCAGAAGCAGCCTGGGGATAGCGGTTAGTAAGCTGTGACGATGATCCTTCCAGAGATTCAGGAGGAAACAAAACAGTGTCATGGGCATGGAGTGGGTGTGACAGATACCTCAGATGTTCTAAAAGCTGGATCAGCAGAGATGGATGTGGAAGGGGAAGGAGGGAAGAGAGGAATGAGAGAGAGAGGCTGGCTGACCTTCAGAGCTTCCACGACTCGGGATGATGTTGTCCAGGCCTAGTTTCAGGAGTCAGCGCTGCCACAGCATCTCCAGGAAATGGCCCCACACTTGAGCTTCATTCTCGTTTCATTGGTCTCACTGGGATTTAGCATTCCTAAGAGAAGCAGATATTAGTACAATAGGTAATTGGACTTAGTCCGTGGAAAATGGGAATGTAAGAGGTTGAATGAATTAATCAGGTTTTTAATCTTAAATTAGCAGCAGTCACATATTTCAAAAAACCGTGATAAAGAGCTAGGTTTTGGCCAGATTTTAAGGGAGGTAAAGATTGCATGCCTCTCCATTTCAGTTCTACCAAAATGTTCATATCCTTCCTCTTTTGTCCTGGCTTTTAGGAATTCTACAGCAGGATTGACTGTCACCTCCCTCTGTGACTTGTAGTTCATGCTCTTTTATATCTTTTTCCACATCCTGTTATAATACTCTGCTTAATTATGAGACAGGTTGCTATGAAGTAATCAATCTCCTAATTTGATGATGGTAGTGTCAATTTGTGTGGCTTTTATGTAAAGCATTTTAGCTGTATGTGTTAGAGTATTTTAATCTATTCTATTCTAATTTAATCTATTGAAAGGAATGATATGTTATATGAACAAATATCTTATAAAAATATTCATTACAATAATATTTTTAATGGTGAAATATGGAAAACCACTACTCTTCAGTAGGCGAATTGTCAAATAAATTAGAGACTGGAGAGAGCACTTATAAATCAACAGGGAAAAAATTACTAACCCCACAGAAAATGGTTGAAGGAAATGAGATGCCACCCACCAAGAAGAAATATAAATAGCGAAGAAGCATCTGAACAGATGTTCAATCTCGTTAGAAATTACAAGAATGCAAAGGGAAATAATGAAATATTATTATTTCACCTATTACTAGCAAAGATTAAACTGCCACCATTTTTTAATTTTTCCATGGATGAGGAATCAAAATCAGGCATTCTCATTTACCCTTGGTGGAGACATAATTGGAACAAATTTGGGGGAAGCAATTTGGAGAGGGGAAGAGCATACTTTTGACTCAGAAATATACTTCCAAGAATGTATCTTAAAGAAATAATCAGCAAGTCTACATAGAATATGCATAAAGATGGTTATCACAGTAATACGTATGATAGTGAAAACTGAAAGTAATCAAAAGTTTATCAATAGGTGATTATTAAATAAATTATAATACAGTTAGATGGTGGAATAACATATAGCCAGTTCTAGTTATCAGTGGGAACTGAATCTCGGTTTATTAATTTTGTATCCAGTGGTTTTTCTTTACCGTGTCATTCTATTCTTCTCCCAGAAGCTTACATGCTTATGAGATAGTCCCAGGATTGAAGTGTGATCCATGTCTAACAAAGCACCAGTGAGCACAAAGAAAGGAAGATTCTAGATAAAGAAAGGACTATGGTAAGGCATAGCAGGGGATAGGGACAGGGGTGGGAAGGAGGTGGGTAGTGTCTCAAATTCAAATAGCTGCAAAAGCCATACAGGTGAAATAAATAGTGGAAGCCTGCCATGAGGGAGAAAACAAAATCAACTGCATGATGGTAAACAGAACTGCCACTGAAGCTCATTGTGTTAGCACAGCAGGAATTCATGAAGATGTGATTGAACTGGCGAGCAGGTCCTGTTAAATGTCTGATGGCTGTACCTATTACTTAGCACCAGCAATTGCTGAGTTTTTATTTTTTTTTAATCATTCAAAAGAAGCTATAAATTTGTTTTTTAGGCAAAAATTCCCCATTTTAAATGCTAGTATTAATTTTTAAAAAAACATTCTGTAGGCTGACTAAAATACATCTGAAGGCCAGCAAAGCCCCTCAAGCTGCTGGTTTATGATTTCTGGGGCATATTCTATGGGTTTACTAGGCATTTAACTGATCAAATTCAATTTCCCCTTCCTGGAAGTCTTAATTACACCATGATGATCCTTGACATTTGTCCTTACACATTTAGAAAAACATCCTGCTTTCATCTTCTTTACACCCACTTAAAGCTGCCACCATCCCACCTTCCCAGTTCTTTTTCACACTCACTCTAAGAGATCCTGCTCAAGAGGACATCCCCAAGTGTAACCTCAGAACAGTCTGTAAACGCTACTGGTAGTGAGCACTGAGGAATGGCCCCCAGGGCTCAGGAAAGATGTGCTTTAATTGTTACATTTCTGACTTTAATTATTGTCTAGACTAGAATTTTTTGCAAGCCTGTAAATGTACGGGTGGTGGCTTAGTGATACAAATCACTCAGCTTTTTTTCACCAAGGAGGAATCCAACCAGAAGGTGCCAGGAAAGTAATTTAAAAGGCATATGAGCAATGGTTCAAATGTCCATACTAAATCTGCAAACCAGATTAAACTTTTGACTACTGCCTGAATTGAAACTGACAGAGGTGTACCCCCTCCTCATTTCACAGGGAGGTCACATCAAAGGCAAAATGTCCATAAATCTTACTCACACACAGCGTTTAGTCCAGCATATGTTCTGATACATCTTTGGGGTCATCCTGACTTTGGAGCTAACTCTCTTCATAAACCATCTTTGAGCTGATTAGAATGTTTTTAATAATAATTCTTAGTAGAAAGTTTGGAAAATACCACAAAGTATATGGAAAAGAATTTTTATTTTTTTTTTATTTTTTTTTATTTATTTTTTATTTTATTTTATTTTTATTTTTATTTTTATTTTTTTATTTTTTAAATTTTATTTTGTCGATATACATTGTAGCTGATTAATGCTCCCCATCACCAAAGGAAAAGAATTTTTAAAATTACATATAAACCCATCACTCAGAGATGCTTAGTGTTATAATTCTTGCATATACTCTTCAAATCTTTTTGCTATGCTTTTATGAAAAACAGATAAGCAAGTGAATGAAAAGAAAAAGCCATAGAGCAAACAAGCTCTTGGCTTTCTATGAAAAATTTGAATATCAAAAATTAAACTTTTGTGGTAAATTCATTCTACCTACACAAGCAGTAAGAAAAAAATACTGAGAGGTGAGGCCACAAGAAAGTCAGAATTCAACTGGTAAGAGGGGAGAATGAGCAACATTTTAAGTGCCTTATGACTGAAGGGATAAAGGCTAGGTAGGACAGAATCATTTGGACCATTAAAATATAGTGATAACAGGTGACATTACAGGTGAGGCACCTACAGACCCAACTTAAAGCTCCTGTGTGAAATATAGTCTTACGAAGTAATACATCAAGTCCAATGGCTTTGGGTAAGAGGAATCAACCACCTTGCATTAGTCACTGTATCTCCAGTACTTACAGCTTAAATCAGTTGTCATCAATAAAGCACTGAGATCTAAAATATTTTGGGGAGAACAAAACTGTGGGTTCTAGAACCAGGAAAGGGGGAGGAGGAGTGGGAATCCCAAGAAATGGATTATTATGGATTAACACAAAACAGCTAGTCAGGAAAAATAAGTTCTATGGACACAGTTGAGGTAGGCACCTATAATTAGCAATTACTTGCTGCATGTTATCAAATGACAAGAAGAGCAGAGACCGAATGTCCTCACCACAGAGAAATGATTACATTTTATCATGATGGATATGCTAATTATGCTGACTGGATCATTGCACATCATATAGGTCTGGATACTCAACTCTGCACCCCACAGAGTTGAAAATGTGAAATATGTATAATCAATTACATTTTAATAAAAAAATAAAATATTTTGGGCACTTACTACATGAGGAGCTTGTATGTGTGTATTTGTATAATGTACAAGTACTTATAAATATTTAAAATGTATGTATGTATGCAAGTGATGTATACATTTTATACATGTTCACCATTATGTATACATCTCATTTAAATTTTTAATAATTTTATTGAGGTATCAGTCATATATCATTGAAAGTATATAATTGAGTGGTTTTAGCATATTCACAGAGTTGTGCAACTATTACCGCCCTATAGTTGTATAACATTTTTAGAACCCCAAAAGAGAATCCTGTGCACATTAGCAGTCACTCCCATTCTTCCACACCCCCCAGTATATTCTAGATACTAGACCCTTACCAAATATATGATTTGCAAATATATTTTCCAATCCTATAGCTTGTCTTTTCACTTTCTTTATGGCGTTCTTTGACACAAAATTTAAAAAATTTTTTCTCTTTTTTTTCCCCAGACCAGAAGTTCTACAATTTCTAATTTTGATTAAGTCCAATTTATCTATTTTTTTCTTCTGTTGCTTGTGCTTTTGTTATTTCTAAAAATCCTTTGCTTAATCCAAGTTCATGAAGACTTACTCCCATGTTTCTTCTAAGAGTTTTACAGTTTTAGCTCTTACATTTACATCTGTGATGCATTTTGAGGAAATTTTCGTATATGGCATGAGGAAGTAGGGGTCCACCTTCATTTTTTTGCATGTGGATATCCAATTATTCTAGCACCATTTGTTGAAAAAACTATTATCTCAATATAATGTCTCATTTAATTTTCACAAAAGTACAATGACATAGAAATTATTATTCCTGTTTGCAAATGGGGAAACTGAGGCTAGGGGAGGTTAAGTGACTTGCCTCTGGCCCTGAAAAATTCTAACATAAGAAATAGAATTTAATTATTTCTACAATACCAAAATTAATATGGACTATATGCTGGGTCATGGTAACAGACACAAAAAAGGCATTATCATTTGATGCATTTAAACTTTTTTCAATTAAATATATTCAACCTGAGGAACTATTGGTGTCAAGAGAATAAGCACAGTTCTTAGTCTTAAAAAGCTCTTAACATTACAGTAGAAACCTATAAAGGTCTCCTATAAGTAGGAAGGCCTTAAAAGTCAGATTTTCAGTGGAAAAGCAACAGTAATCAGCTTAAGGAGCCATAGTCAGGGACTCAGACAATCAGAAGGAGACTGGACAATCAGCAAACAGACTGGACCAAAAGCAAGTCCAGGATCTCAGAAGCAGGAGTCACAGGGACTATCTTTGGACAAAGGCCGTAAGGCCAGGACATCACAGCTATTGCAGAATCCCACTGCAGACACCGTGAGTGAGCCTACTTGTCCCTAAGTCTTTGCATAGATAGGTCTGGGTTCAGAAACAGATGAGTATGTCTGACTGGCCAAGCCTGAGTTGCATTCCTATGTTCCATATCACACACAATGAAGAATCCTTCCAAATAATAAGGGAGTGGACGCTGGAAATACCTAGGACAGAAGAGACACCCCTTCCCCCCCCGCCCCCCGCTACTCCAATTGCTTTCTTTGTATGGTGAGTTAAGGTCAAATGGTTTCTGTCTTAGTTTTTAATCCTCTCAATATTTCACATGCCCTGTTCTTCTAATGAGATCATGATCTCCTTGTGGTTAGGAACTGTATTTTACACATCCCTACTTTGCAGCACTCATTGCACCTTGAATACAGGCTTACGGGATGTTTTTTCAAATTGCTGGATACCCCAGGGACCACAATCAATTCTTCATTACCCACATGTGGATTCTGTGCAGCTAATTTCTGACCTTAACTATGGTTTTCCCTCCCATTGGTTGGGGATGCCCAGAGAGCATTTACTCCCTCCAGTGCTAGTCTAATTCACATGGGAGGACGGGACGGTCAGAGACAGACAGACTCTCTTAGGTGAGAATGTGAATGGAGTCATAGCTTTAGGCTTGCCTGCACATTTCTATTAATATTGCCTTCATTTTGAACTTTTCAACTCTTTAAAGGTTGTTCTTTTTAGGGATTGTTTTATCCATCAGAACCATGTGGAGTTCTGGGTTCTTTCCCTTGTTTATTATCAGGGGCCGGAACTGGTTGTCTTTTCTGCTTTACTAACCCCCCGGGGGATGAATGGAATCCCCCAAATAGCTGAGCTCTGACTCAGAGCTTTGAGAACCTTTGCGCTCAGCCTCTCCTAGCTCCTGCCACCACTTCCACAGTTTACAAAGCCCTTAGGTCCAGTGATCAGCTCACCATAAAAGAATCTGCACAGTAACATCAGGTTCTTATTTTAATCATATACATTCAAGATGGAGGCTGCTAGACACCACAAGAATCATTAATTTGCTTGTCATGTCATGTTCATGTCATGTTCTGCTAAGGTTTTCTGGTCCTTGGAACTGCCAGCTGTAGTGTCTCTTGACTTTTCTGAGAAAGTAGATGTCCACCATTAGTGTTTTGATACATGAAGTTTTCCTAAAGAACAGGAGGAGAGGAGGCCAGAGGTAGGAAAGACAAATATGCATAGTTCTTACTTTGTAAAAAGTTTTCAAAGGCTGTATGCTAAAAGGGTATTTTCATCTAGGGCAGCAATTGTTATCACCGACTGAGTGAAAAAATACATTAAACGGGTTTCAATGATTCGGACTATCAACATGGTTCATTAGTGATTGGCTAGCATGAGTAACCAGCCGTCTCCCCTCCCTCCCAACACACAAAGGCAACCCTGGACCAGCAGCCCTGTTGCCAGTCTTGTTCCTAGTTACTGTGGAGCATGGAGAGGTGGGGGAGGGGAAGATGGCTAGGACACACAGTGAAGAATGTTGTGTTGATGTCACAGGAAAATATGGTCGTTTTGTGTTGGTAGTGGTGGCGATGGGAGAATTGGGTAGGAGAAACATCTTTTCTTTATTAGGATTTGAGTCTAAGGAAAAATAGAAGATATCTCCAATTGTGAAGTTTTAAGTAATATCCTTTTGTTCTTAGTGTCTGGGCTGATGGAGAGAGTCTCACAGTTGATGCATTTAATTTGGACTTGTATTGTTGAAAATAATTCTTTACTCCATTAAGATAAGGGCCTTTCAATGCCATCTCTGTCTAGACAGAAAGGGAACTCTGAGACAAGGGGAGTGTCTGTGGGGCCCTAGAGGGGGAGAGGATGGAAGTCTATCTTTATTGTTCCCCCATTAACATTTTAACATTTTAGACTTCTCTACTCTCTTCTAGAGGCTACTTTCCAGATCTCACGCACCAGAAAACTGTCTCCTGTCCCATTTTTCAGATTTGTTACATGGATCTTAATGAAAGGATTCCATAAATACTTATTGAGCACCTGCTGTGTGCCAGACCCACTACTGTAACAGCAAACCATAATAATAGCTACAGTATTACTGTTTATCATGTGCCAGGTGCTTTGTGTTTTTTACCTCATTTCCTCCTCAAATGATGGCTTTTTGCAAATGAGGCCATTGAGGCTCAGTGAGGTTGAATAATCTGTCCAAGGTCCAATACCTCAGTGGTAGAGTCAGGATTTGAACTCAGGTCTGTTTGACTATAGAACCCATAGCAGCATTTCTTCAGCTTTTAATGTGCTCTTTCGTCCTTCTACTTTTAAGGTGTATGTTGCCTTTGAACAAGTGGAGGGAGATACATCGAAACCTTTGAAAATTTGTGAGAATAAATATCTAACAGCAAATCTGACAGAGTGGAGTAAATCTAGCAATTGAGAGGTCCCCTGGGACAGCTATAATCTCAGAGCCTAGATTAATACTTTTGGTTCCTTCTGTTCACTATGGTCCCATCCCTCTGGCCTTGAATATACAGGCAGAGCCCCTCCAAGCCCTTTTGGCTCCATGTACCTTTCAGATCTCCATCTGCTCAACTGCCCATTAGAGCTATGTTGTCTCATACGTGGAATCTCTGAATTTCTGCTGCCAACATCTATCGCTACCAAGTTTCAGCAGCTGCTCCTAATTTTGGTAGCTGCAATTCTCCTTGTTAGAACAACTGTTTACATTACTCATTACCTTAAAGATGGCATTTAAGGTCCCTCCTCACATCTTTTGGGGTCATATTCCTCCCTGGTTTCTGAAGGGAGGGCAAGGTAGGGTTTCATACCCTGAAAAATCTGGATCGGTGAGACTCCCACTAAAGCCAACTCCAGAATCCATTGCAGACCTGTCCAGGATCACAATGGGTGTCTGAGGTAAAGTTGATGGTGAGTTATCAGAAACGGAGTGGAAAGTTCAGTCTCTCCTAACTATATGGGGCTCTGTTCTCTCTTGACATCCCACATTGCTCCCTGGTGCTAGTCTAGTGTTTCACTCTAATTTAGGACTATATCATAAAAGAGAAACTAAAACAGAAACAAATTCTTAATATGGACCCAGTGGCTTATATTGATTTAATATAATTTCACCTCTAGAAATAATGTAAACCCTGTGCTTACCTTGATTGACTACAGCAACACATTATGTCTAGATATTTGTATGGAAAGTTAGCAGAAAAGGAGGAGTGAATAATTTCACAGTTGTGTGAAATCACCTGTAAGGAAGGTGCTACATTTGGGAGAATATTTCTTCATATGATTGTCATGATCTCAGTAGCTGTGGAAATAAATAATTTCCTTATTTAGAAATGTGGGAGTTGACCCCAAGAGAGAACTGAATGATTGGGTGAGTGATGGTCTATGTCTGCCTACAGCTATAGTTCTCAGTTGAAGCAAGCTTTTGGTTGAATTGGAGTGGTTAACTCTAGAATTGCCAAGCCTCATGCTTTTGCTGTGTGATACAAGAGTCTGGCCCAAGACTCCAATAGAAGGTTATGGCACCTCTAGGGTATCAAAAACAGCCTAACTAGGAACTCTGCAATTTTAAAGAAGATGGAAAATATGGCAGGTGGTTCCTTCACCAATTACATGTATCAAATTATTCCTTATGGCTACTCAGCATCACTGAAGGACTCAAATACTCGTTCAGAAACTATTAAGTACCTACCATGTGCCTGATGTTGTGTTGTGCTTGGTACTGGAATGGTTTTGTTAATATGACACAGACACTGTCCCCCCAAACTTACAATCCAGTGGAGCATTAGGAAAAGATAAGGCATGAGCCACATTGGCTGAGAATCTACAGAAAGGATGCTGGTCAGGCACAGCTGAAGGGTGGGGCCTTTGGCGGCACAAACAGGAAATCATTGCTCCTGAGCCAGGACTGGGAAAGAGTTGGAAAGAGGTGCTACTATGAATTTAAATCAGCTTGACAATCCTGAGCTGAGAGATTTGAGGAATTTATTAAACTTTGGATATGATGTAGCAGAAAGAGTGCTAGACCAAAAGACCAAAGAACTTTAGCTCTAGTCACCACCAGAACCTCCTTCTCCCTCTACCCACCAACATTTCATCTTGGAAAAATTCTCAGAAAACACTTTGGGTCTTAGCCGTTGGTTAGGTAAAGTGGTGATAATAACATGATACTTCCTTGAGGGTGGAGGGCTGGACTACCTAAACTCCTGAAGTTTCTTTCAGCTCTCAAGTTTATGATCTTATAGTTTCTGCCTTTTTCCTGTAAATAAAGGCAACAGAAGGGCTGATTTCTGCAGAAGTGTGTTCTTTGCTGGGCTAATCACGGTTCCTGTTCCTAGACACCTAGACAACAGCTAACTGATCTATAGGATCTTGTCCTAGGTATTGCCAAGTTCATTTGACCAACTCTTTAAAATGTTTTTGCAGTTTTAGGAGAGAGATTATTGGCAAAAATTTTTGCCTGCTATTTACCCACCTGAATTTATTGGTGAATTAAAGGAGTTTTGTAATAAGATCATCTTTACGGGACCTATAAAATGAGTTTGGTAAAATGAGATAGACTTACGTTTATTTTTAAAAAATCCTCTGGTTTGTTTCATAATAGTGATAATGGGTTAACAAGTATCTATTGACTGCCCACCATGTTTGGAGAAGGAAACTGGTCTTCACTGTAGGGGAGCAAAGCAGTAGAAAGGAGTCTTTTTATTTTTAAGAACCTTACCATTTATTTGAAATGAAGCATACATCTGAGAACAATTATAGAGCAACTTGGCAATCTGTTCTTTAATATGCTTTGAATTGAAGGCACACGTTCCAATTGTTGGAGGAGTAAAGGAGAGGATATAGAAGAGAAGATTAAATGGAATCCTGAGTCTTGAAAGAGTGGATAAAATGCTTTTCTGAGGCATATTTTCCCTAATATTCAAATTCATTTAAAAGTCTTAAAATTGGAGTTGGATTCACAAGTTGCTGCTAGATAGTAAGGACAGGTCATCGACTGATCTCTATTACTGGGAACATTGGGTACACAAGAGCAAGTGGAAACTTCTGGCAAAGCCTGATGCAAACAGGATACTTTAAACTCATTACTGCTTGTGTTTATCCACGTCATTTCCCTGTGACTGACAAGGAGACAGGTTCAGAGAGGTAAGGGAAAATTTTACCCAGAGTCAGGTATGTCCCTAGTTCTACCTGGACAAAAAAAAAAAAATCTCATTGTGAGTGCTGACAAACAACACAAAGGCAATTAAGGCAGGTCGTCAGTTCACCTTTGTGTAGTCACCTGACTTGGTGATAAAATAATAATTGGCTGAAGTCACTATGCACTCCAGCTGCACTGGAAGCAACAGAGATTTAGACAGGCGATGGCTTCCAAGCCTGGGAGACAACCTGTCTGTGCTTCTTATTCCCCCAGTAGTTTTTATAAAGTTCTTTGGCCAGAGGGAAACTGCAGAGCAGCTTGAAAGCTATATAAAGCGAATGTGTAATGGTGTTGGCAATGTTCTGAAAGCAGCTACCAAGAATGCATACTACAGGGAGGAATGAAGAACCAGTTTCTGGCTGAAACTCGTTTTGAATGGAAAAGCTTTTCACGGACAAATTCTCCATCAATAAGTTGCTTCTTTCCGTTTAATTGTCATTGTCCATTATTTTATTTGTAAATCTTTCTCCATGTACTAACATGTATGTAACTACATGGAGAAGCAGTGGAAATTTATATTTGTGAGAATTATGTGTTCTCCTTTCTTATAGAGTGAATTTCTATCTGACTGAACACTGCACCTTCTCCTCTTGCTTGGGAGTATCACTTGTCATATTTAATATGTAATATGTACCTTACCTTTCCCGATTAAATTTTGAGAACCTGGTTTCCCAATTCTGTTTTTCCTAATTAAGAATTACATGGGTGAATCACAGTCCTTGTGTTTTAGGATATAAACATGAAAATGAAGCTTTATGTGCTTATCAGGTACCTTTCACAACTTTTGTAAAACGGTGAGTCACTAAGCCATTTCTGAGTAGTCTCTCGCAGACTTGTCAGAGCAAGAGACCATCTCCTTCGGGCCATGCGCTCCCACTCACTTACTCATTCTCCTGATTTCTGAAGATGTCTCTAGCAGTTGCTCCTGCCTGTGGGCCATAAACTCCTACAGATGGGAGGGAGATGCAGAGTTACTCTGAAGGGTGTGTAAATTCATACGAACCCCAAGCATTAAAAGGATAATATGTGGCATCTATATGTGTACTACTATTCTTCAAAAGTATATAGAAGTTTGTATAGTGTGTGTATACGTTTACAATGTGTCCTTATGTGTGTGTGTATATATAATGAATTAATGAATTACAATGTCCTTTTTAAATGTTACTGAATTTATAGTAGATTTTAATCACAATCTATTTTCTGAGTCAGAAAATGGTAAATGCACAAAATTTTCACATGAAACGGTTGTGAAAGTTTTGAGGTTAAAAAAAGTTTCATAACCAAATAGTATGGTTTTAGGTTCCACCTCAATCCAAAACTGTTTAAATGACCTATTCCTTTCACCACCTGGAGTATGAATTTACCAAACTTGATGGACTTATCTTCCTTTGCACTTTAAAACAAATTTTTTCCCAATATTTATATTTCACATTCTTTTTTTCTTTTTATTTCATTGAATCTACCAGAAATGTTTTGTTTATGGATTTTTGAATTGTCCCTGATGGAAAGAGAAATGAAGCTCATATTTTGTTACTTACTATGTTTGACTATTGGTTTTAGATAGAACTTGTTTACTGTTTGGTGGAAGTATTCTTATTTTGGATTCACTTTGAACTAGCAAAAATCAGGAGTAGATTTTGAATTTCAAAAGTGTATTTTTAGTATCTATATAGATGTATATGAACTTGTCTACTTGACCCAGTGTTATAGTAGGTTTAACCACAGCAAACCATTCTTGGCTTTGATTCCTTCTTCCCTTTTTAAAACTGCAGCACTGGATTTGTTACTCTTTTATTTAAGAATTCATAAGTAAGTTTGGATTATAGTTTTCCTTTTTTATTAGTTGCTAGTTCATCAAGTTTTGCTATTAGGTTTATGCCAGCTTCACAAAATTAATTTGAAAGGCTTTCATCTTTTCCATTTTAGAAACTCTTGATACAGATGAAGTAGTAATGCTCAGTGGTTGAACCCAAGGGTTTTGGGGACATACATAGACCTGAGTTCAAATCCTGGCCTGTTCATAAACTAGTTTTATCATGTTGGGCAAGTTATTTTCTAAGCATCAATTTCTATTTTATTTATTTTATTTTATTTTATTTTATTGCGGTAAGAACACTTTACATGAGATCTACCCTCTTAACAAATTGTTAAATATACAACACATTATTGTTGACTGTAGGTACAATGTTGTAGAGCAGATCTCTAGTGCTTATTCATCTTGCTTGACTGAAATTTCATGCCCTTTGATTAGTAACTCCCCTTTTCCCCTACCCGCAGGCCCTAGTAACCACCATTGCACTCTATGATTCTATGAATTTAGCTGCAAATATCTCATGTAAGTTTAATTGTGCAGTATTTGTCTTTCTGTGACTGGCTTATTTTACTTGGTATAATGTCCTCAAGGTTCATCCATGTTGTCACATATGGCATGATTTCCCTCTTTTTAAAGGCTGAACGGTATGTCATTGTATGTATGTGTCACTTTTTTTTTTCTTTAATCCATTCAATGGACATTTAGGTTGTTTCTACATCTTGCCTATTGTGAATAGTGCCACAATGAACATAGGAGTGCTAATATCTCTTCGTGATCCTGATTTCAACCAATTTGGATGAATACAAAGAAGTGGGATTACTGGATCATCTCATAGTACTATTTTTGATTTTTTGAGGAACCCATGATGTTTTTCACAGTGGCTTTATTGACATTTTCACCAACAGTTTACAAGTGTTTCAGTTTCTCCACATCCTTGCCAACATTTGTTATCTTTTATTTTTTAGAAATTTTTTTGATACTAGCCACCCTGAAAGGTAAGAGGTGATATCTCATTGTGATTGTGGTTTATATTTCTCTGATGATTAGGGATGTTGAGCATTTTTTCATATACCTGTTGGCCATTTGTATATCTTCTTTGTAGAAATGTCTATCTAGGTACTTAGCCCATTTTTTAATTGTTTTTGGGGTTTTTTGGTGGTTGCTATTGTTTTTAAACTGTTGAATTGTAGGAGGACCTTATATATTTTGGAGAGCAAACCCTTTCAGATTGATCATTTGCAAATATTTTCTCCCATTCGATAAGTTTCCTTTTCACTATGTTGATTGTTTTCTTTGCAGGAGCTTTTTAGTTTGATGTAGTCCCATTTGTTTATTTTTATTATTGTTGCCTGTGATTTTGGTGTCATATCCATGAAGTCATTGCCAAGACCAATGTCATGAAACTTCCTCTACGTTTTCTTTTAGGAGTTTTACAGTTTCAAGAGTTATATTTAAATCTTTAATCCATTTTAAGTTGATTTTTGTGTTTAATGTGAGATAAGGGTCCAATTTTATTCATCTGCCTATAGACATCCAGTTTTCCTAGCACCATTTGTTGAGGATACTATCCTTTCCCCATTGTGTATAAATGGCACATTTATCAAAGATCAGTTGACTTTATGTGCATGGATATATTTCTGGCTATTCTTTTTCACTGGACTATATGTCTGTCTTTATGTCAGTACCATACTGTTTTAATCACCGTAGCTTTGGAATATATTTTGAAATCAAAAATTGTGATGCCTCCAGCTTTGTTTTTCTTACTCAAGATTGATTTGACTATTCATGGTCTTTTGCCATTCCATATAAGTTTTAGAAATGGGCTTTCTATTTGTGTAAGAAAATGACATTGGAATTTTAATAATGATTGCATTGAATCTGTACATCACTTTGGGTAGTATGAACATTTTAACAGTATTGTTTCCCTATTCATAAACATGAGATATCTTTCCATTTGCTGTATCATATTTAATTTCTTTAATCAATGTTTTATATTTTCAGTATACAAATCTTTCACTTCCTTAGTTAGGTTCATTCCTAGGTATTTTATTCTTTTAGTACTATTGTAAATGGGATTGTTTTCCTAATTTCCTTCTCACATAGCTTGTTGTTAGTGTATAGAAATGCATCTTGTTTTTGTACATTGATTTTGTATCCTGTATCTCTACTGACTTAGTTTATTAGTTCTGACAGTTTTTATTTTTATGGAGTCTTTAGGCATTCCTATATATAAGATCATGTTGTCTGCAAAAAGGACAATTCTACTTTTTCTTTCCAATTTGAATGCCTTTTATTTATTTATTTATTTTCTTGCTCAATCGATCTGGCTAGGACTTCCAGTACTATGTTCTATTAAAGTTGCAAGAGTAGATATCCTTGGCCTTGTTCCTGATCTCAGAGGAAATGCTTTCAGTTTTTAACCATTGATTATGATGTTAGTGTGGGCTTTTCATATATGGCCTTTATTATATTGAGGTAATTTTTTTCTATTCCTAGTTTATTGAGAGTTTTTATCTTGAAGGCATGTTGAATTTTGTCAAAAGTTGTTTGTCTATCTATTGTGATGATCATGTAACTGTTAGTCTTTATTCTCTTAACTTGGTGTACCACATGAACTGATTTTAATATGCTAAACCATCCTTGCATTTCAGGAAAAACCTCCCACTTGGTCATGGTGTATGAGCCTTTTAATGTGTTGTTGGATTCAATTTGCTGGTATTTTGCTCAGGACTTTGCATCTATATTCATCAGTGATATTAGCCTGTAGTTTTCTTTTCTTGTGGTGTCTCTGTCTGGCTTTGGTATCAGGTTAATGCTGCTGCTGGCCTGATAAAACGAGTTTGGAAGTGTTCCCTTCACTTCAATTATTTGGAAGAGTTTGAGAAAAAAATTGGCATTAATTTTTCTTTAAAATTTGGTAGAATTCACCAGTACAGCCATCTGGTCCTAAATTTTTTTTTGTTGGCCGATTCAATCTATACTGGTTATAGGTCTGTTGAGACTATCTATTTCTTCATAATTTAGTGTTGCTAGGTTGAAAATTTCCAGGAATTTAGTGATTTCTTCTAGATTATCCAGTTTATTGGCATATAACTGTGCATAGTAGTCTCTTATGATCTTTTCTATATCTGTGGTGTAAGTTGTAACATCTCTGTTTTCATTTTTGATTTTATTTGAGTTGTCTCTCTTTGTTTCTTTGTTAGTATAGGTAAGAGTTTATCAATTTTTTGTCAATTTCAAAAAGAAAAAACCCAACTCTTAGTTTTGTTTATTTTTCTACTGATTTTCTATTTTCTATTTTGTTTATTTTTGCTCCAATTTTTATTTCCTCTTTTTTGCTAACTTTGACTTTGTTTTTATTTTTCTAGTTCCTTAAGGTATAAAGTTAGGTTTATTATTTGAGATCTTCTTTTTTAATGTAAGAATTTATTGCTTAAATTTCCTTCTTACTATTGCTTTTGCTGCATCCTATAAGCTTTGGTCTGTTTTTTTGTTTGTTTGTTTTCATTTGTCTTGAGGTAGTTTTAAATTTTGTTTTTGGATTATTCTTAGACCAAGTAGATGTTGAAGAGTGTGTTTTCTTTAATTTCCACATATTTTTGAATTTTTCACTTTTCCTTCTATCGATTACTAGTTTCATTCAATAGTGGCCAGAAAAAGATACTTGGTATGATTTCAATCTTCTTAAATTTGTTAAGACTTGTTTTGTGAACTAACACGTGATCTATCCTGGAGAAATATACATGTGTGCTTGAGAAGAATGTGTTGTTGTTTGGAATGTTTGTATATGTCTGTTGGGTGCATTTGGTCTATAGTGTTATTCAAGTTCTATGTTTCCTTATTAATCTTCTGTCTGGATGCTCTATTATTGAAAATGTGATATTGAAGTTTCCTACAATTATTATATAATAATATAATTATAATATATAATAATATAATTAATAATATAACTATTATTAAAATTATTATATTGCTGTCTATTTCTCCCTTCAGTTCTGTCAATGTTTGCTTTCTATATTTAGTTGCTCTGATGTTGAGTGCCTACATGAGCATATCTATAATCATTTTATCTTCTTTGTGGATTGATCCTTTTATCATTATAAAATGTCTTTCGTGACAGTTTTTGACTTAAAGTCTATTTTGATGCATATAAGTATAGTTATCCATGCTGTCTTTTGGTTACCATTTACATGGAATGATTTTTTCTATCCCTTCATTTTCAGCTTATGTGTGTTCTTAAATGTAAAGTGAATTTCTTGTAATAGCATATAGTTGGATGTTGTTTTGTTTTTATTCATTTAGCCACTATACATCTTTTGATTAGGGACTTTAATCCATTTATATTTAAATTAATTATTGTTAGGGAAGAATTTACTATTGCCATCTTGATGGTTGTTTTCTGTTAGTCTTGTAGTTCTTTTGTACGTCTTTTCTTCCCTTGCAGTCTTTTTTGTTGTTTTGTTGATTTTTTTAAAATTAATATCCTTTGATTCCTTTATCTTTTTCTTCTGTATAACTTTTATAGAATTTTTTTGTAGTAAACATGTGATTAACATAAAATATTTTATAGTTGTAAAAGTATATTTTGATAACAACTAAGTTTAATTTCATAACAAAAATTCTATATGTTGACTTCTCCCTCTGACACACACATTTTATATTATTGTTACAATTTACAAATATTCATTTTATGTATCTTTTAACATTTTTAGTTATAGTTATTTTTAATACTCTTTCTATTAACTTTTATATTAGCATTAAAAGTGATTTACCCGTCACCCTTACAGTAATACAATTTTCTGTATTTATCTTTACCAATTTACCTTTACTAATGAGTTATCTATTTTCTTCTGCTATCATGTTGCTGCTTAGGGGCCTTTTTTTTTTCAACTTGATGAACTCCCTTTAGCATGTAAGTCAGGTTTAATGATATGAACTCCCTCAGCTTTTGTTTATCTGAGAAAGTCTTTATCTCTTCTTCATTTCTGAAGGAGGTTTTGCCAGATATATTATTCTTGGTTGGCAGTTTTTTGTTTTTAGTACTTTGAATATTCCATCCCATTCACCACTGTCCTGCAAGGTTTCTGCTGAAAAATCTGCTGATGGTCTAATGAAGGCTTCCTTATATTTGACAAGTTGCTTTTTTCTTGCTGCTTTGAAAATTCTGTCTTTATCTTTGACTTTTGACAATTTGATCTTATCATGGGTTATTTTTATTGATTTTGTGGAAATAAGATATTGGGTTTATTTTTAAATTGTTTACATTTTACGATTTCAAAATTACATGTGGTTTAATCTATATTAATCTGCCTGTGACTTTTCTAAGCTTGTATTTATCTCTTTTTGAATAGAAAGATTTTATTTCTAACTTTTTGAATAATAGTATCATTTAAAGATTTTGGTTTACCATGAGTATAGTTTTGAGTGCATCTCATGAGTTTTTCTATGCAGTGCTTGCACTGTAATCTTTTAAAATTGTTCTATAATTTTAGTTGTGATTTTTTTTTCATCTGAGAGCTATTTGGGATAATTATTTTAACTTCCTAAGTTTTTGTTTTGCTTTGTGTACTACTATTTCATAATTCATTTCTAGTTTTCTTGCAGATGTTAGAGAATAAAGTCTATTTTTATCTTTGGCAATTGTGATTTTTATTTTGATTTAACAGATGATAAACTTTGATAAATGTTTCATGAATGATGTAATAGAAAGTATAATTGTTTTTGTGGGTTATATAGTTAAATACATAGAATATGTAAAATTGCATATATAAAGTCACGCATTGCTTAACAACAGGAATATGTTCTGAGAAATGCACTGTTAGGCAATTTTGTCATTGTGCAAACATTATAGAATGTACTTACATCAACCTAGACAGTATAGCCTGCTACAAACCTAGACTATATGGTACAGCCTATTGGTCATTGGCTACAAACCTGTACAGCATGTTACTGTACTGAATACTGTAGGAAATGATAACACAATAATGAGTGTTTGTGTATCTAAACATATCCAAACATAGAAAAGATATGGTACAAATATGGCATAAAAGATGAAAAATGGTACACTTGTATAGGGCACTTACCATGACTGGAGCTTGCAGAATGGGAAATTGCTCTGGGTAAGTCAGTGAGTGAATGGTGAGTGAATGTGAAGGCCTAGGACTTACTATACATTACTATAGACTTTACAAACACTGTTCAAGTAGGCTACACTAAATTTATTTTAAAAATAAATTAATTGCACTATGATGTTTCCCTGGCTACAATATCAATAGGTGATAGAAATTTTTCAGCTCCCTTTTAATCTTATTGGACTACCATTGCATATGTGGTCCACTGTTGACTGAAAGGCTGTTATGTAGCACATGACTGTATATATATACACACATACAAACACACCCCTATATTCATATACATACACACAAAGCAACATGTATCAACAGTCATCACTATTTAGATCCCATTTCTCTCTCTCTCTCTCTCTCTTTCTTTCCCATTTGCTTCTTCAAGAGCAAAAAGAAGTGTGGTAAAACCTACTCATTTTCTCTTACTATTATTCTGTAAATTTCTTCTTGTATTTCTAATATTTTTTGTTATATACTTTGATTCTATATTATCTGAAGTATGAATATCAATGACTATTATATCTTGTTAATGCTACTAATACAAAAAACAATCAATTTTTTTTAGCATGTATCAAATGGCAGGTCTTAAGTTAGGTATTTTAGATAAATTTTCTTATTTAATACTTATAACTACTCTGTAAGATATTTAGGCAAATTTAATACTTCCAATGGAGATTTGGGTGGCTTTTATTCTTTATTTAAAACACCACAAATAAACAAAACAATTTTTTGTTTTATATAAAGTTTCTTGTCTTTGGCACTGCTTCTTTAATGTTGATGTTGTGACTCTTGCTTCCTTTTTGTTTGCATTTACCTTGTACATATATATTTATCTTTTAATATTTAGCCATTATATTATTTAGCATGGTTTTGGTATATAGTAATTATGCTACAAAAAATGTTTGTGGGATTAACAGATCCTTTGGAGTTACTCTTTTTCTTAATGTGTATCTCTTGTAGAAGGCATATAATTAGACTTTGTCTATGATCTATTGTGAGATGGTTGTTAAAGGAGTTTGTAGTGGATTGAATTATGTCCCCCCAAAGCTCATTGAAGCTTGAATTGTATCCCCCACATTTTAAGTATTAGAAACTTGGCCCCCACTGTGACTGTTAAGAGGGTGGGAAATCCTATTATGGTAATTGAAAGGTGGAGCCTTGAAGAGGTGATTGGATTGTAGGACCATGCATCAGTGAATGCATTAAAAATGGTGGACAGGGGTTTGGTTCTGAGAGCTTTAACAGAAAAGGAGAATCTGTCTTGTTCTCTCTGCTCTCTCTTCTTCCATGTCTTGCAATGTGAGACCCCTGGGTAACTGTCACCACCACCAGATGGACTTTGAATTTCCTAGGCTCAGAAACTATAAGCAATAAATTTTGTTTTTCTTTATAAATCAGTCAGTTCCAAGTATTTTGTTATAGCTACCCAAAACAGACTAATACAGAGTTTAACCCATTTACATTTATTGTATTAACAATATGTTTGATTTATTTCTGACATTTAGTGTTTTGTACTGTTAATGTTTCCTTCAATTTTATTTTACTTTTACTGTTGTCATATGGACTGTGAGTTCTTTGATTAAATATATATATACAAATTGATTTGGGGAGTGTATATCTTATCCTTTTTCATTTTTGATTGACATATGGCTCATCCTATAGCTGAGTGCATTTACACTGCTGGCTGAATAATTGGAGTTTCCATTGCAGCTACCACTTCATAAGGCTTTACATTCATGTACCAGCCTACAGTAAATTATGTTTATGGCCATGAATTTCTCATGTTATTTATGATCTCATTTGAAATAGTTTATTCTTTTGAAAATGAAACATTTGTTACATTATGTGGTTCTCTTTTGTTATTAGTCTTATCCTAATTATATAACATGTGTTGATTGTCTGTTATGCTCACTGTGCTGAACTATGCAAGTTTGAAGGAGAAAGAGAAGTTTAATGTAGTATCTTCCCCTGTTTTTTAAAGAGCTTAAAGTATAATTGGCAGGTGGACTAGATGTACTTTCATAAAAAGTTAAATAACTCAAAAATTAAAATATAAATGATGTCACCTGGCACTGTGTATAAATAAATATCAAATGAGAAACATATGCAAAAAGTGCCATGAATTCAGAGGTCAGAAATATTGTCTAGAATTGAAGTGTTCAGAGAAATCTTTTCAGAATAAGAAGAAACACATCCTAAGGTGGGTGAAAAGTGTGGACAAAGGTATGGAAATGGGCATGTATATGGCATGTTCTCAAGATGACAAGCAAATGATAATGGTCAGATCAGAGGTTTCATGGAATTGGAAATGTTTATACAGTAAATAATTAATTCCAAAAATGTGTGAAGCACTTAATACTTCTATTAATCTGGGTTCTCCAGAGAAACAGAACCAATAGTGCATTATATGCATATGGAGAGAGGTGAAGATAGAGAGACAGAGACAAAGAGATAGACACACACACACATATACACACACACATTCAGAGAGAGAGAGAGAGAGATTTGTTATAAGGAATTGGCTCACATGATTACGAAGGCTGAAGAGTTCCAAGATCTGTAGTCAGCAAGCCAGAGACCTGGAAGAGCTGGTGAAGTTCGAGTCCAAGTCTGAAGGCAGAGGAAGACTGTTCCAGCTTGAAGAAAGTCTGGCAGAGAGAATTCTCTCATACTGTACTTTTTTGTTCTATTCAGAATTTCAGTGGGTTGGATGAGGCCCACCCACATTGGAAGGGAAATCTGCTTTACTTAGTTCACCAATTTAGATGTTAATCTCATCCAGGAACATTCTCACAGACACACCCAGAATAATGGTCAACCAAATATCTGGGAACCTTAAGGCTCTGTCATGTTGACATAAAATTAATCATCACAGTATCCAGAGAGCCTATAGAGGGCACTTAACCAAGGTCTAGGAACAGGGTCATGTCACTTCCATATGGAACTAATGCAAGAGTTGAGCCCTACGAGACAAGTAGGATTCAACAGGTAAAGGTTTCAGTCAAGATAGGGGAGTTGGGAAGAAGTGTTTCCTAGATAGAGGACACCTAAGGTTCAAAAGCTTAGAGGTGAGAGAGTACATGGTGCTTTTAATAACTGTGACTGTTTCACTGTGGCTGACTTGTAGAATGTGAGCAGGAGAATCTGGTGAAGAGGATGGAAGGGGAAAAGCTGGTCCAGATCAGGAGGGCTTTGGGAACCACGTGGAGGCTCTTGGACTTCATCTACAATGCCAGGGGAGCCTCAAAATGATTTTGAATAAAGTAGGGGAGTTGGATGGCAAGTAGATTGTAGATAGGATGACTGAAGGCAGGGAGATTGGTTGGGAGATTATTAGGTTAATTCAGGTGAAAGGCATCAAGAGGCTGAACAGAGGCAGGGCAATGGGGATATATAAGGTTCTTCAAAAAGTTCATGGAAAAATAGAATTTAAAAGTAATACAAATCCTTCCACAAACTTTTTGAAGTACTTTTATGTATGAGAAGGATTAAGACACTAGGAGCTACAACCTGGATGTCAAATAGATGAAGGAGTAAGCAAGAGGGAAGTTGAAGATGATTCTTAGATCCTGGCTTGGGAAACTAGCTGAAATCAGTTTATTACTTCAGGAAACAGAAAGGAGGAAGAGAAAGTTTGCAGGCCAGGGAAGAGTTGTGGGGTGCGGTGTGATAATTTCAGGTATTCCATGTATATGTAGCTTAAAAGTTTTCCCTTTCTTCCTGGCATTTTCCTACTGAGTTTGGAATAATGGAGTCTTAAATGTTGGCATTTCTTTATGATTTTCATGGGTGTATAACATTGGTAAAATTACTTGGTCAATAAAATATGTATAAATGTACAGACTTGTTGATGAAACAAACTTTTATTTAGCTACCAACCCCATAAATGGCCAGACAATTAACAATGATAAAGTTTGTTTTAGTAACAAAGACTTCCAAAGAGAGGAAGATTTGGATGCCTTTCAACAAAATAAATTCCTTTCTTCTCAGATGACATGTAAAGTGATGTCATTTCTCATTCCATAGAGGAGAAAAAAAAAAGAAAGAAAGATGAAACTTGCTATGGTTTGCAGTATTCCAGTGATGGCATTCTTCCTCAAAGTAATCTAAAAAAAGACATTGTGAGCAAACTTGTATTTCCTCTGCCAGAAGTGCATGCCTGGCCATAATGCAAGCTTTTCATAGTTAGCCATTTAGATAATGGTTTCTACGTGAACTTTCATAACATTTATTTACTGCTATAAATGATTGGACCAACTGCTGTTGGAAGCCAGGAATCCAGTTCCTCAGCAGTTAGATTTCTCACTGCATTATCTCAACTTATAAAGGTTGCTCTGAAAGTAGTGTTTCCTGTCAATATTTCAGCGGCAGTGTGAAATGCCCCTGGCATGTCGGTTTTTAATGTTTACAGTTGTGCCTGCTTGCGAAACCTATTAGCCTCACTCCATGAAGACCCTGTTCTAGTTATAAATATTTCAACTCCCCAAGTCCAGTTTTTTTAGGGTGTATCAACCACATTTTCCATCCCCTCCCATCTGGCTGACTGATTCACACTCTTCTGTGAATTGTTGCAGCGGAATAACAGGCAGAGACTGCCAGATTCTGAAGACAAGGCTTTCTATATGTTTATCAGGGTAAAAAATACGACTTGGGCTGATCTGCCAATGAGGGTTTAACCAGGTTAAATGTGTTGATCCTTCAAAGGAGAGACACCCTTGCTATAATAGGTTTTGCATTTACAATTTATAATAGGTTTTGCATTTACAAGGCTGTTGATGGTGAGTCCTCCCTGGAAGAGTTTGGACTCAAGGTGGCTCTGCTAAGCAGAGCTCTGCCGTGTTCAAGTCTTGCCACCCCCTACGTGCTGAGGTGCGGGGTTTCCCTCAGGTTGAGCTGGTTAAACTGGATGAACCACTGCCTCCTAGAGCAGTCTCTCAGCCATGGCCTGAGGGTGGCTCCTGCCCTGGCAGGAAGCTGCCCGCGTGTTGGCTCTCATCAGCTCACACTCTGTCAGCTCCAGGCACAGCCAGCCAGGAGCAGGGGGTGGCCGTGGACAGGGTAGTTGATGCCTGATTCTGGAAATCCCATTTCCAGAGTCTTTCCAGCTCTTGGCTGGCCTCCTACCGTGGGCTAGGAATATAGACCAACATTTGGGAACCTCACCCTTGGTGGCCAGAAAACACAGGACCAGATGTCACTGTGGAAGAAGCCACTAAATGATGGACAAAGGTAAGAATAATATGTCTCTTAAAATAAAATTAGAAATGTGTATTTTCTCTCATAAAGTAATCTTCTTATTGCCTGAAGGGGGAAAAAAGAACTTTAATAAGAGAGTAGAAGAAAAGAAAACAACTGAACCGTTTTACTATGAGAAAGCAGAGAAATACCTTGTTGCTAACATTTATTGCTCTTACAGCTAAAACCAAATCTCTGATGTCCATAAGAACAGAGCTGCACATAACTGCAGAAGATCCCCAAATACCAGAAAACAAACAATGAGCTTCTATTTGACTCCACAATTTAATTTTCACTTTATCTGCTTATACCTATGTATATTTGCTGAATGGGAATAAAGAGAGAAATTGAGCAAAATTCCTGGTTTTAAAAGAAGCATAGGAGAATGGGGGAGTCATTTCTGTAAGAGGTCATAGATGTTATGTTAAGAGGTTACCGGGAACTGGGGGAAGGAATAATGAGAAGTTATTGTTTGTGGGTACAGAGTTTATGTTTAGGATGGTGCAAGTTTTGGAAATCAATAGAGGTGGTGGTCGTACAGCATTGTGAATGTAATTAATTCCACAAAATTGTATGTTTAAAAATGCTTAAAATGGCACATCTTATGTTATTTAAATTTTACCACAATAAAATAAAAAAGCATGCATTCTTAGGAAGCAATCTGCCTTTGCATCCCTAGTGCTTAGCACAGTGCGTGACTGGTGCCAGTTGTTCACGGGCATTGGAGGTTGTGCTTTGGCTGCGATCAACATGAATTTGAGACATTGAAGCACACTAATTCTTTATGAGGTTTTTATTTATTCCACGTATTCATTCATTCACTGGGCAAATGTTTATGGAGAGAGCTGCCATATGAGACAGGAAATATACATAATGAACATCACTGTAATTCTAGCCTAAATTTTGACATTTTACATAGGTAATCTAGAAAGTGGATTATTTGCAAGTAAAATGATAATGTGTGTAGGGGTTGTTTAGTAATAACTAAGATGAGCAAAGTGAACCAATTATTTGTTGTACAGAAGTTTGCTTCATTATTTAAAAGGAAACATATAGCTCACCTCCCTAGGCTGGTGAAGATATGATTTTATGTAAGCATCTAATTCTGTAGAATGATTCGAAAACATCCTAGAGAATGTTTCCCTTCCTTCTGATTCCTCTTGGGTAACCTCCATGGGGACCTACACCTCCTAACCTAAGAGAAACCTTCCTCCTCTCGTGTGAATTTCTTCTTTCACAAGAATAGCTTGTGCTGACTCTGCTTCCTTACCTCATTTCCACTCATTTGGAACATTTATTATAAAATGTTTAAGGCAAGAAAGTGTAAAGAATAATAAAGACCCATGTACCACCACTCAGCTTAACAAATAAAACATTACCAGTAAAACTGATGCACTGTGTATTCATCACCAGTCTCATCTCACTTTTTCCAGATACCCAAATGATGCAACCACTATTTTGAATTTGGACTTAATTGTTATGTCCATATCATTCTATATAGTGGTACTAAGTATGTACGCATGCCTAATTACTATATCATATTGTTTTCCATGTTTTTAACCTTTTATACAAATGGAATTATATTGTATGTATTTTTCTGAAACTTAGCATGTCAGTATTTTCATTCATTATTGTGTTGGTGAGATTTATCCATGATGATGGTGTCCCGTAGCATGAAATTCAACAGTTTGTTTATACACTCTCCTGTTGATGAGCATTTAGTTTGTTTGCATCTTTCTTGTCAAGGGGTACAGGACGGGTATGAGCACTGTGATTTGGTACAAGCAGGGACTCACTGGCAGCAAAGTGGTCCTAGGTGGTCTCGCAGTATTCTTTCTGGAGCTGGGTTTGAGCTCAAGTTCATTTCTATGCACTGTTGGCTGGTCTCCCCCAGAGAGGTTCCACCAGTGGGATGTTCCCACCCTGTTTCTCTCCCTTGAATGAGCTGAATAAGAGAAGAGCCTTATAGGACTTGGGGACAGTCAGATGGCTTTGGTGTCAAACAGTCTGAGGGAAAAGCTTGAGCTTTTTGCAGTGTTGGGATCATAAGCTCTCTGACACCCACATATCTGGGGAACCATGGGAACTTCAACCTTTTCTACTGGGACACAGCCCCTAATCCTGTTAGGTTCTTATCAGAAAATTCAGAGAGAGATCTTTATTGTCACTTGCCACTACAAACCAATTTTTCTTGTTTAAAATAATGTTGCCATAATCATGTCTCCTTGTGTACATGAGAGAGAGTTTCTAAGGGTATATACCCAGGAGGAGAATTGCTAAATTGTAGGTATTAAGCCCTGTTAAATTTATCAGAGATAGCCATTTGTTCTTCACGTAGTTGAACCAGTTCATACTCCAACCAGTAATACGTAAGACTTGCCATTGCTCTGTATTTTCGCCAACAACTGGTACTGTCCAGATTGATTAATTTTTGTCATTCTGATAGGTGGTATGAGATGGTACCTCAGAGAGGTGTTTTGATTATGATTGAGATGGAGCATGTTATCTCATGTCTGTTGGTCTCTTTGCTCTTTTATGAATTGCTTTTTCCTACCTTTTTACCTCATTTTTTCCTTGTTGAATTGTTTGCCTTTTTTCTTTCTGACTTGTAGATGTCTTATATTCTGGATCCTGATTCTGTCAATTTTACGTTACAAGTACTTCTCCCACTCTGTGGCTGTTTTGTTTGTTATACTTTCTTTAAAAAGCATTTTTTAATAGTATTTTGATGAACCATAGTTTAACATTTGGGTGTAATGGCATCTATAATTATTAAGTTAGTTTTAAGAGCTTTTTTATTCTCAATTACTATGCGTTTCATTTTAATTCACTTTCCTCTATTTTTTAATTGACTATATTCTTTTATTAGTTATCCTTAAAATTCTATATGCATGCTCAACTTAATAACTATATCTTCCCTTGTGAAAAAAAAAATCTCTCATAATCTCTTTACTGTTATACAGTATTTTGGTTCTAACTTGTATTTGTATTTCCCTAATTTGACACTATTACATAGTTGTATGCTGCTGACGCTTGATTAGATTTACCCACATATTTAATAATTTCTTTGTTCACCATTCATTTCAAACTCTCTTAGTTATTCTTTTAGAGAAAGTCTGTTCATGATAAGCTGTAACATTTTTGTTTGTCAGAAAATATATTTCTCTGACTTCATTCTTGAGTGAGGATTTACCTAGGTATGAAATTGTAAATTGAGGTTATTTTCTCATGCCTTTTAAGAGAACTGCTATCATTCTAATTTTAATTTCTTCGTGGGTGTCTCCCTTATATATACATTTTTTGAAGGGATATTATCTCTGGCTGCTTTTAAGGTCATATGTTTGTCTTTGGTGATATGTTAGTATTGCTGTGATATGTTTAGGTGTAGATAAAAAAAATACAACTTTCTTGAAAATTTTTATATTTCTTGAATTTGAGAATTTGTGGTTTTCGTCAAGGACATTTTGTGGTCATTATATTTTCAAATTTTGTCCCTTCTGGAACTCCAACTATATGTATGTTAAATCTCATTTTATTCTCCATTTCTATTAAAGCTTTTTCATATGGGATCTATTTGCCACATTCTGCAAACTTTTAAAAATCTGTCTCCCATTTCCCTAATTCTCTCTTCCATATTCTGCCCCAGTTTGCTTTTTAAACCAGCTATTGAATTTTAACTTTTAATAATTCTATTTTAATTATACTTCCAGTACTATATTTTAATTTCCATAAGTCCAATTCGGCTTTTCTTTTTTTTTTTTTCAAGATTGCTTATTTATGTTTTGTTGTTTCTTGAAAATACCAATATACAAAGTACTGGAGAGTCTAGTTTTGTGGTTTTTATTTCTACAAATTTTTTTTCTTGGTGGTGTAATTTCAAACTGAGAACTTACAATTGACTGCTTTTATCTGTGGGAATCCTGAGAGTTTGGTTGAGTGCTTTTTTGTTTTGTTTTGCTTTGTTTTGCATTTGCTTCTGCCATACATCCTGGGGATGCTACCAAATTAGGACACCAATTTAGTTAGTTTTTTGGCTTGTGGCTTTGCAAACCCTGATGCTTATATAAATTTGAGTTCCTAACTCACCTGGAATAGGTCTGTATTTAAAAATTCTTGGTGGTGGGAAGGTAGGTTTGACACATTTAGGACATAAACATACAGGGCACCCAGTTAATTCGATTTTCAGATCAACAACAAATAATTTTGTACCATTAAGTATATTCATGAAATATTTGTCCTGAATTTTATCTGGTTCCTCATGTCTGGGAGGATGGGGAAGCTTTAATTTCCTAACCAGAGGTGAAGTTGATACAGATAAATTTTTATATTGTGTTCCTTTGTAGGTGAGTAGATTTTTTTCCCCCCAATCCACTATTTTATGGAACATATAGTCTTTCAAAGGTCTTGGGTTTGTGTAGGCCTCTAAGTTCTAACTCCCCACCTTGTGACAGCTTCGTGTCCTGTTCCCCAAGTGGTTCTAGGTTCCTGGAATGGGAAAATGCCATCAGCAGTTAGTGATCCAGCATTTGCGATGCTCTCTGGTTTCCTGCTTTTTTTGTTTGTTTGTTTGGTTGGGTTTTTTAGCTCCTAAGATTTTTCCCTTCCTTTTACTTGAAATGTGCATTTAAAAGGGGTGTTTGCTGTGTTTTATCAGTTGTAGTGCTGAAAGCAGACACACCTCCCTCACTCACACGCCCTTACTGCTGATCTAAAATTGCTCTCTGAAAATTCCGCCAGGGATGCTTTTAGTGCTACTCCAACTGCCTCTTCTTAAAAACTGCCTACTTAAAAGCTCTCATTTCTTGGCTAAATTTACTCTTTCACCAACTTCTATTACTTCACTTTTTTTCTTATTGTTCTTCTTCTGCCAGTCATTGTCAGTCTCCTTTAATGGCTCTCCTTCCTGTTGCTTCATGTTTTAGATATGCCTCTTTGACAATCAACATACTCCCAAGCTAGTGTCCCGATCTCCAAACTCTGCAGGCTAGCTTTTGTATTATTTTCTATGGCTATCTTTCTAAAAACAGATCTTATGACTATTCCTGTGCTTGAAAATCTTTGATAGCTTTTCTTTGCCAAAATATATCTTCTTGGCATTAAAATTCCTCTGTAGTATGACTCTATCCTGCCCCTCTAACCTCCTCAGCTCTCAAACTCTCCACTTAACACCTTATGCTCTGGGCACTGCCCTACTCTCTGCTTTCTGAACCGTGATGCCATTTCACTCCTTTCTGTCTGTGTTCAGAACCCTAGAGCATCTGCTGGTCACTGCCTGCATATTGAAATCATATTTTCTTCAAGGCTGTACTCAGATTTCAACTTGGTGAAGGTTTGTGCCATTCCCACCTCCAGCTGGATGTTTTATTCATGCATCTCAAACAACATTTTACTTTGTGCTTTCTGTCATAGCTATTTTTGTATCTCTCACTCATGTAAGTTTTTAGGTACAAACTATCTTTTTTATCTTATTACCTTAGTTATGAGCACAGCACTGTATATTTGGTTGCTTTCAATACCTATATTAATTATTTAACAAAGGTGCTTATCTTTTGTGGTTATGAAGACATATTAGATAGGACTTACAGTATCATACCGGTTTTATTTTAAAAATGAAGATCAACTTGGAAAAAGTGCTAGAGCTGCATGAGCAGTATGAATCTTCATTTTCAATTTGGAAGAGTATTTTCCTCAATCTCCTATATTATCAGAGGTGTACTATTTCTATGTTGCATCCTCTGGCAGACTGATGGTTTGTAAGACTGAGACTTGCTAGAATCTCATGGAAGAGTTCTCCCAAAAAAACACTCAGTAACCTCTGTGGCCTTTAAAATATGTCCACTAATTTCCCCCAAATCCCTCTTTTTGTTTCTCTACTTTAAAATTATTACAATGCACAAACTAAAATAGAGGTAGGCAACATATTTGTTCTAATAGACTGCATTATTATAGTAGCTTTTAAGTATTTGTAACACCTATAAGTCCCCTCCTTCCTTGTTCTCTGTCTGTGTATAGTTGCCAGATTTAAAAAATAAAAATATGAGACATCCAGTTAAATTAAAATTTCAGATAAACAATGAATAATTTTTTAGTGCATGTCCCAATATTGCATAGGACATATACTAATAAAAAAGGGAAAAAAAATGATTGTTTATCTGAAATTCAAATTTATCCAGGTGTCCTATATTTTATCTGGCAACCCTGTGTCTGCACCACTTCCAGCTCCTTGTTTCTTATCATCATAATCGTCTAAAAAGTACACAGAGCATTTCTACATTCAGAAATGAGGATCTCATAAAAGTGATTTTTCTTGAAAAGCTATCAAAGATTCCCTAGCTTGCAAATTTTAAGTAAGAGAGGAATGTAACATAACAACAGGATAATTAATTCTAAGGTGAGATGGTAAAAAAGTAGTACTGTAGTGAAAAACTGGTTTCAGCTGTGGCAATTTACTAGTGTAGAGTATGTTTCTGGTAATTTTTCCAACACAACTCACATATTGTGGCAGGCACATCTGGGTGACATACACTCTGGAACTCAGTAAAAATGCCAGGGAGAAAGGCTGCATGTGTGTGTGTGCTGAGTTAAACAGCCCTTTGTTATGAGGGGGTGGAAGGGGCCGTGAATGTTGTGCTGAAATGCAGACTAATTGATGGGCAGTATAATCACCACCTTAGTCAGTGCCTTGGGACTCTTTTCATACCGGCAAGCTGTAAATTTAAATGGAAACCAAAGGGATAGTACACAGCCCACAGCTCTGTATTCCATTACTTCATGGATGAAATATTCAGCGATGAAGAGAGGGGTTTAACAGATAATAGCTGGAGAGGAACTGCACGGTGATTAAGGTAAGACTGAAGTGCCTGGTAAAAATCTCCATCTAACCATGTAGAGATAAGAGTTTCAAGTTGAAGGGTTAAAATCTGTTCTTTGCTCAGGATGAGGCAACCCACTTCTGAATGCTGAACAGCACAATGATCTCTTATCTTAGGCCCTCACCCTAGACAGTGTAGTCTTTTAGAGATTATGTGGTTTGGGGTAAGATGGATCTGTTCATGAGCTCAATCAATCATGGTATATTTATCTTTTAGATGCTTGCTATTTAGTATCATTGAAAGTACATGAGTTTTCTAACTGGACTGACGTGGGTTCAAATCTCACTCAGCTCTGCCCCTTGAGCCGGACACAAAATTTCTCAGCCTCAGTTTAGTAATCTATAAAATGATGCTGATGCTATCCACCTCTCAGGGTTGGGATGTAGATTCATTGGGTTTATTAGATGCAGGCTGCTTGGCATTTATTAAGTGCTTTGTGAAGGGTAGCTCTGTCTTGCCTTACCTGTGTGCTTTCTTACAGTCAGCCCTCTGCCTGAGCCTGAGTTTGGGGGTGCCACACGTCTGCAAAGTCTAACACCTTCTGCTTGCATTTCCGACTCTTTTGAGACACTTTCTTTCCAGAGCACACCCAAGATGAGGGAGCATGTTTGCCCCAGATTGGAAATACCGGAGAACTTTTCTGTCACGTGCCGACTGCAGGCGGATATTACCAGCAGTAATGTGTTGAAAAAGGCCATGAGGCTTCCCAGGGTTGGGTGAGAGAGAGGGCCGTGGTTGACTGACAAAGGCTGCCAACTGCATAGGAAGGAGGCGCAGTGGCACTTGGGGTGTGTGCTGGATGACTTTCTCTGTGGTCAGTTGTGAAGCAGGTATTTATCTTCAGGAACATTACTTCCCCTATCTGAATGCTTTCCTCCACTTTTTGTGCCAACATCCCCAAGCTCACTAGTGTGCACGCATTGGCTCTGGTACAGAAATAAAGCATGCACACATTCATTTCCCTTGGGATCTGGGAGTTTCACAACCATTTCCTTCTAAGGCATGTCCTGAGGGAAAAGGTGGATGCTCTGAGACAGACTTAGCTGCAGTGTCTTCAGGATGCAAGGGGATGATTGCTGCTGCAAAGCAGTCCTGCAGATGAAGATCACGTGAGAAAAGAAGGGTTTCCAGCAAAAAAAAGCTGCCCATCAAGCCCTTTGCAACCCTAACCTCAGGAAAAAGATTCAAGGAATCTGGCCTTATTTATAGTGAAATTTTTTTGAAAAACTATTATATTCCGGGACCTATGTACGTGAAATGATTTCTTAGTTTCCAGGAATGGTCAAACAATGCTGAATACCTTTGGCTACTGAGTGGATTCTCCTGCATTCCAGTTGCATGTCTTTAACTTAGACCACTATTAAGACATAAGTTTTCCTCAAAAAACCTAATGGGGGCAGCACGGAAGAAGATATTTGAGAAGAGATTAAATAAACAAGAAAGAGATGGGAACTCACATTGAGTACAATCTCTCAAGCAGGAGGCAAAAGAAGAGGGATGGGAATTTCAAGACTTCAGACATCTATACCATACACTAAAGATGGCTATTAGAAGTTTTTAGAAATAACATTTGTTCTGATGTGGAAAGTCTAAAGAAGGAAATAAAAATATCAGATAATCCCACATCAAAAGTTGACGGGTTACTTCATATTTTGATGTATTTCCTTCTAATCTTTTTTGTTTTTCTATAAAGATATTTACAGATTTGCACATAAACTATTAATCCAGGCTGTCCCTATTCTTCCCCCAGCTTCGAAAGCTACCTAATTTGAGTCATCTTGGGTTTTTTTTAAACTTCATTGTTAACATCCAATTATGCTAACTAGAGTCCTCAACAATGGTAGTTGCCAGAAAGTGGTCCTCGGCAGCTTCCGAGAGGTGTCCAGAGGCTGAGAACGGGCTCCTCGTGTGTTCTGCCTGCACTGCATACAACGGGCTGCGTCTGCTGCTGCCCACGTGACACGACCAATCTGATGATTCCTCCCCTGGTCCTTCCTGGTGACCACTCCTGATGTCGCCAGTGCAGCTTGGAGGACAGGATGCTGCTCATCCCTTGGCCTTTCCCTCCACTTCTTGGGACAGCCCTTTCCTAATTTCCACTGCACAGGTGAAACCAGGCTGTAGTTTTTCTAGAAGAATTTACTGAAATTTAGGAAATATGGAAGAGAAATGTAACACAGAAAGCAGCTTACAATTGCTTCTAGAAGTGCCCATTCTTAAAGTTCAACTAGCCCAGGCCTCAAAGAAAATGAAAATCCCTCCCATCCGAATAAAGTCCAGGAGTTGCTTCTTCAGTTTATTTTCTGCTTCAGTGTTAATCCCTTTTCCAGAATGAGTGACCAGGAACTTTCACTCCTTTCGGAGTATGGAAGAGTACAGCCCAACCTGCAGGGGGTGGTCGATGTGGCCATGGGAATGGATGATTCAGTCATACTAGTCTTAGAGAACTTTTCCCCAAGTCTAGGTTATTGCTAAATCAAGCCCGGCATGGACCTTGAGCCCTGGATCTCCTCCAGTGTCACATGAAAAGATCAGGTCTTTCTATTGGGAGCTACACCTTTTGCAAAAAATTGCTCACAGAACAACATCACATCTCTTTAAGAACAAGCCACAATTTGAAGGAATAGACCAGTTAAGTTCAGGTTTAGAGAAGAAACTTTATTTAAAGGAAACAATCTTCAGAGGTGTAGTTTTAAAATGCAGTTATTTTACATTGATTAAACAGAATATCTCAGTCAGAGCCTTCTGCATGCAGATTGCTTCAGTGCATTTACATATTTGCTCTTACCTTACTTTGCATAACTTAAAGGGACCACACAGAAACCAGAAAGAGTCTTTCCAAAGATAAAGGGAGACACCTTGTGCAAATTTTAAAACAGTGGTTTTTAAAATTAGTTTTCAGGTCAAACTCCATTTGTGATGTAACACACACACATTTGCATAATTGAAATCATACCTCACATATCATTCCATAATTTGCTTTTTATAACTAAATTTTCCATTGTGAACATTTTCCAATATCATTAAAATATTTTGAAAACATGATTTTTAATGATTTTATGACTTCAAGTCTATAGTTGTTAATATAATTAGCCATTCCTTCTTGGGCATTTAGGTTGTTTACAGTTTATTAATATAAAGGATCATAAAATGAACATTTTTGCCTATATGCAATTGCCCATTTTCCTGATTACTTTCAATAATTCAGCTTTTATTAGGAAACCACTTCAAAATGTAATGGCTTAAAGTAACGAACATTTATTATTCTTCATGATTCTGTAGGTTGACAGAGAATCTGTTTTTCTGGCCTGTACGGGTTGTGTCAGGGCTGGAAGGTCTGGGATGGCCTAATTCAGATGTCTGGGGAAACTGAGATGTCCGGACTCTCTCCATCTAGTCTCTTATCCTCAAGGAGGCCAGCCCAGGCTTGTTCATGGCTGCAGAAGGGTCCCCAACAGGAGAGGGCAAGCCCCATTACACAAGTCATTTTTAAGTTTCTGTTCATATCAAATTTTCTCAAGTCCAAGTGGCCAAGGCTAGTATCATTCCAAAGCCAGATTCAAAGGATGGAGAAGTAAACTCTACTTCCTGATGAAAGGAGAGGCTAACTCACCTGGAGGAGGGGCCTGTGCACAGGGAGGAATGATGGGCTGCAGCCATTTTTACATCCGATCTTCTGCACTTTCCTTGAACTTCTGGAAGTGGAACGATTGCCTCAGAGAGCATGAATTTGATTTTTGTTTTTGAAAAAATGTTTCTTAATGCATATTGCCAAACTTACCCTACAGAAAATTTGTACTGATTTGTATTTCCAACAGCAGTCTATTTTAGTGCCTAGATAAAAACATCAACACCAGTATTAAAAGTATTAAATATTATAAAATTTAAAATATGCAAATTATATGTGCTATTTTAATTTGCACTTCCTTAACAACTCATGAAGAGTAGGATTTTTATAAGTTTATTAGCTATTCATATTCTCTGCTTTTTGAATTTTCTTTTTATACCCATTTTTCTTGAGGTCCTTGTATTTTTCTCATTGATTTGGGTGTGCCTTTAACCAAGGAATAACATTAACCATTAATCTGTCATAGTTTGTACTAATATTTTTGTTTTTAAAAATATACATTTTGAATTTTTATAGCCAACTTATTTTCCTTTGTGATTTATTTCATTGCTTTTAAGATGAAAATTTTATTATTACCAAGAGAAAAATATTTATTCATCTGTGTAGTCTTCAACTTTTGTATGAAGTCCTTTTAAAACATTTAACTATTTAATTCATCTAAAATTTACTTTGGCATGTGATATTATAAAAATAAATTTTTTCCCAAGTAGCTACTTTTCTCTAACTTCATTGAAAAATATATCTTTTTCAAAACTTACTCTGAAAATTTTTGAACATACACAAAATTAGAGAAAATAGTATAGCAAATCCCTATGTATCTATTGCCCAGATTAAAAAATTATCAACAGTCTCATTTTATCTATTTTCACCCATCTTCTCACTACTCCCAGATTATTTAAAAACAAATTCCAGACATTATATCATTAGAAATATTTCACTATCTCTGAAAGGCAAAGACTTTTAAAAACATAACAATAATATCATCAAATCTTAAATATTAATTATTCTTTAATACAAATTTTTTACAATTGTGTCATATCTTTACACTTTGAATGAGAATCTGAATACGTAAATAAATTGCAATTGGTTCATATGTCTCTTAATTTTCTTTACACTAATAGGTTTCTCCCTTTTTTATTTCCCTTGCAATGTATTTGTTGAAGAAAACTGGTTTTAGTCCTATGAAGTTTTTTTCATTCTGGATTTTGCTCATTGAATCCTGTAGTGTTTGTTTTTTAACATGTTTCTCTGCCCCTGTATTTCCTATATGTTGGTATTTAGATCTAGAACTTGATCAGATTCAGATTCAATTTTTAGTCAAAAATATTTTCTAGATGATATTATACATTTCCATTAGGATGTACATATCATCTGGTTGTTTTTTGGGGGGCGATGATAATAGTAATGAATAATTATTCCCTAGATTTATTAACTCATAGAACTAGGGGCAATATTCTGATTTTATACTTTCATCCTCATTTACTAGTGGAATAATTACTTTTTTTCTAACTAATAGACTTTTTTTTCTTTTTAAGTGTGGTACATTTGTTACAATTATGAAGCAATGTTGATATATTACAATTGACTCGATTTTACATTAGGGTTCCCTTTTTATGTATGCAAGTTCTATGGGTTTGCCAAATGCATAATGTCGTCTTCACCATTACAGTGTCATACAGAATAGTTTCACTGCCCTAAAAATCCTCTGTGCTCCACCTATTCATACCTCCCTCCTTTCTCACTGATTTTTGTTTCCATTACCTCAAACATTCATCATTTCATTGTATGGGAAACATTCAAAATCCTCTTTTCTAGCTAACTGAAAGTATACAATAAATTGTTGTTAATTATAGTAACACTAGAGTGCTGTAGACCTATTAGTGAAATAATTCTATAAAAGAAACTTTCCCTCAACCACTGGCTCCCTGTGGTACAATTTGTAAAAATAAGCTTGATTCTTTGATTTTGTTTAATGGTTTTAAAAATGATGGGTTGGTTCATTAGCATCCTCCAGTGGTAACTATTTTTTTTTCTTTTTTAGCGTTACTATGAACTCATGTATTTAAACACATTTGATGTTCTCAATCTGTTGCAGTTGTTATTGCTGCTCAAGTTTTTCTCAACTTTGGCCAGTAAGAACCTCTCCAGGTTGGCTTGAGTCTTGTTTCATTGACTTAGAAACCTTTGAAGGCTTCATTGCTTTCTGGTATGGCAAGATGTTCCAGTCTCTTCATGTGTACCTCCTGCCTTACATTGGAATCATTCATTTATCCAAGAAATACTAGTTTCTTTTGGTGCAAATCGGTATTTGGAAAGCCCCAGTTGAGTTCTAGGGGGCTCATTACTAGTGGATTGGTTATTGTTTCTTGGCCTGTTTCATTATTCAGAGCCAGGGAATATGTATATTATCTTAAAGATAAAATATATCTTGAATTTGCATAGAGTCTTCTGATTTACACTCTGGGCTACAGAATTTTAACCTATCTATATTGATCTTACACCTGTATTTCTTTTTTCCAATGCTAAAAAATGAGTTTGTAATGACACTAAAATAATTTGCTTTATTTCACAGTGCACATGCAATAGTCTCAGAAAAAACACCAAAGTTACATTAATAGTTGATTACTGAAAAGATTTAAGACTTTGAGAGTTGTTTAGTTTAGGGGTGTGTTTGTGTTCTATTCGGATATATCCCCCTAAGGATGTTTTGTGAAAGTGACTGAGTGGCTCCTCTCTACACATTATGCCACCAACCCAGACACAGGTTACTTTGTTTCATTTTGCTTTCAGCATTTAAGGATTGCTAAATTTTGATCAATTTCTAAAGTTTTTTTCTTCTTAATCTGAAACTCTTCTCTTACAGCTATATCACATAGTTGGAACATTAAATCAAGAGTATGATATGTGTAATGCAGCATCCAAAACATCACAGGTATGCTGAAACATGCCAGAGTTCTGAATCTTGAGTCTATAAAGGGGCTGTTAGGGCAGGAAATGGTTCTATTCAAACAGAGCCAAAATACTGAAGGGAGACGAAGTGAATAGTGCAATAACTATGAGTGTTTTTATGTACACCGTAAGGCATTGTGCAGCAATTGTGTTATAATTATTGCCAACTTGTTTACTGTTGTTTTGAGTCTTTTAATTCAACTGTGCTTCTAAAATTCTCGTGTATGAAAGTGTTCCCTGAACAAAAAACACCAAGGGGGAAAGTGGGATGGCACATTGCTGGCCTGTGGTGGTCTTACTCTAGGACCTGGAGCTCCGGGTACCTCCCCATTAGTCTGTATTTGTAGGAGGGACTGAGAAACTCATGGGTAGAAACTCCTCTTAAGGGATGAGATGTGGGAACAGAACTTGGTTTAGTGACAATAGATTATGGGAGAGGGCTGCTCCAGAAGATTCTTCAAGTGCTCTTTCCAAGGACTCAAGCAGGAGTTATGAGGAGTTATGAGTGGTTTCTTTCCAGTCTAAGCACAACCGACTCTTGCTTTATAGCTCAAGTATTATCATGTGCTGTCCAAGATTGGGTAAGAGCCCCATTCCCACTTTGGTGAAGGGACTGCTGGACCACCCCTAGAACAGGGAAGAAGATGAAGAGGGAGGCCTCAGAAGCCAGTCCCCACATGGGCAGAGAAGGCTGTAGAGGACATTTCATAATGAACTTCAAGAGATGGCATAATTAAGCTGGGCACATCTCTCCAGAAGGCTTTTTGGCATTTTCTGGTTTCGAATTTCTATCTTATTTTCCCAGTGCATTCCAGGGTCAACACTGCAGTTGTAGAAGTTCTCGAGAATATGGGAAGAGTTTTGTATCCTGTGAGTGGCAGCCAGACTAAGTGGTGAACTCTCAATGAAGAAAAACTGTACTCTTTCATTTGTAGGCAAAATTAGCTGTGTACATATTTAATCATAGCAGAAGGTCTAAATACCCTTCCTGATGTTTAAGAATTTTGGCTAAAGTGTCAAAGCTGAAATCTGTACATCATAAGCACACTCACATTCTACAGACACTTCCATATAGGGTGTTCTAAGAGTGAACTAATCATCCTTCCCAGCCTATAAAAGAGAAGATTTTAAATTTGAAAACAGGATTATTTGAAGGGGGCTTAATAGAAGAGACAATGTTTTGGCTTCTCTCTTTTGGAGGGAAGTGAGGGACCTCTAACACTCTGCAGGCATCTGCAGGGAGAGCCTATGAGTTGCCACAGTCCCTTCACCCAGCCTTTTTATCTTTGCTGGAATGTCTTAAAGCAAATATCAGGCATCATATAATTTTATGGGGGGTAAGATGTCTAACTATATAGCATTCAGGATATAAAAACAGTCAAAAACACACACACAAAAAAAGATTTTTTTAGAGGGAAGTATTCCTTTTGTCTCTGAATGACAGCTAAGCATATAAGTAAAAACGTAGAACTTCAAGAAAACTGAGGGGCCCATGGATTTGCAAAAGAAAGCAATCAAATGAAAAGTGTGAATTCTCCCAAAATGATGACCTTCCTGCTCTGGGCTGCCCTTGGGTCCCATCTTGGAGGATTACGGCTAGTGTAACCTTGAGGATGAGAAAGAGTGACCAAAAATGCTTTCTGCAGCTGGAGGAGATGCAAGGTCTCTGAGAGACGCAGCATCCCTTTTCCAGCAAGTAATCTGATGGATGCATCCTATGTCAACAAAGAAAAGAGAAGCGCTTCACCTTCTGTTCTGGGGTGAAATGCCCCTTTTCAGGCATTTAGATTGAGCTAGCATTTCACATTTAAATCCAAGGTCATTTCTCTGGACAGGAGGTCACTCTCATGTTTCTAAGAACACAAAAGAAAAAATACAAAAGCATCCAAAACAAAGACTCTGTAGTCTTCCCTTCTTATTGAAGCACCTTGTTAACCACATGGTCCCCTCCGACCAGTATAATTTGTATTTTCATTGGAATCTTTGTCTGTGGTGAAGAATTGCTAGTAAAAGGCAGAAGATTTTTTAAAAAATGTAATATTTTTCTTATTTGAAAAATAATACAACTTTACTGTAGAAAGTGTAGAGAAATAAAAAAAGGAACATAAAATAACCCTTAGTTCTACTGCTCGTGAACAAGCGCTATAAGCGTTTTATTATATTTTAAGTCTATTTTTAAAATCTTGGGTGCATGTATGCATGAGTGTGTGTGCCTTTATTATCTTTTAACCAGTGGAATAATCCCAGACAGACTGTTTTGGGGCCTTAATTTTTACTTGAATAAAAGAATATTCAGCCTTCCTCTGGATATTGGGGTTGCCTGGAACTTTTTAGTCCTCCTAGTGTCCCCCAGGTTTAGCATAGGAAGGAGAGAGTGCCCTTCCTTAGAGTACTAATTGCTACATTCAGTAACACTATGGAGAGCTAAGAGGTGCCTGGACAGTAATGGTGGGGGCTCTTAGAACAGGCCTTTAGCCCAAAGTTGAGAAATTGTCTCCTCCAACCCCTTGCCATTCCAGGATATTCCCAAGACACACACTGCCAGCATAGAGATGTATCTCCAATTCATCTTCATCCAAACCCATTTATTATCTCTTTTCTGTCTTTCGTCAACCCTCTGGTCTACTGGATACTTGCAGGATTGGTTATTGTGCAAGAAATACGCCTCTTGTGGCCATCAGGCCACAATTTCACACAGAAACCACCCCACTGTATTTCTCCTCATGGCATTAAGGAGGGAAAAGATGATCCGAGAGCGAGAACCCACATTCAGCATCTGTTCTGGATAGAAAATTGATGCTACTTATCAACAATGAGAAGAAAGGAGACTCAAGAAAGCAGGAAGGGATGCTGCCTTCTCTTGGGATCATTTGCCTCCTATGGAGATTAAGCAGGTTCTTGAAAGTTAAAAAGTACCCCATTTCTCCAGAATGAAGCTGATGCAAGAATTTAAATTAAAATTCCTAAGGAATTGCTCTATGTGGGTGGTGCCCTCTTTTCCACTAATTGCCTTATGTATTATTGCTATCTTTTATGAGTTGTTCTTGACACACCCTCTCCAAATGTTTGAGCCTTATAATTCTGCAGAAATGTTTCTAAACTTTTTGATGGATGTTTAGTATATTTCTCCAACTTCTTTATTCTTTGTCTTGGCAAGGTCTGGGGTATAAAACCCAGGCTGGTGGGCCAGGATGATGGAGGAGGCCAAGGCATTCAGTGGAGATTATCCTGGTTGTCTTCAGGGCAATCAGGAAGATTGGCCACAGTCTTCTAGATAGTGATGGGAGGAGGGGGAGAGGAATTCATCAGGTGAGAGCATAGGTTATTTAGTTGGTAGTAAATAAGAACCAACATCTTCACGTGAGTAACTTGTAACTACTTATTGCTGGAAAGAAAAGTGGCAAGAATCGCCCTTCCTTCTCATGAGGGTATGAAATACTGTTAAGCTCATGCGACTGCCTTAAAAACAAAACCCTGAGAATTTCAAGATGAATGCAACACCATTTATTCATTCAGCAAACATCTGCCGAGTGCCTTCTCTGTACTTAGCGTGCAGATATGGAGGTGAACAACAAATACTTTTTTTCCTTGAAGAGATCCCAATCTAGTAGTAAAGACATACAGATAAATAATAAAAATCCCATGAAGCAGGCTGAAATTAGTAGTATGTTAGAAATACACACAAAATGATATTCTCGGGAAAATAAAATTGTACAATTCTGATTCCTGTCTCATAGAAAACGCTTTATAATAATTGTAGCACTTTTCCTGTTAGCAGATAAAGAATCTTTAAGGGAACGTTACATTTGATCTGATTGCTGAAGGAGAAACAGGATTTTGTTAGGAACTGACTAACTAGTTTATGCAAAGACCCAGATGTGAAAGTTCATGAAATGTTCAAAAAGTTCCACTAAATTCAGTGTGATTGGTCTAGGAACACAGAGAGAGGCAGTAGGAGAAGCCCGTGCTGTGAATGATCTTGAATACCATGTAAAGAGTTTGGTCTTTATTCTCCAGATAATGGGAACCAAGCCTCTGAAGAGGAAAGTTACATGATCTGACTTGTGTTTGAGAAAGATAATTCTGAGGGCATTTCAGGAAAAATTGAAAAGATGAGACTGTCAATATTCAACTGTGATACTTTGCGTTCACCTCTACTATTGATGTCTGAGTCTCGACCACAACCTAAGAGACCATCAGGTTTGGATTATTATCTCCATTTTCCCTAGAAGAGAATGAACTTGGAGAGGGGTAAGGTTTGCCCAGGGAGGCACGCTGAGTAATGCAGAAGCTCTCCAAGAAGCACCGTCTCTGGATTCTATTCCTGGTGCTGCTGGTTCTCTTTCCTTGACAAGAAAGGGACTGTGCAATTCTGTGATCCACTCATCATGTTTGTGTGTCTGTCTATAAGCTGTTTGCTCTTGATTCTACATTACTAACACTAAAGAAGCATCAGCACTGAAGGGCATAAAGTTTTTGATCAAAGGAGACCTAAGAAAGCAGGAGGAGATGGAGATTTAGGATCATTTGCCTCCTATTAGGATTAAGCAGGATGTAGAATATTTGAAAACGGTTGAAATATCTCTCTAGAGAGCAAAGCTTCTGATCATTAGAAAAGGCATGTTGGAGAAACAAAAAGCTATTTTAAGGAGAGTTTCAATAAGAAGGACTATATAGGGAGAGCTTTATTTCAGTCGAGTTGTTTCACGGGAATAAGCCACTTTCTTATGAGTGCCATCAAACAGAATAAATAATTTTATCTTGGAAATAGGTAGAATGTTAAAATCAGATTCACATAAAGTACTGGTGGGATCCAAAGATTTAAAAACTAACCAACCAACCAAACAAACAAACAAAACAACACAAGTTTTCTCAAATCACTGGAACTTGATATAGGAATAGAAATTTTGTAACAAGATGTGAGTTAATATCAGTGAGTTGTTATTGGGTCTCATCAGCACTGACTTACTATGTTAACAGCTGAAGTCCATGACTATGATACAGTCACTAAAATGAGTCCCAGACTCATGCTCCAAGCAAATACACATAGGGATTTCCTAGGGGCTGGTTTGGGTGGGATAGGAATGTCAGCTGTGATGGCAGGATTTGAATCATACTTGTCTGAGATACATGGTCTTTCTAAATAAGTGCTTAGAACTTTTACTGTTTCCTTTAATAAATCAAAGCTCGAACTTTTAAAAATTATGAGTACTTTTTTATTCTCTATCATAAAACTTTAGTAGCATTAAAAATACCTTTAGGCCTCTTCAAGTGAATTTCATAATTTATAGTTCCTATTATTCAAAGGAGAGATTCTTCAAAATGTCTCTTTTCCTCAATCTCTTTCAGACAACCCCCTGACACATACACTTCCCAATATTAATCCAATGTTGTCTCAACTTGTTTGATCTGAGCAAGTATGCAGACCTAAATGATTCTTGAGTGAGAATCCATCTCTCTAACAGAGGGGGGATGGGTGACTGGTTAAGCTTTGTGAGCTGAATGAATAACAGACTGAAGATAAAAAAATACGTTTTTTTCCCAGGCAGGTGGAGACATGCCACTCTGGGTCCAATGGGGACTCCCGTGTCTGGCTGTAGGCTTGGGAAGGAGGTAGTAGGCTCACCTCCATGACCCCAAGCATGGTCAAAATCTTTTAATGATTTGATAAGCCAATTTCTGAGAAAGGCTAACTGGGAACAGCTTTCTGGCATTTTTTCTTGAGTCAGAATTATTACAGATTACAAATTAAAGGGGTTGGAAATAATGAAAGTTTTTTATGTAACGTATATACTGACCTAAAAAGTTATGAAAGCCATTAAAAAGATTGTAGATTTTAGTATATTTCAGGCTCAGTTTTGGAGATTAAAAAAAAGGATTAATGATGGACTCAGGTCTTTGTCCTCCACTCTCAAGTTCTCACAGCAACTCTGTATCATCTGATATCAGAGGTGGATGACTGATTAGGAAAGGGGACTTTTGGAGACCAGCAGGTCTGTACCCTGTGGCTCCTTCCATTTAGTTCTCCTTATTCCCTGACGGGCAATATCTGGGGGAAATACCCAGGATAGGGCTTGACATGCCACAGGGCATCAGCACTACTGGAGCTCCAGCTCGGCAGGTGACAGGCACTCAGCAAACACCTGTGGATTCAGTGTTCTGACCAGCTCTTACGCCAAGCCAAAATCACCCTCTTCTGGGTTCCTTTCCATCTCTAGAACTGGCTCTTAGAGCAGAGTTTCTCAAGTGTGGTGTGCATCAGAATCTTGTAGGCAGCTTGGTAAAAATTTGGAGGCCCAGGCCCTGTCCTACATCAACTAGTCTAACTCTTCGGGTGATTCTGATACATACCCGAGTTTGAGAACCATTGTTTTAGAGATTTTCAGAGAGATAGTCACCCATTCTATTCTTCATTGTGAACCCAGGATTTTTAGATGGAGATGAGTGTTTAAGAATCTTTGAGATGTAGTTATCATCAGTATTGAGAAGGCAGCTTGAGCTTCCTCCTAGAACTTACAACTAAGTCCCAAAGCTGTTTTGATAAAAAAAACTGTATCATTTTTTAGTAAGTTCTATGTGATAAACAGGGTTCCCTCTTTTAAGTAAATTAAGAAAATTACTTTTCTACAGATTTCCCAGAACTTTCAATATGCTTATTCTTATGAACTTCCAAGATGTTATAATATGAGATATTTATCAGACTTCTCTGGGTATGGGATTACTTTTTTCATAGAGCAAACTACTAGATGTCTGATGCTGCATAGTTTCATCTTCAGGAAATTCTGCTTTAAAGAATTTTTGAAGCTCTATTAGAATTTGATTCAAGTTAGATTTGGTCAATATTAGCAAGGCCAATGTGAGGACTACATACTTTTCCACTGTTAACTCGTGAAAATCACCGTTTTTCCTGTGTTAATCTGCTAATGTAATTATGACATATGCTGAGATAGCATGCTTCAGTTTTAATGAACGTTTTCCTTGTATTCTTTTGACGTTTTATTATGGTTCTTTGATGCATGGAGCTTCAGAGGAGGCCTCCTGCTGCCTTTTTCTACTTGATTTATACAGATCATTGCAGCTCTATAAGAAGTGCTAAAGTAGCAAGGAATAAAATTTTAAATATGCCGAAAGAGAAGAGATGCATTTGTAGCACCTTGTTCTTTTAGGTTTTCTCGGGGAATTAGATGGCCACATAAGAACAAGTCAAATCAACAAAAGCAAAGCACTGAGCTAGGCAAAACCCCTAATGCAAATTATTTATATTGATATACCCTATACATAACAACCTTTTACAAACCGATGAGCAGAGCGATTTCTTGCAACAATTTCTAAACAGGACCCTATGACTAATTCAGGGACTACGGTTTCAGGCTATTCAACCAAGTTGTCAAATCAATCAAACATCCTCCAGCTCTGCTCATTCTCCCCTCTGCACCACCCCCACCCTTTCCGCTCCCCCACATCTTTAACCCCTCCAGGAGCTGCTCAGAAACCCACCTGGGGGATCGGGGACTGCAGTATCAGCTGTCAGAGTCACTTTAGGATTGAACTCCCTGGACCACACAAATATCCCTACCTCCCCTCACCCGAGGCAAGGATCAAGGATTTTCACACTTAATTGCACCAGGCAGAGGATAAACTCAAATTCACAGGGGCCAACCAACCAGTTGAAAGTGAGCAAGGAGGCTTTTGTATGAGATGAGGGGCAGTGGCTGGGAGAATGGGGCTTAAAGATTGAAGGTCCAGCTTATTTGGGGAGAACAGTGTCTGTCTGCTAAGGAGCTTAAGGCACCGGGTAGGGATTAATCCTAAAAACAGCCCTGGGAGGTAGATAAATCTGTATTAATTAAAACTGCAAAATATTCTCTACCTGCCTAGTTTCAATCTTGAGAAGAAAATATCTTTCCTAAAAAGGCATGGGAAGAGGGAAGGAAATGACAATGGCTGTTCTCATCAGCCTGTGTTTGACAGACAGAAAAAAAAGGAGCGCTGAGCAGGGGCACTCCTTAGACCCCCAGACTATTCTCCCATGTCCCTGTTGCTTAGACCCAACCAGAAGCGGGACAGACGGATGGACAGATGGACAGACAGAAATACAATATTGGGCCCTGACACAGGGTATCCTGTTCCAAGCTTGCCTGAGCTGTCCCCGTGTACTGATTGTTAATGCCCGCCTCAGTCCTGTGCTGTTATTCTCAGCCCCTCTGAGAGGGAGAAAACTGAGGCAGAGAGAAGTTAAGTAACATGGCCGGCCGGAGAGTTCAGGATTCAAACCCCAGGCATTGTCGCCAGGGTCCCTGTTCTGATCTGCTGCCCTCCATTGCCTCTCAATGATACCAAGCAAGATAAGGGGAAAGAAAGAAACAAAATTCCCCCAGGAATTCTAATGTTAATTATGTAACATTCTAAAGACCCGTCCTCACTTCTCTGTAAAGTCTTCTCATTCCTGCCACGATTTTAGCATATTTCTCTCCCCGCTGGGACATTCTCACCTGCCTAACCTGCCTTTCATGACCCCTCCTTCCCCCAGAAAGCCTTTCCCGATGTTGGAAAGAACTGCAAGGCCCTCTAATAGCACTTGCTTCACCCACCCTTGCAGCAGAAAAGGCTGCACCACCGAGTCTTCCACGGCCCCTCAGGGTACCTCATCCATGGTCATGGAGTTGGTAGGTGCTCGTTGCTAAGGACAGATGCAGGAGAAGGCAAGCATGGGTTAAATCCCTGCAGCCATAGACAAGGGACACCACAGCTCTGCTTCTCAGGGTGAAGCACTCTTCCGGAAGCCTCCAAGGAGGCTGCAGTTCCTCCTGCTCTCTGAACCTTCCTTCTTAGCTGACTCCCTTGTTTTCACTTTTTGGCTGCCCAGTAAACATAGATGTCCCTAACCCTTCATTTTCTCCTCTCTGTGTGTATGTGTGTGAGGTGGGGGTGGGAGGAGGATGGTTCATGTACTGCTATAGCTGAAACCACCCCCACCCGTTGCTTGCTGTTTATCTTAGCTAAGGAAGAAAGCCCTTCTGCCTCTTGCTAAAAATTTTGGAATCATCCTCAACTCCTATCCCTTCCCCCTACTCCCCTGACAGTCTGCACAATGCCTCTCAAATCTGTGCCCTCCTTTCCATTCTGACTGTCACTGGCCTAACCCGGGCCCTTCCCATCCTCTGCAAGGCTTGCTCCCTTCTCTCCCTCCTCTCCAGTGGCTGGCAGACTATGGCCAGCAGGCCAGATCTGGCCCAGGGCCTGTTTTAGTAAATAACATTTGATTGGAACTCAGCCACACCCAATTTGTGTAGCATTTGTCTACAGCTGCAGAGCTGAGCAGTTGTAAAAGACTTAGAGCCTACAAACCCTAAAATATTCACTCTCTGGCTCTTTACGGAAAAGTCTGCAGACCACTGCTGTACCCTCTTCTCAGAACTGTCCTCGCACTGCTGCTAGAGACAGCTGTGTACCTTCCTCTCTCCTGAACAATCCCTGTGGCTCTCTATCACCCGCAAAAGAAAGGGCAAATGCCTCAGCCCAGCATTCAGCCCCTCACCATCTGATACCCTGTGGCCTTCATAACCTAAGCTCCCACTCCCCAGAAGGCTTCCAGGAGCATCTCACAGCTCACATACCAGATCAGACTCTTTCCATGCCTCCCTTCTGTGCCACCCAAATCTCTAAGGCTCAACTCAAATGCCACCTCCTCTGTGATCTTCACACTTGGAAACACTCTGATCCCTCAGGTCCAGACAGTCTCTTCTTTGGATTCCCAGCAACTTCCTCAACACACTTTTAGGTAGTTCTGCAGCAGACTCTCTACTGCTCGTTCTCCTTCACTCTTGCTCCCTCTCAACCTGTTCTCTAAGGAGCAGACATACTGATATGTTTAAATCATGATTTAGACCCCCCCCCCCATCATTCTTAGGACAAAATCAAACCTCTCTGGGCATCCTACCTGTGATCTGAGCTCTGCCTAGCCTCCCCACCTCCTGCTCACCCCTGCCCTTGCTCTGCCCTGGCTGCACCCACCTTCCTCCTGTCCCCAAATGCACCACTCTTGTTTCCACCTAAGGACCTCTGCACTTGCAGAGTGTTTTAAAAGTCCATCAAGGTAGGGATTTTTTTTTTTTTTTAATTGTTTACCACTATATTCCAAGTGCTGAGAACTATGCCTGGCACCTCACTGGTGCCTAATAAATGTTTGTGGAATGAATGAAGGAGGAAGTAGATGAGTCTTCCTGGTCCCCCAATCGGGCAGTGGGAGTTGGATAAACACATTCCACAAGTCATTCATTCAGAGGCCAGCAGGCAAGGCTGATTGTCTTTGATTTCAAAAGGCCCGGTTTCGTTTCTATCAGCACGTCCGAAGACAGTTCACGTTGCCCAATCCTCATTCCTGTCTGGCCATTCAGTCTGCCTGAACCACGGGTGGGCTCTGCTGGGAGGCTCTGGGGGCTGACCCCAGGCGGGCAGAGGCTGAGAGGTGGAAGGAGAAGAGGAGTACATCATCCTCAGAGGAGAAGCCCCAGTGACTGGTGGAAAGATGGTGGCCAGGGTTAAAGGAGAGGGGAGATGGGAGCTAAAAAAAAAAGTAGCAGTCGGGGTTCAACAGGATACTGCTTATGTCTCAGAACATGCATCTCAGAAAGTCCCTGTGGGAAGGGCTGGAGTCTGCTGCCAGCCTGGGGCTGACTCCCACGATAGGAGCCCTGCAGGTGAGCCAGGCCTGCCCCGGGGACCCCCTCTGAGCAGGCACCTCCTGTCCCCATCCTGCCTTGGCCTCGAGAGCGTTTACAGGGCCTGGGCACGGACCGAGCTCCACACATCAGGCCTGTTGGTCTCACAGCCGTAGTTGGGCACCCGCCAGGAAGGATTCACTTGCAACGAACTTCCTCCATGGCTTCCTAGGAACGGGACCTTTTTTCAGATCAAGAGTGAAGGTGCCACACATCAAGCAGGGGTGCTAACGACACCTCCGCTTAAGGGGATTTATAATGAAACTTCATTTTCCACCAATTTGCGGACAACTTCTGGGCTCCCTGCTTGTAAGGCAGTCAGCTCTGCTTCAGTGGGCACGTGAGTGTTTCTCAAAGGCGCCCCTATGGCTCATTGTTCAGGGCTTTGGCCTCGGAACAAAAAGGGTTTTGTGTGCTTGCTGCGGTGAGTGCCAGGACTAAAGTGTTTCTCTCTTTCCCTGGTGGCTAACTTTTCTCCCTCCCTCCTTCCCTCCCGTCCTCTTTCTCCTTCCCTCTCTTTCTTGTTTTCAGCTCTGGTTTTGGGAAACTCGTAGAGAAATCTTCTCTCAGGCAAGTACTCATGGAATCAAATGCATGTCATCTGGACATTCTGGCCACTTGGCTACCTGGCAGAGAACAATTGATTCCCTGAACCGAATTGAGGTTCTGTAAGGTCTGTTACTCAATTACGGCAAAAACACACTTAGTCTTTTTCAAGTTGGGCTTTCTGAGCACATCCTCAAATGGATTTCCTAAGACATTCCCGCTTCTTTCAGACACGAAGAAGCAGAGAGCCTTTGTGTAGTCTGGGTGGCAGGCAAAGCCGGTGACGTTGACCTTCAGCCAGTCAGTGGAGCTGACAGAGGTGGCTTCTGCTCCCAGCTTTTCAGAAATCTTTTTGGCATTCCCTCACCCCACCATGCGGCGTGTGACTGATTGGCTTGAAAATCGTTGCTAGGCATTGATAAGCAGATTGGATTCTTCCCAAAGGGTACTGGGTAAGCCCTCTCCCCTCCGCATTTCTGATTTCATGCCCTCTCAGCAGCAGACAGGGCTCCCAGGCAGACCCATGTGGGGGCACCCCTGACTGCCCCTGTCTCTCCCAGGGCCTCGATGTGCTCAGAACACCCTGGGTTCCCACAACCTCTGCCGCCCTCCCTTTCCTCTCTCCTCTGTCTCTTCTTTTCAGCCAAGGATGGGCTCGCCTTTATGTCAGTGAACTGTGTCTTGTGCGCAAAATAATGCATGTGTCATCCAAATCCAGAATGCCTGGCATTTGAAAGGGGCTCCGTTACATGCTTCTCTTCTGCCAGAATTCAACCAGTACCCTCATGCTGCCAAGCCAGATTCTCAGATTTCCCACCTTGACATCCCATTTGGGTATTTCACTTTCCGGTACTCTCCCATTCTCTGCATCCATGAAGCCTTAAACCTGTCAGGAGGGCACCTGACCCTCTCACTACACCTGGCAGACAGTAACCCAGTGCCACACGCCATCCTGCTGAGTCCTGTGAGGGCTCACGATTCTTCTCGCAAGCTCTCTAAGGTGCCACTTCCAACAGCTCAGAGTATACACGGGAGATGACTCATCTGCCAACTGTTATGGGGTGCGTTGTGTCCCCCAAAAGATACTTTGAAGCCCCTCACCTTTGGTGCCTGTGAATGTGACCTTATTTGGAAATAGGGTCTTTGCAGATGTGGTCAAGTTAAGATGAAATCACTAGGGTGGGCCCTAACCCAATGCCTGGTGTCCTTATAAAAAGAGGGATATTTGGAGACACACTGATACCAGGAACAATGCCATGTGATGCCAGAGGCAGAAATTGGAGCAATGCAGCTGCATAAGCCAAGGAACAACAAGGATGTCCAGACCAGTAGAAGCCAGGCAGGGGGGCAGGGGGTGATTCTTCCCTAGGGCCTTCAGAAGTCCTTGATTTTGGACTTCTAGCCTCTAGATCTATGGGAGAACAAATTCCTGTTGTTTTAAGCTACCTGGTCATTTCTTTTGGCAGCCCTAGGAAACTGACATACCATGGCTGCTGTCAGCATTTTTACCCTCGCCAGAACCCTATGCACCTGGCACAAGGTACATACAGGCCACCTATTTTGGGAGTCCGTACCTCATCCACTTTGGGAGGGCCAGCATAGGATTCAGGGGAGAGGAGCCGCTTCTTGTGTAGCTTAAAGCAGCTGGGCCCTTGTGGTCAGGGAGAAAGGCTCTTTTATTGAACTTCATCTCCTGTCCATCACTGGACTATTGGAGTTAGAGGAGCCACAGAGATAAGGTCAAGCTGCGAGTCTTGGGGAAATTTAGCCTTTTGAATTAGAGGAGAATAAAAGGAACATTCTGAGAGATGTGTGGTCCAGTCCTGTTCAATTTAGTACACTGTACAGGATTTTGGAGACAAGGCCTATACTTGGCAGGAAGAGGATGAAGTTTTCTGGAGGATCTTCAGAGCACGGTTGCTACATACACGTGCAGTGTGTTATGCGGCTGGTTGAAGATGAGGAATTAATAGCATGGAAGTAATAGCAAATAACGCTCATGTGGCACTACATGCCAGGCACTGTTCAATGTGCTTTGCAAATATTAACAAGTTTTATCCTCACAACAACCTGCCTACATGCTCTTATTATCCCAATTATACAGATGAGGAAATTAGGTTAACTAGCATGTAAGTGACAGAGTGGATATTCTGACTTACAAAGTCTGATTCCCGCGTTTGTGCTCTTAGTCACAACACTACTTATAGAGCCCTTATTTACCCCAGTTTATGCGTGGATCTTCATACCCATGCCAGTTTTTATGCCATTGGGTCCAGACCTTCCTTGCCCACTGACATTCTGTGGCAAGTCCAGAGATGAGAGCATTGCAATGGGGGGAAGGATGGATTCTCCCCTTACTCAGAAAGAGCCTCATGGCCTGTACACTTGACTGTGCTCAGAGTGAGAGGATTGATCTCAACTGTCTACCCTAAACCAGGGCAGTGAGGAAGGGCTTGGGGCAGAAGGAGTCGAAGACCATGGACAACGGTTTTCCCATTTGAGAGTCCATCAGAATCAGCGGGAGGACTTGTCAAGCCACAGATCTCTGGGCCCCACCCCTAGAGTCTCTGATTGTATAGGTCTGGGTCAGGCCACAAAATCTGCATTTTCATGAGGTTCCAGTAATGCTAATGCAGTTAGAGTACTCACTTTGAGAACCATTGTTGCAGGCTTATTCCCGCTCTCTGCCTTGGTGGATGCTGCGGATCAGCTCCGTAGATAATCACAGAGACCACGTACTATGTGGTTTTTCCCAGGAATACTATTGGCAATTTGTTTAGGAGAGCAAATTTGTCAAGCAGCAGTGCCCACGAAGATGGGAAAACTTAAAATCTTCTGAGTGTCGGTCCACGGAACTGCATGTCAGTTCATGGCTCCTGCAGCAGACCAGGAGGGAATCGGTGTATGCTTCGCATGAAAGATGTAGGTTAAACCTACTGCAGAGAAGCTGAAATTCTCACTGGACCTAGATGATCAGGTCTAATTGTTTCTTGAGGCAGAGAGATTGACAAGATTCCTCCATCGTGCCTCTCCAAGCCCTAAAGTCTGTGATCATGTAGGCACGTGTTTATTGTTCCTAATGGCTCCAGGGGATACCACGGCCCTACTCATCTTCCGCTGCACGTTCCATGTTCTCCCCGATGTGAACCCACAGCTAGAGGAGGACTTATTGTTTCCATTCCTCCCCTGACCCTCTTCTCCTGGAGTCCCTCAGTTATCAGCAACATTTTGTTCAATCATCCATGCTGGAAACCTGGGGCTAGTCCCTCTGCCATATCCCCCCATCCAGTGATCACAGCTTCTGCAATCTGATTCTCGTCCCTTTTCCATTCCAAGGCTCAGGATCATGTCTCTGTTATGTCTCACCCGGGCCATTGCAGCTGCCTCTTGAGTGGTGCCACTGCCGTCAGTGCCGCAACCTCAGCTTGGTCCTCATCACTGCTCGCAGATGGTCCATCGAAAGCAGAGGCTGCCAAACAAAAGTCTGGCCAAATCCAGCCCACCACTTGTTTTAGTTCAGTCCAGAGCTAAGTGTGGTTTGTACATTTTTAAGTGGTTAAAAAAAAAAATTAAAAGGACAATATTTTGCGACGTGAAAATTATAGGCAACTTGAATTTCAGTGTCCACAGATAAAGTTTTAGTGGAACGTATCCATGCTCATTGGTTTACATGTTGTCTGTGGCTGTCTCCACGCTACTGCCAGAGCTGTGTAGTTACAGGAGAGAAGGCATGGCCCACAAAGCCTGGAACATTTGCTGTCTAGCCCTCTCTAGAAAAAGCGTGGCGACCCTGATCCACAAAGCAAATCTGTCACTTCTCTGCTGGAAACCCTTCAGGGACACTTCAGAGGCCTCAGAGTAAAGTCCAGTCTCCTTAACGTGGCCCACCAGGACCTCTGAGATCTGTCCCCTGTCTGTCTTCCGTTCACGCCCTTGGTTTCCTGCTTTGCCAACTTAAATGCCTTCAAGGGTCAGGCTGGCAATGAAAAAGGAGGAGGAGGAAGAGGAGGAGAAAAAGGAAGAGCAGGAGGAGGAGAGGTGGAGATAATAGAGTAGCGCTGGTGCGCCTGTGAACCGGGCCACGCACACTTCACTAAACATTAAAATAAAGCAAAACTACGCAAGATGGAGTGCTGTCAGCCACAGGGCACAGTGTGTGTCGCGCTCTTCCTTGCCTCTGCTTCTGACCTTGTGGTCCTTAGCTGGGAATGTCCTTCCTCCCCTCTTCGTGTGGTTGCCTCCTGCTCGTCCCCTAGCAGTCATGTCATGGCCACCTCGCGCAGGAAGTTGTGTTAGGTGCCCTCCTGGGAACCCACGGTGGCGTCCACCCCCGCTGGAATCCCGCCATCTTGCTGGTGTTTGTTTACTCCCTGGTTTCCCTCTTGAGACCCTCGGCTCCTTGAGGGCAGGGTGTCGTCTCTTTCAACTTTTAATGTTCACTGTGTGCTTGTGAATGAAAGACTGAATGAAGGAGGGAATGAATAAACGCAGCGTCTCTGTGACCCTCACATGGGGAGGCGGCGAAGCAACGTATTTGTGTGCTCTTCATCTCTTAAAATAATTGTGTTATATTTCACCAAAAGTTATCAAAGTTTCATTACAATTGATGTATCCTGTTCTCTCTTTACCACAGCCTAGAAGAAAAGGGAGGTGTGAAGACTTATCTTCACTTTGCAGATAAGGAAACAGGGACGGCAGAAAATGGTTTTGTGATATCAGAGGAATCAAGTGGCTAAAACCCATTCTTTTTATACAGAACCACATGTCTCTTTCAGTTCAATTTCATGTCACCAAAAATGTATTGAGTACTCAGTGTCAGGCACTATCCTAGGCCCTGAAGATCAAGAAGTGAACAAATCACAGTCTGACTCCAGGAGGTCACAGTTTAAGTTCTGAGACTAACATGATGGGTCCTTTGTCTTCATGGAGGTGTGCTAGGGAGCTCGAAGAAGAGAGATGAGAGGGGCCTCGGCCAGCCCCAGAGAGAGAGCATTCCCCATTAGGTTGGGCATTTCTTCCCAGCCTGCAGACATGTAGTGTCAGACGCCCCCTGTGATGGAGGTGCTAACCCAGTCACCTAACCTTTGAGCTCTCCTGCCTCAGGCCCCATGGCAGCAGTGATGGCCTCTCTTGAGCCCACCCCTCTCCTTGTCTCATCAGTAAAGGTCTGGCTCCACATGGAGTGATTGCAAAACTCTGAGGGAAATTTTGGAGAAAGAAGAGCATTTTTAGTAATTGCGGATTGTGGAAGATTCAGGTGGAAGTTACAGTGCATATTGATCACCGTATCTCTCTGCAGGTCTCCACCTGGGCCTGGTCTCTTGGCTGGACTCTTGGAGGGGGACTGGCCAGTGGGTTTGCACATATAGAGGGACAGTAACTCAAGGGTTCACCTAATATGGGACTGCTGTGGATTGATTGAATTGTGTCCCCCAAAGTTCATATATTAGAAGCTTAATTCCCACTGTAACTGTTGAGGGTGGGAAATCCTGTGATGGTGATTGAAAGGTGGGTCCTTGAAGAGGTGATTAGAGCTTAGGGCCATGCCTAGTGAATGGATTAATAATGGTGGTCAGGGGTGTGGTTCTGAGGGCTTTAAAAGGAGAGCATGTGAGAGTTTCTCTCTGCTCCACTATTTCACAATGTAATACCCTGCCATCACTGAAGTCACTACCAAAGAAAGCCTTCACCAGATGTGTTCCCTGGACTTTGAACTTCCAGCCTCTGAAACTAAAAGCAATAAATTTTGTTTTCTTATAAGTCACCCCGTTCCAGGTATTGTGTTATAAGCAACAGAAACAGACTAATACAGGGACTGAGGGCTGCTGTTATGGGCCGCACCCTGTGCCAGAACATGCTATGTCATTTAATCCTCACATCGTCTGTATGTGAAAAATCCTACCATTATCTTTGTTTCACAGAAGAGGAAACAGGCTGAGAGAAGTAATGCATGAGATTACTAAACTCGTATGTGGCCAACTGCACAGAAGGGCTCTTTGCCACATCATAGTGCCCAAGCATTGGTCTGTGTCCTGGTTTTCCCCAGCCTCCAGCAAAAGGGGAAAAATAAAAATAATATAGGGAGTTTTCTAAAAATAAAGTTTTAAGTATTCATTTTAAGGTATTGAAATCTATTTTAAGATTTTTGCCATTTATTTTTCGGCATTAAAATATTCTTGTGTGTGTGTGCAGTCATTGTAATAGAAGATACCATTGGTCCAAGAGTTATTTGGTTTGTTCTTTAAAAAATTTGCCACGAAATTCCAAAGTCTAGGATTCCCTTATCTATACCACACAGCTGATTAGGGTATGTGCTTTCTTTCTCTTTTGTGAAGGTGGATGAGGGGTTATACACATGTGTGTGTGCATACATATACACAGATATATTTGTGTACACCTATCTATGGATAAGTGTGCAAAAATAAATAAATTTTAACAAAGCAGTTCTGGGATCCCCCTTGAGGATTCTTCTTCAGCTTTGTTAAGAAATTATCTACCTAAAATTATAGTAGTAATGACTGTTTATCTTAGAAAACTGAGAACTATGGAATCTTCCTCAGGAAAGACAAGCCAGGGCCCGACTGCCCATGGTTCACAGATGTCCTTGCAACTGTATTTTATCAGGACTGACTCAGCTTCTTTCTGCTTCAGAGGTAACTGTATATTTTGTTTCCTGGGGCCTGGGCTGGTTGAGAACGAGGCTTAACCCAAGTGAATCCCCGTTCAGTCCGTGACAAAGCTGGGTATGTCCATAGCACTAGAATTTAAAAATCACTAAATGTTAGCATTTCAGACAAAATAGAAAATAGAAAAAGAAAAACCATTTTCATCAAAACCTGAGCAGGAGTGTTATATTGGTTTAAAACACACACAAATGCTTCCCTTATATAAAAAGCGTTACAAAGGAAAATCAAAGATGCCTTTTACAAAATTAAAAGATCCCTGTATTTGTGTGTACGTGACATCAGATCAATCATTGAAATTGGAAAATTCAGTGAGCAGCTTGGTCTTCATGATCTCAAATTATTGTTGGTGTTTTAACAGTCTCCAGTGTTGTGAGAATGCAGACCACGTGTTAAGTACAGCCAAAGTCAAGCAACAGTTGTCCCATTCCTTGTTAGCAACTCCTGGCTTGATAGGGGAACACAGGAAGAGGGGATAGGCATGGCCAAGAGGAATTCAGAAAGGAGAGAGGCGAGTAGAGGTCTCAAGTCCTCTCTGACATCAGGTGTTGTGTAAATAAATATCTATGCACATAAACAACTTTTATTTTGCCTGAGGCTGACCCATGATCTGACTAGAGCAATACAGTTTGTAAGCGAAAGAGCCTGGCATATACAATCAAGACACCTGGCTTTGAAACCATCTAAACAGTCATCAGCAGGGAACCGATTAAATAAATTAGAGTGCATTGGTTCAAGAGAATTCTATGCAGATAATGCTCATATGTACCCATATGAAAATGTACAAGGTGTATTGCCATATGAAAAATGTCTCATACTCTGTGTGTGTTTGTGTAAAATGATCCTATTTATATTTTTTAAAAGGATAAACATATTTCTGTGCAAATAATTGACCCCTTTTGGAAGGACATACAAGATACAATTACCAATAGATAAGTACCCTTGAGGACTCATTGTGAAGTCCTGGAAATGAACAGAATTTTTACTTTTACTCTCTTGTACAGTTCGAGAAAAATGTTTATACCATAAACATGTACTTTTATATTTATAATAAAAATTAGGAAAAAAAATTAAAGACCTGGGCTTGAGTCTCATTTCTGAGACTGCTTCTGTGATACTAAATTTTCTGAGCTCAGTTATGAGGTTAAAAAGAAAGGTGTGATACATGTAAAACTTCTCTGCAGATTTCTAAAGTGGAATCCAGGTGTTTTTTACCTTTTTTTTTTTTAGGGTAGCCGGGTGCCAACAGTGACAGTTGTTGCTAAAATCTTTTTCAAGCTGCTTGCAGAGGGCTAGGATTCTTCGACTATCCATTCCCTCCTGCCTCTGACAACTGTCTACCCTGAAGTGCTTCCCTCCTCCTTCCTGGAAACACGCCGGTCTGTGTTTCTAATGCAGTGGGAGATGCCTAAATTATCCATTTGGAAAGAGCAAGAGACAGAAGCAGCTTTCCTGGCAGCAGAAAGCAGCAGCTGTTTTCTGAGACACGTGACATCATAAAACCGCAGCTGGCAAACACACCACTTCATCAGGAAGGGAAACCCAGCAAACCAATTGCTTTACGGGCCCCAATGTCAGCTCACACTGTTTATTTGGGCTCTTCGTTCAATGTTGGTCACTAGTATCTAAGTAAATGATTCCTTGCCCCACCTGATAGGTAGCCCTATTGTATGTTTCAAGAATGACAGGAAGTTCCCTGCAGTGGTCCTTGGCTTTATTACAGCTTCTCTGCAGGCTGTGCCCAGCACAGGTGTGACAGAGATTTGGACACACACACACCACTCACACAAACTCACACACGACACGTGCCGTTCCCACACACTGACAACATACTGCACAAAAAGTATTCACACGTGCGCGTACACACACACACACACACATACACACACACACACACACACACACTCACACACACACACACAGACACCCCACTCTCACTGTACATAGATGCTGTGATCAAACTTTCAGAAACATGAGGAAGCATCAAGAAAACTGCTTATTAAATCAGAAGCGTCCTCTGCTCTAGTGAGTCAAAAGGCTTGAGAAAAGGAGCGATTTTACTGTAGATTATCCACATGGGCACCTGTGAACAATGATAACGTCCTAGGCAATGATATTAAAGGCACATGACAATTCACTGAACTGAGAATTCTCCTCTGGGAGTTTCTATTGTTCTTATACTGGGCTTTGTGGTTGACCATGGTGGTTAGGATCACTTTTCCAGGCCTCTCCACCCACAGCCAACCTCACCACTTTTTATGGCAAGTCCTGAAAGGACAATGCTCAGAATAGAGACACAGGAAAACTGCCCCCTTAGGCAGGTTCAGCCAAGCAGACTCTCCTTGGGAGAATGTTGTGGAGTTCTGTGAGATGAGGTGAGAACAGGGTAGGGTTGAGAGAAGGCAGGTAACAGAGAAGGAAGGAGGAAAAGAGGGTTCTAAAGTGTGTCTCCTGCGGGGCGAAGGGCTTCAGCCCTTGTCTGCATTATTTCCCGTCCACAGCCTCCTGGCTGAGTTGCTCTCAGGCCATAGGGAGAGAGTTTCAACCAGCTTCCTTTTAGCTGCGGAAATAACACCAGTCTGAGTTTTGTGTACATTAGTGAGTGTCTTCTTTGCCTTCAAGGCCTCTTCTTTTCTCTCTGAGGCATCAATGCCTGGCACCAGTACGCAGTCAATAAATATTTACGGAATGAAAGAGTGGCAGCCTTCCTGATGCAGTGGTCCAGATATTTCTGGATGGCTTGCCACATACATACAGAGGGGCTTTGGCCATCTGGTGGGCATGAGGACAATTACAATGTGCCTGAACATTACCTCACTGTCTGACTATCTTTTCTTAATTTATGTGCACTTCCTTGGTGATCTCATCCAGCCTCATGACTTTAAATACTATATACTGACAACCTCCAAATCTGTATGTTCATCCTCAGTCTCTCTCCAGAATCCCAGGCCTGTGTACCCAAAGCCTACTGGACATCTTCAGCTAGATGCTTAACAGACATCCCAGCCTTGACATGTTCAGAACAGACTCCTGATTCCCCATGACGCCCGCTTCTCCTGCAGGCCCCCTCAGGAAGTGCAACTCTCTCTTTTCATTTCTCAGGTAGAATCCTTGGACTTATTCTTGCTTTTTAAATTTTTTTCATGCTCATATTTACTTCATCAGTGTGTCAGATATATATATATATAGAAAGTAGGTTAGGGTGTCTGTTAAGCATATATTCCAAATTTGAATGCATCCCAACACCCCCACTGCTACTTTTAAGGCCATAGCCACCTGCCATGTCACTCCCTTGGTTACAAAAAATGACCTATCTGTTGTCCCTGTGTCCTCCTTGGCTTCTCTGCAGTCCATCTTTCCCCAGCAGCCATAGTATTTCTTTAGAAGTGAAAGTGGGATTGTGCCAGCCCTCTGTTCCAAACTCACTAGTGGGTCCACACCTTACTCCAGGTCCAAGCAAGAGTCGCCACCTTCTCTACAATGGCTACATGATCTGCACCAAAGTCCTCCCTCTCATTTCCTATCCACTCCTCCCCCATTCCCTCCCCTCAGTCACCCTGGCTTCTGGCCAATCTACCCCAGCACTAAGCAGATTACCATTTCAGGGAGTTTGCTATGGCTGGTCCCTTTGCCTGGAACATTTGTCCCTAAGTATTCTCATGATTTGCTTTGTCACTTTCCAAGTCTGCTTAAATGCCCCTGTATTAAAGAGACATTTTCTGACTGACCAGACCACCTCCAACCCTGCCACTCCTACTTACTCTCCATAACACTTATCCTTATGTTATGCATATCTTTGCTTATGTGCTTACTTCCTAACTTCTCCATCTAGAATGTAAGCTCTGTGAGAGGAGGAACTTTATGAGTTTTGTTCTATTCCTTTAATGCCTAGAATAGTGTCTGGCTCTCAGTAGGCTCTCAATATAATTCTGATGAATGGGGGAAGGCGGGAAGGAAGGCGGGTAGGAAGGAAAGAAAGGAGGGAGGGAAGGAGAGAGGGAGGGAGGGTAGGAGGGAGGGAGAAGGGAATCATGAGTCCCATTATGCCAGAATCCAAGCACATCAGACTATGGGACTTTCCATTGGAGCAGTGTTTCTTACACTCTTTTGATCATTGCCAATAAGAAATATATTTTACACTATGACACAGTTGACATGTATGTATGTTAGTGTGTGTGTGTGTGTGTGTGTGTACATGTACATGTACATATATATATATACACATATAAATTACATCAGACTGCCTTGTTTGTAAAACATTTGGTTGCAGTCGTGGAGGAAAAGGCAATGTTCTAGCATGAGTGCGTTGAGGAGGGAGAAAGAAGCATGGGTTGGATGCTGATGGCAAGATGTTTTAAAATTATTATGACATTAGGAAAGATAAGGAGATCCAGGTAAACCTCATCCTCTTAGTGCAGGAAAACTGGTTGGGCCACGTTCTTCATCTGTGTTGTGCACATTTCAGATGGGGACAAACCCCGTTTCAAACTATCTGGCTCTCCTTTGCTACCCTGAGGATGTTTCTCATCTTTCCCTTCAGGTGGAGGCTGTGCGCGCAAAATTTAATCACTCTCATTGATGTCATCCACATTAATGCTTTTCTCAGAAAAATGTAATTAGTTCTAGATTTTTCCATTCCTCATGTTCCTTGCCAAACTGGGTGTGTTGTACTCATGTCATCTTTTCAGAAGTGGGTTTGAGGCACTTCAGTTGGTCACACAATGATTATTACCTGACATAGAGTCTGTATTATGTGCCAGGCATTGTTCTAAGTGATTTACAACAACCCTATGAGGTAGGGGTCCCATTAGTCTCTAAATTTTACCAATGTGAGGCATGATTAAGTAACTTACCCAAGGTTACCTAGCTAGTGAATGGTGAAGCCAGGATCCCAGCCCAGGCAATCTGGCTCTCGAGCTCTTGTTCTTACTCACTACCTGTTCTTGAAAAAAGTAACGACTGATGTGGTGCCAGCCTATTGTTTCATGAAGGGAAGTGGGGAGAATGTCAGGGGGCATTGATGGTCGACTGCCAGATTAGGGACAGGGAACACCCCTGGTATGAGTCCCTCTACTTTCCCTGAATCCAAGTTATGACAGCAGTGCAACTAGTCAAGGCCAAGACATTGATTGTCCAATTCAGAGGTTGTGAACTGGCGGCAGACCTTTTTTATTTTTCCCACTTAATGTTCAAAAAATGGTGGAACTGAGTGCTTTTGCAGGCTACACACTTCCCGGTTCATCACAGTCCCCACCGTTCCCTATTATAGCACACCCTGCTCTTCATGTATGCTACCAGTGGAGTCCTGAAGTCAATTTGTATGCATGTGTGTGTGTATGCATGAGTGATACTTAAATAGAATCAAGCGCCAAGTGACTTTAGCTCAGATTTCTTAAATCATCATGGCCACCATCTGCTCGTGTCACCACTCTGAAGATTAAGAGAAGGCAAACTGGGCATGGACTAGCTAGCGTTCTTCTCATAGCACTTCACATCTATGTGAAGATGTCTGGTTCCCATCTGTTGGAGGAGAACCCATTGGGAACACTGTCCTTGAGGAATAACCTGATACTTCTTTTCCTGAGTTGACACAATAATCTGTGACCCAGTGACAAGTAAGGGTGATGGTTGAGAGGGAAAGCTGAGGCGATGGTAGATCACTGGCACAAAGCATTGTGTCTGAAGGGAGAGTGAGTGCAAGGATATAAGTCTCGAGGTCAAGCACAGAGAGGTTCAGGACTGGCCAGGAACGGGAAGCCAAAGTAATTGAGGATTCAGTGAAGGCATCGCTGGCCTGCCAGTCACGTGGCACTGTTGGCAGGTTGCAGGACAGTTCTGAGGCACAGGCATTTAGATATCCAGAGAACACTTGGCTTCAATTGGTCATTAACACTTAAATATTTAATGAGGCCCTACTAAGGGTCTGAGTTAATTGTAACTGAATGAATTTTTACTATTGAAAACCCTAGCTCTTAATGAACTTTATGCTAAAGATGTTGAGGAGGAAATGCCAAATCTGCCCATTATCTCTAATATCTGTTCATACTTAATCCCAGGCTCTTACAAGGGCCAACAGTGCTCGTTCTTACTTTTTATTTTTTAATGATGCACACCATGCCAAGATATTGTTTATGCCAAAACACATAAGCTTGGTGCCAGAGTAAGAGATGGAAGGAGGTGGGGGAATCTTTTTCTCTAGAAATATTTCAGAAGGCAGAAATTAGGAGCATGGACTTTGTAGTCCAACAGATGGTTTGAATTTTTGGCATTGACACTTTCTAGCTGTGTGTACAGGGCAGCTAATTAACCCCTGTGAGTCTCGGTTTCCTCATTTGTAGAATACAGTGAACAGTGGTTATAATACATAGGGTTGCTCATGAAACTATTAAAAAAATAACGTATATGAAATGACTAGCACATGCCTATTACATAATATGCATTTAATAATTTTTATTACCATAGCTTCTTGAAGGAAATCTAGATGGAGGTAGTGTATGATCTATAACAAAATGAAGTTTTGTGATGTTTGTTGTAAGAGAACAGTAAACAAGAAGACCTTGCTTGTATTCCTGACTCAACCAAGATGTGTCAAACCACTTAAGCTATCAGAAGTAGGGGAGACTAAAGTGCGTGAAGACTGGGCTTTGGTTCCGACAAGCACGACCTTGATCTTGGTTTGTTAAGTGACATTGAACGCTCTGGCTAGCGTCTATGTTCCTCCATTTCCTCATCTGTATAATGGGGATCATAGCTTTTCCCAGATTTTGTGTAATAAAACTCTGTATAAAAAGTGTCCCAGTAGGTAGTTTGCCTTTAACACTTTTTGTGTCCCCACATTTAACTCCTGTGTTAACTATGTCTCCTAAACTGTTTGTAATATCCTCATTTTAAAAGAATACTGAGGGCCGGCCGAGTGCGGCACTGGTAGCACCCAAGGCCGCGGGTTCAAGGGTTCGGATCCCATACAGGGATGGCCGGTGCGCTCACTGGCTGAGCGTGGTGCAGACCACACCGTGCGGAGGGTTGAAACACCCTTGCTGGTCAAAAAAAAAGAAAAAGAAAAATTGAAAAGCAGGAAGAAGCCTCTTCCAGGTATTTATGTAAATGTGCCGCACATCAGATCCCTGCTGACCATTTGCTGGTGGGGCTGCAGTGAGGTGCTGCCTATTGAGATACTTTTTTCCTTCAGTGTCAGAACTGACTGCCAAGTGCGGGGAGTCCAGATCTTGACTATGATTCCCCAGCGTCTAAGAAGTACAGAGCTTTCTTAAGAGAAAAGTAAAAATTAGTAGTTTTTACCAATAAATTTAGCTCATTTTGTGTGTGTATGTGAAACTCCTGTCTTCCTAGGTATATGGTGACCACATCTCTCATGAAAAAATTTGTTTTCTTTATGTATAAAAGTAACATGTTTATTATGGAAATTTTATGAAAATTATTTTTAAACCTAATCTACTCACATAGAAGGGTCTTCAAAGAGTTCCTGGAACTCTTTTTTATGTCCACACACTTTTTGAAGCACCCTCATATAACCGTTCTTAATATACCACTGGTTTCTATCTAGTCACTTTCAATGCATATTTCTGTGTGTGCACATGTATGTACACGTGTATTGTGTGTATGTGTGTATGTTAACTCATAGCTTTTTAAAAATGGGATCTTATTATGTATAATTTTTTTATCCTGCTGTTTTCACTTGATTTTGTCTTGTGACTATCATTTAATAGCTTGTGTTCAAAAAAACTGCTTATACATGGCTGTGTTATAGTCCATCTTATGAAAAAACTCAGTTTATTTAAACACACCTGTATTATTTGAAATGTAGATTTTTTTTCATCTTTACAAATACCATTGCAGAGAACTTTCTTACATATTAATCATTTTTACCATGTCTGGACGATTTATTTCCTTTTGATTAATTCCAAGAAGAGTATTACTAAGTCACATGATAGGCCAAATTGCTTTCCAGAAAGGTTGTGTCAGTTTACAACTCCTGTTAGCATTGAAGAAAGACACCTATGTCAACACGGCCTCAGAAACAGTGGGTATCATCACAAATCCTATTCTACAAGATGATTTTGTCTGTAAAATTTTTATTAGTTAGTTAGCTGAAGACATCTTGAACGAAAAATTGTTTATCCCTATACTAACCTTTTACTCAGTCAAGGTTGAAAGAGAAAAGTGAAAAGAGAAAAGTGAAAGTGTCTTGAGATTTCAGATTTTATACTAGGGAGACTAGGCCAGGAGACTGGAAATACACTGTTCAGTATAATAAGGGGTGAAGCAGAACTATTTTTGTGTTGTCTTAGTTGAAACCCCAATTGGCAACCTAGATTTTCACCACCTGTAAAATGGGTGTCCCTTGGAGGGATTTTGAGTAGAATTTAATGGTGAGTTGATACATTTGGATATCTGCAGTTCTGCACGTGCTACAGCAAATCACTAACTAAATACTGCTGTGTGCTCTGTGTGTGTGTGTGTGTATGTGTGTGTGTGTGTGTGTGTGTGTGTGCGTGCGTGTGTGTGTGTGGTGTGTGTGTGTAAGGGGAGGGGCTGGGGGAATGATTAGTTGGGAGCAGGAAATTAAACAGCTGATAGTAGCACCTATTAGGAGAGAGCGCAGTGTGGATTAGATCTAGCTGAAATAGGAGTGGACTATAATGGAGTTATTATTCAGAGCATGCATGCAGCACTCTCCAAAGCAACCCTCATACTCTCCCAGTTAGATCATATTAAGCCTCAGCTTCAGGTAGAACCATGGTTCTCAAACTTTAGTATGCATCAAAACCACCTGGGGAGAGCTTATGGACTTATGTTACATTCTACCCACAGACTTTCTAATTCCATAGGTCTGGAGCTGTGCCTGAGAGTTTGCATTTCTACTAGGCTCCCAGATACGCTGATGCTACAGGTCTGGGGATCATGCTTTAAAAATTACTGGTATGTATGATCCCCTTGCAGCAGTTTTACTATTTTTAAATTAAACCCCCACCTACTATAGATTTATGTTTTTATTTAGTGGGAGGCCACTGATATTTGCATATCAGCAACACTAAGCTTCACCAGAAAGCAGTCTTCTAGTTATTTCTCTAGGACATGTTGTCATGTTTTGGAAAATGTAAATACACTGAATATACCTCTCCTTGATCCATATCTTCACCTGGTATACACATGTAGTCAAATGTGTATTGCATGGGCATGCCCAGTATTGCAAGAAAGGAATATTTCTAGCCAGTGTTAGAAACAGCCCCTGCTTTTCAAAGCAGAGCTATCCAATTAAATAATTATTTACAACGAAAAGTGAGATTTCAGCCCATTTCAGACAGATGGAGATTCTCATATTTCCAGGGGCATGTCTGTGATAGCTCCAGGTTTTGGTGGCTTGGAAAAGCAAAGAGGACATTTCACAACTTCAGAGGGGACCTCAGCCTACAGACACCAAGCTGTGGTCAGTGAGCAGACAACCCTGTTTGGTTCAGCCCCGTTCCAGGGAAATGGCTCCAATCCAAACACATGAGCAGGCCAGGAAGTAGGATTATTTAATCACCTGGAGGCCCAGCCCTGTCACTGCAGCTGTCAGAGGAACCTGTCACAGTTGGTTTGCCAGGGACCCAGGGCCAGATGCCTGCCCTGAGAGAACACATTCCCAAATCAGTACCTGGGCCCCAGGACAGTCAATGAGATTCCACCAAGCAGAACAGTGGGGCCTAAACTAGTCAGTGCATTCCAGTTCCAGTTAAAAGGGCTCGCTCTCCATAACAAGAATCCCTCAAATAGGAAGTAGGCGAGGAAAGGGAAGAGGTGCAGGCATCCCGTCAGATAACCATCTCTAGCCATGTCTTACTAGCCTGAAGCATTTTCATGCTATTCACTAGGAGCCCAAATGCATCTGAGACATTTCCTTCCCGAGTTTACTTTTAAGATTTTTTTTTAAAAAACACATATTGAAGAGTTGGAAGAAAATGTCATCATTCAATATAGATTTATTTTAGGAGCAACGAAGGATTAACATGATGAGGTCATTCCTTCAGAAACAGAGTTCTAAAAAAGAGTGAGTGTTAGGAAATAAGGTAAGTATTCTTAAGTTCTTCTTTATTTAAATCATATTAGAAGGATGGGTAAGAGGACAGGGAGAAGGAAGAAGGTTGAAAGAAACAGGATATCAGTTGAGCTTTTTAATAACTGATTGCAAATGGCTATTGAGTTTGGAACTAGGTATTTCCCAAAACTCTCCTCCAGAGAGAGAGAGAGAAAGAGAAAGAGAGAGAGACTTTGCACTGATTACATATTTGGGGTGAATCATATGTTTGCATGGGTGCCTAAGACATGATCTTAAAAAATAATGGCCAATTATCTTTGATGGTATAATTGTATATTCAGGATGGAAGCATCACAAGCAAAACCACAGTACACAAATGTTCCCTTACCTCTGAGAGCCTGCACACTGAGTGTTCTAAGGTGATCAAAGCTTATGGGAAATGCTTAATCTGTCTTGGGAATAAACCATGCTGATTTGTTCTAAGTGAATAAGAGGCTTCCCTGAGCCCTCAAGAGACAGCCTGCATTAGACACCCACGATTGATGCTGTACCATAACTCCATTACGTTGGCTAAGGTAGAGGCAGCTGCCTCCCCAAGTTATTAAAGCTGTTCATTTCTTCTTAGCACCCCATGGTGCAGAGGGTTTCCATGGTATAAGAGAAAATAGCTGTTTTCCTGTCTATGCCTCTAGCCTGGGGTTCAATTTCCACACATCTGAATAATACACAGAGCTCAGAGAAACAGAGGTAAAGGAATTTAGATCCTGCATGACCAAAGACTTGGAGTATGAATAATTTGCAACCTAGGAGTTTTAAAAATTTTATTTATCTTCATCTTTTTCTATTTTCTCCTGCAGAGAGACAGGAGATAGAATGGAGTTTAAAAATTCATCTCCAAGAAGCAGCAGCCACCTGGGTTATCCCAGCTTAGCAGTAACTCACGGGTGAGCAAATGATTTTCAAGAAGAAGCTGGGAGATGGTGGTCTCCTGAGTATCAGGGAATGAATCTGTGGCTTGCCCCGAACCTTCAGATTGTTGTGCTGATAGTGGCCTCATTGGTTTGTCTAGCTTCTCTGCAGCACCACAGTTGGATAGAAAAAGAAAACAATTTCATCTCTATTTTTGTGTGGACATGTATGAAAGTCAGAAATACTTATGTGTTCTTTATCCATCCTATTTGCTGGGAATTTAAGAGATTATGTTTGCAGAGTGAAACCATAACGGGGAGAGAAAGGTGTATATTTCATACCCACAGGAACATTTACATGGGACCAGTATATCTCAGCTTAACACAGGATTTCCTTATCTAGGGAAAAAGATTGTTGTCAAAACATTAATGTGGCCTGCTAATGATGGAGGGCAATGTTCATGGCCATGATTGGATGAGGGCTTGAATCTTATCACTTGTCCCTTTCACTGAGGCAGTTTTATTTCCTATCTCTGTCAAAACCTGTCTGCATGACTGCATCTAAATCCTTTACTCTGTCCAGGGATACCCACTTATCTGCCTCCACATGGGAACCTACATGGGTGAACCCTGAACTGGCCTCCAGTCCTGTGAAGGAGGGATCGAGTCTGGGCCAGGATCTAGCCAGAGAATCAAGGTCTCTGTTGTGATCTGCTATTCTCATGTCTCATTTTGACCTGTCCCTTTGAGTCCTGTGTGTCTTCAGGTTCCTAATGGCCTGATTTCTCACTGTCCACTCTCTTCTTTAGTCTCATTGTAAATATATGGTCAGAATACATACACTACATCAACATCATGTACAATTACACTTTGGTGGAGACTTTGGAGCCAGTTGTTTGAGCTAAAAATCCTAGTTCTGCCTACTCGCTAGCTGTGCAATTTTGAGGAAGTTACTCAACCTATGTGTGCCTCAGTTTCCTCACTGTAAAATTGGGGTAATGAAAGAACTCATGATTATGGTAAAGATTAAATGGATTAAGACATTAAAGGGGCTGTGAAAGGTGTTTGGCACGTCCTAAGAACTGTATAAATGTTTATGACCATTACTTTTACTGTTGTTGTTATCTGAACTTATATATTGTATTTAATTATTTAAGCTGCTGCTCTGCTTTGTTTTAAGTATGTGTTTCTTATATATTATCTGCTGGGTTGCCACTGTACTGCATACTCCGTGGCTCTCCAGATTTTAATTTCTCACCCTGATTCAGTGTCTTAGTTTTCTATAAGAAAACAGATTGTACTGAGGATTCTAGAGAAACCATACATTCTTCTGTTGTACTTAAAGTTCTCAAGATTTGAGGTCATGACACTGCTTGGGTTCTCTAGAAGCAGACAGTGAAACAGAGTCAGTGTATTGATTATATGCAGTATATTGATTAAGAATAGGCATCCAAAGAAGGGAGGGGAAGAATTCAGAAATAGGGAAAGGTGAACTATGATGCAGGCCCTCAACCAACCCTGTAGGCAGCTTTGGGATACACGTGGCCCCTTGGAGTGACCCAAGTCAACCAGAATTTCCTGGCCTTTATCTCCTACATGGATTAGTAATTGGATGTGGGCCACTTGGGGAAGAATGGGCAAGGTAAGTCCTGAAGGATCTGGCAGCTGGAGGCTCTCCATTCCTTGAAGAGGGATCTGGGAAGTGCATGACTGTGTCCTGTACAGGTTAAGTTCTAGACTAAAGACTCACTTTCTAGGAAGACTCAAGACAACATTGTTCTGCAAAGATGGCACAATTGGCCAGGGGAAGAGAAGGAGGTTGCCCCAAGGATAAAGGATAATGCTGAAGGACGGAAGGGTGGTAAGGCAGATGGAAACAAGGGAATGGAGCAGAGGTTGTTGTGACTGTAGGAAGAGGGGCTCAACAGGAAACACAGGAAGCCAAGCAGAATCTTTACATGAGAGGGGCTGTGGAGACAATTTGGGGGTGTTAGGGAACTTGTACAGAAACACAATTTCCACTTAGATTTTTTTTGTTGTTGTTTTTTGTTTTTATTTTAGGTTTTGGGAAGTTGCTAATAGAAATTGCGGTAGGCTTAGGGTGACCAACCCTCTTAATTTGCCTGGACTGAAGGATTGTTTTCTCAGGATGCCTGCCTTTCAGTGCTAGACCTGGGCCCTCCTAGCTGGATTGCTATAAAGCCTATTCCAAACCACCTCTTGGGGTCACAACAGAAGCCATGGAATAATGCATGGGTAGAGGGTTTGGAAACCATGAACAGATGTTTTTCCATCTAGGTAAGAGTGACAGGGAGCAAAGACATTATAGATGGTTACAGCAGTGGTTCAATGTGGCAGCTAATAAATATAGATCAAAAGGAAATTGAACATGAGAGCAATGCATTAAAAGAGAAAATTATTTGGAACAAATTGCTAATGACAGGGAAAGAATGATAAAATAGGGAATAAATCTAGGAAGCAAACCAGAGATAAATGCTATAATGCAACTTCCAGTGCTACCCAGCAGTCCCTGGACCAAAGTTATTGAGAAGCCCTGCCCCTACCCAAACTTGACCCTGGGCATGTCTCCTGCTGTCCCCTCCTGGAGTGAATGAGTCTCTTCTAGGGACTGCACATAATGGGGTGCTGGTATGAAAGTTTGATGTTGGGCTGGGAAGTTTACCTGTTTCTGGGAGTACATTTCTAGGGGCTGCTTTAATCCATCCAAGTCCAAGGCCCAAAGGGTTTGGAAGGAACTAGTCTCCTCTCTAAGATGAAATGAGAACTAGTTCTGTTCAAACTAGTTTGAAATATGAAATGTGTTACAAGAAAGGCTTTGACAAGCTGATATGATCCACTAACTGCGATCTTTGGACTTCCTGACTTCAAGACAGTTATAGTTCATGCTCAGTCAACAATTACATTTCTACTGATGAACTGGGTTCCCACTAATAACTAAGTTCTTTGTATCCAAGAGATTGGTCTATCATGTTCTATTGTTTGTACTTTATTTTCAGTTTGCCTAACTTTTCTAGCGCTAACATACAATCTCACTGACCACCTCTCACCTTTAGATAAATGACCCCTACACTTTGACTTTATTTTTATCAAAATGGAGGTGGAAATATGTTTTTCAATGTATTTTTTCATTGCAACTCCCAATCAGCAGACATGCACAGAATGTTCTCTGAATATTCATAGTTGCTCAGATTCCAAAATATGCATCCAGCCTGGAATACAATAGGTGCTTACTGAGGATTTGTTGGGTAAACTCTAAATTGTTCCATATAATGTTTGGTGAATTACAATGAATAAATGAGAAAATTCAATTATAAATAAAAAGTTATTATTTAAAAGATGAATGGACTAGTGTAGCCCTCAAGTTCGCATGACATTTGTTACACAGCAGCATGTTATTTTCTCTGGACTCCCAACATATTGTTTACCATTATTAAGTGATGCTGACTGCATCTTGGTGAGCAGGCAGGTATAATCTCCACTTGACAAGTGGCTTGGAAGCAGGATAACTGAAGAAAGAGAAGAAAGAGAAGGACAAAAAAGAAGAAAGGCAGCCAGTTTTCCTGATCTGAGGCTCCAGTGTCTTGTCTCCCTGCTTTCCTACCACCATTCAAGTCTGTGGCTGGCATCCCATGTTGGATCAGATCTACCAGGTTTTCGTTACCCTTTAGGCCTCCCATGACTTTATGTCTACTTTTCCAATTGGAATAAACCTCTGTTTAGTCAAACAGCTTGTACAAGCCTAGCACCATGCTAGAACAGAGGGAACTACTAATGTACAGAAGAGAGTCTCTGCATCAAGGTGACCTCAGTCTGGCTTGGAGGAAAGAAAAGCAGATGGGAACACCCAAGCCCGTGCTGTGTACAATTAAGAGCAAAATTGGGTGGTACGGGATCAAAAGAGCTCAGAAGACAGGTATCAGAAAGGGACAAGGTAGACAGGGAATGAATAATGTACTTCAGTTCAATTCATCCAGCCCTGCCTATAAATGCTCTTTCTCTGCTCTTTTTGGAAGGTGAGAATGGAGCAGGGCTGGCAGGGGGGCTATAGGATGTCACCCAGGGACACCACTTTCTGAACTGTCTTATGTAACCCACTGAAGCCTAAGATTTCATTTCAAATGTGTCCTTCTGCTAGAATAACACTAAACAGCCTCTTCATTATATTAACTACACTCTTCTTGTATAACAAGAAATTTATCATTTTTATATTTATTCAGAAGGTAATGACCATATAATTAAGCAATTTCAACATATGAAATGTTTGAAAATATGGACTCTAACAATAGCTTCTTATGACCTTGGCCAATAGAACTCATGTTGCTATAATCAGTCAAAAGTAGAAATGGCAACTGATAAATGCAATGGTTGTTTTCTTTTGTTAATAGGAAGACTATACCTTAAAATAATTTTTCAATCAGCAGATTTTTAGGTTTAACAATAGGATATTGGACCTGAAAAAGGCTCAATCTGTTTTAAAACAATTCTCCCGGATTTATTTAAGTATGCAATTTAAAATAGCAGTGACAGCAGGGTGTAGAACTTCCTACGTAATAGCCCAGAGTTGGGTCCCTTAGGTCTCCCTGATTCCTCAGTCGAATCACAGAGAAGTCTAATCCCGTGGTGTTGCGGACAAAGAACCATTTCTCCAAACCCCAGTGGACCTTGCCTGAGAATGTGCGGAGAAGACAGGCCTTTCCTTGCCTGAGAGAAAGGCCAAATGTGCATCATCAGTGCTTGGGTGATGATGGCTCTTTGCCAGGCCAGAGCAAGAGAGCAGGTCATGGAAAAGCCTGCCTGGGGCGGCTCAGCCTTGCCTCATCCCCAGAGCACCAGCCTGTGCTTGGACAGGTGCTCTTTTCACCTGAGCTGAAGCTCTCCCCCTGCTCACCCCCCTCCCCATTTCTGCCATTTCTGTTGACTTTCCAGGGCTGTTTGGTTGGAGGCAGACTGTGAAGAGGGCTGTCTCTCGCTCCCTGTGATCTGTAAGGATGCCTTTTCTAAAGGGCCCTTGAAGAATATTTGCCATGAAAATAAGGTACTTCTGGAGCTTAAAATAGCAAGCAATCTGAGAAAAGAACACATTGTGTGTGTGTGTGTGTGTTTATACATGTGTGTGCATGTATGTGTGCATATGTGGGTGTGCTTCAAAAAAAAGAGAAGAAAAAGCACAAAGCACAGTCCTCCTCCAGCCCACCCCTCCAACAGACCCCTGACCTGCCTCTCCTTCCACCATCCCCACTTTTGTTTTTTAACTTAAGAAGCTTTGTCAGCATGAAAGAAGGAAGGCAGGGGCTGGCTGAGCGGTCCTGAGTCAGCCCAGGGCTCTGCTGGCCATTTGGGTAGATGCAGGTGGGGGCGCCAGACATGGGGAGTATCCCCGCCTCCTCACTGGGTCATCTTAACATGTCATCAGCTGGGAGCTCCCCTTCCTATCCCAAGGCAGCTGTCAGGGACTATGATGAGCTGGTGGGGTGAGACCATTACATGCCAGAGCCTGAGCATCTTTTAGAATCTGTGGGGAAGGAATGTCAGCGCCATTCAGGGTGGGTTTTATAGAAGGTGCTAACCACATGATAAGCCAGGTCTCACACACAGGGGAGAGTCAGTGGCTGTCTCCGTCTTCCTCCTTTCCTTAGTGTTAGCACTGATTTTAATGGCTTCTCAGTATCCGGTGAGAATCAATCTCAGGGTCTTTAGACAATCACAGGCTATAGTATTAGTTGCTTTCTGGGTTTACACACAGCCCTGTCCCTCAGGCTCTGGTTTCAGGCAGACTCTGTTCTCAGGTTAAAAGGAATGCAACTTGCATCTTGTAGTTTAATGAATTTACATAAATCCTTGAAGTAGCATTGTTGGACTCCAGCTTGGAAGCTGGACTTTAATGCTGTGCATTGGATTTGTGTAAAATCCAAGTCTGGAGATTATGGCTCCCCCCACCCCTTCCCTTTTCCCACCTCCCCTTTCCCAGCCCTTTTTATTTGGGGCAAGCAAAGTAGTTAAAAATGTCAAACTCACAGTATGCACTGTCAATAACACAATGAGGAGGCTGAAATAAAATCCTCCAACTTCGTGGTGATACTTTATACCTTCATAGGGCTTTTCATCAATGCCTCTGGGACATTAACCCTCTCTGTACTGCTCTGGGCTGGGCCTGGAGCCTGTACTGGTTGGAAAAGCAAAAAGATGGGGGAGAGCACCCCATTTCTATGGCAGGTCCCAGGCAGATTCTCAACGCCGGTCAAATGTCACATCTCTTCCCTTCACCTCCCCTTCCAGCACACATCTGCCACATCAGCCTCCTCTCCAAAGGTCCTTGGTGTCCCAGTAGTGTCAGCAACCCAAACAACTCCACATGTATTGAGGGCACCAGCAAGGAGCCCTCACCTCCCCATGAGGAGAAAAAGCATTTGTAAGTTTGAAATTTGATATATCATGAAATGCATCAAAGCAATCATTATGGGAGTAATCTGAACTTTGCTGGACCTCTTTACACTTTATGGTTTAGCTTTGTTTTTGTTTGACTTATGTATGAAGGCTGATGTAACATCTGCAGTGATTAAAGCCTATAAATGTCTTTGTCCCTCTATGTGTTTGGGGCCATCAATGTTACACCTGTTTTGTCTTTTCCAAGTTGACTTTGCGTACCAACTTTGTGTCAAATGTGATGTACTGTAGGTAATGGTTTCTAGGAATTTTCTGTTTGATCACAGTGCTCTTTCCTAGGGAGCCTGGACAAAGCTAAGTGTTCTTCATCAATGCCTGATTGCAGACAAGGGAGTCATATATCTACTTCTCTTGTTATATATAACCAGTACTTCTTAAAATATGGTGTGAGGACCATTGTGTGAGAATGATGTGGGCCACTTTCTGAACAGATTCTCAAAGCCCCTACAGACTCACACTCTCAAAGTCATGCTAATTTGTTTGGTGAATGCTGATGTATTAGTCTGTTTCTGTTGCTTATAACAAAATACTGGAAACTGGGTGATTTATAAAGAGAATGAAATTTATTGCTTACATTTTCTGAGGCTGGGAAGTCCGAAGTCCATCTGGTGGTGGTGACAGCAACCCAGAAGTGTCACATTGCAAGATGGTGGAAGTATAGAGAGCAGAGGAGACAGACTCTCCTTTTAAAGCCCTCACCAGGCTCCTGACCACCATTATTAATCCATTCACTACTGCACAGTCCTACAATCCAATCACCTCTTCAAGGCTCCACCTTTCAATTACCATAATAGGATTTCCCACCCTCTTAACAGTCACAGTGGGGGCTAAGTTTCTAATACATAAAACTTGGGGGACACAATTAAGTTTCAATGAGTTTTAGGGGGACATAATTCAATCCACTACACTGAGGGATTCCTATGTCACCCCTTGTAAAATCTCCTCTGCTTCCTATTTCTGGTCATATAAACTCTCACAGGGCAGACTGGCTGGCCACAGGCTATCTCTTGAGCCCCAGTAGAACAATTAGCCTCTGGAGAAGAAATAGATACTTGAGCAGATAAATATTAGTTGCTGAAGGCTCTTAGAGAAAGGGAAGCAGGAGGTAAACATGTTTAAATGCCTGCTGCCCAGTATTTTCTCCTTCCTGTGATTGGGTCTTGCCCATTTCCAAGCACATGGAGAATTTACTCCACAGTGATGCACTGAGACCAAGCTCTGTGGGTCTGATTCCCATGGTCTTTGCACCTGTTTTTGAGGCCACGACACATCCATCTCTTCTTGGAAGAACTAAGCAGAGAGGGTGGGTTATGACAAGGACAAGTCACACTAGTTTGAAGATGAAGTTTGAAGTTCTTTTGAATGTCCACTGCCATATATCTGTGTACAGGCATCAGAACCTAGTATTTTAATGACGGTCACATGCTTCTAATTCCAATCTGCTACTGTTTGCATTGGCTTACCAACTTTCTTTTCAGTACTTATAATCCTCAGAGGGATTTGGGGCTCCCCAGGACACTAGAGGATCAGGTGGACCTGAGCTGAAATGCTGGGTCTACCACTATTTGTGTGATCATATTTAAATTACTTAAGTAACATATCTCTCTGCACCTCAGTTTTCTCAGTTGTGAAATGGGAGTGATGAAAATAATATGTAAGTCACTGGGTTACTTTAAAGGTAAATTAGATGATACATTTAAAGTAAACGGCACATAGAAATGCTTAAGAAATGGCAGTTGTTATAGTTTTTTATGGGGATAAGAGGGTAGGTGGAGGGGAAATCAGACACTGGAGGTAGAAACTGTACCCATGGTGATGGTCTTGGTAGACTCCTAGTAATATGAGATCATCCCCGTTAAGGGATGATCTAAGCAGCTCTAAGGGACTTTTGGCTGTTTTTCACCCCATGCAGATCTGATTACTATCTCTGACTTTATGAATTTTCCAGTAAGATAGTAAACACTTAAACAGGAGGAGTATGGCGTAAGACTTTTGAAAAGATGGACAGGTAAATAGACATACATGTTCCTGTTCATCACTGCCCAGCAGTCCTCCACTGGAGACGGTAGCCTCAGGGGGAGAGGGCATTCCCTGAGTGACGCACTAGAAAGCACAGGGGGAAGGGCGGCCAGTCACCTCAGCAGGTGAGGCTAATTTCGGCAGTAGCATTAATGATCACCTGGTAGATAGAGGTGGGGGACAGCCTCTCTCCCACCCACTCTCGCCTTTCCCGTTTGTTTTTATACTAAGTTGTAAGTAAAGTTAAATACTTGAATTTAACTCTTGCTTGGGAAACTATGACCCATATTGCACCCAGGGGCTCCAAGTGTGCATTTAAACAGAATCCAGCCTCAGGTTCCTATAATATTTGAGCCATAAAAATAAAAATGTGCAGGAAATATGGGCCGTGCTTTCCTTTTCTTGAAACTGTTACAGACATAAGATATCTTCTCACTATGAAGGGAGACAACTCAGGTATGCTTTCTCTAGAGGAATGGAAATAGTGCTTTGAAAAACCTATCTCACCTTGGTGGAAATTTTCAGTCATTCTTTTTCTTGGACTTTTTTTCCCCTTCTAAAGAAAAACGTAGTATCTAATGTATGGCTTTTGCCCGTGAGTTTCCACTATAGAGGCCCGGTAGGCAGTATGTAGGGTAGACAGATTTTATGCCATTGCTCTAGGCCACTAAAAAAGCCCTAAATCCCTTCTTAATAAAGCTCTGAAGACTCACTGTGGGTTAGACTTTCTTAACCTCTCCCTGGAGATTTCTTTTACTGTCAGACTAGCCATGACAAGGAGCTAGTCAAACCTGTGCCCCTACAAGTTTTCTGACTTCTCTCTCCAGTGCTTGTTAGCAACCAGTGAACTGATCCAAAGCAGTTCACACTTGTCTTACCTTGAAACGCCATTTGTCAAACAGCAATTGCACAAGGAAAGGTCAGTGCTTTATGTTCTGAGCACTTAACTTTAATAACTGCTTAAGGTGGACTGAGTCTAAGCAGTTTTGAAATACAGTGGGAGGGAGGTCAATCATTGGATCAGGAATGAAAACCCAGGGCCTGCTTCTCTCTCTCTGCTTGACTCTGTCTCATTGCCACATACTACCACATCCTAGGAGCAACTCCACAAATATTCATTCAAACAGCAGCTCTTTATTGAGCACCTACTGTATGTCAGACATTTAGTGGAAGAATAGCTAGGTTTCTCCTTGTGATTTCTTTTGCAAATTGTACCAGCATGTCTTTTCATTGTTATTTTTAGTAACAAAAATGGAACATGATTATTGCGGAAAAAAAAGTCAAACCATACAGAAGCATACAAAGTGAGAATGAGGCCATGCACTCTCCAAGGATAATCACAGCTAATAATCTGTGTCGTTCCTCTCGTCACATGCCACCTTCTGTACTGCTATTTGCTTTATTCACTTAGCAAGCAGCCACTTTTGTCTGTGTCAGCACAGGCAGTTACCTCAACTTACCTTTTCTCAAACTGATGAATACTTAAGTTTTCTCCAATTTACTGGATTACAAAAAGTGCTGCAAAGAACATTCTTGTGCTTATACCCTTGTGCTCTTCTGTGAGCATATGTGTGGGATCACTATGGAAAAATTGGAATTGCTGGGTGGAAGGGTTTGTACTTGTTAAATCTTTAGGTACTTCTAACTTTACTTTCCATTAACGTTGTGTTCATTTAAGAGCCATTAGTGACATATCAGACATGTGCTGTCTTTGATTCCTACATGATAGTGGTGTATTTGGAGTCTTGACACCCTACCAAATCAATAACCAATCACTACTCTTTGAAGAGATAATTTTCTGACATGCAGTGAGTATCCACTGTGGGGAAGGAGTGAGATGTGAGGTCACTGTTTCCCAAGGGCAGGGAGAGAGTGCTTAATTTGAACATACAACTCATTCCGTGGAATCTGCTCCCTCTGTTCCGTGTAACCTTGTCACCCTGTCCAGAGTGCCCTCGCCCAACCCATTGGCTGCCTGCAAAGACTTTTCAGATTGAATTTGGAAGACAGTGCACAGACAGCTAAAAAACAAACTAAAAATACAAGTCAGTATATAAAAAGCAGCAAATAACTATAAATAGTAAGCATCATTACAGCAGACCAGAAGAAGGGTGACAAACAGCAAGCTGGAGTGTTCAAGCTTCATGGCAGACACTCAGTGTTGGATTTGTGGAATTTCTCTAGGTGGGGGCTGGGGGTGAGTGGGGAGATAACTATAAAAACCATAAGAACCAGCTGACAGAAGAGAGATCCCATGAGAGAGTGGAAAATAGGTGGAAAAGTGCCCACTTTTATGGTTGGAAGTGGGTGGGGTTTACAGTGTTCTCTGAGATTATTAGAGATACTTGGCAGAGGTTCCTATTATTTTCTATTTTTTAGAGTGGTGGGGGTGGTGCAGGTAGGTCATTAACATTTTGAGTATGGGAAGAAAGCTTCCAGCGCTCTTCTGGGGGTGGGGGGCGGGGGAAGCACATATTTGCAAATACACACAAAATTTCGCCTATGATTTCAGGGAGCCCTTCCTTCTACCCCCAGAATCGCAAACCAGGACAGTCCTTCCAGAAAAAATGTTAGCCAGGTTTATACACCGCAGTGAAAGTTGTAAGGCCACATCAGTCACAACCAATATCCATATATTTATGAATCATCGAACTCTGACGCTGACTTGAAACAGGTGGGTAAACAACCGGGTAGGGCCGCGCTGGCACGTCCAACTTTCCCCGCCACGTTCGCTTTAGCCAGCCTAAGCGGGTGGGAGCCATTCTGTCCTTTTCGGCCCTGAAAGAAGCCCAGCTCTCGAAAATGTGAATCAATGGGATTATTTCCGCGTGTATAACTGGAATCCACTCCAAGATGCCAATTTTGCTGCGGAAAAGATACTCTTGCTCCCCACCCCCTCCTTTCTTTTTGACAGTCAGTTAATAAAGACTCAACAATAAGCAGCTGCCAGTGATGTCATTTGGGACTTTGTCCACGGAGCTTGTATTTACAAGCTCGGAGCGACTACGGAGCCGCAGCCTCGGGGAGCAAGTCTCCGCCAACTCGCCCCGGATTCGCGCAGGACTCGGCCGCCGCCGCCGCCGCCGCCGCCGCGGACGCTCCCGAAAACCCAGGCTCTTGGAGCGCGGCGCCTGATGCTTCCGAGATAAACAGGATAACCGCGGGAGGAAAGTTGAGCTGGAGAGAGGTGCTGCAGTGCCTGTGTCTGTCTCCAGCCCTGTGCTATGTGTTGACTGAAGAGCTAACTGCAAGTAAGACTGTTGGGTTTTTTTTGGTTTTTTTTTTAAACTCTTGTAACAGTGTTTTTTTTTTTTTTTTTTTTTTAATACAGCTTGCTTTCCTTTTAAAGTGAGATGATGATGTTTGTGTATTTCTACAGGCTCTCTAGGCTGCCACGACAAGTATGCATTTGTTCCAAGTAATTATAGTGCGCTAAAGTTGGCTGGGTTAGGTGTAGAGGGCGAGTTGTCTCTGAGAACAGGCACCAGGATGCAGATAAGGAGATACTGAATTGCTAATCCCTGCGTGCTTCTGCGGGGAGGTCGGGTTTGGTGTTTTTGTTTTTTAAATAAATACCAACCAAACAAACAAAAACCTATTAGGTTGAGCTAGGAAGTTTAGTGGAAAACTGTAAAGACTATTTTTTTTAATTGGTGTGCTGGAGGGGGAAACCTGCTTTTTGTCTCAGGTCCTTTCTGTGGTTTATAGGTTTCTAATATGTGCATGTTGCTGTTTAGAGTCTCTTGTCCCCTCCCGCCTACACCCTCTCCCCAAACACACACATTGGAGCTCATTCATTTTCAGGAATTTGTGTGTATAGAAAAATGTTTTGAAATTGAAACCGTTTCTATTCGGATTTTTCTTCCCATTATGTATCTGGAGAAATAGTCAGTGCTCTGACTTGTCTTCTGAGGAAGCTGAGTTAATGTGCTACTGAAAAAGTGAAACTCTGACACTCAGCTAGGTCTGCGTGCAAGATCCACATCCTCTCTTTCGCTTTCCTCAGGGCTCTTTAGAACTCTCCAAATGTTCTCTGGGGTTTAAATAGGAAGAGTAGAATCGATGTGCTGCCAGTCTGGACAGGGACTCCCTCTCCTCCTGCCTGCATGGGGTCTCCTGTGAGCTGTGCTTTATTGCTACCTGGAAGTTCTGCTTCAGAGCCCTGTGAACTTGTCCTCCTGTGTGTTCTTCACGCTTCGGGGTTTGTTCCTCAGCGCCTGCAGTTCAGTCCCTTGCAGCCAGTAGCAAATCCGGCTGACTCCTGCCCTCCAGACCCGACAGCCCTGCTGCACAGATCTGCAAGAAGTGGCTGTAGCCTGTTAGCTCCCACAGCACGCAAACCCCGTGACTCACTCCAGGAGCCCGACTTGCTCCTGCTTTTAGCTGCTCTGTCACCAGCCCTGGAGCTCAGTGACAGCCCTCACTGCCTTTCCCTTTTCTCTAGTCTCACGCAATTGTAAGGAGCCAAAAGGTCCTAAAATACAACACTATTTTTCATGGAGTCGTAAGGTGGGCAGCCTCCTGCCTTTGTCAGCTCCAAATTCTTCCATCAGAGCGCACTAAGCTTGGATATGTTTTATGTATTAGAGCACAGCAATCTTTGTGAATTTTTGTTTAAAAGAAAGGACTTGCTGCTAAAACAGTTTTCAAATGATTAGTCAAAGCTTATCCTTTTACAGAAGAAAAACTGAGGCACAAGGAGAAATGAGCTGTCCAAAGTCACCCAGCAAGACGGTGGAGAACTGCAACTAAAAACTGAGTCTTTTGTGCTCATTCAGCATGCATTCCACTTCTCAAGTTCTTAAAGGTTAGGAAAGGACTAGGACCCCTGCGTGGTTCATATGCTTTCCTGTAGGAGCAGAGCTGTACGCAGGTTATTGATGAAGGTGGTCTGGCGAGGAGAGAACATTCCTGTTTTGTCTTTGGCTCCGGTTATGTTTCTTATCTCTGTTGCTCATTGTTTTCACTAGCAAACCAAAGAGAACTCTGTGATTATTTTACAGCTGATGGCTTAAACGCAAGCAAGGAGGCAGCGGTGGGGCGGCAGTCGAAAAGCGCAGAAAGCACGTTGTACTGGGTACAGGTTGGAATACCTAAGGTGGTTCCCAGCTCGATATTCTGTTTCTACTTCATTTCTAAGTTTTGAACTTCTTTTTATTGACCACAACTCACTCTTCTTCCTCCTGCTCGGGGCCCCTCTGGCCAGTGGAATCTCCTCTCCATCGTTTCATTGATTCTTCTTTCCCCCTCCGTCTTCTCACTACAACCTGGACCTCAGATTCCAACCTTCAACTAGATCCCACTCACACCCTCCGTTCCCCTTCTCTCTGGAGCCTTCCTTGCCCCTGACACTCCCTGCTGTGGGGTCCCTTCGTGGACTCTGCAGATCCAAGTGATGATTCACTTGATTGGACCCTCATGGTGTCTTGTGCCAACTTTGCCATGAGATCTGGAGCTGTTTGTCACGTAGCTACCTAACTCCATCGAAAGCAAGGGCTATGTTTTAATACTTCCTATATCACAGCACCTGGCACAAAGTTGTTGTTCAATGTATAATGCTAAATAAATGAATGAGTGAATTAAATATCCACTTCCCTGCATCAAACACCCAGGCCTCTGCACTGGGTTGGCAGAATTATCACTTAAGTGTGCCGAGTGGCTTTACAAGCTTCTTCTCTGTGGTTAAGGCCATCAATGCCCGACTCTTGAGCACAGAGACAGGTCTCTTCTTGCGGTGATGCCTGCCAACCTACCCTCGCTCATTTCTCTCCAGTCCCCAGCGTGTACTTACATATGACCCGAAGGTTCCGGGCCTGACAGCTCATGGAATCTTTTGTTGAGGTTGGCACGGCATCATGATGGAGGACTTGTATTCTGGAAACAGACTGCCTGGGCTCAAATTCCGCTTCCACCACCTGCTGGCTTTATACTCCCAGTTAATTCAGTTAACTTTTCTGTTTCAATTTCTCATCTTTAAAATCTAGATAATAAGAGTGGCTATTTCGTGGGAGGATGGGGGAAGTGAAATATATTAACATAGCTAAAACACTTAGCACAATGATAGGCATATATTAAGTATTAATGAGTATTAGCTATTACGTTGTTATTATTTAATTTGAAGACACTCGTGTCCCACCCCAGACTTTTTTTAAAAAATTATTTATTATTATTATTATTTTACATTCTAAGATGTCATGGAGTGGTTGGGGGGGAGGGAGAGAAGAGAAAAGGGAGGGGGATAGGGTGGAAGGAGGGAGGTGGAGGAAAGAGGGGCATGGTCAAGGCCTGTGGCACCCCTCTCATTCCGGCGGCAGCCCGGTGTTTCTTACTGGGCTGGATGCTGACGTGGGGCCAGCGGGTAGGGTGCATGGCTGAGGCCCTAGGTTCCACCCCCCTCACCTCCCACCCAGCACCCCAGATTTAATGAGTCAGAATATTCAAGGTGAAATTCAGATTCAGGCATAGTGAACAAGTTCCTCCGACGATTCGAATGGGAATTACTGGCTTAGCTACCAGAAGCTGCTTTCTGTTACCTGAACTTGCTGGGCTTGTGTGCTCTTTAGCACATCTATACTTGAGGCCCCTCTCCGCACACCCGATTTTTCCTCCAGGCCCTTGCTTGCACTTTCCCTCCTGTGAACAACTCTTCATACCCTGCTTGCCACAGGTCAGTGTCCCGATGCACCATGGAACTGTGTGCTCATTGGTTTCTTGTGTCTGTTCCCCTCTTCAGCATCCTTGTTTCACTAGGGCAGATCTGGTGGTTGGCTCCCAGGACTTGACACTGTGCATAGGACTGTCCTTAGGGAACAATGATGAAAAAGTGCTGCTCACCAAATTCCTTCATCACTACTTGCCTCCCTGTCCAGTGTCCAGACCTTTTCCACAATGGCATCTGTGAGCCTTTCTTCACTGTCGAGTCTCCTCTCTCATGTGACGTCCTCCCTTCCCATTTCAGAGAGGAGATTGTGGTCTTTCACTCTGAATTCCTTCCATGTCCCTCTGCTTCATCACACATCATCTGCTCTGTCTCACCTCTATTCCTCTCAGATCAAGAAGTGATCACACCCTGTGATATTCTGCCTGAACTCTATTGGAATGCTTAAGCAGTGTGACCCTATTTTAAAATTATTTCGTTACATTCTGCCTTTGCCACTAGATTCTAGTGAATTTGAGGTAGGGGTGTTGAATTGCCAGCTTGTAATCTTATGCATAGCTCAGAACCTGGCACAGAGTGAGTGAGTTCCCAATAAATGATGGAAAAATGTATGTTGATGGGTGCTATAAAAGCAGATTTTGACTGTTTTCTCCCTATAACCACTATCGAGGGATTGCTGACTTAATTTGCCAAATGAAGCAAGTACCCTTTGTGAGGCAGTTTGTCAGACATGTCCCAGGCACACATCCGAGTTCCTTGCATGTGCTATCTCATTATGATCATTATATTCATCGTCTGAGCAAGGATTCTGAGGTTTAGAAAGGTTAAGTAACGTGCTCAGGTCACATGGGTAAGAAGCAGAGGCAGAATTTGAACCCACAGCACATACTACTAACCTTTTATTATACTGCTCTCTGGATATGGATGGCTAACTTTCTCATGAGCCTCACTTACGGTGGTGTTTTGGTCTTTCATGTCTGCCCCTGGACTGATTATACTGGCAGAAGAGTAAATCAGATGAACATTTCTAAGTGCCAACCAGTTGAAATGCTGGTTCACATTTTCCAGTTTTTCAGATGTGACTAAAGCCCATGTCCAGTTCTTTGGTATTTTTGTTTTTCCTTTCATTTCAGATAACTATCTTCTTGCAGATTAGCCCAACTTTATGGTTAAATATCAAGATTATTTGCATTCTTCATATGGTTTTTAGTAGGTTGAGTTCTGCTTGGTCAAGTGTGTGATCGAGGGATTAGGTAAAAAGAAAAACTTGGAAATAATGGTTGGTCCCTAGAAAAGTTTACCAAAGGAAGTGGTAGTATTTTGTGAAAGGAGATTTAAGCAGCCAGAATGGTTTATGTTGAACACTGTGACAAGTTATTGAACTAGTTAAGCACAAGGTACCTTATAGTCTTATTTTTCTCTAGCTCTCTAATTCTACAAGGTTTAATGCCTTTGGAATTTTAGATTCCCAATTGTGCTCCCTTTATAGTTGAAATAATAAATCTCTCAGATACATAGAACATTACCCACAGCGTTTACGGTGCCCCAATACATACTTGTCTAATGAAGTATATCGTGTCAGTTTGGAGGCCTCAATTACACGAGGTACTTCCCAGTAGTTACATAAATTAATCTTGGTGTTTTCAGGGCAAGAAACCAGATCTCTCCTTTTAGAAATAAACTTTACTGGATTAGTAATTCCTCTGAGTGAATTTGGATGCGCTGTAGGAACCCAATGGACTGAGTTCAAGAGGAAAGTCCCAAACCCATTTTGGAGCATAAGCTTGGATAATAACATGGCAGATAAATATTATGGTGTTGAAAGAAGAGCTGTTAGTTCTGAAATGTGGGAACAAGTGTTACTGTTGAGATGCATGTGTGACAAACTGCCCCACAAAGGGTATTTGCTTCATTTGGCAAATTGATTCTGAAAACGTAGAACTGAGCCAGCCTGAAAGATACGTCTCAAATAGTTATCATTGCCTGTGCTAACTGGCTTTTAGAAACTTTTTAAAAATCCAAGTAATCATTTAGAAAACCAAACAATACTAAACAATACTAAAATTTTTATGTATCTCTATATGTGTCCATACATATGTATATTAGTACTAAATGATAGTGTTAAAATGTTCATATATATAGATATATCTCTTGCAGTTAGCCACCCCTCCCTAGCCCATTTCTCAGTCTTGTTCTTTAGAGGCAACCATTTTCTGCTCTCTTAGCTGTTTTTTATGTAATATTTGTAAATATTTCTAAAACATATATGTATAATGTCAAATTATTTATTATTTATTTCCTATTATGGTAGATTGCAATATATCTTTCTTATACCTTGCACACCTTCCCTCTTCTTCAATATAATTATATCATAATTTTAATTAAATTATATTTAGTACTTATCATTGTCATGATTATAAATATTGTGTACTGTTGAGTCAAATCATTTATTATAATTACATTTCCTTTCTGTCAAAAATATTTTCCCTAAAGTTATTAATTGCCTCTTTTAAAATTTTTACTTAGTTTTCCAGGACTTTATAGCTAAATTTTGCAATTTGTTCTGACAGCCCTCTGACGAATGTGTCAAAGATTATCTCCCTTTAAAACATTCTTCTTACATGAAGAGTTAAGTTTTCAAGTCACCATGTACTGTTTTTTGCCGGTTGTCAAGAGGGAGAAGTTAATCATTAGTTGTGCCATATCAGAAGCCATTTAAAATACCTGCCTCCAATGTTTCTTCTGTTCTAATTATAGTCATTTACTCATTTTTGGGTAAATAGAAACGATCTCGTTTATTGCAGTTGGTAAATAACATTCATAATTTGGTTTTATAGTTCCATGAATACTCAATATATTTTAATGCAATAAATATTCTTTCTTTCTGAGTACCTTTGACATCTGGAATATACATCAGAGGAAAGCAAATGATACTTCATCTAATGTTATTTTATGAATAGCTAAATGAATGGCCCACTCAAAATGATATTTATTTCTTCCCTTTCTCATTTTCTTCTCACTTATTCTTTCAGCCCAGATTTGTATAATCAAGAATATGAACTACTTTGTTATTGGGAGAAGTTAAAATAGGTTACTTAAAATAATGTGAAATGTTGAATATACTAAATTATCCTGATTTGAGCATCACATATTGCACACAGGTATTGGTATTCAACTCTGTACCCCACAGATACATACAAGTTACAATAAAAAAATAAATAACATTAAAAAAAATGAATTTAAAAATGATACCAAAAATAGTTGTTTCTTGATAAGGCAAATAAAGAGTTTATGGCCAAAAAAAAAAAAAAAAAAAAAAAAAGGAAAAAAGAAGAAAGGAAATAAAAGCATTATGTAAAAAATTGAATTAAAAAATAAATAAATAAAATAAAATAACATGAAAGACTTTACCTTTAGAGATAGTGTTTTTGGAGATTGCCAGTAGAGGGCCTTGTTAAACAAAGTAAAATTTCACATACAGACCAACTGCCAACAGTTACAGCCACCCTATTGCAGAAGCCACTGTTTTTAGGATTCCTGATTGATAGCAGTAAAACTACCAAAATGATTTTTTAAAGTGCATTGTATTTCTTTCTCTATGGCGAAATTAGACATCTTAACTTTTAATTTTTATTCTTACGAGGAAATTGGAGAATTGAGATAGATCATTAATAACCAATCTACCAAACCAGGGCTTTGGATGCCTAGGCATAAAATCTACACATGACATTTCTTTTGGAGTTGGAGTGCTGCTGAATATGAAGGTGGAACAATGGTTCTCCTATCCCAGGCACAGTTTATACTTGCTTCCTACATTTGGATGAGCCGCATTCTCAACAACAATGGGTCTTCTATTCCCTCCAGCGGGGCCAGAATCCTTTCACTCTATGGTACGCCCTCGTTCTGGGCACAGGGGAAGAGAATCTAGCCTGTGGGAGCTGAGAGAACTATCATGTAATCCGTCATGCTCATTTTCCAGTGAAGGAAATGGTTGTGAGTTTAGCTGACTTTCCTAGTGAATGGATAAAGAAAACATGGGATATATATACACACAATGAAATACTATTCACCCATCAAAAAGAATGAAATCCTATCATTTGTGACAACATGGCTGGACCTGGAAAACATCAAGTTAAGTAAAATAAGGCAGACACAGAAAGACAAATACTGTATGATCTCACCAATATGTGAAATCTAAAAAAAAAAAGAGGGAACGTTGATATAGAACCAGAGAGTAAAACAGTAGTTACCAAAGACTGGAAAAGGTAGCATGGGGAGAGATTGGTCAATGGGTACAAAGTTACAGTTAGATAAGAGAAATAAATTCTGGTGTTCTATTCTATAGTAGAGTGATGCTGGTTAATGGTAAGTCATTGTATATAACAAAATACCTAGAAGAGAGGCTTAAGAATGTCCTTACCGTAAAGAAATGATAAATGCATGAGGTGATGGATATGCTAAATACCCTGATTTGATTTTTATACAACGCATATGTATTGAAACATTAAATTGTGCCCTATAAATATATACGACTACATTGTGTCAATTAAAAATTTTTTTTAAGTTAAAAAAGTCATTCAGCAAGTTAGTGCAGAACTATTCTCTTCCTACTCGCTGGCTTGTTCTCAGCTTCTGCTATGCACCAAAATCTCTCCTTTTTAGGGAGTCTCTCTTTCCCCTCAACTCCATCCTCCTGGGGCAACTTCTTCTCAGCCTAAACGGCACTTGCACAGGAAGGCTTTCCCTGCTTGTTTTGTACTCTGGCAGTTCCATGAATTTGTTTCTCATAGCACTCATCACTAGTGTAATTAAATATGTGGTCAACTAATTGGTTAAGAACATCTCCCCATCCAGGCTGTAAGTTCCATAAAGGCAGAGCCTGTATCTGTCTTGTTCAATATTGTAGCCTTAGCAACTAGAACAGTGGCTGGCATGCAGTAGGTGCCCAGCCATTACTAGGTGAATGGTTGAATACAAGTAAGTTTTCTGACTTTTAGATTAGTACTTTCTCCTCTCCATTTTTACACTTATGAAAACATTCATTTTTATAACTCAGTTGATGACATCCAAATCTCATGGCAGTTAAAATGCCAGTGGATTGAGGGTACGAAGACGTGGCATTGTGTTTTCTACCCAACTTTCAATGAGGGAGTGAGTGCCTCCTTATTTCCAGCTGTATAAGGATCAATATTCATCGCATTTATCAAATGAAGGCTCTGGAGGTATGAGAATAAGTGAATAAGAGAGTAGACAAGGATTTCTTTTCTTTCGTTGATGAGGACAAGAGGAGTGGGAACAGCAAGATGTTCTGAGCTGAGTAATGTGCCCTTTTATGTTTCCCAGGTTGGGTTGGAGATTTTTCTGGAGTCCTGTAAATTGTGAAATACTCTTTTCCTGAGAAGTTGCATGGTATTCTAGAAAGACCAGGAGCTCTGGAGTCAGTTAATACAGATAGAGTAATGGGAGACATGCGAGTATGACCGTGTCCCTCACCCACGGGGCATTTACTCTTGAATATCCCTGGGTTCCAATCTCTGTCTGATCTCTGTGGACACTGGGCAAGTTATTTAACCCCTTTGAGTTTAGTTTCCTCATGCATAAAATGTAGTAATATCAACAGTGGTTTCACCTACTCTTTATTAAGTGCTTATAATGTGTCCGGCCCTGTTTTGCTTTCTATGTATGAGGGTACTTTAAAAAGTTCATGGAAAGATTTGTATTATCTTTCAATTCTATTTTTCCATGAACATTTTGAAGAATCCTTGTATATTGTCTCATCTAATTCTTACAACCACATTCTGAGATAGACATTATTATTAATCCCATTTAATAGATGAGAAAAACCAAGGTACTGAAAGGTTAATTTGTTCTAATTACACTGTAAGACTTTGAGCCAGATATGTAGATTGTATTACCACCTTGTAAGAAAATTCTGAGGATTAAATGAAATAAAGAACCTTGAGTGCCTGCACAAAAATAGCCTTGTAATACGTGGTGACTATTATGATCATTCTTGGCTCTTTATCATTGAGGACACATCATGGGCTCCTATAAGTAGATGACTGCTGTAGGGGAAGGAGAGAGATGACAGCAGTGTGCGTGCCAGTCTTAGCGACTTGTTTAATTCTGATGTTAAATGTCAAGAGCTCCATTTACTCAGTATTTTGGCACAAATGAGAATTTGCAACACAAACAACTACAGGAAACTGCCCACCCCAGGCCCCTCCTGGGCCGTGAATGCATTTATTACGTTCTTACCAAACGAACATATTTTTCATTGCTCTATTTATGTGATGCCCCCTGGCTTTATCATCTCTGCATTTTGTTTGGCAAAACCGCCAAATCCAGTGGTCTTCAGTTTGTGTAGAACTGCTTATGTGAACTACAGTGGAACCAGGTTACAGAGCAGGAGGGCTGGGAGCGTGCCTGGCTCCTTTTGACTGGGTCTTAATATGATACTCTTTTTTCTGCCCCTTGGGCCATCTTCCCTAGCGGCCGCCTTACTCTTCCCCTCTGTCTCTTTCTCTCTTTGCCCCACCTGACTGCTCAGTCTTCTCTCTTCATCTTCCCCTCTGACCCATCTCCTCTCTCCCTCTGTTTTCTTGTCTCTTCTCTCTTCTCTTCTCCCCTTCATCTTCACTTGTCTTCTCCTCCCTCCCCTCTCCAGAGCAGAGGACAAGGGATGATGCTCAGTGTTTATCAACAGACCGGGGGCCAGAGAAAAAGGGAACCATTTCAGTCTTTTCCACCTCTCCATAATCTTCAGATGTCCGAGAGCCTCATGATAATGCTGATCTTGTTAAACAAAGAACACCTCCAAATTACAGGCCAAAGGAAGAGGGAGACCAAAAGCAGCAAGTGGCGCAGTAGAGTGGAGTGTCATCTGGGCAGAGCGTTGAGAGAAGCTGCCTGCAAAATCCTGCCACAAGCCAGCTGTAGGACATGGGATCAAGTGGCCCCATCTGCAAAGTGAGGGGGGAGATCAGATGGTCCCAAGGCTGTTTCAGATGCTGTGATCCTGTAATTCCTAATCACGCCATGATTGCAGCCCAACTCCTGACACAAGCAATTATTAAAGCACCCAGCAGCAAAGTCCCTTCCCCGGGACAGTGGGCTCAGGGCTGGGCTGCATGCGTGGGCATCCCCAGGACCCTGGCAGCATCTGTGATTCCCCCAAATCCCCTGTTTTCCCAAAGTGCCAAAGTGATTCATCACTGCACAGTGCTGTGTCCTCACAACAGATGTTAAAGAATCACTCTTGAAAGGGTGTTTCTCCATAGCATCTAATTATAACCTCTACAGAAGATTAACAGATGTTATAATTGTCTTTACTCTTTGATTAAATAGTTTCTGCATGAGTAGCTTTCTTAGATTTTCCTTCTCTGTTTTGTATAATCTTTATAAAGAACTGACATGTGTCTTCAGTTTTCTAGAGACAGATCTTCAACAGTCTTGGTAAGAATCTGTAGACTCATAATTTCATTCTATCTCTCTCTTTCCTTCTTATGTCTTTATGCATATAGAAAACCTGAGAGGAGAGAGGGCTATGCTTGTATAAACTGAAGCACTGAGTGTAAAGCTGGTTGGGTGGCAGGAGGAGGAGTGTGGCCTAAAACCTTGCCTCTCTCTTTGGTGTTTGTCTGTGGAGGTGACTGATACTCATAAATCCTCACTAGGAAAAACCGTGCCAAGTGGAAAAGAAATGTTCAGCAACTCTGCACAGCAACCAAGCATGCCAGGTGCCAAGTGTGCACATGAGTGTGTGAGCAGAGAGAAAAACCACATTCATGATGGGAATGTCTGCAGATTTCTCTGGCAATGTCTGTTCTGGAAAGAGAGGCTATCAGCCAGGGGCCTTATCAACATCAAAAACACTGCTTTCATTTCCTTGTTTAGAACCCATATTTCTTTCTTCTGCCTTAGGGATGTGGTTTGTGTTCTGTGCTCATTCATCTCACCTTCTATTGAGCCCACCGGGAAAGACGATGCCACTAACTTCACGTGAATCAGAAGGTTTCTTTTCCATTGGCTCATTCTCCAAATGAATATATTTCTTCCTTGAGAAGAGAAAATTATAAGGAAGGGTTTCGGACATTAGGTCAGTTTATGGACAATGAAGACAAGAGGAACGGAAGTCAAAAATACTTTATCACATATTTTAGGGGGGTCTACTAACAATAGTCTTCATCTCTCCATACCAAAATCTCTGAAAAGGGCTTAAAATCAAGGGAAATGTCAGTGTTTAGTCAACTTGAGGGCAGAGAGCAAAATAAGCAAAATAAATTCACTTTCACTGGATATATTACCTTTAAACCTTTGATTGGAAAAAAGAAAAAATAATTGAGTTGGTTTATCAAATAGCTCTCTGTAAATTTGATTTCCTTTTTCATCCACACTTGCTAAGGAAGAGGCAGGAAGATGACTATTTTTCTTAGCATATGTTCTACTTGGAATATATATGCGACCAGAGAATCAAAAGGGAAAATATTGGTCTTTATGGGGTTCTCAACATATTTGATGAAAGGAGTTTATCCCACATGGGACATTGGAAGAATGCTACAAACCAATTAATAGGATTGACTTCTAGAAAAATGATCAGAGTTTTGGCAAATTAAAAGATTTTATGAGTAGGTGACTAGGATCTTGAACATTCTAGAACCCATATCATAGGAGACATAGCAAAAGAAATTAGATTTATTTGGGTCATTTGGAGGAGGGAGGAGATTTTAAAACTTTTTTTTTTTGAAGTATAATATACATTTAGATAAGTTCACCTAAGTATAAACCTTGATAGATTTTTAATTAAATATACCCATATCACCTGCCCTCAAATCAGGAAATATCACCAGCACCCCAGAGCTCTCCTCAGGTTCTCTTGCAGTTGTACCTCCTAAGGTAACCACCATGCTGACTTCTAGTGGCATAAATTAATTTTGCCTGTTTGTGTACTTTGTGTAAATGGAATCGCACAGCATGTAAGTTTGTGTCTGGCTTCTTTCATTCAAATTATACTTGTGTGATTCATCGATATCACTAAGTTTAATTACAGATTTTTCATTTCCATTGTTGTTCAGTATTCCTCTGTGTGACTACACCACAATATGTTCCTTCTACCATGGATGGGCATTTGGATAGTTTTTAATTTTGAACCTCTACAAATAGTGTTGTTAATGAATATTCTAGTACATGTCTTTCATGTCTCTTGGTGAACAAATATACACATATATGTTCAGTGTGTGTGTGTGTTATTGCTACATCATAGAGTATCTAGGAGATGCTGCCAAACAATCTTCCAAAGTGATTGTACCAATTTATATTGCCACTAACAATATATGAAAGTAAAGGTGGTGTTTTAATTCACTCAAGAGAATAGCACTTCTCCTTAAGGGTGGTAGTTAAAGAGACATAGTTGTGACCTAATATTAGGCAGAATGTTTGTGCAGTTAGAAATTTACAGGAAGAAGATGAGACCTTGTAAAATAGGTCCTTGTTCCTGGAAGTCCTCAGACAATGAAGGGATGGTCTTCATAGAGAAGGAAATTGAACTAGAGGATTCCAATGCCTTTTCTATGCACGAGCCTTGTATATCTAACATAGTAAGCTCCGTGGAAACTTGAAGATGAAAGAGGTTGAAAGAGGACATTGCTGTGGACCAGATGGTCAGATTGTAGGAGACAAGACTTAAGTAAACAGGAGCAAACCGAGCATCCAAGCTCTTTCCACTTGAGGCTGGCTGCTTAGCTCACTTGGTTAGAGTGCAGCCTTATAACCTCAAGGTCACATATTCAGATCCCCATACTGGCCAGCTGCAAAAAAAAAAAAAAAAAAAGGAAAGAAAGAAAAAAGTAAATTTGAAAATATCTATCAAAATTTAAAAAAAAAACCAGCAGCAATTACGCAGGAAACACTGTGAGTGGCGGCAGAGGCCATTAAAGGAAGGAAGAAAGCTAGCTACATAAGCCTGAGCAGGAAGTGGTGGAATTGAGTGGGGTCAAAAAGAGAAATCATATATTAGTAGGTGGAAGAAAGAAGAGCAGTTTGCATGCAACCACAGGTTTGATTTATAGTACGAATGGAATATGGGTTGACAAAGTTCACTCTACTAAATGCTTACAACTGATTATGAGAAACATAAAACAAAGTAGAGGCGTTTGATCAGCAATGACAGAGAGCAAGTGATATCTGTCAGATGTCCCGGGCAAAAGCTGTTCCGCAGGGCAGTGGCCAAATAACACTCACCAGGGCCCAAGACAAGGTGACATTTCTGCAAGACTCATTGAAAGCTGGGCAGTGCTTGAATTTCTGCTGCTGTTACCTCCATGCTTTGATCCCTCTGATGCCTAACTTCAGTTCATGTTTATACTTTAATTTCCTCACTTCCCCTGGAAACCTCCTGGTGCCTCTTCACAGTTCATCTCTGTTATGGGCATGCCAGTCACCAGCCAATGTACCTGATATTGACCAAGCACCCCTCTAACCTCTGTCTTTGTCATTGCCGATTCCCCATTATATCAGGGGACTAACATATCCCGTAAATGACAAAGAGTTATTTTGGATCAAATTCTATTTGACTCTTTTATGTCTTTCACCTTATTTTGTTTCTATATCTGACAAAGAGTTATTTTGGATCAAATTCTATTTGACTCTATTTTATATCTTTCACCTTATTTTGTTTCTATATTATTTCATGATGTCTATGTAAAGACATGAGAAATAACTTGTATAAGTCAGTACTAGGAACTGACAAAGAGTGCTTAGAAATCTCTGATCATGACTCATTCAGCTGCCGGGAAACTCAGAGCCTGAGTTACATGTTTAATTATCAGTGCTCTGTTGGCTCATATATTCTACATATTTGCAAGTTTTCACTCTCTAATCTTCGCTTTGTACTTTCTATTCTGGTAAGCAGAATTCTATGATGGACCCCAAGATCCAAGCCCCTGTTGTACGTGCACCTGGTATATATTTCCTTCCTCTTGCCTGTGGGCTGGACCTGAGAATATGACAGATATCACTCCTGGGATTAGGTTGCATTATATGGGAATTGTAGAGGGATTTTTGCAGACATAATTAAGATAGCTAATCAGTTGACTTTGAGTTAATAAAAAAAGAGATTTTTTTGAATGGGCCTTACCTAATCAGCTAAGCTCCTTAACAGAGAGCATGGAGGTCAGAGACTTGAAGCCTCAGCTATTCTCCTGCTGGCCTTGAAGAAGCAAATCATTATGAGTTCTACAGCCTCAAGGAAATGAATTCTGCCAGCAACCACATGAGCTTGGAAAAGGCCCCAGAGTCTCAGATGAGACCTCAGGTCCCCTGACACCTTGATTTCTGTCTTGTGAGACCTGCATGGAGATCCCAGCTGAGCTGTGCTTAGATTCCTGATCCATAGAAACTGCGAGATCATAAATGTGTGTTATTTTATGTCACTAAATTTGTGGTAATTTGTTAGCAATAAATAGATAACTAATACATACATTTTCATTCATCTCTATTTCTGTTTTATTTCTTAGTTATTGTGTATGTGGCCTCTTTAAACCCTTTGTGATGTGATTAAAATTGAGTGGATTAAGCGATAAATTAAATAGTGTCGTGAGTTCTCTTACTTCCACTCCAGCGTACTAGGGATGGTACATCTCCATGGCACTGGTCTCCTTCCTGTTTCTGTGATTTGGCTCAGGTCCTTTCCTCTGCTTGAAACATTCTCTATCCTCATATCCACCAATGTAAACTCCATGCAAACTTACAGACCCCGCTTGAGTTCCGCATCCTCTGTAATTCCTGAGATCTGATTTTTGGAGATTCCCCCCTCCACACACACCCCATTTCTGAATCCCTGAAGCTGTGGTTCCCAGACTGACAACATCATAATTACTTCAGGAAGTTTTTTAAAATGCAGATCCCCAGCATTCCCTCCCTCTCTTCTGCCTGCCCCGGAATTCTGGTTCATTACTGAATTTTTGAAAACCTTTCTAAGTGATACTTTCGGACAGCTAGGTTTGGCAACACTTGCCCCGTCCTACTTCTACAAGTCAGCTCTGTGTATATTGTCCTGTGAGATTTACTGCCTGTGCTAAAGGCTTTCCAAACTTTAAGCCGAATTTATAGTTCACCTTGAGCCTGGAGAGCATATTGTGTATTTCTTTATTTTTAATCTTAGCCCTAGTTTTATTATTTTCCTACTTGTATCTTCCCTTTGGCTTTGCCTCCTCGATTATTTATCATTTTGTTTTTATGTATATTTTTGTAACTGATCACAAACTCTTGGGGGGAATGAAGTTGGAAATAAATAAATAAACAGAAAACCAATGTACTATTCCCTGATATTGTAGTGTACATGAATCTTGTTTCCTTGACAACAGTAAAACTTTCTAAAGCATGGACTCTGACCTATACTTTTCTCATGCCCTTGTCGTTCTTTGTACCGTCTGAGCATATAGTAACAGTGTTCAGAAAATGAAAGACTGATGGTTGGACTGATAAGAAAAGGTTCTTGCCTTATACAAATAGTGTTCCTTCCTCTGACGTCCCCCCCTCTTTGTCCCCCATCCCTCCCTCTTCTTTTGAAGCATTAAACAAAGAATTGCTCTTTTTCCTAGACCCAAGTATTCCGGGCTAGGACAATGCATAGATAAGAACGTAGGATTAATGGGAGGGCTCTTCCTGTCTCCCAGAGTGTTTCATCTGCCTGACATGGCTTTACACTGAGCTATGTTTTGTGCAGCCCGCTGGTGCTGTGAAGAGGTACATTTGAGGCACAGGATGGAGGGGACCTCTCAGCACCAGGCACTGCCTTTTTCCTTTCCAACACCCCATTGAAAGTCTGCATTCAGGACAGCAACCATGCCCTTATGGCAAAGCACACATCCATGCTGTCACATGAAGCTCTAGGACAGCCTGTATTTGCAAAATGGAGAAAAACTGGGCAGGGCATAGGTATATCATACAGAGTTGAAGAATGTTCTAGGGAATTTACAGAGGCAGCCATTGTGGGAAATCCGATAGACTGTACTCCTGGAAATACTCCTTTCTAGCCCTTTCTACTGTTTTGAAAATATGTAATCTCTTGGGCAATGATGAGTTCACAGACTCTCTTTCTCCTTGTCCTTTTTGCAAATCTTTTTATTCAGATACTCCTTAGTGGGGGTACTTTTCTGCCTTTGGCTTTCTCTTAAATGCATCTGACTATAAGTGAAGATCTGAACTCAGCCAGTTAGGCATGGTTAAGAAGTGTTCTGAGTCTGTGTGTGTGTCTATGTGCGTGTGCATGTGAACACAGCCATTTGTGGTTTCAGACTTTCTTTTTCTGCCACTTTAGTTAGACAAATGCAGAATATTTATCCATCCTCAGATTTTCAACTTAGAAGGCACTGTATCAAACCAAAATTATTCCAGGCCATTTTAACAAGTAGCATTAATTTTCTCTCCTACTGAAGTCAACAGCATTTTTTTGATGGAGAGGTTTTTTTGTGCCATATTCTCCGCTTTCATTGGGGTTATGCTTAAGCCGTTCTAAGTCTTTTCAAAGGTAAGCATTTGGACCATTGAATCCTACCTCTCTACTCTTCCATCCCATCCAGTGTTCTTGTAAAGACACGAATTTCTCACACATGATTTCAGATGTTTCTGTTTTGTTTCTTAGGCCAGATGAATATACAGCTAGTGCTAATGGAAGCATTACAACAGTACAGATTCTTAGAGCTAGCTAGCATCTAGTAGTAGGTGCTAGGTTTGGGAGCCAGTGAAGCAGATTTGACTTGGAGCCTCCCCTTATCAGATAGCAGGGCCCACAGGCAAATTCCGCACCATGATGCTGATCAAATGAAACAAAAATGCATATTTTTAGAAACCATATCTGGTTTTTGGTTTCCATCACCTCCTTTACTGTCTGCCTTGGCCTCCACCTTGCTAAATCTGTGCTGACCATGGGCAGAGGAAAGTGGAGGACCAAGCGTGTTGGTCAGCTTCCACTTCGTGCACCTTGCAAACTGAGCAACCTAACTCAGCTATGTCTGCATCTCCTGGTGCTTTGACTTTAAACAGGACTAGACAGAAGATTTTTGCCAAGAATAGCTTAAGCAAAAAGTTTAATATTCTAAAACAGATCATGAAGGAAATGAGATGAAGAAAAAACTGATTTTAGCCTCAAATTCTCCACACTAGCTGCCCTTGATATTTGCTCTCTGGCCTACTTCCTTTCGGGTGTCCTTCTCAAGGCCTGATCAGGACTTTGCATAAGCCCTTGTTGCACAAGGTCTGGAAGGAGTTCTGCCTTCTGCATACCCCTAATCAGGACTTCTAACACTATCAAGAATTACCCTTAAGGTGGGGTTGTGGTTAGCAGAGCACTGAAGAGTGGGGATGCGGGAGTTCTGGGCTAATGATACCGATCAGAGTGACTTAAAAGTGAATTACTCTATAGGCAGGGGATTCTTTAATGTGAATTTGATGTCAATTTGATTCTGAAGGCTGATAGTTACATTTCTAGGAAGTTGTGGGTATCCTTCTCTGCCTTTCTGAACCAAAAATATAAGCAATCATTGGGACAGAACAGGAAGGAGACAGTGATTTAGATTAATAGAAATTTGGGTTTATTCAAAAGGAGAGGGCACCTTTAGCTACTTATCCTAGAAAATAATTCATCCATTCATGCAAAGAGACGTGCACAAGAAAGCTTATTGCATCATCACTTTCAATAGTGGTAAGTTATTTACCATCTACGTGTCCATCAGTAGGGGGGAGTCAAGCAAATAATGCTCCATTCACACTGTCCATGGAGTCATTAAAAAATTGAAGATCTATTTGTACCTTGACATGAAAAGGCTCTGACATATTATTAAGTGGGAAAAAAATCAAGTTGTCAAAAAAATATGTAGAAGAGGGTGCCATTCATTTCAAAAACTTGTATATTTAAATTCGTACATGTATATCTGTAAATGGTCAGAAAAAGTTCTAGAAAGATAAATCATTAATGGTGGGTTTTTTTCCAAGTTGGGAGGAAATAATTGGGAGTGTGCAAAGAGAACGCTTTTGCTGTCCATATGATTTTAACTTTTTACTTTAAGAATATATTCTTGTATTACTTTCAAAAAAAATTTACATGTATGTGTGTTTGTGTATACACATGTATATTTACTTATATATGTTTTAATAAGAAGGGAATATTCTAAAAGAATATTTCATGGAATTATAAGAATGAGATTTACTTTTTCCAAATAAGTAATCTAAGGTAAGCAAAGCTATTATAAAAGAGAAACAGAGTCTCAGCTTTTCTCTGAGTGCATTACAGTTTCCAGACATCGTAATTTTAATTGAAGATACAAATCAAAGCTGTAAAGATACATATCTCCAGCTATTTCTAAGTAGGCATGAAGCAGCATAAATTATTTGCAAAGAAATTCCCTGCCCAGAAATTTAACATCATTTCAAACAAGTTGAGCTCATCCCAGATATTCAGAGATAACCAGGTAAATGGGCCGCAGTCCCTGTCCTTGAGGGCAACTGATCTAGTGGAAGGACAGACAAGTAAACACCTATCATCTATTTATGGGTCCTCACTACAATGTAAAGCTGAATGAAGTACTCGGGAGGGGAACAAGGTGTGGGCATACAAAGGAAGAAACAAATATTGATTGCTTTTAGGGAAATAAATATATTTTCACGAAGGAGCCTGTGAGACAGATCCTGGGGTTTAGGGGGCAGGAGAGATGAAGATGGAGAGGGATGAAGACCTGGGAGCACGATGGAGGTCAAAAGACTACATCTTCTGTAGTGGTGATAAAAAGTTGATTTCTGGAAGTTAAAAGTGAAAAAATTACACTGAAATAATGATATTGGATGTGTAACCTCCAGTGACCTACAAAAATTTTTATATGGTTAATTTTATTTATTTATTTTATTTTAACATTTATTGTACATATTTGTGAGATACAGTATGTTGTTTCAATACATGCATATACTTACAATGATTCTCCTAGGGTAGACAGTGTAGTTTGTACCCCTTAATCCACCACTTTTCCTCCCCTCACCCCCTTCTCTCCTCCCAGACTCTGGTAATCATTATTCTTCTCTCTACTTCTATGAGAACCACGTGTTTTTCCCTCAGAAGATTCCACATATGAGTGAGATCATGAAGTATTTGTCTTTCTGTGCCTGGCTTACTTCACTTAACATGACAGTTTTTGGTTCTGTCCACGTTGCTGCAAATGATAGAATTCCATTTTTTTTTATAGCTGAATAGTATTCCATTGAGTGTATATAGCACAGTTTTTTTTATCCACTCATCTGTTGATGGGCATTTAGGTTGATTCCAACTCTTGGCTACTGTGAGTAGTCCTGCAATAAACATGGGAGTGCAGGAGTCTTTTCAATATATCGATTTCATTTCCTTTGGGTATATACCCAGTAGTGGGGTGGCTGGGTCATAAGGTAGATCTATTTTTAGTTCTCTGAGGAACCTCCATACTGTTTCCCACATGGCTATGCCAATTTACATTCCCACCAACAATGTAGGAACTCTCTTCTCTGCATCCTCAACAGCATTTATTTTCTGTCTTTTTGATAATAACCATTCTAACTAGATTAAGACAATATCTCAATGTGGTTTTAATTTGCATTTCCCTGACTATTAGTGATGTTGAGCGTTTTTTCATGTACCTGTTGGCCATTTGTATGTCTTCTTTTGAGAGATGTCTGTTCAGGTTCTCTGTCCATTTCTTGAGTTATTTTATTTTATTTTTTACTGTTGAGTTGTTTGAGTGCTCATATATTCTGGATATTAGCTCCTTGTCTGATGAGTAATTTGCAAGTATTTTCTCCCATTCTGTAGGTTGTCTCTTCACTTTGTTGATTGTGTTCTTTGTTGTGTAGAAGCTTTTTAGTTTGATGTAGTCCAATTTGTCTATTTTTGCTTTAGTTGCCTGTGCCTTTGTAGTCTTGTTCCAAAAAATGCTGCCCATTCCAATTTAGCATGGTGTTTTCCCTATGTTTTCCTACAGTAGTTTCATAGTTTGGGGTTTTAAATTTAGTGTTTAATCCATTTTGAATTGCTTTTTGTGTATGGCGAAAGATAGGGGTCTAATTTAATCTTCTGTACATGGATATCCAGTTTTCCCAGCACTATTTATTGAAGAGGCTATCATTTCCCCAGTGTAAATTTTTGGCACTTTCATTGAAAATCGATGGGTTTATTTATATATAAGTTATTATATAAGTTATTATATAAGTGCATGGGTTTATTTCTGCGCTCTCTATTCCATGGGTCTATTTGCCCGTTTTTATGCCTGTACCAAGCTCTTTTGGTTATTATAGCTTTATATTTTGAAATCAGGTAGTGTGATGCCTCTGACTTTGTTCTTTTTATTTGATTGCTTTTGCTATATGATGTCTTTTTGGTTCCATACAAATTTTAAGATTTTTTTTTCTATTTCTGTGAAGAAAGTCATTGGTATTTTGATAGGGATTCCTTTGAATCTGTAGATTGCTTTGGATAATATGGACATTTCGATGATGTTAGTTCTTTCATCCCATAAACATGAGATATGTTCCCATTTATTTGTGTCTAGTTCAATTTCTTTCGCTAATGTTTTATAGTTTTCATTGTAGACATCTTTCACTTCCTTGGTTAAATTTGCTCCTAGGTATTTCATTTTTTGGTAGCTACTGTGAATGGGATTACTTTCTTGATTTCTTCCTTAAATATTTTGTCATTGGCATATAGAAATGCTATTTATTTTTGCATATTGATTTTGTATCATGCTACTTGACTGAATTCATTTATTAATTCTAGTAATTTTTTGGTGGAGTCTTTAAGGTTTTCCATGTATATGACCATGTCTTCTGCAAATAGAGATAGTCTGAATTTTTCCTTTCCAATTTGAATGCCCTTTTTTTGGTCTCTCTTGCCTTATTACACTGGCTAGAACGTCCAGTACTGTGTTCAATAAGAGTGGGGAAATTGGACATCCTTGTCTTGTTCCAGATCTTAGAGGAATAGCCTTCAGCTTTTGTCTGTTCAGTATGATATTAGATTTGCCATATATGGCCTTGCTGAGGCACATTCCTTCTATACCTAATTTGTTGAGTGTTTTTTATTACAAAGGGGTGATGGATTTTATCAAATGCTTTTTCTGTATCTATTGAAATTATTGTATGTATTTTTTTCCTTCTTTCTGTTGATGTGATCTTTCACGTTTATTGATTTGCATATATTGAATCATCTTTGCATCCCTGGAATGAATCCCACTTGGTCATGGTATATGATCTTTTGAATGCATTGTTGGATTCTATTTGCTAGTGTCTTGTTGAAGATTTTTGCATCTGTATTCATTAGGGATATTGATCTGTAGTTTTCTTTCTGTTGTGTCTTTTTACAGTTTTTGTATGAGAGTAATGCTGGCCTCTTGAATGAGTTTGGAAGTATTCCCTCCTCTTCAATTTTTTGGAAGAATTGATGTTAGTTCATCTTTAAATGTTTGGTAGAATTCAGCAGTGATGCCATCTGGTCCTGGGTTTTTTTGTTTGTTTGTTTATTACTGCTTCGATCTCTTTATTTGTTATTGGTCTGTTCAGGTTTTCTAGTTCTTCATGATTCAACTCTGGTAAGTTGTATGTGCCCAGGAATTTATCCATTTTTTTCTAGGTTTTCCAGTTTGTTAGTATACAGTTGCTTGCAATAGTTTCTTACAATCCTTTTTATTTCTCTGGTATCATTGTAATGTCTCCTTTTTCATTTCTTATTATAATTATTTGAGTCTTCTCTCTTTTTTTTATTAGTCTAGCTAAAGGTTTATTGATTTGATCTTTTCAAAAACCAACTTTTTGTTTCATTCATCTTTTGTATTGTTTTTTAATCTCTAGTTTATTTCTTCTCTTGTCTTTGTTATTTTTCTCCTTCTACTAATTTTGGGTTTGGTTTAATTTTCTAGATCCTTGAGATGTCATATTAGGTTGTTTATTTGATATCTGTCTTTGTTTTTGATGTAGGCATTTAATGCTACATCAGAATGCTGTGAACTTCCCTCTTAGAACTGCTTTCGCCATATCCCATAGTTTCTGGTACATTGTGTTTTCATTTTTGTTTGTCTTCAGGTTTTCTAATTTCCTTTTTGATTTCTTCTTTGGTCCATTCATTGTTTTAGGAGCATGATGTTTAATTTTCATATTTTGGACATTTTCCAATCTAGTTTTATTCTGTTATGATCAGACACAATTGTTGATATGATTTCAGTTTTTTTAAAATCTGCTGAGACTTTTGTGACCTAACATATGGTCTATTCTAGAGAATGTTCCATGTGCTACTGAGAAGAATGTATATATTGCAACTGCTGGATGAAATGTTCTCTAAATGTCTGTTAGGTCCAGTCAACCTAAAGATTAACTCTGATGTTTCTTGGTTAATTTTCTGTCTCTCTTTGATTATCTTGTCTAGAGTTTATCTTGATTATTGGCGTTTTATTTCAGACCACAATTTTCTTTTTCAGATTTATAATAGATCTTCATATCCACTTGTTCTTGTTCCTTATTTGCCTATTTTCATACCACAATTTCTCAACCTTTTTATGAATGGTATTCAATTTTTATTCATTCTTAATGCCAATTTTAGTTTCTTTTATTGTTTTCTTTGACAGTGAATTCTCCTTGTTTTTTATTTTGGCTGTCTTCTTAGTATTAGTTTTCATATGATTTAAAATTTCCATTTCATCCTGAATGGGAATATTTCCCGCATCTCTTTGCACACTACTTCCCAGCTAGAGGATTTATGGATGCCTCCAGGAAGCTTCTTCATCTGCAACTAGGTTTCATGAGTCATTGGATATCTATCCTAAAATATGAAATTGGTTACATCTTAGATGAAGCTGAGCTATGAAGTGACTTTAAGTCCTATCTTTGGGACTATCTTTCCTTTCACTATGCAGATGAATATTCAATATAAACTGTAGCCCCAGGCAGTAATTAGTTTTCACCATTCTTTTTTCAAGATTGAGGGATCCTTTGCCAGACTAAGTTTTCATGAAGTGAGCTGGCTAGCATTTGTCTCCAAACACTTATTGAAAGCTTTTGGTACCTGATACATATTAGATGTCAGACTCTTTCCCATTTTTGTGTCCCTCTGGACACAGAACGCAACAGTCCCAAGACTTCAGTTCCTTCTTTCTTTTCTGAGCTCAGTTTCTAGTTCACAAAGATGTTTATCTTGTTTATATGTTCCAGGGAATTTTCCTATGACAGTTGTGTACCTTATTCAACTATTACTTAATGGGAGGTTCTTACTTTGAGGTTCATTTATTCATAGCTGCGCTTCAGGGTAACTGTGAATCCTTCAAATTATGCCTTAAAAATGTATGTATGTTAAATGTTTATATTTTTCTAGGGTGTTGGGTATTTAACTTCCTCTGTTGCTCACAGTATTCAAGAGCCAGTGCCCTGATATGACTCTTTAGGTTTAAATACTCCTACATGTTATATTTCCCAGGAAAAGACAATCAGAATTTATTTTCTCTTCCAAGACAAATAATTACATTTTATAGCTTCAACAACATTAGCATAATTTTAAAAGACAATTGTAGAGTGGCAGCTTCTGAAAGGTTTGAATGGAGTCTCCTGGAAAGTAAAATTAAAATTCAGTTTCAAGGTATAATGGTTTTGGTTTTGGTTTTTTGCTGTCAAAGGAAATCCTTTCTTTAATAAAATAAAATGAAAATATTTAATCAAGGCAACAAGCTTGAAATGATGAGGGTAATTATTTATGTTTTAGTCTCAACAATTGTGTTTTTCTGAGATTATGGACGTTGAATGCAGCTTGCTTGTTGATGGGGTTGAATGCATTGTCAGCGAATACAGGCTGCTGAGACATTGTCAGGGCTGTGCATCTGGTAAGTGTGCAGTAAGAGCTAGTAAAAGATGATGGAAGTCTATTGCAGTTTGTATTAGTCAGGGTTCTCCAGAGAGACAGACATCTAGAATTAACCTTCACACAGTTTATTCCAAGTGACTTAATTGATGAGGCTAAGCAACCAGCCTAAGTTTAATTAAAACATACTGTATACAATCTTAAGACTCTTTTCATGTTTAAATAAAAATAAGATTTAAAAATAAAACTGGAAAATATAAATCTATTACCTAGAACTAAAATAAAAATGACTGCATCATTTAAAGCAAAACACAAAAAGAGTTAGAATAAATGAGGAAAGTATGAACTAGTTTTTTCATCTTGAAGATTAAAAGAGATACAATGCAATGAGCAATCAAAACTGTAATCAAGAAAACAATCCCACTGACAATGCAACAAAAAATAAAACATCTAGGGATAAATTTAATGAACAAAGCATGAGATGTGTACACCAAAAATTACAAACATCATTGAAGAAAATTAAGGAAGACCTAGATAAAGGGAAAGACATCAATTTTCATGGATTGGAAAACTTGGTATTGTTAGGATGGCAGTATTCTCCAAATTGATCTACAGACTCAATGCAGTTCCTATCAAAATCCCAGCTGGCCTTTTTGCAGAAGTTTACAAGCTGATCCTCAATTCATTGGGAAATGCAAGGTATGTGAAATAGCTAAAATCATCTTGAAAATGAAGGATGAAGTTGAAAGGCTCACACTCCCAATTTCAAAGCTACCAAGATAGTGTGGTACTGACATAAGGCATCTATGTCAAAGGAATCGAATTGAGAGTGCAGAAATAAATCCTTTCACTTATGCTCAATTGATTTTTTGACAAGGGTGCCAAGACAATTCTGTGAGGGAAGGAACAGTCTTTTCAACAAATAGTATTAGGGTAACTGGATATATGTGTGTAAAAGAATGAATTTGTACTCCTACCTCAAATCATACACAAAAATTAACTCTACATGATAGACCTAAAAGTAAGAGATAAATAATAAAACTTCTATAATAGAAAAAAATCTTCATTGACTTGGATTAGGCAATGGTTTCTTAGATATAACATCAAAAGTATAAGCCACAAACAAAATAGACTTCCAAACAGACTTAGACTTAGTAAAATTAAAAACTTTTGCGCCTCAAAGGACATTATTGAAAAAGTGAAAAAACCACATAATGGGAGAGAATATTTATGATTATTTATATCCGACAAGGAACTTCTGCTCAGAATATATAAAGAACTCTTACAACTCAACAGTAAAACAAACAAAGCATCCAATTAAAAAGTGGGCAAAAGTCTGAAAAGATGTTTGGATAATAGATGTTTCTCCAAAGAACATATACAAATAGCCAATGAGATGAAAAATGAAAAGATGCTCAACGTTACCAGTCATTAGGGAAATGGGAATCAAAGTCACAATGAAATTCCTCTTCATACCCACTAGAATGGCTGTAATAAAAAAGACAAGCAATAATAAACTTGGCACAAATGTGGAGAAATTGTAATTCTCACACATTGGTTGTGAGAAAGTAAAATGGTGCAGCCACTTTGGAAAACAGTGTGACATTTCCTCAAAATGTTGAACACAGAGTTTCCATTTGATGCAGTAATTCCTCTCCTAGGTGTCTGCCCAAGAGAAATGAGAACATATGTTCATACAAAAAATTGTACATGAAGGTTCATAGCAAAAATGTGGAAACAACCCAAATGTCCAATAACTGATAAATAGATAAATATATCCGTACAATAGAATATTATTTAATCATAAAAAGGAATGAAGTATTGATATATCCTACAACATGGATGATTCTTGAAACTATTATGCTAAGTGAAAGAAGTCAGTCACAAAGACCACTTATCATGGTTCTATTTATGGGAAATTTCCAGAATAGACAAATCCAAGGAGAGAAAATGTAGATGGGGAAGTACTGCTAATATGTACAAGGGTTTCTTTTTTGAATGTTGAAAATGGTCTAAAATTAGATTGTGGTAATGTTTGCATAACTCCATGAATTCACTAAAAATCACTGAATTGCATACTTTAAATGGATCAGTATTTTGGTATGTGAATTATACCTCAATAAAGCTATAAATTGAGGGATGTGATGAATTTAAAAGCGTTAAATTCTCTTTAAATTGTTTTATAGATCAAAATATTTTAGGGCTGAAAGGAATCTTAGAGATCACTTTATTTACCTTAATATATGAGATAAAGAAACTTAATATATGAGATAAAGAAACTGATGACTAGAGAAGTTAAATAATTTGTCAGAAGATGTACAGTGGTTAGTTATAGAACCTAATATACACACCTTATATTTGGATTTCCAAAATGTATGAAGATTTGATAAACCCTGTAGAAACCATCTACAAAGCAAAATATGAGGTATAGACATAGTCATAATTCAAATAATTTGATTAGTGCCTTATCTCATGTGACCTGAATTATATTTTGTATGAATGATACACAAATACTTAAACTAGAAAGGAAGAAAAACATATAGGCACAAAAGATTGCGGAAGCATATACTTACATACCTTGGAGAATCTATTAAATTTTTTAAAAATGTATAAAATTGTCTTTGAAGGAGAGACTTTTTAATCTCTGTGCTGTAGTACCATACATGAATACCTAAAAATTATTCAGTAACCCAAGTAATATTTCAATTTTAAAGAGAAAAAAAGACCTTTATGCTTTCAGTACTTTATAACTTATGATAATTGATTCCACATTTTGACTTTACATGTAAAAGGAGAATAAATTATCTTTGCAAAGAAAGTTTGTATTTCTTCCATTTGCACGGGCTGGTGATGGGAAATTAAACGAGCCCCTCCTCCCCTTTGCTGTACTTATTTTTGTGTGTTAGTATTTAAGACTTCAATCTTCTTTTCTTCTTGGAGTTTTACATGAATTCAAACTTTAAGAATTATTATCAAGATAATCAACACTGTACCTCCCAAATATGATACTCAATTATGCTTCAATAAAAAAAAATTATCAAAATCTAGAAATTTGTGAGAACTCATGTAGCCGAAGTTTGCAAATGTGAAGCCTACAGGCTGCATACTTCTTAGAGATGAATTTTATTTGGCTTGTGAAATATTTTTTAAAAATTTAACTAATCTCTAAAAATTGGGAGATTTTATATAAATATCTGGATTTCTGGCTTCTCCTGAAAAAATGAAAGGTTTAGTAAGGAGGACCTTCCTTCCTGCGTGGTGGTTGTCAAGGGCAGTTGAGCCCAGGTGGGCACAGTTGTCCTGCCCAGGTGGGCACAGTTCCCAAGGGGCCAGCTGTGCCCATTTATATTACCTTCCTGACAAAATTAGCCATTTGGATTTGCAGCTGCCAACTTTGATCATTTATTTTTTTTTACTTCCCCTAGAATGCATTTCATCATATGAGTGTGCCCCTAGTGAAATTATTCAGAACTTATTGTCCGTATTGCCACATTCTACTGGTCAAATTTTCATAAGCCTTGCTGATTATGTCAGAGAATCGAGTTGAATTTCCCCCCAAAAAGAAATTTGTAAATCCAAAAGTATTTTGAGTCTTTAGATTGAAACATTCTCAACAGAGGCAAAAAAATGGTTCTTGGGACAAAAAAATAAAATAAAGTAAAATAAGATATTACCATAGTTTGTGGCCCTCCAAAGGGGCACTGTACATAAACAGATATATAGCCTATCTGTATTATTAAAATTTCATGGGCTAAGGGGAGCAATCAGGAGTCAGAAATTTAGAAGGTGCTGAGGGGGGTGACAAAAAAAAAAAAAAAAGGCTGAGAAACACTGAGATAAAGGGAGGACACAAAAAACTAAAGCCTGAGCTGGTGTTTTCCTGGCAGATGCAGCTCCTACTTATAGGAAGAACTACAGATAAACGTGTAAAGGAAATAGTAATGAAGGCAGAGTGGAGACCCTGCCTGTAGTCCAACACCACAGGAGCCTGTCTAATCCAGCTGCAAAAACAACCAAGCATTTATTTTCCATAAAAGCCAGGAGGAAACAGAGACTTTCGACATTGGTGACATGAGTATACATTGCTACAGTGCAACCGCTTTTGGACAGCAGTTTGACACTGCCCGGTAAATCAAACATGTGCATAACCTATGACCCAGTGATTTCTCCATGTGAGAGAGAAACTTCTGCCTTAGTTCACAAGGAAGCATGAACAAGAATGTTCATAACAGCACTGTTTGTAATGCAAATGGCAAAAAATTGGAAACAACCTAAATATCCATTGTTTGGAAATTGGTAAACTGTTGTAAATCCATTTAATAGGATTCTTAGAATATTTTAAATGAACTAGAATTCTTGTTATCAGCATGGATAAATTTTGAAGTCACAATGTTAAATGGGAAAAAAAGTCACAACTGAATACAGAAAACATAATACCATACACATAAACTTAAAAAACACACACTCATAAAACAATATACCATTTGGGGTACCTATATACATAGTAAAAGTATAATTTATGCACAGCAAGTATGCTTCCCTACTACAGGATAGTGGCTACTGCTGAAGAGAAATGGGGATAGAAAGGAGGAATGGGGCTGTAACTGTATCTATAATGCTTTATTTCTTTTAAAAAAAGAAAAGAAAAAATTAAAGCAAATATGGCAAAATATTAACTTTTAAAAATATTGGTGGAGGGTACATGAATATCTGTTATTTACGTACTTTTTGGTATATATTTTTTTTAAATGAAAAATGAAAAATATTAAAGCACAATAGGGATCCAGGAATATATAGAAATTTCTTCAATCTGCTAACTGGTAGCTATAAAGAAACCAGAAAAAATCTCATATTCACTGATGAAAACATTACAACTAAAAGTATGGAACAAAAGTTCACACTAACAACTTGCTCTCCTTGTCATCAATGTATTATGACCAGAGAAATAAGTCTTGGAAATATTGGATAGGAAGAGCCAAGAATGTTGCAATTTTTTATCTAAAAAATCCAACAGAATAAAGTAAGTATATTTAGAACTAACCAGAGTGCTCAGGAAAATGGCTAAGCAGAAGTTCAAAGTTTATTAATTGATAGGTTTTTTTTCTACACTACCTGTAACCAACTAGAAAATTCAATTAGAAAAAAGTATGTAATTCTCAAGAGCAACAAAAAACATAAATACCTAAGATATAGAGTAGTTATGCCCAAAGGCTATTGACTGAAAGTTATAACACTTTACTGAAGTATGTGAACAATGACCCGAATTAATGGAGAGATATTGTTTTAAAATTATCTAGTAGTGCAAAACAAACCACCTCAATACTTGGCTACTTAAAACAACAATGACTTATTTTTTCTCTTGACTCCGTGGGTTGGCAATCTGTGTGGTTCTTCTGTTGGTCTCACCTGGGATCACTTGTAAGGCCGTGTTCATCTGAAGGCTTGACTAGAGCTGGAAGGTCCAAGGTGGCTTCACCCAGATATCTGGCACTGGGTGTGGCTGTCACCTGGGGCACCTCAGCTCTCCTCCAAGTAGCCCTTGCTTCCAGTGGGCTAGACTGGGCTTCCTCACAGCATGATGGTCTCAGGGTTCAAGTGACAAAGAGGACAGAAGTTTCAAGGCTTCATAAAGCCTAGCGTCAGGACTCAGTATCAATTTTGCCACATTCTATTGGTCGAAAGGATCATAAGCCCTCCTGGATTCAAGGAATAAAGAAATGGACACCACCCCTACACTGGAAGAGCATAAAGGACACATTACAAAAGCAAGTCAGGGCATCCTGGGATGGGAGGAATTTGTGGCCATTAAATAATCTACCACATGCACGTTTCATGTAACTGAGAGGGACAACTCAAGAATATAATGATGTAAACTCTCTCCCAAATTAACTATAAGTTTAAATTCAATCCAATGCAAGAAAGTTTTTATTATGTTTTTTGTAGAGCATAATGAACTAATCTTAAAGTTCATCCGGAAGCCAAATGGCCAAGAAAAATTCTAAACAGAACAAGCAGAGCTTGACCTATAAGATATGAAAATTTACTGAAGCTTCATAATTAGTGTGATGTTGGTGCAAGGAGAGGCAAAATAAAGCAATATTTTAAAAATACACAGTCAAGGAAAAGGATTGTGCATATGGTGAATTTTATTTTGATTAGGAGGCATTTCAATCAGTGAGGGGTCTTTTAAAAGATAAAGTCAAATGTATGCTTAACACCTTAGATAAAAGTGTATTCAGGTGGCACCATAAAAATATTAAGAGAGCATAATGGAAAATGTTCTTTTAATTTAGAAAGTATAAAGGAAAAGATTGATGCATTTGAATACAAATAGATTATAACATTCTATGCAATGACGAGCAAAGTGAAGACCCAAAGCATAGACCAGAGAAAATACTTACAACATCTATCAATAAAGAACTAATATTCAATATGTATTAAGAGCTTTTATAAAGCAATTAAAAAGAAAGGAGTAATAGGGGAATGGGCAAGTATTTTAAGCAGGCCATCCAGAGAAAAAGAATTCAAATGACAAAAAAACATACAAATATGCCCAACTTCACTAATAACCATGAATTGTAAATTAAAATGAAGTCGCTTTTTTCTTTTACCAAACAGTTTGGAAAAGATTTAGATTGATTCTATTCATCAGTGATAACTCTGTGGAAAACAGGTAGTCTCATACACTACTGGGGGCAGTACACATTCTTAAAAATATTTTTGGAAGACAATTTGGCAATTTCTATCAAAATTTTTAATTTTTTACAGTGTAATTTCACCTTTAGAAATCTGTGCTTTATAGAGAAACACACAGGCACAAAAGATGCATATACATGCTGTGGCAGCAGTGTCTAGAATCAGAAAATACCAGCTACTGTCTAAACGTCTAAATATCATAATAAGCAATTTATTGATCATCCATTCTGTAGAATAACATGAACCTGTAAAAAAAAAAAAAAAAGAACTAGGCCCATGTGTGTATTGAATAAATCAAATAAAAAAGGGCAGTCATAGAATAATAGATGTTGATCCTATTTATATAGAAAAAAAATCAATGTTTACATATTTCTGCAGGTAAACAAATAGAAAAACTGTTAAAAGTGATTATATCTGGGGAGAAGAGTAGGAAGATATTCAATTTTCACATTATACTCTACATACGTTTGTTATTGCTTATATCTTTAAAAAGATAATAAATGCATTTAATGTAGTGTAATTTTTTAAGTCAGGAAAAAAAACCCATTATTATTTCATATATTTTTTTGTCAAGTTCTAGGACATTTCAGAAACAGTAACAAGGGCAGGAACTATGGTTACTTTCTCACAAGAGAAAATGTTGAAGAAACTGGGGATATTTGTTTTGGTAAGAGAAGGCTTGTTCCATTTGCTCCAGGGATCAGAGTTATGGCCGGTGGGTGAAAATCCAAGAGGTAGATTAGAACTTTCTAACCATTCAAGACACCCAAAACTGAAACGGGCTCTTGTGAAAGACTGTGTGAGCCATTCATCTCTGGAAGAGTCAAGCAGAGACTGGGCAACCATGTGTTAGGTTTATTTTAGAAGCAACGGCTGTACTTGTGGGTAGGTTGAAAAGGATGTACGGAAGAAACCATTTAAAACTAAGGTTCTAGGATTCTAAATGTCCTGAGTGAAAGTTAACACAAGAATCATTGTTCAAGACCTAAGCTGTAGTCCGTGGGTCTCTTGGATTATGGGAAGAACTAAGTCATCACAACATCTAGCTCGATGGGCATAGCTCTATGAGAAAAGTCTTGGAATTTCACTCTTAGATGTTGTTATGGGTTAAATGTGACCCCAAAAGTTCATCATGCATTAGAAACTTGACCCCCATTGTAACAGTGTAAGAGGGTGGGATATCCAATTATGGTATTTGAAATGTGGGGCCTTTAAGAGGTGATTAGATTGTGAGGACTGTGCCCTCACGAATGGATTGATTCATTCGTGGGGTAATAGGCATGTTTCCGATGGCTTCATAAGAAGAGACAGTGAGAAGATTAACTCTTGCTCAGCCCATTCTCACCACGGGACACCCTGCATAGCTGTAGAAGAAGGCCCTCACCAGAAGTGTTACCTGTACCTTGGACCAGCCTCCAAAACTGTAAGAAATAATTTTCATTTCTTTATACATTACCCAGTTTCAAGTATTCTGTTCCAAGCAACAGAAAACCGACTAATACAGATGTACATAGATAAGTTCTTGGTTTTAAGTTTCAGATCCTTTGCCATCAAAGTGCAATCCACAGACCAGCAGCATCAGCTTATTAGAAATGCAGAATCTCAGTCTCTACTGTAGATCTAGCAATCAGAATCTGCATTTTAACCAGTTCTGCCACTGATTCCTATGCATGAATTTGAAGGACATGGTTTATCCAACTCTCTATAGAACTCCTCTTATTTCCAAGCCTTCAAAGCCTGAATAAAAAGAAACACCCAACCACATGAAAAAAGAAAAGGCCAAATAATTATGTTTTGATTTTTTATTGCTCATAAGAAGAGGAAAATAACAAGAAGAGAAGAAGTAACTATATATGTGTGTATATGTATATATGTATGTATAGAGAATGTGTGTGTGTGTGTGTGTGTGTGTGTGTGTGTGTGTGTGTGTAAAACCCAAACTTAACTCTTTCTAGCTGTCAGTTGAAGTGGGTGGTCATTGACCGTTTTACCTTTTTGAGAGATTTTAGCCCACATCCCTCTCAACAAATGAACAGCCCTCTCAATTTAAACACTGAATAGAGAAAGATAAACATCTTTGAGGCTATTTTCACACATTTTATTTTGACAGCTGTTATTACTTAGGACAACTTCAATGTCATATTCTATATTTTATGGTTTATTAAAATTCTTTCTATTGTTTTCAGAATTTTAATGCATTTTTAAGGTTTAATCCCTTACTCTTGATTTACTTGTCTTCTGGCATTTTTTTCATATCAGAATTAGTTGGGAATGGGTGGGTGAGTGAAGAAAGATTACTATAAGAAAGAGTAAAACTCTTTAAAGTGAAAAAAGCTTCTAGGTAATTGGAAATATTATAATTACTAGCTAAACTTTAGCAAAAATGTATTGGCTCCCAATTTATTTTATGGTATCCATTTCTTGAATCATTTTGGTTTTCACTTGTGTGCAAAGACATTTAATAATGAATTCTGCAGTGTATGGGAACATCACAGTTAAACCTTTTGCTGGATTTTCAAAAAGCATTGCTTTTCATAAGCAGTTTTCTTAAGTTGTGTTGTCTCTCAGCAGGCTTTTCGGAGTTTAGAGCATTCTCTACCCAACTGGCCCCAGATGGAAAATACTCTCTTGAAATTGGATGGCTTTTTAAGTGTAGCTCTCCACATTCTGCTCAAAGAAAAAAAAATAAGCTTGAACAGAATGCATTTAGTAGCATGGTCTATAATTCCCCCAGCATCTCATGTATTTGGATGTTTTCGCTTCTGGCAGTGGAATTTTTCTAATTTAATTAACTCATTAACGTTAGCAGATGACACAGTGTGAAAATTCTTTTCCCTAGTCACTTATCTAGATATTCTTCCAATCCATAGGGATCATGTGTGCACTTTCCTTATTTATTTATAAAATGTACTTATTTATGTTTTATTTCTATACTAACTTTCCGCTGAACAGTTCATGGGCAACATGCAGGCATTTTATGTAATGAAGTAGAAACCTCTCTTAAAGTGATAAATAGAGAAGAGGCGGAGAAGGGAAATAAATATTGGGGAAAATCTTTACAAAGAAAGACTGGGAGAGAAAGAACAGATGGTTCGAGAAGAGCAGCCAGAGCTGCAATGCTTGTGCTGGTCCAAGCCCCTGCAATTCTGTCTCTCAGTTCTTAGTTCTTTCACTGTGGAAATGTAACAGTGGTTTTGTGTCTGGAAATCAGCTGGCAACACCAGGAATGACAGTAAAATCAAGTCTTCCAGGATTAGCCCAACTGAAGGTGAATCTTCCTTGCTCAAATCTCATGCAGTCATTCATTCATTCACGTTTTTACTTCAACCTGCATTTTACTAGTCAATATATAAATCTTCTGTCCCTCCTAGATTTTAAGCTTCTTTAAAATTTGAAGATCTGTACTTACTTACTTACTTACTTCTTTCTTTTTCTTTTTCTTTCTTTTGTAATCTTCAGAACCTAACAGAGGGCCTGGGAAAAATAGATATTGAATAAATATTACTGAATTTTGAAACAAAGGAATTCTTTTGAGTGATTATACCTAACAGTTATTGAGTATCCAGTATTTTTAAATAGGCATCATTTTAATCCCCAGAGCAACCCTGCCAGGGATTGCTCAGGGTTACAGAACTTGAAAGCAGCTGTTGGAAAATTTGAACTCAGGGCTGTTCAGGGTGCTGCTACCTGATGATGGTGACATGAGACAGCTGGGCTTGATGAAACCTCATGCAGTGGTGAGGAACTTCTTTGTGTCCCCACTGAAAGACATAACCCCCAGTTTCTGTTGTAAATGAGTAAATGTTAGTAATAAGAAAGGTTGACACCTGATTGTACACATTAAAAGGACAGATTTTATGCTATGCAAATTACATCTCAATTTTTAAAAAATAATAAGGGTTAGAAATTACTGAATTTTGGAGGTTTTAGAGGTTCCAAGAGCTTTCCCTGACATCTGTGCCTAAGGAACTTAGTTCAAATTCACATCAGTTTTTTAACTACTGATATTCATTGAGCCACATGTTGAACAATAGCCAAGATTTCCAGATCCAGAGTTGGCTGTAGTTCCCTGGTTCCTCCGTGTTGGAAGTAGCCACTTATCTGAGGAGGGCGCCATGAGAAAGTGATTCTCAGGGGTCTTTCCAGCATTTAAATCATCAACTAGAAGCTACTGAATGTTCTTGGTGAGAAGTTTAATAATCATGAATTTATGAAACCATTTTTTAAAACCAATTTTTAATATCATGTAGAATTGTCCTCCACCTTAAAGAAAAAGGCTATTGTCACATCCCTGTGAGACTGTTTCCAGCCACTGATTTATCTGGGAAGGATGGACACTACATTTGGGAAATTTGTGAGCATTCAGTTTTCTAAAGCAGTTTCAAGATGCTGTTAGGATTTAATAGATACTTCATTATTGAAAATGACATAATTTGGTATTTTTTTATACTCATGTCCAGAATGGACAAAGTAATTTTATGTGTGTGGTTGGCATTTTTCAGTCTGAGTGCATATGAATAGACACACACGCATGCACACAGACACATACATATGTGCGCGCACACATGTTCACATGCATGTGCACATGTACACGTGTGTGCAGACTTATACATACATACATGCACACACATGCTCACATGCATGCGCACGCATACAAATGCATGCACACTCACTCATATGTACTCATATACATGCACACACATGCACACACACTCAACAAATATACACACGTGATGCAAGCACAACACATCCTTGCTTATATATGTCACAAACAGTTATATCAATGGGAGAAAGTTATTGAGCCAGAGCCAATACTTGTATATCTTCCAAAAGGGAACTGCCAATGTATATGAGGGTCTTCAAAAATTTATGGAAAGATTTGTAGTATCTTTTAATCTCTAGAGCATTCATTTTTCCATGAACGTTTTGAAGTGCCCTCATATGTTTCAAGTGTAAGGAAAGCCAACTGCTTTCTTTTCTGTAGACTTAATTTATCAGGATGAAAAGATTTCAATACAAAGCTGACTGAAGTTGCAAGTATTTTATTTGGTAGCTATAAGCAAATCTTATTTTTTAGTTTTTTGGTGTCTGGCCGGTACGGGGATCCGAACCCTTGACCGTGGTGTTACAAGGCCCTGCTTTAACCAGCTGACCTATCCAGCTAGTCCCATAGGCACATCTTCCCGATTTATAATTTCCTCTTTTTCCCTCCTGCTATTTGCACTTTGAAATGAGAGTAAGATGCACATGGAGACGAGCGAGAAGAAAGGAGGGAACAAGTTTGGGAGCATTTGAGTCATGATTTCCTACCACTCTTGTCCTTGGCATTTGAAGTTCTTTCCCTGAAATTCTAAGTGATGTCCTCACTCTGACTTTCTAAGATATTCGTACATTAATTTGTAATCCAGATTTTAACATTGCTATCTTTAGTCAACATTATTTTTCTGAACAAAAGGAAGGACCAGTTTAAGCTGAACTATTAGTAAGTCTGAGAGAGTGGGAGAGAGAGAAAGCATTTACCTGAATTATTTGTATCTAACATTTCTTTTGGGTCTGGGTGGACAGATTACAAATTGCTGGGTGTAGTGGATATAGAAAGCTGCTGCCAACAACTGGGTGTCCCTCGGCCCCTGAGAAAGAGATGGAGATCAAGAAAGGGGTCATATCTCTACCCTCTCTAACTGGTGCTCAATTGGCTGCACATTGGAGATATTCAAGGATCTTAAACTACTGAGGCTTCACCCCCACCCCTAACATTTCTGATTTATTTGGTCTCAGGATGGGCCTTGGTGACTCCCCAGGTGGCTTTAATACACAGCAAAGTTTGAGAACTACTGCTCTTAACCAGTGGCTGCCAAGCCTGGCTGCTGTTACCGTAGGCAGACGCCTGGTGATTCAAGTCATCCGGGTGGATCCTGGGTATTCGTACTTTTTTAAAAGCTCCCCAGATGATTCTAAGGCACAGCCAGGGTGCAGACCCACTGAACTACCTTGTCAAGGAAGGAAACTTGCTGCCCTGTGATTTGTCCGAGGCATGTTCTATTCTGCAGTCATTCTTTGCATGCCTATCATGTGGGAGACAGTGTGCTGGGTGCTTTAGGAAGTATTATACCAATGGATCTGACAGTCTCTATTCTCTGGATGTTTATGAGGCTGCAAACAATCATATTTTGCATTGTTTGTTGCTTAATGAAGCTGACTAAAAAATATCTTGACTCTAGATGTGGAAGGGCTTTCACACGCATTATCTCATTGGAACCTCATAATAACCTGATGAGGAAGACATAAGAGATGTAAACTCACAGAAGTGAGGGATATGCTCAAATTTACTTGGCAAAGAGGGCTGACCACTCCGCTTTTCATACTGCCACGTCTTGGTTGCCGTTTTGTTTCTTTTAGGTGGCCTTACTTTGATCCATTGGGATAACCTTAATCTGATCCTTTTCATGATTTATGGTTTAACTTGCAAATTTCCACACTCTTGGGGTGGGGATGATGCACACACTTGGGCTGATGACTGGCCAGGACACATTGCTGTACTGTAGCTGTACTGCTTGTTGCCATTTTCAGTACTGATCGGACTATACTTTTATGATTGGCCAATGCCTGTGCCATATCATTGCTAAATAATTTGAATATCATGTGTCTATATTATTGGTACCATAAAGTTGGAGAAGAAATTGACCAAGTCAAGCCAGTCGAACCATCTTTCCACATAGGCAGACTAGGCTTTTGGAGAACTCTCACAAGGATCCCTATTTTCCAAAATGACAGCCTCATCTGCCTTTGATGGAGCATAAAATCCAGTAGCTAGCATTGCTCTAAATGAGTTTAATCATATTTAACAGAAGGGATGATCAATATATCTAATATTTTAATCTTACCTACTTTATGCCAGTTATGGGCAAAATTCTTTTAATGGATTGTCTCATTAATCATCTCAACATCCCCACTACAAAGAAAGTCCTATCGTTAATGCCATTTTGTAGATGAATCAATTGAGGTTTAAATAGGTTGAATAATTTGTTTCATGTTTTCAGCCAGTAATGAGTAAAGTAGGGATTCACACCCTAAGGTTACCTTCGTGTTTAGAACAGAGCCATATGAGGGATCCTGGCCTTCAGGAACCTGCAGCTGCTGCCTGCAGTTCAGCACTTGTCTCTCACACTCTACTCCTAGCTTTTTTGCTCCTAAGGAGCCAGTCCCTTCCTGTAGGGCACACAAAGCTCTTTGCCAGCCTCTTCCCAGCCAAAAGTCTGGTTTCTCTACCTGGAATGATCTTTATCCACCTTTTTACATGGCTGGCTCCTACTCTAACAGTTTGGAGTTCTTTCTTTGTTTGTTTGCTTATTTATTTTCTTTATACCCCTACTAGAACGTAAGCTCCATGAAGGCAGGGACTTGGTCTTTCTTATACACAGCTGTGTCACTGACATCTAAGGACTTGGTGTTCCTTACAGTAGGCTGTCAATACGTAGGTGTGGAATGCCAAAGGCTGCTTTGTTGTCATCTATCAAACCCCCACGCTCTTTGGGATTAAGACAAGAAGGCGTGTTTTTGATGGAGGGAAAATATGGGGGCCTGAGTAGTCTCTTGCTGGATTTGTCATTGAGAGGGTATTCTGAGCTACCAGTGAACAGTCACTGAGATGAGGAGGTGGCTGTGAAGTGGGTGGGGACAGCTGAAAGAAGGAAAGGCAGACCCCAAACAGATTTCACTTGACTGATAGTTTGCATATGGTAGTAGTACAGAACTAATGTTTTTTTCTGGAAAATACTCCCTAGAGTTTGTTTTTAATGACTAGACCCTGCCAACAAGCATATATTAAAAATTTACTATATTTAAAGAATGATCCTAGGTGACTAAGGTGATTAATATGGTGAATCCCTAAGGACTTCTATGAAAATTGGGAGAGAAAGGCGATCATTTCCAAATGGAGTTGTCGAGGAAGGTCTTGCAAAGGGAATGGGACCTGAGCTTAGCACCAGAGCAAGAGGAGGATTAGGCCAGATGGAGGCGAGAGGAACGGTCCAAAGCATGGTCTCAGGAATGTGCTTAGTGTGTTTGGGGATCATAAAAGACTCACTGGCAGGAAGTAGACCTTGAAAATGATGTTGAAAAATTTGGATTTTATTCTGAATTCCAAATGCACTCTTAGGAGTTTCTGAGTAGACCAGAGTTGTGTTAAAATTAGTGTTCCCAAAAGTGAGAGATGGAATGACTAACATGGAGGAGGGAACCTAAGCCTGGGACATGAGTCCATCAGTCGCCCCTCACTGACTGTAATTTCAGCGTGTCCTATCTTGAGCACAGCTATCTCAACCCTCTGGATGGAGAAAACCAAGAGAAAGAGGCCACATGCTATGGGCTGTGAGGTTGAGTCCGTCAGACTTGGAACAATTGAAAGTGATGGAACATGCCTCTTTTCAATTTTTTATAAAAACTGATTACTACGGTGTTTTATTAAGTTCAGCTTTTCTGTGTCATCAGTATAATGTTTATATTCATTTATGAGGATTATGAGCAATTTTCGATGTACCTCATAGTGCCTTCTGAATCATCAAGGACATACTGAATTAAGTTGACTAATAATTAAGGTGAACTGTTTTTAAATGTAATCTGTGGGTAATTATAACTTACATGCAAGTTATAATTTATTGCCTTTAAATCATTTTCACATACATCATTTATTTGCTATTGTTATGTTTTTGCAGTTAAGAAAAATGAGTTTCAGAGTGGCTAAATGACTAGTCTAAGGTCACTTGGCTAATGGGTAAGAAAGCCTGGGCCCATTTCTTTTATTTCAGGCCTTTTACACCTTGGTGAAAATTGGAAGCTAGCACTTAGTACATATGATGAATCCTTACAAATCAGAATACTTAATCATTGTAGAACAAGTGATCTCAGTGGAGTGCAGGGATGAACTGTATCTGATACAGTAAAATGCAGTGGGTGTCCTATACATAGTCATCGACAATCATGACATCATCCGCCATTCATTCTGAATCAATCGGTCCCCAAATGAATGTATCTTATAATGTTCCTCAAATATTTTTAAATTAAGTGTATTTAAATTAAATATTGACAATAATGTTCGTGTTTCAGTTTCCTCTCACTGGGCATTGGGCTCAATAACTCTTGGTTATGGAGTGTAGTTTTGTCTGTTTGATCTCATGGAATTTGCAGATAGCATCTATGTGCACAGTGACAGAATGATTCTGGCTGATAGAGGACGGGTGTGGAGCAAGTGTGGCATGAAATGGACTGTTTGCTTTTTTCCACAGTCTGCTGATTCGACCTGCAGACCCATTCCCCAACTCCATTAGCAAAACCTATAAAAACACAGGGGCCACCAGAAAGACAACTCCGACATTTGCAACCCAGAGAAGTCTTTAGAGTTGAGAGAGCCTAATTCTACACTTATTATTTGGGTCTGGGTATTTTTGTCTTCAACACTTATTTCTGGTTAGAAAGTTAGAAACAAAGGTCTAAACACTGTGCACTTAGATAGTAAAACACATGTTCACTTTTTGCAGTGACCCTGGAAACAGACGGGGGATTCTTATAAATCACAAAGGAAAATAAATAACTTCACCCATGGAGGGAAAGAGACAGCTTGAGAAAAGGGACTTTGGAAAAAGGCTGTCTCTAGACAGCAGTCTTGTGGTAAGTACTAAATATTCATTTACCACTCTATATATTTTGGCTTAAAATGCATTATTCTTTGACTGTTATTTCCTGAACCCTGTGCTTTTGAAACATCTATTTCAGTTACCCCATTAGCAACATCCCCTGAGATTTGGTTTCATTTATTTTTTACAAACTCAAAAGCCAAAAAGCCAGCAAATTATTGGAATGTTTATATAGTGTCTTAATAGGCAAATGTCATAATCTGTCAACATTATATATAATTACATTAATCTCAGCTGAAGTTAATTTTAGCCTATACAAAAACACTACTGTATAGCTGATGCCAAATACCAAGCCTATATAATTGTTCGATCACCCATTTTATCTTAATTTGGGGGGTAAGTTGAACAAGAATTCAATACAGCTTCAAATATTGAAGAGCCAAGAAAGTCTATGAGATCTTCTGAGGTATGTAAATTAGTTCAACTGTCCATAAACTTTCTTTCTACATGTTTTAATGCTGATGTACATCATTCTTAACAATCTGGTTGGGTTTTGCTTTCAGGTGTGAGAATCTGGTTAGTCCAGGAAAACAGACTAAGTAACTGGTTTTTGAAGGTTGGCCACTCTTTCTCAGTCTCTGGGCTAACGCGTGAGTCACCTCTTCAGTTCTGTGATGCATGTGAATGAAGCAAGAAATCAAATCAAGCAGCCACTCCTTTCTCTTTTGCTCACTGACTGAAATAGAAATTCAGCATGGTTCCTTCTTCTGCACGTTTTACGGGGATGTGGTTTATTCCCTTGTGTTCTCCTAGCACCTGGCTGGGGGGCTGGTAAAGAGCAGGTGTGCAATAAAGTTTTTGTTGAATTGACTTATCAGCTGCATCTTTCAAGCTCTGCAGCTATAGGTCTTGCTCTGTCACATGCAGATTAGCTATTTACCCTATAAAGGCTAAGGCTTCAACTCACAGACTGTTCGTAGATGTGAGTTTTGGGAAATTGAGAAAAGGATTGCATTAAGCTTTTGTGTCAAGTTATTCAGAATCAATTTCTGTGTCTATGTGGGCTGTGCATTGACCAGCATGCCTTCAGTGACTAGGGACTTTGGTAGTATTTTAAGTTCTCCTCCCCGTGGATGTGACCCCATCTCATCTCCTAGGTCTTGGTATCTCCAGGTAGGATATGGTGTTCCTACTTCTTGCTATCTCCAGGTGGGATATGATGAAAATGGCACATGTGTGTATGTGTGTGCGTATACTCCCTTTTCAACTTCTGGGGAAACTTGGGATAAAGAGATAATTTCTCAGCCTTTCCTTTGTAGACAAAAAACACTTTTTACGTATCAACATGCCAATTGGGTCTTAGGTGCAGGCAGGGGACAGAGACAACCATATGGTATGATATGAGCAGCTTAAGAAAGATTCTATTATCCCAGAAATATCACCTTTATTGGTTAGTCCCCAAAGCCACAAATTTCTGCCTTAGGTCTCAACTAACATGCAAATAGTCTATGAAGGCAAGCATACTAAGCTATTATCTTTCAACAATTCATAGCAACACTCATAATAAAGGCCTTGGATTATTCCTAAATGTCAACCAGATGAGTAGAATTTTGCTGAGGGAATTGGTGAACAGAAGGATACAGAGCACATGGTGCCGGGAAGGCAGGGCTGCGGCAGGACAGGCAGGGGAGGGCAAGTGGTTACCATGGAGGGTATTGGGTACCTGCTCATCAGGGAAAGAGGAAACAGTCTCAGTGAAACTTCTGTCCACATTTAAGTTTTGCCAAGGGACAGCTTGAATATGGGCGTGAATAAAATCCTGCCATATTACCAGGGCTAGGTGAACACCTAAACCAGCTTGCATTCCTATTGCTATATGGTTTTGCCTCAAGACTTGTGGGGGCTGCAAGTCTGTTTCTTGACTTACTGGCATAGAAGAACACTGTGAAAATGAGAACTCATGTCTTGGCACCACCTGAGACACTTAATCCCATTCTATCTCCCTCTATCATGCTTGGGAGAGTTTTTACACTAGTGAAATGTCTTCCTTGTTTCCTAGAGGCGGATTAAGTGTTAGATATGTATGCCCAGATTGGGAAACTCGTGCAGAAGAATACCCTCTCCTGTGACTGTGTGTTTGAGGGCACTTCAACACTGTCGAACATCACACCACTTAGGCCAAGGGGCTACAATTTTGCCCTCTGTTTTGGTATTACATTTTCTCTTTCATACACAGTGCTCTGCTGGGACAATACAGCAACAGCGTTCTTTTTGAATTGGTTCTTTGGGAGTAGGATCCATTGAAACCACCTTGAATGAATTCTGTCATGACTGTCAGGAAGAGAGCCAGACCAGGGATGGGATCAAAGGCAACTGGCCTGTGGAGGACTTGAACCCAAGACAACGCACTCCTCTTTGGCTCTAGGCTGAAACCACACAGATAACTTGAAAGAAGCAGTTAGGATGATTCTACATAAGGACTGCTGTGAAATGTAAGGAAAAAACCAAAGATTTGGCATCACATTACGCTCTTCATTCCCAAGGCATGTTTTGTTTTTTATTTTGTTTTATTTTATTTTAGTTTTTGCATTACAGAATGCTAAAGTGGGAATGGGTTATCCAGTCCTTTCAGCTTGCAGAAGGAATAGTTAAGGCCCAGAAAGGTTCACTGCTTTTCCTGAGGTCACACACTAGAATTACATAAGAGTAGAACACAGGTTCCCTCCCTGTCACTTCAGCTTTTTATCTTTCTTTATGCACTATCCCGGAAGAGTAGCGGTCCTTCTGGGAAACTGAATAGAGGAAAGAGAAACATATTACATTCTTAAGTCTTGAAATTCCATTTCGGTAATCATCACGGCCCATATTTTTGAGAGTTAGGAGGCCCAGAGGTAATTTCCACTTTCAGATTTTGCAGGAAAAAATTCCTCATAATGTACTTCAAGAATAAGGTACTATTAACTTCATTACACTTTTTATTTTACATAATCAAATCATTGAAGTGCTGAGTAGAAATTATAGCTCCCTTGCAAAAGCTTTCACATTTTTAGGCTGGAGGAAACACAGAATAAAGGAACTCATAATCCAAATACTGAAAATAAGCTACATTTGGGGGAATCGAGTTTGGAGTCATTGGTCACAATTTTGCTTTGAGGACATGGCATGGGGGAGGGTGTGAATGTGTGTGTGTGAGAGAGATTGTGTGTGTATGCACATATGTACATGTGTGTATGCCCTGGTAACACTGAGATATTCTTTGATGTTGATGATTTTTTACTTTATAAATTACCCTTTCCAAGGAGAAAGTGACAGGTAAGTGAAACTGAAATTAAAAACATGTTTCAATGTGAGGGGTAAAGACCCCGAGAGAAAGATAAGTGACTACAAATTTGCCTCCACCAGTAAGAGTGTGTCAAGTAGCCATATATTCATAGCAAGTACAGTCTTCTCTCTGATAACAATAAAAATCACCCCAGAAATCGAGGCCTCTTCTTGACCCAAAACTGTTCAGCCCTCCCCAGGATGCATTTGATGAAAACAAGTCAGCATTTCACAGCGTGCTTTTTTATTTGCAAGACTCATTCTCAGTCTGCACATATCGCTGATGGACACATGTAGCTGTGATAGCATTTCCCTGATGAGAAAGCTGGGAAATGTATTATCTTTTTTACCAGCTCACATTTCAACGGCAAACATTCTCTTTTAATTTAGAGGAAAAATATTTTTTTGATTTTTAAGCACAGATGAGAGTAATGGTTTTTCTTATGAATTCCTTCTTGGTACCATCTTTCCTCTCTCCCCCACCAAAGGAAGACAAAATGTTAGCCATTCCATATTCTCAGCTCTGACAGTAGTGTAGTTTTCAGAGACTCGTAGGGGCAGAAATGGACCTACACAGGTCTGTCAGTTCATCCTTCAGCCTCTTGACCATTTGCATCCAAATCAGTGTACGAGGTGATCATTCCTAATCCAAAAACTCAAGATTGGAAATGCTCCAAAACCTGAAACTTTTTGAGCGTGGACATGACACTCAAAGGAAATGCTTATTGGAACATTTTGGATTTCAGATTTTCGGATTTGAGGTGTTCAACTAGTTTATATTCTGCAAATATTCCAACATCTGAAAAAAATCTGAAATTCAAAACACTTCTGGTCCCAAGCATTTCGAATAAGGGATACTCAACCTGTAGTAATCAGGCCTTCAACCACATGCATTAGCTAAGTCAATCAACAAGGTACATTGAAAATCTGCTACAGGGATGTGCTGGATGGTTTCCTTGTTCCCCTCCAGATCCACTCTTCATCTTTCTCTACCTAGCCATGTGCCCTTAGAAGAATGCACCACTCAGACCTTGTTAAAGGAATCCCTTGCCTTCTGGCATCTCGTTGGGTTTGGCCAATGGGAGGAAGTAGCAGAAGATCATAGGTCGAGGTGTTTGTTTCCCTGCTCTCTCCCTGCTTGGTCATGGACCATAATGCCTAAGGTTGCAGCCTTTTATGGAGCAATCCTCTTCCACAACTCTAGCTGCAGTCATAACCACAACTCTTTCTGTGTTCTGGCACCTTCTCTCTCCCCATGCTCTTTCAGGCTTCCTGGTAGTAATGGCTCTTGGATGTTGCTCGCCCATCTCTTGTTGGTTTTCCCTAGCTCTGCCCACACTTAAGTAAATCGTTCTTGTACCATACTCTCCTCAGTTAGATGACCTGAGTGTGCTGTCTTTTTCCAGCAGGGTCCCCCTGGATGATACAGCAAGATATGCTTCCTCAAGTGTTTATGGTTTATCTGTGGGAGCTGGACTAATAAGCTAGAAAAATAACGTAATATGGAGATAAACAGTGTGGCACTGAGAGTAACAGGAACTGAGATCACTCTGGGAGGATGTGAGGAGGTGTCGTGGAGGAGCTGTTAAGACAGTGCTTTGAAGCAATGAAAAGAATTTGGTAACTGAGGACTGGGGTAGTAGAGAAGAAAGAGGCACCCAAGGATATTGCCTCCTGCATTCTCTGGTGACAACTCATGTCATTATTTATTTATTTATTTATTTATTCTCCCAGGGAAATTTCTTCCTCATAAAGAATTTAAATCTCTGCTGTTTTATCTTTGGTTATTTCCTGTTTAGTGACTAGAAGTAATTCTAAGGCAGGGGCCAGCAAACTCCTTCTGTAAAGGTCCTGACAGCAAATATTTCAGGCTTTGCAGGCCACATGTGTAGGTGCAACCACTCAGCTCTGCTATTGTAGCAGGAAAGCAGCCACAGACAAATGGCTGTGGCTATGTTCCAATAAAACTTTATTTACAAAGCTACAGAGAAATGAGTAAGTCTGTGTTCCAATAAAACTTTATTTACAAAGACAGGCAGCAGGCTGAATTCTAAAGGATATCTGCACACATAAGAGAAATGGGAATTATGAAAGTCCAGGTTTACCTTTCTTGGATGCTAACTTTCTGAGCAGTGATTTGTGTTTATCCTCTGTGTGTGCAGTATGCCAAGGCAGGCAGAGCAGCAGGTTTTGGCTTGTACGCAAAGGTTAATATACCCAGGTGGCAAGAAATAGAGCAACAGGAAAATATTTTAAGAGATATCTTCTAAGTATTTAGAAAATATTGACAAAGATTATGTCAAAATTCATTGAGACTTTTTCTAAATGAAAAATAGGGGTATTATTTCTGTTGCTCAGTGCAGCCAGTGGGTTGTGAATACTAAGAAAAAATATCCATTTTTTAGTGTCAGGCATAACTGGTGCTTTCTTGACTCTCATATGGTTTCCTGAGACCTTCCCTTACCCTAGGGATGCTGTACAAAACACAAAACACCAGGTTGTTATAGAAGGTTTCTGGCTACTCAAACCACAGTCTCCTCGACCACTTCTATAGATGGAAGCGTATTTCTATATGCTTGTTTACTCAGTGCCTCTGGCCACTGGGAAAATGCCAAGTTGTCCTATGGGAAGCCTGACCCTTGTTCTCTGATATTAAGATTGCTTTGAGATTTCCCAAATAAGCATCAAGTCAGGGAAGATCACAAGGAGAGAGAGGTTTTCATTCTCCTGACTGCTTCATCCCCTAACAGGGTGATTATCTCAACTGTCTCCTAGATGTGCTGAGAAGAACAGAGACCATGGCCTGGAGCCAGGTGTTGGGAGGTATGGTGATGTATGAGGATATAGCACAGGCCATTTTAAGGAAAAAGCGACAGGTGGGGAATGGGCCACCTTTGGCCGGGATTAGCAACCTTTCCAAAGCACTGTGCTGAATCTTTGGCTGTGCCCCCCTGAGAGTAGGCAATGGTGGAGTTAGAGAAGTGGCAGATCCTGAGGCTTGTATTCACCCAGTGAACCTGCCCACCAGCCTAGCTCAGCCCATCACAGCAGGTCTAGAAAATGCTGGGGAATTTCCCTCCCCACCCGCTCTCCAGCAATGCAGATCTTTGGGTGCCAAGGATGGATTTGGGGACAGATGGGCTAGGAAAAGATGGGGGAGGCTGGGCCAGGTGGGCAGGCCTCACAAGAGCTAGTTGCTAGGATGCTTGAAGGAGCTCCAGAAGAGCGGGAAGAGATCAGAACCCAACAAGAACAGTGCTGGAAGGGAGACTGGAGATTTGCCGCAACACCAGTTCTGAGGACAGTCTGAATGGAGGACAGGATGGAGGACAGAGTAGAATAGGTCCAAGCAGGGGCACAGAGCATGTGAGCAGTGGGGCTGACAGAGTCTTAACATCAAAGCCATTGCAGCAGACAGCTCAGCATGTTCAGTCAGTGAATCATAGACTGAGTCTAGACCAAGGTGGCTTCCTTCCCTTAGTAATGGTAGCTGAAATTTGTTGAGGCTTCATATGGAAACTGTCATTTAATACTTAACAACCCTTTAAAGTAGGAACTCTAATTATCCCTATTTTACAAATGAGAAATCTGAAGCTTAACAAGTTAATCAACTTCCTTAAGGCTGTACAACTGGTGATAGAGTTGGGATTTCCACTTGGGTCTGACTTTCTCCAGACTACACTGCTTCTGCACAGCTAGCAGCTCTGAAGCAGAAAGTCCTTTTATGTCAGCGACTGGGAACTCCTTGCATGGAGCTTCCCAACCTCAGAGAGCTCCAGCCGCCTCAACAGGGCCAGAGGTTTCCATGTGTATTAGCACATCTGACATGTCTTTGCCTACTGATGAGCAAGGCCAGGCTTGATTTAGGCAAAACAACTGCCAAAGGGGTGGGAGATTGGAGGGGGAGGGGTACAGAAACAGGGAACATGGGCATTGGATCATGGCTCCAGGTCTGCTCTCCTATCATGTGATTTTTGTGATTAACCAGGTTTTGGAACCAACTTTAGTAGAGATTAACATTTGTAATGGTGTGTGTGTGTGTGTGTGTGTGTGTGTGTGTGTGTGTGTGTGAGGGTAGTTCAACAATTTCATGGAAAAATAGAATTAAAAGATGACACGACTTTAGTAGAGATTAACATTTGTAATGGTGTGTGTGTGTGTGTGTGTGTGTGTGTGTGTGTGTGTGTGTGTGTGTGAGGGTAGTTCAACAATTTCATGGAAAAATAGAATTAAAAGATGACACGAGTCTTTCTATGAACTTGTTGAAGACCCTTTTTGTATATACATATACCCACACACACATATACATAATTTCACGTTTTTCTCCTCATGGGAACTGACTGTGCTGTGTGTGTGTACAGGATAGAATTACCTACTAGAATGGTAGTTTGGGAGTAATGTGGCACAGCCAATGTACCGCTGTTCCCCAGCATGCAACAGGCCTCATAACTTGAGTGATAATCTTACAAAACAGCACGCCTTCTTCTGGCCAGGCATCTGACAGGTGGAGGTGGGTGGAGAGCCAGCGGCGCTTCCTGGGAGGAGACTCCCAAAGAGAAGCCATCTGTCTGCCTGCCACTTGCCGCTGGCACTGCCTTCTCTGACGTTGCCCGAGGAGGACCTGCCTCCATTGTGGTTACTGCTCACTCCAAATGAATCTTCTTCCCTCCTTCTCACCTTGCTCTCATTGTTGAAAATAAGGCAGACTGCCATGGTAATCACACCTTCCAGAGTTCCTATGAAAAGGCCCTTTCCTAAGCTGCCATTATATGTACATGTGGTCTTTGTCACTGCACCTATCACTTTGTCACAGGTCTGTCTACCCTAGAACAGGGTATCTCGACCTCAACACTATTGACATTCTGAACCTGGTAATTCTTTGTGGTGGGGGCTGTCCTGTGAATTGTGGGATATTTAGCAGCTCTACTCGTTGGATGCCAGAGCACCCCTACTTCAGTTGTGATAGCCCAAACCATCTCCAGACATGGCCACATGTCTCCTGGGGAGAAAAAATATCCCCTTACTCAACTATAATTTCCTTGAGGATATGGGCATGTCATTTTCACATTTGTATCTTGAAGGCTGACATATGGAAAATGCTCAGTGAAATAAACCAGTGAGCAGCTGTCTGTGAGCTGAGTGTACCTTAGCAGGGGCCCCTGGATGTGGAAGAAGGAGAGAAGGCACAGGTGCTGTTTCAGAAGGTCAAAGAGAGGAGACGTCATGGTGCTTTTCACTTTTGCCCACAGATGACTCTAGTGCTGTGTGAAGATTTTTGGTTTTACATCAGAAATCCTCAGCATAATGTCCTGAACCCCCCTTGAGTCACAAGGTGCTTGACAGGGAAAAGTTATTAAAAGACTTCCGAGGTTTTGAATTCTCTGAAATATTTTCTATTAGATTTTATGTAATGTGAGTTGGTGCATTTTTTCTGGGGAGCTAGTCCGTAGGCGTGTTCAGATTCTCAATGGTATCTGTGACCCAAGATTGGTTACGTAGCTTTACCTGTCATTAGTACTGCGCGTAGCACCTGCACATGGATGGTTTCCCTTGTTCTGTCACAGAGCAGGAGCTCAGGCAGCACCTGCCTCCATCACCTGGAAGGGGCCGTAGTGAGTGTTGTCTGCTGGCATGCTGCTGTGATCCTTGGGGCCTCAGAGGTCTCTAAGTCAAAATAGGAACTGGACACATTTTGAAAGCCCTTTACAAATGCTATGTTATGGACAGATGATGAAATCATACTCCTTCGATAGTAGAATTAAGCACAAATGAGCAGAGGCATTTGCTTGGCATGAGCTATGTTGTTTTAGAGCTCCGAGATCTGCTTGTCATTCTCCTGGTGTCCCACCATCTTTCAACAATGGGAATCAACAGATCATACAAGTTTCCATGGTAACCGAGTTTTCTGTAGTATCCTCTGGCAGCCTAGGATCATTCCCACAGCAGACTCTCTAGTGTTTTGTCCATAACAAGAGGTAGAGCTTTCATCGATCTCCTTAGAAGCTTGTCTTCAAACCTAATAGGCGTCTGGGCGTTCTCTCTGATATGTGCCTGTTTTCCTTTCTCAAGTTTCTCATTGATCGGCACAGGATGTGAGCACCTACTGGGTTTGAAGCACTGTGGAATGAGTGCTGGGAAATGCAAAGCATGATTTCTGGTTTGCAATGCTTTAAAACTCCAGTCACATATACACAAATCATACCGACAGTAGGAGGTATACAGTGATGAAAAGACCAAGACCGATTGGTTTAGAAAGAGGAAATTGCTCTTCTGACTGTGTTGAGCAGGAGGGCTTCCCCAAGGGGGAGGTCTTTCATATCCCCCTGTAGGAAATTCGTCCAGATTTAACCTGTGATGCCCTTGAGTTCCCTGAAGCAGCAATTTATTGAGAAAACCACAGTGTCTTAAAAGAATGGGGTATGACTCCAAGGTGCTTGGCTTATTTTTGAGAAATTGCCAAGACCCGAAGCAAGCTCTACTATAATCCTGAATTATCGTCCTAAACTTCCTCTCCTTCACTCCAGCCACCCCTCCCCACTCCATTAACATGCTCTTACCCATTACCCCAGCACAAGGCAGAACACACCGCCTGGCTAAATCACCTTCATTCCCTTTCTTCTCACTCATTTGTCAGTGTATGTTGTACCAACCGTATGCGTATTCGCCGCATTTCAGCAGCGTTACTGTCTTACACTAATTTACCATCCTGTATTACAGTTCATTATTATCAATTAATATTTATTAAACATCCACGGGGTTTGTGGCCACGAACGAGGCGGGATTTCTCATTACTTGGTGATGCATTGCTGTGTCCCAGTGCCTTGTTGCAGCTTAGACAGCTGACTTAGGATCTTTCTGCCAGTTTTCTCACAGCCCTCATCTCCATCCTAATTTCAGTTAATATTTCAAGAGCAAATCCAGGAGCCATTGTATTTAAATGCTTCACTTAACACCAGATGCACTGCCTGGATTCTATCCCTTTCATGTACTAATTTTGCAATTCTATCCTAACATGGAATCCCATTTGTTTGGGCTGCTCTCTGCAAGCCTGAACAGTGGTTCCTCCTGGTTCCTTTACATTCCGGGCAGTTCCAGATGTTTCCTCCTCATAAATTTCCATTCTTTAACGAGGCTTAGTGGATCAAAATTGTCCATTTCTGAAGATGCCTCTGAGGTTTGCTTGCCTTCTGTCTTTCAGCACCTTTTTGGTTCTTAGTTTTAAGCAGTTGTCTTCAGCTTGGTAGGTTTCCTAATACAATTAATTCATTGACTGCTCTCGTGCACATAGATGTGTTGAGGGAAATAAAATCATTTGGTCTGGTAGACTCTGGGATCCATCTGTCACAGCCAGCAGCTAAGTAAGCTCTGGGCTATTGGGCTTTGTGTGAGGAGGAGCCGTTGTCAGAGGCCGGCCGTCTTTGGGCATGGCCTGGCTGTGAGAGCTGGCAGTAATACAGTGTGGGGGGGGGGGTCACAACAGTGAGAGCCAAGCCCTTGAAGGCACAAACTGGATTGACTGGGATGAGGACAGTGCTCAACATGTGGAATCCCAGCTAGATTGCCAGGCATGGTGGGTGGCTACGAATATTTGGAGATCTGCTGGGGGTAGTAAGTAGCTATTTGGAGATCTCCTGGGCCAAGTCTGGTAGGTCCCTGAGGCAGAATATCTGACCTAATTCCTGTTTGGTGAAGTGTAGCAAGGAGGAAGTGAAGGAAGGAGAGAGCTAGGTCTATGGTGGTTGGCATTTCTCATCCTCTTAGAAAGATCCAAATCGCTTTCCATACTTTTGTCTACAAAGGCTATGGATCAACAATATTCCTTCTTTATTTACTGCACCAGTTGAGGTCCTGGAAGAAAACAGATGGCACACTCAAGCCAGGTCATGGAAGGCAGTTTAATAAAGGGCCTCTTAACATGGTTGTGGCAGGATATAGGGAATGTGACAAGATAGTCTTGAGGCTAGAAACAGAGCAGAGCCACGACCACAAGGCCTGAAAGGGCAAGGTGAGAAAGTGGCTTTAGAACCATGTGGCTGTCAGGAGAGAGCCACCTGGCAGGAAACGCCACCTCAGGTGGAGGGAGCAGCAGTGAGAGGGTCAGGACACGAACACTCCCACCCTCCTCTCTCCCACTCTCTAGTCCTTTGCTGGTGGCTCCCAGTGGCTGAACCCAGTTGGAAGCCAGAGGGAAGGGGGCCCAGAGCAGCATGGAGAAGGGCAGAAAGTGGACTTGGAGGGGCTGACAGAATAAGTTCAGCACATTTATCCTATGTGATAATACATGGTACGACCTCAGTCCCTATCTTCCCACATTTCTGTGCTTAGAAAACACTATCCTTAGTCAGACTAGGCCATGTTTAATACATTATTTGAAATAGGTTTCTGTGTGTTGCTTTCCAGTACATTCCCTTGGATTGTCAACTTGGTTTGACCAGTTGATGTGACACCTTCAAAATACATGTTCCCTTAGCCAGTGACATGGTCTTCTCTTCAAGGGTCCTGATAAAATTGCCTAGTGCAGGGCTCTGTCCAGTCATGTGATGCTGGGGTACCAGAAGGGTGACCTAGTGGGCTGATCACTGCATGAGAACTCTAGATTGTCTACTGGAACTTGAGTTAAACCCTTTAGAAGGTACGTGGCCTTCAGCAGTTTCTTAAACTCTGAATCTCTGTGTCTCAGTGGCAGAGTTGCCATGGGCATTAAGTGCAATAAAGAGCAAGAGATTGTTTTGGAGACTGTAGGGCCCTGAGCAAATGAAAGGTATTGTTTTATAGGAATGGTGCAACTCCTACCTGCTAAATTTCAACTTAGCAAAAATATAAGCAGCAGCAACAGCCCCCAGAAGAAAGATGGATTAAGAGCTTCTTGTGTGCAAAGCAGTCATTTTAAAGGGTACGGTGGAAGTGAATGCCCTGTAATATGGTGGAAAGAGCATGGATTAGCTAGAGATTCAGCCTGAACTGAGTTTGAATCCCAGCCTGCCACGTATTGCCTGAGTGAGCTTGGCCATGTTACCTACCTTCTTTGAGCCTGTGTTCTTGTCTATAAATAGAGGTGATAATCTTTTACTCAAAGGGCCATTCAGAGAATAAAGGGAAAGAACTCACAACACAAATGGAGCCCACAGCACAGGGCTTGGTGTACAGTCTTCTGTATGCTGAAAACACGCAGAGCGTGCTGACGTGGCCACCCCAGATGGCAGTTTTCTTTGTCTGCATGTGGAAGGAGGCATTCAGAATAGACTTTTTTAAATGTTTGGTTTACATGTATACATATTTGATATTTAAAAACGGAATGGCATATCCATGATGTTATCAGCCAGATATGTTCACCCAAGTGTTTACTGCAGTTTGTATTTGACCAAACCTTGGATTCCTTTCTTCTTAGGCCAATTGCTTAGTAGTCCCCTGTTAATGAGCTGTATGCCAGACCTTCTTATAAGGGGCGTTATATTTTTCTGGAACTTTTGGCCTTCTGCTCTCACCCCTGACACCCAGCCAATGTCTATTCATAACAGGTAATTTTATTCCCAGGGCTTCCAGAAGTGCCCACAGCCTTCCAAGCAAACGCACAATAGCTCCCTGTGCACAAGGTCCTGCTGGGGCTTTCTGCTCTGGGCCCTGAGCTCCTGATAGAATCAGGCTGGAGGAGTGGGCTGCAGACCCTCCTTTGTTTGTCTTATGCCTTCAATTGTGTTGAGCTATGCCAACTCGGAGCAGTGGGAGATGAGTTTTGGGGAAGGGGCCAGGAAACATGTCCCATCTGCCTCCCTCCCTTTACTTCAATGAGTAAAAAAGACTCAGAGGGGTCAAAGTAAAAAAAAATTTTCCACTACATAAAGAGAAGGATAGAGGAAACAGAGTCCCCGTGGCCTCTTGCCAGGCCCCAGGAATGCGCCAACCCTGGGAACTGGCCCCTCGCCAGCCAACGCAGAGGCTGCTGACTTGGGAAAACTGGCTCTCTGGCTGCTGCCAAGAATGCAGACAATGGTCTTTTGGATATTTCAGCCTTTGAAAGTTTGGCTTTTGTTTTATTATCACCAAAGGTAACATTTATTGGACACCTATGTATGCATGCCAAAAGATAAAATGCATGATTGGAAGTCAGTGTAACTTAAATCAGGCAGAAACATAGGATCCTCCTATAATATTTACAGCCTGTTTCTAATGAGGGCCTAATCCTTTGCTCAGGTACACTGCTACCTTAGATGTGAGAGCTGAGTGGTACAGAAATTCTAGAATTAAAGTTAGTTTTCAAGTGCTAAACTGAGTGTACTATGTCACCTAGAATGGCTGACATAAATGGAATCAGTTTATCCCATTGTCATTCGATTGCAAAAGGACTTTGAGAGAATGAGACACAGAATAGGTGTGTTTTGATGAAGGGAAAGAGGCCAGGATCCAGCAATTGGTTCAGGATAGAGTGGCCCTGACATATATAGAACACAAAGTTTTGGGATGGAAAGAGGGGGGGTCAATTACACACTCCCCTTAGTCTGTTAACAGTTGGTATGAAATCATGACGATGGTGTTATTGTACAATCAAATGACCTTAAAATATTCATATGTTTTTCATTCCCATCTAAATTGATGACAATAATAATTGTAACTAATATTACAGTAGGGTGCTGGACTTAAATATTTAATTTATATTAGCTCATTTAATTTTTACAACAACTGTTCAAGGAGATACTATAATATCCCCATTATACAGATGAACATTCTGAAGCTGAAAAATTAGATAACTTGTCCAAGGTTACACGACTAATAAGTACCAAGGTCCGTCTTGCTGCAAAGCTCATGCTGCTGATACCTGCACCATCCACACATATCTTGTGCACATTTCAAGGCAGAGAGGAGCTTTCCTGTTTCCCTTTCCTGTGGTGATGGGTGGTTACTCCCAGGATGCCATCTTCTGTAGGGCTCAATGCTCTACCATCAATGGCCCTTCTACAATGACTCGTCTCAAAGTGGGTCACCCTCTGCTTGGAGCCCTTTAACTCAAATAGCAATCTGATCTCCCTTGTGCACAGAAAGCTCTCTCTGTACTGTGAGAGAGGTCTACGAGGATTCTGAGCATTGGAACGAATGGGGAAAGCTTCTCTGAAGAAGTACCAGGAAGAGGTGCAGGCCCTCACCCCTTTGCAGTTCAAGTCCCCACACCTCACTGTAAGAAAGTTCTATTTGTGTGAATCCAGATTTATACAAAAGATACATGAGGGGTTGCTTTTTTCTCTTTCCAGAAAGATTCCTCACATAACAAAAGGCTCACCAGAACATTTCTTTAAATAGCCTTTAATGGATTTTCAATTGGATTTAATTTTCAAAAATTCAGTTTGCGGTGATAGTTTCCCATGGAGCTCAACCTCCAACATCAGACCTTTTTTTTTTTTTTTTTTTCTTTGCGATGGAAAACAATTCATACATGGTATTTTGGGTTTAAGTGCCTTCCCCCGGAGTCTTGAAGGGCCTGGAGAGTCTGTCATTGTGTACAGAGGGAGTTTTCATTTGGAGAAGAAGAGGAGAGTCACAGCCAGGGCTCCCAGGCCTCATTCCTCCCTGGCAGTGTCTGTCTTCCGTCCTTTGCTCTTGACAGCCCCATGGGGCTGCTCAACATGTGCCCCATGATAACGGTCAGGTAGTATCCTACAGTTAATCCAGAGTGACTAAGACATCTTCATAACCCTCCTGCATGTCTGTGAAGGACTTTTCCAGCATGAGTGTCTATAAAAGTTCTTCCCTCCTTGCAAGTTATATCCATTAAACATTTATTTTTATGCATACCATGGAGCCCAACCCTCTGAACAAATGAAAGAGAAAGCAGAAAGGAGAAAAATTAGTTTAGATGTACGTTATTGGCCATTGATAATGTGCTAGGCACTGAATAGATCCTCTACACATATTTTCTTTAGTCCTTCATTCAATGAATATTTATTGTGCTCTATTCTTCACAGAATTCTGTGGTGAACAAGACAGATAATACATTCTTTCAAGGGTTTACATTCAAATAATTCTCCCAACAAGCTGTGAAGCGTGTGTTAATTCCCATTTTAGAGATGTGGAAACTAAGGCTTAGAAAGGTTAAATAACTTGCTCCAAATCACACAAGTTAGTGAGAGTTGGCACCAAGTTGCAGAACCAGAACCAAATCTGACCATAAGCCTGTCTGCTGGTTTTTCCATACCCTGTGTTATTTGCAACACTCAATTAGGGATCAACTCTATATTTCTTTGGTAATTGAATATTGTTTGGAAATAACAAAAGTATTTGTTTTAAATGGGAAATTAACCAGGATCAATATTAGTATAATAGGAGCAAGAAGAGTTCATTCATTTTCTTATGTAATTACCAGATCCCAGTGGAAAATTGAGTACAGTGGTTATTAGTGAAAGCACATTTGGTGTTCAAAGTCCTTTACCCAGAGAAGATCCAGATAAAGATTGCTGCCCTGTTGATAAGCATGTTGCTGCAGGGGTCCTCTTGAAAGAAAATGAAACCAGCTAATAGAAACTACTCATAGTTTTCAGTGATATAAAATAGGACCCAGCTCTGCTACTGACAGCTGTGTGCCCTTCTCAAATTATTTAACCTTCTCTGGGCCTCTGTTTTATTCTGGGCGTGTATAAGGATCAGGTGACACAGAACAAAAAAAAAAAATCATTTGAGAAAGTTAAAAAATTTTAAAGTTATACTCCAGGACAATGAGAACTGTGATCATGAGAGAACGAGAATGGGGAACAGGGGTTGACTTGTTCACAGTCATACTCCCAGTGCCTGATAGGAGAGAGCACTTGAAGATGTTTCATGAACAGCTGGGTGAAAGAATAAATGAATGATCACACTGAGGTAAGGTAAAAACAAAGTGTTATTGCTGGTGGAACTGGCTCTGTTCCTTTTATGTGTCCCTGTAACCACTAAGTAAAGCTTTATTCTAATGAGTAGTGAATGATCTACACACACTTTTGATTAAATAACCAAAGATGGCTCACCCTGAGAGCTGAAAGTGCTTTTGTTCACTCTCAGATGCTCAGGAAGCAGACTCACCCACCTGGGTCTGATCAAAGATCATTTCAGACTCCTGCCATTACGTAGAGTGAGGAAAAAGGGCCACCCTACATCCAAGACTCCACCGCCATGGGGAGCCTCCTCAGGCATACTTGGACGCCTGCCATTTATTATTCATTTCTCTCACTTACATTGGGTACCTCATGTCCAAGGTATTGTACTCCTATTAAAATCTTTTTAAAATATTGCTATTCCTAAAAATATAGTATTTTTTCTTTAAATCTCTGCAACATTTCCTCCAGAACTCTGGTGAGTGCTCCTGCAGGGAGCTGCACAGATGGAAGTCAGAGGCTCAGTGCACAGGCTGTGAAGGGCTGAGTCCAGGAGTCTTTCCCTGCTTTGACCTGGATGAATATCAAGAGCACAGTGTAGCCATAGGACATAAAGAGGAAAGAGGGTAGAAGAATGAGTGGGTCTTGAGACTGGGATAACTCTCTAGAGACAGGCAGTGACTCCGGCCAAAAGAAGAGAGAGAGAAGAAAATTCACTCAACGACAACAACCGCCTTCCCTGTCTCCCCCCAACCCACACCCCCCCAGAGGGCTGCTTTCCAATAAATGGATCCAATGGCCTTTCTGCTCTCTCAGCCCCTCAGATCAGTTAGCATTTCTGTGGTGGTCCGGAGTGAAAAAGAACCCATGGCCCATGCATGGATGAGGGTAAGCGGAGGACAACTGTAGTGGCAGTGTGTTTCTGCCCATCTCTAAAACTGGAAAAGTCCAGTGCATCTGTGTAAAGGCACATATGAACCAGATAAAGATATGTTCAAAAAGACCAGACAGGACCAGACACGGAGCTTTGAGATATTGGGGAAATCCAATGCTAGACACCAAAGTAGCAGTCACTAGAAGTTATCACAAGCAGGTGAGGTGAACGAACACTCAAAAATCTAGGGAAACTGGATGATCTCACGACAAAAAGCCTACATGTGGAGTATTTCAGGTTAATGTCACTTCCCAGTTGAATTTTGTGGTGAGCAACCTCATCACATAATTTGGATATTCCCAGGAGGACTGGAAAATAAGGTGCCATGTGGTGCTATTTCTTGAAATTAATTATCTGAAAGAATTCATGGAAAATGGAATAGAGTAAGATTTCGTCACACTTGAATGAGATTCACCATCATCCATGACAATGTACAAATTGATACTCTAGAAAAGTTAATAGCTTAACCATTGTTAATATTAACCAGTTAGATCTGAGCAGCAGGACTAATCAAATCCACATTTCTGTGTCTACATTCTTTGTACACACACCTAACAACTAGATAAATGAATAAACACAACTTTAATTTTGAGTAGATGACTAAAATGTATATTCTGAGTATATGACTAAAATAGATTCCTTTCAAGTGTGTTGAGATAGACATTTTTCCAAAAGTCAGTTTGTAATTCTAGTTTAAAGTTTGGACTCCCCTCTTTGCCCAAAGCCACCCTGTTAACTTTACAATCATTTTAAGAATTCTGTTTTGCCGAGGGTACCGTTGCCTCATTAGGACATGGCCATTCCAGTTGACGTTTTGATATGAGATAAATTCTTCCCATATCTGGTTTGCAGACCTCCCACATGTGTTGTCCCTCAGGAGTCTTCTGCTTTCCAGAATTCTGCTGTAGAAAGAGACATATCAATGGAGCGGAATCTCTGGTGTGATGAGTATGCTTGAGCTGTAAATTATAAGATAAAGTTTGCCAAAAGTTACAATTCTGTAAGTTTCTGAGGGGTTGAATAAGGTAAAACCTCACTGTTTTGGAAGATTTGAAGTAGGCTGTTGAAGTTACTGAATGTTTTTAAAAAGGACTGGAGCATAAGTTTTTTCAAATTCATATTGTAATTGAATTGATAGCTAAAAAAAATTTCCTCTGCTTTGCAAAACAAATAAATCATTTATAATTGGCACTGCTCTGCAAATCTTAAATCAAACATCCAAGTTCTTAAAAGTACTGTGTCCTCTTCATAAGATTCTGTGTTTTCACTGGAAGATGACTCGGATTTCAGGTTGAATGATAGAAAACATTCTAGATATATTTCTAGGTAATCAAGCCCAAACTTATAAATGTTTACAGTTTTTGCTCTTCTAAGTCCTTGTTCATGATCAGAGAAACAATTAGAAAAATAGCCTTAGGTCAAAAGCAAATTGGAATCCATTTTTTATCTCTGAAAATCAAGAGATCTGCAAAATAAGAATAGCTGGGCTTTTATGTCACTTTTCACAGTCAGGACATTGGCTGTTTTTTGTGGTATGCCCTCTGATGAGGTGGCAGGAAGATGTGTCTCCCTGGCGTTGGTTTCATTGCATGATCTTTTGAAAATGTGTTTAAGAGATTCATCTAGTTTGTGCAGTATTAGAACCAAAGATGACTGGGACAGAAAGACTTGAGTATTTCCCTTGCCTGTAAATAGTAGTTTAACTAGCAAAGCTTATTTTATTTTTAACCTTGCAAGCTAAATATTTATCTCACATCCAGATAATAAAAAACTTTCTTCCTGACTACAAGTTGGCTCATTTTACCAATTTGGTACTGAGTCTCAAACTGAAAGATAGCTCATCATCCTTTGGTATGAGCCCTTAAGTGACTTTGACTGCATCTGTGAAAAGCCCCAGTTCAGAGACTGGAACATTACTGATAGCTTCACAGCTAGTCTTACAGAGCCACCTACTCCCATGCAAAGCAAACTCTTGAATTGGCAACCTGTACTAGAACTCAATATTGTTAGCCAGCAGTTCCTTGATTCAGGAGGTCATCGCCTGCTAGGTTTCTGAAAGGACTGTGTCATTCTTGGAGCCATAAAACAGTTGTATCTGTGGAAGCCAAGATAATGAACTATCAAAGCTTGTGAGGTAATCACGTCAAACTGCCGGGTGTGAGTTGATCACCTCCTGGAGAAAGAGTACAAATTCCTTCACCTCCTCTCCACCTGCAGGTCGGCACAGTTGAACGTGGTGAAAAGTCACTTCCTCCTTCCTTTACAGAATGTCTTTGCTGCGTTTGCTTTTCTTTTCCCTTCCTCCCTCACTTGTTCTCTCTTTCCTTCCTCCCTCCTTTCCTTCCTCCCTTCCTTTCCTACCTGTTACCTCTGCCCCCTCTATTCCTTCCCTCACACACATTCTGCCTAACTGCATGTAAATGTAAATACTCTGAAAATAATCATAAACTTGTCTGGACCCCTCCCCGAGCCTTGGTCAGCAATTTGCTTACCATAAAGCTGTAGCTCTTACCTGACCTTCCCAACTACAAGGCTCTGAAAGCTACCGCTTGCTTTTCAGCTTGGTGGCCACAGCTCTCAAAGGCTATGCTTTTACAGAAACAGCCTCAACGGGCTGGCATGGGTTGTTTATGGATGTCTTTTTTCCCCTGATGAAAACCTAAATCACTAAAACCTAGCATGAAATTTCAAAGGCTTAGTCTCTATGAGGAGCTACAAGATCAGAGGAGTGGAAAAATTTAAAGCTCAAAGGGGTCTTAGATATCCGAATAGATATTAGACACAGCACAGCTCTGGGAGCCGCATTTGCCCATTTTCGACATTCCAGTCTGTGTTACCCGAGGTTCTTCCTATCTCTCTGAACAGGTAGAGGTAAAATCCCCTCTGGTTATTTCTCTATTATTAATCAAATACAAAGGCTTGTGTCTGAACGTAGCTAGCTCTGCTTTGAACTTCCTGTTTACCTTCTTCCATTGTGGTCACAGCCATATATAAAATTTGGGAACGCTGATGTCGCCTAAGGAATAAACAAATCTAAACAAACTTGCACGTGGTTCTCCATGCTCAGAAAAAGCAGGCAGCAGAGCAGCTGCTGTTTGAAGCAGGTCTTTCCTATTCGGGAAGGGGGTCCTATGTGACAAGGTGACTGGTGAGAGACCATACAAAGAGTGTCTAGGTACCTGTGGAAGGAGAGGCCACTGTTAGCACTCTCCTATGTCCCAGTAATCTTCCTAATGGGACTCTCTGTGGCAGGGGTTTTGGGTGTGAAACCCTATTTGTGAGCATCTTATTCAGCCCATTCAGAGCTTGCTCCCGCCTCAAACTTGGCATGCTGAACTCTCAGGCAGGAAGCCATAGCAACTGGTTTAATACCAGTGGTCAAAACAGTCTCCTTGTAATTGGGGGAGTATTAAGAAAACAGAGCTTCTGCCTTTTTTTGGCCAGAGCTCAAAGATGATAGACTGTGTTGTAGTAGGGCTTTTTCTTTTCTCTTAAATCAAATTTTGACAGTCCTTTATCCTTGAATGTAGATGAAACACTGCTGATATTTGGGAAATAAATGTGTTGCCTTAAATTGTCAATGCTAATCTTTTAAAATTGGCAATTGCTCAGTTTTTTGCTCCATAACCCTGTCAATCTGAATAGTATTCAGTTTCCATGGGAATAAGCTTTGCACGTTCAATCAGCACAGAATATGAATTAATTCGAGAGGTTGTGGTTGTACTGACAATCTGTGCTAAACAGTTGTCTTGATAATTAGAAATATCATCTGTGTGCTCTGTGAGAGAAACATTTTCCAGTGTTTTTTGTTGTTTATTTGCTTTTTTTCCCCAAGATGTCTAATCTCAATGTGCCTACTTTCTGCAAGATGTATTTCTTTGCAGGTATGGTTGGAAAGTTGTTTTAAATAAAACTTTTGTGACTACATCATAAGAGCTTCGATTTTCCGCCTCTTCTTCGAAGGTGGTCAGATTTTCTAAAAAGATGGAGATTTCCCCAGTGCAGCAGTTCTACAACTTGAGTGTATATCAAAACCACATGGAAGGCTTATTAAAGCAGAGATTACTGGCTCCACCACCAGAGTTTCTGATTCAGCAGGTCTGGGTGGGGCTGTGAATTAGCATTTCTCACAAGTTCCCAGGTGCTTCTGGTAATGAAGCGGGCAGGCTAGAGCCCACACTTGAGAACCACAGCCTTAGTCAATGTTAAGTTGCCACAACAGGGAGTAGGCCTCAAAGCTCAGAAAGCATTTCGAAGTAGTTGCTATGTGCTTAGCTCTGCTCTAAATTTTGTCACGTGTATTTTTTACTGTCTTGATTATGTGTAACGTGCAAAATCAAGAGGAATAGACAATGAGTCCTAAAAATGGCCAAGGAAAGCAAGATCAACATGAGCTGAAAGATTCAGAGCTGACTTCAGAAAAGATGTTGGACTGAAGCTGACCATAAAGGATGGTGAATAAAGCAGGTCAGGCAGTTTTCATAAAGCAGGTAATTGTCCATCAGGAATTAACAAGTAGCCCAGGCTTTGGTTTAAGTGGTGCCCCATGTATCTCCTCCAGGGTAAACTGTTTCCTGGGTGAGCAGGGTTTCCACTTCTTCTGCAAGGCTTTTCCCTGCTGTGCTCAATCAGGAACTCAAGGAAGATTCAACAAGGGCTGCTTATCAGCAAGGCTGTTTTGTTAGGCAAGAAATGCCTGTTTGTCTATTAATAATGTCAAAAAGTTGACCTTGCTTGCCAATATCCTCATCTCCAAAAGCATTTTGTTAGATACATTTGACTGAAACACTGGCAAAAACATTTTGTAGCCTTGAAACTGTCAAATTTTGTGCATGCTCTGGGTTTGCATGAACTTCAGAATAAACACACGATCTGTCAAAACAAGTGTGTTATTTAATTTAGATCTTGAGACATCGTGACATGAGGCAGGCATAAAATTTGCCTGAGAATAACCAGCAAATAAATGTTTTACTCTTTGTATATTTTAAATGTAATTTTTTAGCTAGTAATTCTACCTGGGTCTACTACTTACACTATTGCCCAGATGATTTAGTGGGTTTATTCTCAGGTTTGACTAATGAAGCTCTCAACTTCCCACTCCTTGGCCATGTCTCTGGATTGAATCCTTCTACATCATCCTGCTGTTCAACAGTTTGGAGCTCTTTCTATGCCTGAGTGACTACAGCCCTTCAGAAACTGGCTGTCATGAAACAGCAGTTGCAGTAACTGAAGGAGCTTCTCTGTCGTTGAACTTTACAAATCTTGGATGGGTCTAAATCACAGTTGTTTGGGGCAGATAATGGCTGGTTTTCAGTTCATTTTGCATGTGTAAATCTGTGCACAGTGTCTGTGTCAACTATACTAAGAGTTGGTGTGTTTTTGTTCTAAGGATCTGGGCTTTCCTCTACAATGGCATAGAACCACGATTACCTTTTAGAATCACAGGTGTTGGGGGAAGTGTGGAAAGAGGATTGAAGGGGTGCATGGCTGGCCATGGAGACTGGCTGGGAAGTATTTCTGTGTTTAGGGAAGACTCGAGAAAAGGTGGAGTAAGGCCATGGGATGGAAATGCAGAGGAGAAGGCCATTGTGAGAGAGAGAACTGAAAGATCTTTGGGAACAAAGGTGAAGAGAAGGGGAAAGCCCCAGGTTTGGGGTAAAACAGAAATTAGGCCCTGGAATCAAATTTTTTGGTAGCCCTGTATGATTTTCAGCCAGATGAAGATGAACAGTTAAGGTGCAATGAAGAGTCAGTCTCAAATTGCAGAGGCGAAGGGTAAAGAGAAATGGGAGGGGTTCCACAGGGGCCTCTTACCCCCATTCCAGAGGCTGCTTCACTGTGCAATCTCTGAACAGAAAGGCCAGCCAAAGAACAAGTTCCACACTGACCGAGTTAAAGCACTACCAACTTATTCTCATAAGCTCAACCTTTCCTGTTAGAATGACTTCTTGGGCAAGTAAAAAAAAACCCTGACCTGTATACTTTTGCTTTATCACCTCCCAGAAAGTGAGCAGTCAGGCCTTCACATGATGGAGAACAAGGGAGCTGCTGGGCTTGGGCCTTCACATGCTCTCTTTTGTCCCTGTTTTTCTGCCTGACCTTGCTTATGTCATTTATTCAGTCTACCCACTTTTCTTTCTGTAGAGTGCCCAGCCCCGTACTCTTCTCTGTAGTATAGGCAAGTGGAAAAGTTAGCTATCTAAAATAATTAATGAGACATTTTTAATTGTGTAGAGGATGATGACTAAATGCAAACTGCTCTGTAAAAGCAATATAAAACAAAATAGGCATTCAACAGGAAACCCCCAAACAGAATTCTCATTCATTCATTTCCTTTTAAAAAAAAAAATTTATTGAGCACCTATTATGTGCCAGGCACTGTTCTCAGTGTTTGAGACCCATCACTAAACAAAACAAACACAATTTTTTGCTCTCATGGTGCCCACAGATTGAGTTTACAGAATATCTTAGTAGTGCCTGTACTGTTAACTGATTTCATACACCTGCCAAAGTCATGGCGAGGATTATGGGATAGTCTTGAACAAGAGTAGTGTGAAGATATTTGGTCACTGGCTAATGGTAATTGTTACTTATCAGCTATCTTTCCTTTTTCTTATGCGCAGTCTAGTGTCTTCCTGCCCTACAGACCTGTTGTACTGGCATTCATGCCTCCCTTATTCTTCAACTGCTGTGCATCTGACTTCCTCCAAAACACATTGAAATGCATCAGCAAAATGTAAATTCCATCAAGGCCATAGTATTACTTAGAACTGCAAAAAGCTGCTGAGCATGTCTGTTGGGGCATGATGACCTTCCCTAGCTACACCCAACTTTGTACTGCCACTTAGTGAGATATTTATAATATCACATGACTGCTTCATGTAGAAGATCTTAAGCTAAAATAAATACAAAGCAATATGTCAGATTTACCAGTTCAGAGGTTATTAATGACATTCACCTTGGAAAGAATCACAGTGGTTTCTGATAGCTATGAGTGAGTCACACGTACTTTAAACACCAGCCCTCTCCTTGTGACTTCTATCCTGGGCAGCAGCAAGCTGGCTCTGACCACTCCCTGGCCTTCCAGTACAGGAAAGAGTTGTCAGAGAAAGGCACTCACACACTTGGTCTATGAATTCCTCGTTAAAGGAACAGTGGAGTCATAACTGGATTTTATACTATGTCATCAAGAGTTAAAAGGAATAGAATCAATTGTAGAACAGGAAATGCTTTCTTCTTTCCATATATTGCTCATGGACTATATCTAAAACCCCTGTGAGGTTGACATGATTATTGCTATTTTATAGATGAGAAAACTGAGGCTTGGAGGAGCTAAATGACTTTTGTTCTTGGTCATATAACTAGCAAGTGACAGAACTGAGAAAGGAATGTACCCCTGATAATTGCAGATTCAGGGCTTTTTGGAGCATGTTATCCTACCTTCAAAGACCGATGCTAGGGAACATATTGTCCTACAGGTATTGTAGAATATAACTGAAAATCACAGGCATAGTCCCCATTTCTGCAGAACCTAGTGACCTGCTGGCAACTCTTGCATTGCCAGGCACTCTCTCGATACTGTGTCCTCTTTATACCACACCACAGGTAGGTACTAGTGCTGCCATCCCACTTTACAGTTGAGGTTTACAACTAGTGAGTGTGAGGCTGGAATTACAATTCACATCTTTCCTGACTCAGAAGCCCATATTTTTACTGAGAGTCTCTCTGGTGACAAGATGGATATATATGCAAAAACCAACTAGATCAGGCAGCAGACACTGGTGGAACAGGCACCATGGGGAGCGGTGCAGTCAGGGTGGGAGCTGGACCAGAGGAGAGAGCAAGTGTCCTGGCCTGGAGGAGCTGGGAAGGCCTCACAGAGGTGCTTGAGGAGATGAGAGTTCCTGGGGAAAGGTACACAGAGAAGGAATGGAAAAACAGCCTGCCTGCAATATGAGCAGTAAAAATGCACGAAAAAGATTTAAACACGGCTTAGAAAGAAGCACATTATACTTTCACAAGCCTTTATCAACAGACACAAACAACGGCCAACCTCTTTGTGGCAAGCAGTACACTGCACTCCCGGCCTGCCAGGCCCTACGGGACGTGACCTTGACTCCTGCCTTCACCTCAGCTGTGCCTATCTGGCTTTAGCCACGTTGGTCACCTTGAGGCCCTTGAACTATGCTTATGTATCCTCAGAGGAGAGGCCGGCTGTTCTTCACATCCCATCAGACTCCCCCACACTGTATGGGGACCTCTGTCACTCACCACCTCCCAGGCAGCCTTCCCTGACCACCTTATCTAAAGTAGCTCACGCCACGTGCTCAGGAGCCCCAATTCTTGTGATAGTTTCATTCAGAGCAATCTTGTTCCCTGATGTTCCACTACATACTTATTTATGTGTATTATCTGTTTCCCTCGCCAGCTGGCAAGCTCAAGAGCAGCTTCATTACTGTTTCTCTGGTGCCTAAAACAGGGTTGGGCATGTCATAAATGTCCAATAAACATCTATTGAACAAACAAACGAATGAATGACTACCGGACGATATGCACATCTTAGGTGAATGTGGGATGAGTTTGAGAATTTCTCATGTTTTCTATCTCTCAAATCCAAATTCTATTCTTTTCCTATTTCCACAGCTTAGTGTCCCCCTGAAGTTTTCTCTGGTTCTTCTGGAAAAATAAGCAGGCCTAGTTACTTTAAATTTCTACTTGAGGAAAACTCATGACTCAACAAACTGTAAAACTCAGATTATAAACTCAATGAATACAAAGCAAACATCCAGAGCAAGAGTCTACACAGAAGATTTGGCTAAAAAGGAACATTTCCTTGGAATCAGACACCAGAAAAACTTAACTTGTGGTCTGCTGTGTCACTTCTGTTTTCCTGGGGCTAGCAGCCTGGGTCTGACTGGTTCTGTCCGGCCGCATTAGAAGTCTTGGTTTTTGCTGAATGATGATACGTAAGGTGCCTCCTATCCCAGTGTCCTTACTTGACTTTCCTTCTGAGCCGATCCTAGTCTCTTGGCTCAGAACCTTTCAGCATTACTCTGACAGTGCAGAAGCTGCTCTGTGCTATAGAGACTGTGTCTTGAATTTTAGATCTTTGGCCTCTGTCCTTATCTATTCTTCTTTCCCTCAGCTCCATTTGCTCAGAGACACTCTTGCATTTATTCATAACCTCGGTGATTTTCTTAGACTTTTTTGCACATACCATTATTATCATGAGGCAGGTCTTGACTGCTCACTCAGTGGACACGAGAAATCTAAAAACTGTTGGTACCAGGTGTGTTGCTTTTCTAGCCCAGCTTTGTAATCACCTGGGAATAGGTTGGGCACTGAGTAATTTCTCGGGGATCTAGAGAAGCCATTGTCATCAAAACTACCCTCCATGGCCCATTCCTGGCCTGGCTGGGAATCTATGTCCTAGACAGACTCCACTTGGAAAATGGGAGTGAGGGTAGCTCCCATTTTCCCATTTTTAATTCCTGGGCTGCCTCCAACTCCAGGGTTTTAGTCACTGATGCTGGGCAGAGCAAATGCTCTGTCATGAGTGCTCCTAACTTAAACATTTGGGAAATTATGTCCAAAAGGATTGGTTGGTCCAGTTATGCCAAGAGTTGGTCCTTGACCATTTGTAGGACTGGTGCCCTGTCTCTGAGATCCCCTGGGCCCTGTTCTGCCAGCATCCTGACCCTATTTTCTTCTGGCCTTCACCATACTCACCTTTGCCTAGTGCCCTGGAAGTCCCCCCACTTCGGAGGCTGGTTAATTCCCTGCATGAAATAGAATCCATAGGTTTACAGAATTGATTATTATAATTTCCACCACTTGGGTGGAATCTTTGTGCTTCTGGGTATTCTATTTTCCTTGGTAGATCCTTAGGTATATCTCTGTTACCATGTCCATTTTAAATTGAAGGCTCCAGAGCCCAGGGCCTCGGGCATTTAGACAAAATTACTCAGTGCCCAGCAAAAACAACAACAGCAGCAAAAACCACATGTTCTAGTGTGCTTTAATTTCACTGAGATTTAGGTCATTCAGGGTTTACTTTAAAATACAGACAAGTAGTTACCTGGGCAAATAAAATGAAGGGGTTCAACTAAAGATCGTGTAAGGTTTCTTGCTACCGTAAAATTCTGTGATGCTCTTTTGCTGTAAAAAGACCAGGCCAATGTGAATTAGGAGTAAAAAAATTACTAAGACATAGAGTTCTAGCAAAGCTTTGCTTTCATGCAGGAACGTTCATGAATCCTCCTGGATGAAGGATTGTCTATTCTCCAAGGTCTGCTAGGAAAGATCCCCTGCGCAACCTGTTTTGAAGTTTTAGCTCCCTGAATATCAAATAGTCCCTCAGCATCTCCTCTCACTTAGGATGATTTGTCCTTTGGGGCCTTTTTAGATGAGTTAATCCCCATGTCTGCAGAAAAGCCTGACACATATATTCGTATCCTCACTCCAGATAAGTACATATGCCTATGGTTTCTGTTTATTGTTGACTAATTTTGCAGCATAGTTCAACTGTAGCAGAACAAAAAAAATATCTGTTTTCTTGTGAGATTACCAAAATGGAGGGGTGCTATGTCCTTTTTCTTTTATTTTTTTTGATAGAAGGTAGAGGTGTAAAGAAAACACTCTGCATGCTTAGAGTGGATGGAAAATTTTGCATTTGTTGCCCTAGAGAGCTCTGACGATAGAACTGGAGTTCCATTTTAAAATATTTCAATTGACTCACTGAGTGGCCCACATTAGGGGCTTCATGACTGATTTCTGCATGCTTGATAGAGGTCTAGTCAATGTCTGATCAACTGCTAGCAGCTCTGGTTAAAAGACCTTTGACCAGCCCATGCAGGAAAGGTTTTGTTTTATTTTTGTTTTTGATCAAAGATGATAGGGTGATTCAGGAGGCCAAAGGACGTGGAAGAAACAAACAGAAAGTATTTCTTCAAGCTAAGTAAGTAAAATACTTCATGAGAATAACGTTAACAAGTGATAATAGATAATAATATTAAGCGCTTACTCTGCGTCGTGCACTTTAATAATTACATCTAAAGCTCATAACTGCATTTCTGGCTCTATTTGGGGAAATTTAAAGAAACAGCAATTTAAGATTAGGGGTAGAGATTATTTGCCAAAGGTCACAGATCTAGTACTCAACAGAGGTGAGAACACAGGTCTGTCTGGCCCCAGTACTTGACCTCTTTACCCACATCCTATATGGCCTCTAGTCAGAGACATGCATTCTGCCATCTTGAATTTGTGAGCCCTAGGAAGGAACCTACAGGTGGGCACTGGGAAAGACAGGAAAGAAAGTTGTGGTCATGGGTCTCTGAGAACTGGACATCTGGCTTCATGGGTATTATTGCTATAGCCGGGGGGGGGGGGGGGTAAGACAGCTTTCTCACCATCCTCTTAAGCAGCCCTCCTAGGATGGAGGAGGAGGAGGCCACAAGGCTAGGTGTGCTTCAGTTTGCCTCATCTTCAGGTGGCTCAATGCCCTTCTCCAGGGAACTGGTACTTAAATAGCTGGGAGGTAAATCCAGTGTTGCTCCCAACTCCTCCCTGCCTAATAACACACATTCTCTATACTTTCATACAATATGACATTTTTAGAATTAGAATGGGTTTTTAGAGATGGGTTAGCTCTATTTCCTCCACCCCATGCCCATTTTATGCCCAGAGATGTTAAAGGGCTTGCTCCAGAAAACATGGCTAGTTAGCATCAGAGCCAACGAAAAGCTTGATTTTTATGATTGCCACTGCAGTGCCCTTTTCACACCAGCACATCACTTCTCAGAGGCAGCCTTTTCAAATCCCGCCCTTTCTTTCCTGCCTTCCTGCTTATTTTAAACTTCTCATTGTTTAAAAGTATCTCCTCCCTACTCTCTATACTCCTCCTAAGTTTTCCTCATTCTTCCCTTCATTGTGTCTATGACTTTTCCTGTGCTATTTTTGAAGGCACATGAATGTTGAATAATGTCCTTTCCTACAGCCAGTGCTAGTTTGTATTTTCTTTGTGGTCAGGGAGGGAGGTATGAAAGAAATGCAGGCTATGAACAGCTGTTACTGAAGTCTCCAAACAGGAAAGTGCCCCAGGCTATTTTTGAGCCACGCTTTCAAAGATGCAGGGCTGGACGCTGCTTTTTACCCCTGCGGCACGCTGGACTGTGTTTTCCAGGGTGCAGTTCAGAAAAGCTGAAGTCATTGTTTCTTCAAGGGCTTGTTTCCCTCAAAGAGGGTCTCAGCCAATGACAACCCTTGTGAAGAAGTGTGGGAAGACTGAATTACAGGAAACAATGACCCATTGAATGAACTGGTGTCCATCAATGATTCTAGTGAATAGATTACTAATTGTTTTTAGGAGAACAAAAACAGAGCTCCTCATAATGCCTGACCCTACTTAGTTACATCAAAATCTTAGCCTTTTGCATAATTGCTGAGAGGAAAAGCTATTTTTAAAAGTTCACTGTTACAGAATCAAGAATTTTGATAGTCTAATGAGGTCAATTTAGCTGACTGAACCTGATTTCTGTTATTCACGTGTGTTGAATGCTAACCCATCTGTAATTTCTAATTCTGTTTCAGACTGTATGTTAAGGGCTTTCATACTTTAAATTGCAGGTACGCATATGAGAGATTGCCAAGAATGTACTTGTCATGTGATCAGCTTTGCAGCATTGGTTTTTGGGTTTTCATCCCAAAGGAGTAATAAATATGATAATGGTGCTGCTGCTGCTGCTGCTGCTGCTGCTAATAATAATAATAATAATAATAATAATAATAATAATAATAATAATGAAGTTTTTCAAATGAAATTAAACAAAGAACTGAAGTATCTTACTTAAGGCCTTTCTTCTTTAAAAACAAATAAGCGAAAAAAGGTATGTGATATCTACCTGCTTCAGCATTTATTATCGTTACTGGCGACTCAGCTTTCTGAGGAAAAATGCAATGGACTTTTATAGGGTGGTCAGAGACTAGCTGTAGTCTGTTCTCTTCTGTGCAATCTATTCTATGTATTCTCTTCCATGTACTATATTCTTTGTGAACTTTGTCACTACCAGTGTTTACATAGCAGCCCTTTGGTACAGACATAAATTTGTGTGTGTGTGTGTGTGTGTGTGTGTGTGTGTGTGTGTGCATGTACACGTGTATGATTTGCATGATTGGGGGATGATTCATTCAACCCCCTTAGCCCATAGTTTTCTTCTTTCATAAAGTCACACAATGCTGCACATTATCCCAAGTGCCTCACAGAGTTGTTGGTTATGTCATATGTGGCAACTGACCCAAAAATATCCTGAAAAGTTACAAGTATTGCCCCAGTATAATGTAACAGCTTGTTAATGGAGTTTATTAATATTGGGCTGACACCCAATGATCCCCCCTCTTAGTATTCAGGAAACAGGATACCACAGAAGATGTTTTTATTATTGGTGATAAATTTGAACGTGTTGTGGATATAATGTTGAGTTCCTTTGCAACCAACACATGCTTGGGAGAAGGGCCATGTTAATAGCTGATTTTGTGGCCATGGAACACTTTTTTCATGTGAAGCTAATGTGCCTATCAATGACTTAAATTTGTGACTTTGACTGTGTCACTAGTTGCTAGCCAACTGATAATACTGCCACTGGGGCCACATCTCTTTAGACTCTAAAGTTTGTAGACCCTATTGGTTTTCTTGGAAGGTGTTTATATAGCTCTGCAAGCAAACTTGGAGACTTTCTCATAAATATGGTCATCTAGAAGCTGCCAAAATTTCATAGGATTGATCAGTTTCATGCTAATGGGTAGATCAGTTCTCTTGGAGAATTCTTGGGATGAGCGGGCCATCTGCCTTTCCACATTTCAGTGATTTAGGAGGGCCAGGTGTGCTGTCTGGGGAAGGAAAGATTCTAGCCTAAATGTTGCCTTTAGACTGTATCAACTTCTTTCTTTCCCTCCACAGAAATAATACCAATGTAATTACATGTTAATGTTTGTGTGTTCCTTATTTTTCCATTTTCCTTATGAATATAAGTTCCTTGTGGTCAGAGAAGATGTTTGTTTTATTCCCTGCTCTTACCCAGCACCAGTTCATTAAGTGGCACATTGAGGACCTCAATAGGGGAGTAAATGAATGATGGAATGATAGACATAAACAGCATTTAGCCAGAAAGAGGTTGATTTCCTCAATGTGCAGATGTGGAAACTAAGGCACAAGAGTATCAATGATTACCCAATTTTACGTATTCTATTAGTGGCAGTGTTGGAACTACTATCTAGATTTCTTGGCTCAGTCTAGGATTCTCTTTATGGTACCATTCCACTATTCGGATTAATCCTTCCTTTTAGGTTGTTATAGTTGTAGCTTCTTGGTTCTAGGGAATAAATTAGAAAAGGATGGGGAAAGTATATTTTTCCTGGCACTGGGAATCAAGACATGCTGGCTTGAGAACAGCACCAGGTGGCCATAAGGAAAAGTGTACTTACCATTGGGATATTGAAACGCCAGCAGTGGACTCTACTTTGAAATTCCTAGAAACAAATCACAACCACATGAAGACAGGGACTGGACCAGATGCTTCTGCCGGTTCTTTCCAGCTTTCTGACTCAATCCTGATGATTCAGTCAGGATGGAAATAACTTCTTCTCTACACCCCCACCCCCACCCCCAGGCACATCCTCATGCTTTTAGAGATACAGTTCTGACCTGACAGAAGAGCAACCAGAGCTACAGCAATAAAGGATCTGGACCCTGGTGGGCAAATTCATCATTGGAGGGCCTTTTTAAACTTTTTGAAAGGCTTTTTCAAAATGGAGGAGTTAGACAAAATGATGGCCAAATGCCTTCCCATTCAGGTTTTTCTTCCAAAGCATAAGTCCAAAGGAAATTAATAGAATGAAATTATAATTACAGGCACTAAAATGTTAACTGCTAAGGCAGTATTTAATGTTCAGACTCTAGACTCTAATCGTGATTTTCAAACCTGGCTGAATATCGGCATCACCAGGGAAACTTGGTCCTGCCTGCCAGACATTCTGCTTCAGTAGGTTTGGGGAGGGGTCCTAGAATCTTCTTTTTATTTAATGCCCTCTGGGTAATTCTGATGATCAGCTACATTTAGAAGCCAGTGTTCCAGAAAGTCTCAAAGAGCTTTCCAAATAGCAAGTTCTATTTTTGAACGTGTTGTTCACCAGCAAACCTGTTGTCCTTGATTTTAAGGGAGAAAAAGCCATTTTTTGCAAGTATTAGCAAAGTTCTCAAAACCTTATTAATCTTTGATGAAATTCTGGTTTACTCCCAGCTTTTTTTCTTCTTTTTTCTATTTTTATAAACCCAACCGAGTGTAAGATATACACAGTTGTTGGGGGTGGGGGGCCTCTTGGACTCATTTGCAAGTTTCTTAGTCAGTGGACTTTTATTATCTTCTTGGCATTTGGTCAGCTAGAGTTAGACTGCTCCTGTATGGAGGGACAGTTGGAAGCCTAGGGAGTCTCAACTTCGTTTCAACAATTCTTTATAGTAGTTTTTACTATGTAAAATACTAACTTTTGAGAGAGACTCGTACATCTGGTGAAATGACAGTAAAAGATACAACAGATTAAGAATTAACAAGGACCAGATGCACTATAATAATGTAGATTTTCTATTTGCAATTTGGGATGCAGATTTTAGAAAAATGCCACTTTTTAGGGCTATATTTGTATATTTAGAGCCACTTAGTAGATAGATAGAATAATAGATGATAGGAGATAGATGATAGAAAGAAGGAAAGAAAAATGATAGCTAGCTAGCTAGATAGATTAATGGGTAATAGATGTAATTGAACTTAATAAGAGTCTAACTCATTTATTTGAAGTGGCAATGGAAAGCTGTATGATTTAGTGGATATACAATGTCTTGGAAAACTAGGAGATATGAGTTTGACTCTTGCATCTGTTCTGTAGTTTCTCACCTGGAGAAGTAGAAAGCAATTGGTGTTTTCCTCCAAGCATTATAGTATCACAGGAGTGGTTCTTAAATGAGAACAAAAGCTAGTGATTTCAGAGAGGTGGTAGGGGGAGAACAATAGAGAACGTATAAAATCATATGGAGTCTTAGTTTTAGATGCCCAGGCAGTTATATCAAGGAAATGCTGGATTTCAGCACTTCATCATACCAGGTGTGGGCATTGGCAGAAACACTGTGAATCACTGCCAGATGACTGTGCAGCCCATCTATAATGTTTGTTTTTCAAGAGCCATTTAATAATACTGTCAGATGTTTCAGAATTTCTTGCCATTCGAAGCAATAGCCACACTGATCTTCAGCAAGATTTATGTATGTTTACAGAACTCTCTTTTCTATTATCCAATGATATAATATGGGTCCACTTGAAATAAAGTCATGAATCAGGGATTTTTGGTGGCAAGGAATAGAAATGCATAATACCAGCTGATATAAGTGAAACAATGAAGTTTTTAGAAGAGTAGAGAACAGGTCAGTAGCAGAGTAGAAGCTGAATGATCTTGTTTTGGAAAGGATGGGCAGTAGGACAGTTCGGGAATCTCAGCATAAAGAACTGACTTAACCCGGATATCTGCCAAAGCACAGCATAAATCGAGGGAGTGAAACAGGCAGTTCATTTGGGAAGTGATTCTAGGGAGCAGGATCAGGGGACGAGTGAGAATGAATGAGAGGAGGGGAAAACCATGCAAAAGGGTATTACTGAATGGGCCATTGCTGTGGGTAACTGATGGTCTGTCTGTCTGGTACCTTCTGAAGAGCAGAATTGTCTGCCCAAGTGATTGAAGGAACACATTAGTCCTATGTATCGCTGTGGGGCTGACTCCCTCTCACTTGCAGGTTCTGCATGTGTGACTGTGCCATTGTGCAGGTGATTCCACTGACAGCATCACAGTAGCCCCAGGACAGAAAAATGGCAGGACAGTTGCCCAAAGGAAAGACAGGAAGGATGCTGTTACCAAAGAAGGGAGGACACTGAGTCAAGCAAAACCAACCGATGCTCCTTAACTGAAGCTAGAGGGTGTTTGGTAGAGGGAGAAGAAAAAAAACAAAACAATTTTGTTAGGACCCAGTAAGATACTCATATTCACCCATATTCATGCTCTCCTTTTCCTCCATTTCTTCCATTTATTCAAATCTTAACTAACCCAAGACCCACATCCTCCACTAAGTTTTTTTAGAGTAATGTATTACTAGTTCGTTCCTTTTTCTAAAATCTTACCAAGATGTCACCACTATTCAGCTTAAGCTTCAGTTATTTTCTAGGACTTTAATTTTTGATTCAGTTTCTTTCCATGGTGGAGAAACTCAAGTTTTGACATTAACCAGAACTGAGTTAAAATTATTTTTCTACTTCTTACCAGTTACATCATACGCTCTTGGGCTAGTAACTCCTTATACCTTCTTTTCTTCATTAGTAAAATGATTATAATAGTACGCACCTTATAAATTCATATTACATTAAGGTAAGCTGATTAAGTATGTAAAATAACTGAATAAATGTTAGGCACATAATAATTATTAGTTTCTCTCTTTTGATAACAAGGACCGTGTCTTACACTCCCTTTGAATATTCCCCAAAAATGCGGTCCAGGATTAGTTCTCCATGAAGCTCAAGAACAGTTGTTGATGGTTCACACAAACTCATTTGTTACAATCTTGAGCCAAAAGTTACAAACTCTTGTGACACATAGTGCGTATCCAGTAATGAGGTATTTAGCCATTATACATTTATTTTAAGAATGAATAAAAGGCCAACAATGTAAAAATCTAGACATTTCACTTACAAAAATAGGAATTGGTTTCTCTTGAAATATTTGGTTCACCTTTGTGTGTGGTAACAATTAGCTGGACCCAGTGCCGACTCCCTGCTTTAGACAAGACATGGACTTTCCATTTTGTCATGGTTCCCAGCAGGCCTTAATGAAATCTTGTGCCAGGTCTTCTTTACGTGTTTCTAGTGACTCCTTGAGCCTTATGCATTTGGGTTTAAGACTCCAGTTTCTTTATGGGATAGAAAAGAGATGAAAATTTGAAATGCATTGTAGTTGACTAAGGTAAGGGTGGTGAAACTACTCTCCTGTTTGTCTTATCTTAAGTCTTTGCTGGTTTGTCTGTCAGCAGTATTTATTCAGCATAATTGTCATAGCATCTGCGTGAGCCTCAGCAGTTTATAAAGTGCCCTGGCAGACTATAATTTATTTGATCTTCACTCACAGCCCTGCCTAATGAGGTGGCAGAGCAGGTGGCATGATTATCCCTATGCAGTGATAGGAATCCAAGCCTTCAAGAGATTGCCAGGAAGGCTCAAGGGCCCAGTGTAGTAAAGGGTCGAGTTATACTGACTCCAAATCCAGGGTTTCACTTGTGTCTGTTGGAGGAAGTTTTAAGGAAAGCAAAGGTCATTGTCTTTAAGGAGCTCATTATCAAATGGGGTTGCTAGGAAAAATGCAAGGAAACATGTCAGGAATATGTATGAGAAATATATGTAATATTGCAAAAATAATTACTGGTATAAGTAAAGTGCATGAAGTTTGCTGGCATGATTGTAGCCAGGTGGGATTCATCATGATATTGATACGGAGAAGTCTGTCTGAAAGGGAAAGTGAGTCTGAAACCAAATTTTGAATGTTTATTTCTTTATGCAGGGGTCTAAATTTTTCCTCTGTTTTAGACATATAATAGGAGAGTGTTTGTGGAAACTACTATTATGTAAATGTCATGTAAATGTCATATCAAACTCAGTGATTAAATGGGAGACGTGTAAGTCTGAGGCAGGGCACCAAAAACAGTTCAGTCTTTCTAGAGCAGATAGAGCAGAATGTTTACACTGAAAATAAATCAGCCGAAACGATTTTATTAAAGGGAGGAGGGTACAGCTCTTTAATGGTATGCTACGGCAATGGTCAGAGTTCATTGACCTTGAACCAACAACAGGAGCAGCAAACTCTGAAGAAGCCAGGTTACTGGGTCAGAACACCTGGACTCAAGATTAATGCTCTTCACTCCTTTTTGCTCACTTGGATAGTTCAACCCAACCTGCAGTTTCTCTAGGAGGGAGTATCATGATTTAAAAAGTGCTCTGGGGAACAGTATTGAAGCTAATCAACAAAAGAGAGAGTGCAGGAAGGAAAGGTCGCACACAGCAGGACCGGCTAGGTTCTGTTGTGGTGGCCTGGTGACTTCAACTAGGGAAGCATGGCATGAACTCCAGTCTGACATCTGACTCACAATGGTAAAGTGCTCTGAAAGAGGAGAGGTAATTATAACAGCATCATCTTCAACTAACTTATTGATTCAGGCACTTTATATCAGAGGATCCAGGAAATCAGATGTATTTTCCTAAAGAAAATATTAATCCATGATATAAAAATCAATGTGCTATAAGAGCACGAAGGATATTCAATGTGAATGGGGAAAGGCAAACCAAAGAGGGATGACTCTATATAAACATTTTAAAACATAATTTCACCTGCTAATTTCTTTTTATTTCCTTTCTTTCTTTCTTTCTTTTTTTCACTAGCACTGATTAATATCATTGGCTCTAGAGAAAGAATGTAGGAGGAATAAATTAAAAGTGTGTAGATTAGCTCCTCTACTTAAAAGTGAAGGCATAGGAGGTGGTATCTATGGCCATCACATGCTATTTGATGACTTATCTAATTGATTAGGGCTCTGGAAACCAAAGAATGCTGTCAGCAGAATCGAAGGCTTTAATTACACTGCTATGCGCCTCTCCAGTGTGAGGGCAGCCCGATTAGAATTGACGAACCTTGGTTAATGAAAAGCCTCACAGGTATGAAGTTATATTATATAATTGAAGAAAATTATCTTAAAGTGTTAATTCTTTTCTCCTTGCTTCAACCCTTAGTAAGATGAAAGGGAACCTCACTTTGCATTCTACTCCTTAACAAGTTTTATTTAGACAAGAAGTATGAATCAAAGGGCACCACTGACAATAGCTTTTCTTCTTAGAAAAGACCCTTCAAGGTTCAAGAAACCCTCTGCTTAAATTAATCTCAATACTTCTAGCTTTACATTTGACTGCTTTAAAATCACATGTAGGATTTTGAGGCTGGACATCTTCAGGAATAAAAGAAAGGGATAGAGGATAAAGAACAATTTTCTGGTTTGACTTTATCTGTCAGGCACAGTACAGAACTGATTCTTCTCATTGTTTTGCTTTTTGTTTTGGGTTTTTTTTTTTTTTTGGGGGGGATTAAATAGGTGGGAAACAGCTGGCTCTTCTTGGATCAATGCATAAATCTTCCCACTTCTAAGTGCTGTGATTAATTGCATGCACGTGAAAGATTACCTGGAGTTATGATAAGGGAATACTTATGCCTTTAGTCACTGTCATGAATCACTCCCATCATTTCCCTCTTGAAAGACAGGCCAAGATAGTGCTGGTTGAGCCAAATACTCCCAGTGTTTATATTAGCATGCTTTGACCAGCATTTTTCTGTACATCTGTGGAAAGCATGGCTGAAATCCAAATGTTTCATTGTGGGAAATCTAACATGTCACTGAGGAACTCCATGCAAAGGGAAGTTAGGATATGTGGAACAAAATACTGTATGCCATGTCCTTAAAACAGAGTTTACCTTCATTCGTTCATTCCTTCCTTCAGCAGATAGTTGTTGGGTGCATTACATTAGGAAATAAGAATAAAAGGAGTGGAAGACCTAGTGATACTTGTGTAAATAGTTTAATTGAAATAAATGCTTTTGTATAAATTTTAGCAAAGTGCCTTCGGAGCAGAATGGACAGTATGACTAAGCTTGTCTATGTGCCCAAGAATGAGTGTGGGGGAACACTGGGAATCCAGGGGAGGCATCAGAAAAACTGCATTGAAGAATAGATATTGGACTTGGTCTTAAGTAATGAGAAGTGTAGTTGCAAACTCACGGGCCTTGGGCAGAATTTAGCCTGCAGATATATTTAATTCAGCCAGCATATGGTTTTACATTTTTTTAATGATGCATTGTCAATATCTAAGAATCTGAAGATTTTGCTTAGAAATCTGGAATTCGGGCTTCATTTGAAAAAATCCGAAGACTTGGCAATAGACTCAGAAGGATAATTGATAGGAGTGAGGTAGAGGCTGATCCTTTATTTTTTTAATTTTTACATTACTTATTCATTTTTTAAATCAACAAATAAAAATTGTATATATTTATAGTATATCTAATGATATTTTTATATATATGTATGCATTGTGGAATGGCTAAATCAAGCTAATAAACATATGTATTTCATCACGTTTATTTTTTGTGATGAGAACACTTAAAAGTCTATTCTCTTATCAATTTTCAAGTATGCTATAAATTGTTATTATCTATATTTGTCATGTCGTGCAATAGATCTCTTGAACTTATCCCCCCTATCTAACCAAAATTTTGCGTCCTTTGACCAACACCTCCCAAATCCCCACCTCCCACCCTCACCAACCCCTGGTAACTACCATCCTACTCTCTGGTTCTATGAGTTCAACTTTTTTAGTTTCCACATATAAGTGAGACCATGTGGTATTTGTCTTTCTGTGTCTGGCTTATTTCACTTAATATAATGTCCTCCAGGTTCATCCATGTTGTCACAAGTGACGCGATTTTCTTTTTTAAAACTGAATAGCTTTCCATTGTGTGTGTGTGTGTGTGTGTGTGTGTGTGTGTGTGTGTGTGTATACACACACTCATTTGTTGATGGACACTTAGGTTGATTCTATATCTGGCTATTGTGGATAGTGCTGCAATAAACATGGGAGTGCAGATATCTTTCAACATACTGATTTCATTTCCTTTGCATATATACCCAGTAGTGAAATTGTCAGATCATAGGGTACTTTAAATAGAACTCTCTTTATGTTGTCATCCTCCTGCTTTATGCATTTTTACTCCCAATCTGGTCTAGACACATATTTGAGTTTGTAACTTTTTTTATTGAAACATATTTGTGGGGTATAGAGTTGGCTATCTATACTTGTGTACAATATGTAATGATAAAATGAGGGTAATTAGCATATTCATCATTATGAAACATGATCATGCTTTGTGTCCATTAACCAATTTCTTTCTAACCCCCTTTTCTTTCCCCCTTTCCCACATCTAGAATCATAGTTCTGTTCTCCCCTTCTGAAAGTTCAACCTGTTATCATGATTCTTCCCTCCCTCCCTCCCTCCAGCCCTCCCTTCCTTCCTTCTTTCCTTCCTTCCTTCCTTCCTTTTTCTTTCTTCCCACTTATGAGTGAGGATATGTGGTATTTCTCTTTCTGTGCCTGGCTTATTTCACTTAACATAATTTTCTCCAAGCTCATCCATGTTGCTGCAAGTGGCAGAATTTCATTCTTTTTTATGTCAGAGTAGTATTCCATGGTATATATATGCCACATTTTCCTTATCCAATTGTCCATTGATGCATATTTAGGTAGGTTCTATATCTTGGCTTGTAAATAGAGCTGTGATAAACATGGTAGTGCAGATATCCCTTTGATATGATGATTTCCATTCCTTTGGGTATATACCCAGCAGTGGAATTGCTGGATCATATAGTAATTTAATTTGTAGTTGTTTGAGAAACCTCCATACTGTTTTCCATAATGGCTGTACTAATTTACAGTCCTACTAATGGTATAGAATTGTTCCCTTTTCTCTGCATCCTTGTCACCATTTATTATTCTCTATCTTTTTGATAATAGCCAGTCTAACCGGGATGAGATATCTCAATGTGGTTTTGATTTGCATTTCCCTGATGGTTAGTGATGTTGAGCATCTTTTCATATACCTGTTGGTCATTTGTATGTCTTTCTCTTCTTTGAGAAAAATGTCTATTCAACTCTTTTGCCTATTTTTAAATGAGAACTATGAATCGCTGCTGAAAGAAATTAAAGAGGACCCCCAAAATGGAAAGGCATTCCATGTTCATGGATTGGAAGAATTAACATTATGAAAATGTCCATACTACCCAAAGCAATCTACAGATTCAGTGTGATCCTCATCAAAATACCAAAGACATTCTTCCCAGAAATAGAAAAAACAATCCTAACATTCATATGGAACAAAAAAAGACCCTCAGTAGACAAAGCAATCCTGAGCAGAAAAACAGTCAGAGGCATTATACTGCTTGACTTCCAATTATACTACAAAGCTATAGTAACCAAAACAGCACAGTACTGGCATTAAAACAGACAAATGGACCAATGGAACAAAATAGAGAATCCAGAAATCAATCCATGTGCTTATAGCCAACCAATCTTGGACAAAGTCACCAAGAGCATTTGTTCGGGAAAGGACAGCCTCTTCAATAAATGGTGCTGGAATAAACTGGATATCCATGTGTAGAAGAATGAAATGATCCATACCTCTCACTATATACCAAAATCAACTCAAAATGGATTAAAGACATAAATTAAGACCTGAAACTATAAAACTCCTAGAATAAAAAAACACAGGGAAAACACTTCAGGATGTAGGACAGGGCAAAGATTTTATGAAAAAGACCCCAAAAGCACAGGCACCAAAAGAGAAAATTAAAAAATGGGATTATATCAAACTAAGAAGCTTCTGCACAGCAAAAGAAACAATAGACAGAGTGAAAAGACAACCTACAGAATGGGAGAAAATATTTGCAAACTATCTATCTGGCAAGGGATTAACATCCAGAATATACAAGGAACTCAACTCAACAGTGAGTTTCTAAGTTTGTACTATCTGTTTGCCAATAGGAACAAACAAAACAAAACTTGAGTATGAGATGATTCAGGCAGAGGTTGCAGCATGTACAACAAAGGTCAATTCTGTGTAGACAGGAACTACAAACAGTTGGCAATTTTAGAATAGCAGAAAAGTAATTTTCACTGGACAACTTTTACAATGTAATACTGGAAGGGTAAACTGAGCCTAGATTTTAAAATAATTAGAAATTTAAATATTGTCTTACACACCAGCAGTTTTCAAAGCGAGGTCCCCAGACTAGCAACATCAGGATCCCCTAGAAGCTTGTTAGAAATGCAAATTCTCTGGTCCCATTTTAGACCTGCTGAATCAGAAACTCTGGGGGTTGGGATCCAGCAATCTGGTTTAAAAAATCCTCCAGGTGATTCTGACATGTGCTACAGTTTGACAACTACTGCTGTAAGCAATAAAAAACTAATACCGTTTTTAACTAGGGGAGTGCTTTGTTTAAGAAGATCAGACTGGTTGCAGTGGTAAGCAATTGTTAGCATGAAAACTAGTTAGCAAACAATTATCATTTAAATCAAAGAGGATAAAGGTCTGGATCAAGGCAGTGGCCATGGGGGAGCAATGAAAGTCCTCTAAGTCAGCGCTTAGGAGGACTTGGTACCTATTGGATATAAAGAAAGAGAGAGAAGATTCCTAAAGTAGTTGCTAACCTAGAAGATTGGGTGGATGGGGCAGCCATTACCTGAGAATGCCCACCCAGAAGGTAGAGCAGTTTCTAGGAGAGGTTAGTGTTTAGTGTTTGGGAAAATATTTGAGAAATCAGTGGGATTAGGTGGTATGTTTTTGCTCAGTTAATAGATATGTTCTGAGACCCTGAAAAATGTTTTGGAAAGTGAGGCCTTGACTGTAGATGAGCTCACCTAGAGGAGAAGAGGAGTGTACAAAGAGAACTGATTAGCCATGAAATCTAAGAGAACCCTGACCTTTAAAGGGTAGGTGGAGGAGGAGGTGCCTACATAGAGAGATAGAGAAGGAACAATAATCAATCCTAGCAAAATAACCAAAGTACCAAAAATGCATTGCACAAAGATCTTCATCACGGAATTATTTAATGAGAAAAATCAAAAGCCATACTAATGTCTAATAGCAAGATAATTTATAGGAAATCTAAAGAAAAATTATGCGGGCTTTAGAAACGATGGTTATAAACCCCATGTTACAACACAGAAAATAATGATTATAATATGAAATCAAGCAGAAGTAAGAGTATGCAACATTTCATGTAGACTATGATTACACCTATGTGAGATGACATATAAAAAGTGTAGTTTGGCACATTGAAGTGGTAGAGGTATTAGAGTTAAGGTGATGGGATTGTGGGTGATTTTGTCTTTGCTCCCAGAATGTTTTCTTATGTTGCTCTATCACAATTGCTTCTAGAAGTTTAGCCAATTAAATTTCTGCAATGAACATTAAGTTTAAATAGAAGAAAAAATAAAAGTTTGTTTCCAATAGCCATTTTAAACTAAAGCAATACTTATGGTCCTGAAAGCTTGAGACTCAAGAAAAATAATTTTGTAGGGTGAAGTGGGGAGGACGTGCGTCCTCTTCTGGGTGTTGCAGCAGGAGCCCTCATGACGTAAGGGGTGGTAGACAGCACTTGGCCAGGGTGAGGGAAGAGGAACAGTACCTAAGCAACAATATTGTAGGTAAGAGATTGACGGGGGAATTTAGACCATGATGAAAAAACCTTACAGGGAACTATGCTAACCGTACAACCGAAGCATCAGTGGTCCAGCTGAAACAGTGTCAGAAGGTCATCAAAGGCGGCATCTTTCTAAGTTTTTACCCCCCGCCCAACCACAGTTCAAGACCCCCAGAGAAAAGTATGCTCACTTTTCTCTGCCCCTCCAACATTTCTACTCCCCCTGATGTTAGAACCTAGTAAAGGCTCTAGCACTAGGTTCCTTGCAGAGGCAGACTAAATTTGCAATAACTGGGTGGCTAGGGAAAAATGTCATTTTCTTTTTGCAAGGATGGGCTCTGGACTTCACTCTGCCTCTCAAAGGTGAGTTGCTAGTGGCACATAAGTTACTAGGACAGCCTGTAAAAAGTGCATGTGAGCCTCTCACTTAGCAGGAGTAGAGTGGCTATTTGTGGTTGAGGCCATGATGATAGGTGAGCCCACCCAGGGAAGGCTGGGAATGTGAGCAGAGGATTGTGCATGCAACCTGAGATGCTCCTAACCCATGAAAAATAAAATTAAAGAGCTGACAATTGAACTGTTTTTGAGCAAACAATTGCAATCCTGCATTTCCTGTGAGGTGCCTTGATGACAATAATGATCATATAAGAACAAAAACAGTGCTATAGTGCTTTTCATGTGCCACATACTATTCTGAGTATCACATATATTAAATAGTTCCATGTTCTCAGTGAATTTGTAATTAGCCCCATTTTATAGGTGAAAACATCAAGCCCTACAGACAGCCCCATGCCACACTGGTGAGTGGTAGAGAGGCTCTGAATTGCATGGTCTGCTCTTGAGCTTTATAAAGCGTCCATCCAGACAGAGCATCCAAGTCTCCACCTCCTCCCCTCATTCTTCCCATATCTCAGGTTAGGCCTCCTTCCTTCACTTACACATTTATTCATTTTATTCATTCAACAGATATTTTCTGGACACTACCTAGGTACTGTGGTAGGTGCTGGGAATAAAGATGAATGTTTTTTGTCCTCAAGGAGCTTACAGCATAATGTGGAGCCAGGAATGCAAGCAAAGAGTTACACAGGTATAAGACTGTCCCTGCAGTGGTGTGGGAAGTGGGAACAAGAGCAGACACCTGTAAAGTGGCCAGGTCAAGGACAGAAGGTGGCTTTTACACGCTGAAGCTGAAAGGAGGGGTAGACATTTACCAGTGAATTAGACGAAAGTGAGCTCACCAAAAATGCTTGCATAGCCCAGGCAGGACATCAGAAGTAGGGTATGTTTCAGGAAAATGTGGCCAGAACGTGGCAAGGGAAGCGGTGAGGGCTGGCAAGTGGACAGGGCTGTTTCACAAAGGGCCTTTTGCTACCTCATCCTTTTGAGGGTGAGTAACATTGCCAAGGAGAATGCAAAGCTTTGGGGAACTTTAATTACTACAACTATTCAATAGTACTCAGAGTACTTGGATCGAAGGAGGAAGATGCACTCAACATCTGAGAGAATGTCACCGCAATGAAAATGCCTTTCTGTTGCAAACAAGACATAAAACCAAATGCTAATTAAAAGTATTCATTAGAAAGGAGTTAACGAAACTATGGAAAAGTTGGAGATCTTACCAGAGAGAGTCCTCAAAAGCACCTTGTGTTATGTTGATCTTGGTAACTTTTGGAGAAGGTGGTGACATAGGCGGTGGGGTTGATAGGATTCTAAAGCCAAGGGGAGTTTTGGCACATTGAAAGCATGACTAGAAGATGCCATGGAAGGGTGTCTTGCAGGTGCACTGAAGTCTACAGGGAAGACAGCTGAGTTTGGGCTTGGCTTTGCCTGGTGTTGCTGGACATGCAAGTAGCATGGTGAGAAAGGACGAGTTTGGGTCTGGAGCCAGGAGGCCTGGGTCTGTTTGCCAGGCCAGTCCTCTCACATTTCTGTGACTCAGTTCTTTCACCAATAAAATCTTTATCATCATAATGCCTGCCTCAACAGGTTGTAGTGAAGATGTAATGGAATATTGAGGAAAAGTGGCATTTACACAATAAAGTATTGTGCAAAAGTTAATTCACATTTTTCAGAGTTATCTACCTTGTATTTAACATTAGATCATTTTATACAGATTCTTTTGGAATACTATGTTTTTGTCCTCCTGCTCAAGATAATCCATTTGTTGAACCTGTGAGATATTCCCAGAAGCTCCCACAATCTCATATATATTGCTAGGTGAGCAGACTGAAGTCCTGTGTGACCCAGAGCCCATGGCTGGGGAGTTGGAGAATGCAGGCTCAACAGTGCTGTTTGCAGTCACTTCACGTGATGATGCTGGGCTGAAATCCCCGAGGCTGACCCAATGGGATGCTCGCCGAAATATATGGTTAATGTGAGCAAAAGATTGGATTATAAATCTTCGAAAGTAAGCCTTCTGAGGTAATATCTGATGCAAGAACCTCAAGGGAAACTAAATTCTTTAATCGATTGAAAACCTGCCTTACAAAAGCTTTTAAACATTTAAACACCATTATATAAATCAAGTTGGAAATATCCCACCAAGGAATAAAGAGTTCTTGCCGTGTAAAATATTAATTTGTCTTTTCAAGGTAGAGCAAACAATTCATATAGAAGGACCTTGCCTAGGAGGTGGTAGAGAGACCAGAAAACACGGAATAGACTCACTGTGTTTACCTGAGATGCCTACTTAAACGTCTCAGGCCTTTGGGCTTCTTTTTATGCTAAAATGTGAGTACCCTTTAGTGTTGAAACTTGGTTCCAGTATATTTTATTTGAAGTGGTTCTCATGCCTTTGATTACATATTCCATGGCAAGTGTTCCCAACTTTTTATTAGAAAATGATCTGGAATTGACCAATTGACCTTAGCCTGAAATGTGACAGATATGCTTCTGGAATTGCAAAGGAGCGTTTGGAGTAGCATTGGACTTTATAATTTCTCTGCAAAAAGAACTATTAGTGAATCACAAAAGGGCAAACAACTGCCACATGGCTAGTTCTTCATTTGCTGCAATATACATGCATCTGGAGTAACACTGAAAGCATCCTGGAAGACTACCAGAAAGGAAACTATATGATTAGCAAAGTGAAAACCTGATTTGCATCTAAAAAATGTGGCGTATGCTCATTTATGTGCAAATGTAATGGAAAAAGGCTGTAGGTAAAGTGGCAAAAGCTTAAACAAAATAAACACTTCATTTTCTTTTATTGTGCCCTCTGACTATTAATAATATTATGGTACCAAGTCCGAAACATTAAGCCAAGCAGGGGAGCAATAAGTGTTCCTAGATTGTGCACCACTGTTGATGTTAGCAGCTAATCGCTCCAGAGTTCACATAAAATGCAGATGGAAGTACAAAGAAGATATTCGGCGAAGTCAGCAGTAACAGTGAACTGCTCACAGGTGAAACCAGTAACTAGCGGGTCGGCTCAGCAGGGGTAGGGCCTGTGGAAGATATCAAGGAAAGGGCTTTGTAAATCATTGCGTTTTAGCACGTCCGTACCTACTGACATGTGCATGTTCTTACCCTGGTAAGCTTCTTCTTGGTCTTAATTCTAACTAGCAATATGTTTGAGTATTTACAAAACTATCATTTGATCTTCATCATAACTCACTGAGATGGGTAGGATGGCTATTGTTCTCCCCATTTTACAGATGAAAAATTCAGAGTTCTGGGTATGGCCACACAGATAAGACTCAGGAGTAACACTCTGGGTTTGTGATTCTAGCTGTCATTTTTTTTTTCTTCTTTTGTTGTCTCACAGAAACGAAGTTTATTTTAACACCCCCAAATCAATGTAACTCACTATCTTAATAGAATAAATGAGAAAGATCACATTATCATTTTAATAGATGCATAAAATGCATTTAACAAAATCCAACACCCATTCATGATAAAAAAAAAAAAAAATCTCAACAAGCTAGGAATAGAAGTAAATTCCTCAACCAGATAAGGGCTTCTATGAAAAATCCACAGTTGACGTACTTAGTGTGAAAGAGTGAAAGCCTTCCCAGTGAGATTGGGAACAAGGTAAGGATGTCCCCTCTCACCACTCCTGTTCAACATGATATTGGAGCTTCTAGCTAGTGCAATAAGGAACATTAAAATTAATGGCAACCAAATCAGAAAGGAAGGAGCAAAACAATCTTTACTCACAGGTGACATGATCTCATGTTCTTTTGATGATCTCTCAAATCATTTTCATAATTGTCATGTAAATGATATTTGGAATTTCCATTTCTGATGGCATCTTAGACCAGAAACCCTTATCTTCCTAATAAGAAAACTGAAATGCTGGTTAAAATAGAAAGCAAACCGAAAAAATCCCAAATTTTAAATGTATTGCAAAGCTGGCATAAAAACAGTGAATCTGTAGAGACCAAAAATTAAGCAACAACAGGAATTCAAGAGGAAAGTGGACAGCAGGACACTTGAAGGTCTCTGCCAATTCATTAAGCCTTCACTCTGACAACTTCACAATACGACGTGACCTGCAGGTAAAGCCCAGGGCCCACTCAAGGTGACTTCCCAAAGTACTGCAATCCCAGAGTGGTGACAGCTGGAATTATGTGTACTGCACAGAAGGGATCAACAAAGAAACTGGCGTATAACAGCCAACCAGAACTTAAGTAAATAACTTAGTTAAAAATTGTTTAGGGTTGGTAGGTAAAAGCAAATATATACATTCTCTCCGTGAAAGAATGCAGCTTCAACCCAGGCCTTACAACATTCCTGCGAAATTATTTTCCCATAAACATGAACATGAACTCATGGTCAAAAATCACCAGACACAAAGGGAAACATGGCACAAGTGAAAAACAGAAGAAATAGTAGACAGTGGAGTCAGACTTGCAGAGACTTTGATTTTGAAAATATCAGGCATATAATATAACATCTCTATGTTTCATGTTGTGGTTGAGATGGCTAGCACTCCATAAAATAGATTTTTACCTACTCCACAGTAGTAAGATTACAGGGTGCATGACTGCCTAGCTTGGCCACATTTCCCAGTTCCCTTTGTAGTCGGGTGAGGCCATGTGATCAGGTTCTCACAAATAGAATGTGAGTGGAGGTGATGGGTGGCCCTGCCCCTCTAAACCATGCAGAGTAGAGCCCAGATGGACATCAATCCAGCTTTTACACACACATGTTGACAGTCTTCTAGGGGGTGGTAGAGCAATGGCTTGGATGGGATCAGGAACTCTGAGTGGACACAGGCAGATCCGCCCCACTGCCCTGGATCATCCACATTAAGACCAGGTGAGAGAGATATAGACCTTTCATTTCATTAATTCTCTATATTGGATTGTTGTAGCTGTAGCTTTACTCTAATATATAACTGTTAGAAAAATAATAGAGAAACCTGAAAATAGAAGCAAAACTCAATAAACTATTTTAAAAAGATCAAGGAGATTTGAAAAACAATCAGTAGAACTTCTAGAAAGAAAAATTTTCATTCAATTGACACAACACATAAAATATGAGAAAATATAGGTGAATGGAAAAAGTTATTCATATCTCCACCTACCAAAGATAAATACTACAGGACTTCCAAATGTGCACAGGATAAAGACTGCCCCAAACCTGGCTGTCGTTTGCCTGCCCTCTTCATGCCCTTGCCCCATCCCATCTCCCTTTGGCTGCAGTGAAATTTCATGCTTTGTGTCACTTGTGCCAGAAGAACATCATTCAGATTTCCCATGAACAAACAGAAGAGTTACTTAAGCCCCCTCTCTTTAAAACCCAATTTAGAAAAAATAATTTGAATAGATTTTTCTTTTTATTATATCAAAACAGTAGTTTTGTTTTGCTCTAAAAACTATAAATAATGTTCTGATTTATCTTAAATATTGTAAACTCTATATTTTGGCTTAACTTTAAAATTTTTACTGTCTTTAAATATTAGCTATTTTGTAAATGGAGATATTCTAAGTACAAAATTATCTATGAGAGAGGATTTTTTTCTTCCTTAATAAAAATCTTGTGCTGTTTCTGTTAAAGAAAAAAAAATTATTTTATGCTATAGTCTATAGTTTGTACATGACAATTTTAGTACAAGTTAAATGACTTTTATAATGGTTTTATAAGCATTTTATGCATCTGCTTATGTTAAGTATTATTTTAGTAAATGAGCTACAATTCTTCTATTCTAAAAAGTATAAATTAAATTTTAATTTCCTTTAAGGTTATAATATGAAGTATATTGGTAGGTATTTCTGAACTCCCTTTGATAGTAGTAATAAGATATTTACAGCAAAACTAGTGTTAGAATATATTGCTCAAATGGGTAATATGAATAAAATTAAAATATATTGGCCTTCCTCTTAAGATTTATTCTGCCATTAGTTCTGAAATCAGGTAGCTCTAAGCAGACCTCAGGCAATACAATAATTCATTAATGGATGTATTTTAGCTCCACATGTGATTCAGCCTAGTAAGTGAGCAATTTAGAACTTTTGCTGAATGTCAAAGCGTATAGCAAGGATGGAACCATATTCGGTGGTGAATATGCGTGAGCTAATTTCCTTGTTAGTGTTGGAAGAGTAGAAAAAAGAAAATGTAGTTAGAAGGCTCTTATTTATTTACCCAATGGGCATAGAGTGCAATCTAAAAACTCATAATACTAACCAGTAGCCTAAAATCACATTTTCTACCTGCTAATTAACTAGTAAAGGAAAAATGAACTGATGTTAGTTTTTTTTAAAAGTACTTTTAAATGTTTTAAATGATTGAATAGATAAAACACTCCACTTGATACTTGAAAACTTTCATTCTCTGTGGACCTGCACACGTTTGACTAATATTTCATGTAAGAGTGCTTCCTGATGAAAGTATAAGCTTCACACTCTTGAGCAAATGTTAGATACTCATTACATATTTGTTAACTTACCCATTCATCATGTGATGATGAGTTAAATTCACTTTTCACGATGCATGTAGAAAGCTGACTGCAATGACTACTATACCTCTATAAGCATCTCCAAGATCAAAAGAATCCAGGCCGTTCTGGGTTTTGAGGACCCCAGCATATTAAAGAATGCAGAAATGCCAAACAGTTTTGAAAACTGTGATGCATTTTAAGTGTTTCTATTTAACAACTAAAGTTAAATCATCCATGTGGTATTCTTTCAATCTTTACTGCGTATCTCTTTATACGTGAGTATAATTTCACTTGGCGATAACACCAGAAGTCTGTATTTGGGACTGTTGGTGAAAGGAAGGCCTGCACTAAAGGGCCCTTGCTCGCTACTCCTCTGATGGGCCCCAGAGGAACCTTACAGAAACACTCTAGTCTCATTAGTCAAAGAGACAAATTGTTACTCCATGAAGTCTTGGGCTTTGTTTAGACTGACATCTTGATTCGGGAGAAATGTACAGAACATATATGGGATCTGGCTTTGTGAGGGAAAATGTTAAGAGGCTCCTTCCTTGGCCCGATGCCAAGTGTTGCAGCTACCCATGACCAAGGCTTTGTGTTAGTTCTTCTTCCCATGAACTTAGTGCCAGAGGGGAAAGAACACAGAACTACAGAAAGTTCCAGTAAAGCTGGGGATAGTCCATAACGAACCAAAAATGGAATGCATGTATATTTAGATTTCACAAGGTAGGAAGTAACTCAAGTCTTTACTGGGGAAGGTTTGTATTTGTCATAGGAAGTCATATTAAGGATTTTCTAATCTGTCTATGTGCAGATGACATTCTCTATAGACCAGTTGATAACTTTTCACATCTCAGTTTGACAAGGTTGATGAACTAACCATTTTAACAGGTTTTTGCCTGTGTTCTCAAATCCTGAGATTCCATATCAGCCTCCTCTTCATCTCCCTGTTTACAAGGCCTCCCCTTGCAGTCATGTTGTACCCAGGGAAATTTATGCATAAATTTTCTGAAGGCATATATAACAACAACACAACAAAAATTGCATTTTTCCTTCTCGGAGTCTTATTTTTTTTCCTGTAGTAGGTTTATCCAAGGTAACACTCAGAATCCAAAGAACTCAGTGTCACCTTGTGGATTTAGAAGATAGGTGTGTCGTGTGGGGAGAAGATAACCCACTTCCCATCCCATCCCTCATCTAGTTTGGCTAGGTGGCAGCCGGGATGTTCCAGGGCCCTTCGTATTTTCTCTGGCTCTGCACTTCTGAAACATCTAGATGCCCAATACATGACGTTGCTCACATTTTTTAATTGCACTGGATGCTGAGGATACGGCCTTTTAAAATTGGGGTGGGGGGAAGAATGGGAACTTTCATGAAAGGAACAGGCATTGTGTTCATTGTTGATAGAATTTGTCTTCCAGTGTGCTCTGTGGTTAATAGCAGTTCTCTCTTCTCTGCCCCGACAACTAGTAAATTTTCACTAATCCAATAAAAGTGATTCTAGCTAGAAGCTTGTCAGTATTTAGTCCAGTGACAACAAATGGGCCCATCACAAACTTAATGAAGTTTCTCTTTAACATTGTATGTTTAGCTTAAACAGAACAAAAACTTTATTGGTTTTCATGGAATTCAGAATTTTTAATGTAGCCGCCAGGCCTGGTTGCTCATGCTACCCAGGCTCCCAACAGATTCACTGGCTGCAGTGTAAGAGAACAGAGACCTAACATCAAGGCTGAACCACAGGAAGTGGTGGCAAAAAGAACACGTGTGCTCACACATTAATTTAAGCAACGGAAAAGGGAGAAAATCATGTTTAATTTTTGTCCTAGCACAATTGTCAGGAATTTCAAGGTAGACATTTTTTTTTTTTTTTTTTTTTTTGCATAACCAATTATTATGTATAGCATGAAAAAATTGGAAATGGAATTTGGATTTGCTCACTTAGAAAAAAAATGGGAGGGCCTTTAAGAATGGATTTTTGCACTTTCTCAGATTACACAAATGTATGCTGTTGAGTTGCTCACACCTCTAGAGCTCCATGTGACAACTCACGGGTGTTACTTTTGATCTATATTATTGATTGTTCTGAATGAAATAGCTTCCATAAGATTTTGTTCCTTCAGAGTATCTAAAAATAATTACTTTAAAATTTATCTACCCATCTTAAATATTTTACACTTGCCCTGAGCCAGCTGTAGAATCTTCTGAATGCATCCTATTTTGCAATATGCAGATTAAGGCTGCATTGCCAGTCTGCCTTGGATGTGGCCAAGGAGATTCTGTGAGTGTCTTTCCCTCCACATCAAATGTGAAAGAACTCTCAGTGGCAGAATTTGATCTCTAACCAAGGGAAAGAGTGACTCCTTGAGGTCATATTTTAGCTTTAGCTCTACAGACCCTAGAAGCCATTATCTTAAAATGCTATAAATTCAGTTACAAAATGGAAAGATGATTACATGATTAATGGAGGTTAATAAAGATCATTGAAATCTTAGCCTGGATGAGGCCATCAGAAACTATTTAATCTAATTTCTGCTGGCTCCAGGCAGGCCATGTGGGAACCACTTTGTCAGATGGAATCTCTCTCTTCATCACATCCCTCCCCAGGGAAGTCAAGTCCCCTTTTTGTATGAAATATGATGCGTCCTTGTCCTGACTAAGCACCTGTTTTTACCTGGAGCCTCTTGACTACCAGGGCTGCACGTTAGAGATTTAAAGCTCATAGCTATGGAGGAGTTAATGAAAGACACTGGTTGGGCACTGCAGTAATTGAAATAAAAAGATTGTGTTACACTAAAAACACATTCAATGGTCTGGATTACTTTCGTAAGCATCTATGTGGCTGCAGAGAATAATGTGGTTAAATTTGTGGGTTTGACACCTACATGGGCTGGTAAATTTTTACTCTTCTTTTAGCCAAAATATCTGGGAAAAATGTGCTTCTGTTAAAAAAAAAAAGAACCAATTAAATAAAAAGTTGTGTTTGTGTTATCTAACTTATTCTTACTAATGGAAAGACAATTTACTGATTTGGGGTCAGCAGCCTCCATCAAATTTACTAAACAATAAAGCTATTACATCAGAGTTAGGAATTGTGTTCATCCGCAAGTAAGACACCTAAAATATCACAGCTTATACAAGAAAGAATTTCTTTTTCCCCTGTGTAACACGAGTTACAGAGGAAGGTGATTCAGAGCTGATGTTGGTGCCCTGGATGTCATCAGGGATCTATACTCCTTTTCCATTCTGTCCCACCATTGTCATCATATGGGTTCCACACCCAAAGTCACTTCAATGTCACTTCAAGTCACAATATGGCTGATGTGGAGTCTAGGCAGGAAGAAGAGGGAGAGGAGAGGGCAAAAAGGCAACTGTCAACTCAGGCACCTTTATAGAGTTTTTCTGGAAGCCCCACACAACGGCTGTTTGCTTACATCTCAGTTGCTGCCCCTTTTTCTACATGGGCCTGGGACATGTACTCTTTCAGTTGGGTAGATCACTACCCCTGCAATATTGGGGTTTTGCTTGTGAATGTTAAAAGGAATAATGAAAATTTAATAGAAAACTCCCAGTCTCTGCCATAGGTCCCATCCTTAATTTTTGCTTACTGTGTGTCACCACCTGGGATCACAAAGTGATGATATTATTGCTATAAAACAATAAATGTGCAGAGAATCAAACAAGATACAGTACACCATTGCTCAACAGAAAAAGAGACTGGATGTTTATTAATTTTAGTATTGTTTAATTTAGTGAATTTTAGATTCTTTTCAGCTTCTGTGGTTTGGAAAGTAAGTTATAGTGCGTTTTTGCCTTGACTGACTTTCATGGAAGATTATTTATATCTAACCATAGCTGATGTAAGATAATGCTTGTGAAGTCTTAACTTGGCAGCTGTTTGATTATCAGGATTTCAAACATGCAAAAGACGTTTAAGTTCTGTTTTTCTGTAGGAAAAAAATAAGTTTGTTTCTCGAAGTGCAAGGACTTTTTCAATGAAGGTCTTTTATTGCCCTCATTTCACATTGTCTTTTTCTTTTCTTTTCTTTTCTTTTTTTTTTTGTATAGTGATGGTGGTAGGAGTGGTGGGAAGAGCGTTTGGATATGAAGGTATCTTAACGTCTAATCAGAATTTGAATAAACAGAAAAATCCACAAAAGGAAAAAGAAAGAAACAGATTGCAAATTGGGCCAAATGGAGAATGACTACTGCATAGACTGTTCTAGATATGATTATTCCATTGGGTGGAACATCCTGAGTAATGGATGTGACACATAGGGCCCAATGAAGACATTGGAAAATCTGTCCCATGAAAATGACTAAAGCCACTTGGCTGTAATAAGACCTAGAAGGGGAGAAAGCCATAATATTAATATTCCTAAAGGCATATTGAACAACTGACCTTGAATTTAGAGAGGGATAAAATTGGCAAACTGCATTGACATGTATCATCTTAAACCTTAGAAAAAATAACTGTCAAGACTTTGAGATATTATAATCAGGCCAAGAAAAACAGCAGGGCCTTTCTCTTTTGACTATCTCTATAAAGGGCACACTGTTCTTTTTGCTATTGGTTTAAGCAAATCCAGGCTGGATAAAAATTTTGTGGCTACAAAAATAGAAAGCTATGTTTCATCCGGTATTTTAACAAAGACTCCAACACAAATGATCACAAAGTGTTTTTTGAAAACTGAGACACAAAGTTGAGTTAATTTTATCTGAAAAATGTCCTTGTTATAAAATAACTACTGTTTTATCTCTGAGGGTGCAGGCAGTCTATGGATCTGAAATTGTTTTCATGGCCTTAGTAACTCCTTTGATTGTTCTAAGGACAGCACTTAGAACAAAAAGTGCTGAACTGACAGTGTCGTTCAATGGCTGTAAGTATCATCTTATCAGTGATATTTGTCAGAGAAAATATATTTACACCTTTCTTTCTGAACTCCTTAAAAAGGGACCTTTTTATTATAATATTTTATTATATTTTTATTATTATTTATTATACTATTAGTTCCGAGTGGCAACTTTATTGAATTTATTTTTGCTCTATTCAAAAAGTGTTTCCACCCAAACTGAAAATAATACACTAAAGCTGAGTATGTTTTGCTACCTATTTGCTCAGTTCAGTATGTGACCATCTGTCCACGTGTTTTGTCTTCCCAATTCTCTCCATTTTTTATCTATTACCAGAATCAAAAGAATACCTTGGGCTGTGTAGATAGTCTTTATCATTGTAGGTAAAATACTTTGACCTATTTTTTCAAAAGTTAGAGAAAAGAACATAATCTCCGAAAGTATGTAGGCCCATATAACCTGTTTATCCAGACTGCCTTGAAATGTTGAACTATCTATAGAATGCAGAAATATTTATACTTAACTAGCATTCATTGTTATAACACATAGGATTATTTTCAAAATCTCAGCCATGTCAGAAGCACTTCAGTTCCTACAGAAGTTGAAATCTGAAATGCTGAACAGACTCCCTTCCTGGACAGAGAAGGGCTTGAGTTTACTAGTGCATAGTTTGATCTACGATGCTGATACAAAATGTTGACACAAATGAATGTTTAATAAATATTACATGGTTTGATATGAATATTGATGAAATGCCCATCTCAAAGGCACTTAGAGCACTGTTACAGGTTTCAGTGTGTTTCTCCATTTTCTGAAGGTCTGTTCTTGATGACCTAATTTAGGTAATGAAAACAATATTTATCAATTTCCTCAGTTGCTGAGGTATAACTCTATACTAAATTCTTAGTTCAAAGTAAATCAGCAGTGCTTTATATACGGTAATCACATTCAGAGTGGCTAATGCCATTTAAATTATATCACCCATTATGCGTATTCTGCCCCATAAAAGACATATTCTTTTTTAATGCTATTTAGAGGAGGATTTTGAACATTATAAGCTTAATTTCTTAGTTTCTTGTCATAAGTGCCTAGTTTCTTAATTTTTAGTAATATTATTAAAAATGAACACATACTGTCTCTTTTACTGATTTGTCAAATCAAGTGAAACTGACATAAAAGCAACCAAAAACTATGCCTTTCATTAAATTAATTATTAAATTAGAAATATGTGGTGAATTCTAGCATGCAAGTGACAAGTTTGACAGTGATTTGAGGGGGGGTCTCAAAACCAGAATCTTTTTCTCTGAATCGGTTTTTTATTTTCAACTTTATTTTTTGCAATTTATCATTAATATGTTTCTTATTATTAAAATAATACTTGTGTATTATAAATATACTCAGAAAAGTTCAAAGAAAGAAAACTCATCTGACATTTTGTCCTTCCTTTCTTTCCTTTCATTCATTAGAGATCATACTGGGTATATAATGTCATTTTCCTGTTTCATGAATACTGTCTTATCCTTTTCCAAAGGAATTATAACATTTAAATAAATATTATTTGTACTGCCTACATTATATATATTCCATTCAATGAATAAATCTTTTGTCAATTTCTGATGTTCTTTTTTTGAGAATTTTATGTTATTTTATTATTGTTAATTTATTTTATTATTATAGATTATACCTATTCATAGCTCAAGAGCTGACCGTCAGCACCTGTGCCCAAGATGTGGTGAGCAAATCAATGCTATCAGCATACCCACCACCTCTAACTTCAGTTACTCCCCGTGACCCCACCCAACCTCTCCCCAGTGCCCCTCTCCCTTCTCCCTCCCCACCTGGCAACCCTAGATCTGCTCTCTCCCTCTGCAAGTTAAACATGTGGTCTTTCCTTCCTTTTTTCTCTCTTAGTTCCCACTTATGAGTGAGGACAGGTGGTATTTTTCCCTCTATTCCAGGCTTATTTCACTTAACATAATTTTCTTCTAACTCATCCATGTTGCTACAAATGGCAGAATTTCATTCTTTTTTATGGCTGAGTAGTATTCCATTGTGTATATATACCACATTTTCCTTATCCAGTCATCTGTCGATGGACACAGATTGGTTCCATATTTTGGCTATTGTAAATAGAGCTGCAATGAACACGGGAGCACATGTATCCCTTTGACATGAAGATTCCCTTTCCTTTGGGTATGTATCCAGAGGTGGGATTGCTGGATCATATGGAAGATCTATCTGCAGTTGTTTGAGAAACCTCCATACTGTTTTCCATAGTGGCTGTGCTAATTTACAATCCCACCAACAGTGTAGAAGATCTCCCTTTTCTCCACATCCTTGTCAGCATTTGCTATTCTCAATCTTTTTGATAATAACCAGGCTGACGGGGTGAGATGATATTTCAAAGTGGTTTTGATTTGCACTTCCCTCATGATTAGTGATGCTGAGTATTTTTTCATGTACCTGTTGTCTATTTGCATGTCTTCCTTTGAGAAATGTCTATTGAGCTTCTTCTCTTTCTTTTTTCTTTTTGCTATTATAAACAGAAATGCAACGAACGAACATCTTTCTTCTTAAAGATTTATCCATATCTATTTGTAATTTCGGGAATTTTCATTAGAAGTGAAGTTATTTGGTCAATGCTGTATAGAATAATTTCCTCAGATTTTTAAAAAATTGGTGAGATTTTCATCTGTTGAGTTAATTGCAGTTCAGTCTAAAACTGTTGGTTAGATTAAGAAGAGGTAACAGTGCAGGGCTCTCTATCCTGTGGTTTTATAAATATTTTGAAATGGGTAAGTGATAAACTTATTTTTATAATCCTAGCTCTAATTATCATAGTGTTTTCTGATTGAGGTGATCTGATGACTGGGAAGAATCATCATATATTGTTTAATTTAACTGACTGCTATTCCTTTAGGGTTATGTGATGAAGATAATAAAATACTTAAAGTTCTATTGTTTCTCTATAAAACTGAAGATATTTTTGGTTGATTAGTGGGTGACTTACTTGGAAATTTTAGATTCCTCCTGTTTTGTATATACATTCACTTACTGAACAATACATTTATTTATGTTCCAATGTTAGGAATAGAATGAGGGGGAAGACAGAGGGTCCCTCAAGTTGCCCACTATCTAGTGATGCAAAGAAATAGATTAAACTAAATTGTGGCATGTTGAAAAGTAGCATCTTCTGACACCAGGGAATAACAACGCAGAGGAAGGGCACCGCCCTAGCTTTCTTGAGGTCGGGCTTGGGGCTGAAGCTACACAACAAGGGCATGTGAAAACGTGCCCCGTTTTGATTGCCTTTTCTGCTTGTTTCACAGTCTAACTCCTGATGCTTCAGTCTTGTTCTGAATGGATTGGCAGATTGATTTCACACTGCTTCCTCTAATAGCCTTTCTGTCATGTCAACATCTTACATTTTAGAAATTGTTAAATAGAGGTCATTTGGGGGGATTTTGTCCAGGCAGGGAATGGGCATCACGTCCCATCCCCCAACATTCTCCCCTGTCTCACGTCTATGCCACTTACATGCATAACTGAGAATGAAGTTTCCTAGTGAGGTTCGATGACAATTTCTCCATTCCATATTATCAGCCATAGGTATAAATTCATAGCACATGGATTATTTTCCATTAGTGGATTTTCTTCTTGGGCACATATTCCCTTTAATCAGGGCTACCCCTGATCCCATATTCCCATGCACGTGCACTGCCTGCAGACCTGCTGGTTGCTTTCCCAACCACTGAGTCTCCCAATAGGCTGCATTTCATGCTTTGCTTTGGTTCTTCAAATGGTCCCTTGTCTCTGGAACAGGGATGCCCTTCAGTGTGCTCAGTACTTGCATAAATGGGAAACAGTTCTCTCAAGGAGGGGAAGCTGCATTTGACACGGTGTTGCTTTTGAGCCAGGTATTATTATTTTTGGCCAGTTGGTCATTTTCTTCTCCGTCTCAGAGAATTGAAATATTAATGTAGTGGAGTGAGCCAAAGCCATTTCAGGAGACTTGTTTGCTAGATCACCTGTCCTAAAGACTGCTAAATGGAATCTTTTCTTTCCTACGAAGTTTCTCCTCCTCTAAATTTGCTTGTGTGGTTCTCTTAGCCCACATTGCCAGTGTGTGTGTAATTTTGTGTGAGGGAAGCCCACACACAATCCGTTTTGTAGAAGGGAAACATTTGAAGTTACATCATTCCTTTGTGTTGAAGAGACTTGTCGTCAGTGCTCCTATTAGTCAAGCACCTATAGACAAGCCACACAGGTGTTTTAGCCCAGAAGGAGTCAAAAGTCAGAATTCATTTTCAGGCCAGGGCCTCTAAGATTGTGGGGCTAGCTGGCATCAATCAGCACTGGGGGTGCAGGTCATTTTGTTGGTAGATACATCAGAATGATATGGTCATTCTCTTTGCCCCGCTATGAAAAAGTAAGGTTTGGCTCAAAAGTCACACCGAAGTAATGTGTTCTTAGTGAAATGGATATGTTATCTTAGCGAAAAAGACACAAAAGTTCTGTGCCTTTGATTATTACATGGCTGTGTGTGGCTTTCCAAGGAAAAGATCCTTCAGAAGACACGTAAGATTTCTCAACTCACTTTTCAGCAGAGAACAACTTGCCTTTCGCTGATGAAGTTGATTACTGAAAAGGATACTCATGTGCAACTGGGGTGTACACTTTTTGATGTCTGCACATGCGTAGGCCCTGGCCCAGTTCTTTGAAATTTGGGCTTTGTTTCTTTGCACTGTGACATACAAAGAAGGGTGAGGTGAGAGATGGCTCCCAGTGAGCTCACTTTGCATTTCGTGAGCGATGCTGATGAGAGGGAAATAGTCAGATCCGTGCTGTAAGGTCAGAATGAAGGAGGACTTCTGGGTCCCACTCAAGTATTCCTGATTAGGCTGTACGGATTGCAGGACTTCCTACTTTCTTTGAGAGTGGCCTCCTTAATATCAAACAGTCTACCCAGAGCATATTCATATTATAGACTGAGTCTGTGATAGAGCATTCATATGTCACAGGTTAAAAAAAAAAATCAATACTAGGACAGCATAAAAGATTACCAAAGGGGAAAGAAGAAAAAACGTACTACAAAGTATATTCTCTTTAGCAAGTGGAAATATTAATTAATAAAATTTACCTTAGTAAAATCTGTTAAAATATGTAACTTTACTTCATATTTTTCTCTCAATTAACATATTGTAACATGTTTTTTAAAATACTGTGGTATCTTGCTAATGCTGTTCACCAGCATAAGCTATTCCAACTAGTCCTAATCAAATTATTTGCTTGTCCAGCCTGGTTCTTCCCACAGTCAATAGTTGGAGTGCTGTGTGTGTACATGTAGTATGCTGTGTACCAACTGTGGTCATAGCTGGGTTTGGATGCTGTAGGTGACACAAAAGGACAAAGTATAATTCCTACCCTCACTAAGATTATAATCTAATTGGGAGTGTGAAAGTATTACTCAAAAATAATGGTAAAATGTTACAGTTAGTTTATATTAGGTGGCAAGTTGTGTGGCCCTCACTGTAATGCCTGAGCAGTGTGCAGAAGGGGAGATATACATGGAGTGCAGTAGACCAAGGCAGGGGGCGGATGTGATGTGCCGTAGAGCTTGGACAGGTAGAAGGGAGAGGGTGAGCATTTTCCGTACGGGACACAGTGTGTTAGTGTCCTAGAGCTACCATAACAAATCACCACAAACTGGATGGCTTTAAAAACACAAGTTCATTCTTTCACAGTCTGGAGGCTTGAAGTGTGTGTCCAAGGAGGAAGCAGGGCCATGCTCCTGTTGAAGTCTCTAGGGAGCAATCCTTTGCCTCTCCTAGCTTCTTGCAGTTGCAGGCAATTCTTGACGTGATGCAGTGTAGCTCCAATCTCTGCCTTCCTGTCCACCAGGCTGTCTTTCCTCTGTGACTGTATCTGTGTCCAAATCTCTGTCTCCTTATAAGGGCACCCATCATTGGATTAGAGCTCACCCCAACCCATTATGAACTCACTCTAACTTGATTACATCTACAAAGACCCTATTTCCAAATAAGGTCACAATCAAAAATTCTGGATGGACATGAATTTTAGGGGAACACTATTTAAGACAGTACACACAGCTTGAGCAATATAATAATACATTTTCCTGTCTTGTGTTTTGATAAAATTTTCTTTTAGTTTAGCATGTGGAAACATTTTATTAGGTTTCTCATTTTACCCTTGTGGATAAGGTGGAGAAATGTAGTCTGAGATGCTAATTCTGTGTGGTGGACTAGATCTTGGTTGAATTATTATCTCCACAAAGGGATTGATGTCGACCAGAAGAAGGTTTCTGTGGCATGCTGTGCATGTCTCTTTTTATGGCCTCGGGGCTGTTCAAGTTTTTGATCAATGGTCAGAATGAAGGCAATAGAAGCTATGTATATCCCATTCGAGGATAAAGCATGCTTTAATTTTAAAAGTTTCAGCCAAAGAAGGATATCAAATATATTTTTAAAGGATATTTAAAGTAAATAAATTGTTCTAAAATCAAGTGTACAGTTAGATTATCAGAGGCCTATCGGTTTAGTAGTAACGCGTGTTCAAATAGTCAACAGTAATCTCAATCTGAATGGCTCCCAAAAAGGTAATGTCACCAGAGGCTGCATTAATGGAATGAGGAAGGTCGTCATCTTCTTCTACATTGGACTGGAAAATAATTGTGTTCAGTGAATGTTACCTCATATTAAAAGGAACTTGATGGCACATTGCAATGTACTTAGAAAAGAAGGGCTGGGAGAGTAAAATGACTCCTGACAACATTCCCTGAAGGATGGATGATGGAACTTGGAATGTCAGCCTCAAGAAAGATGGGCAGCTCGGACTGAACAAATAAGCTTTCTTTTAAATTTTCAAAAGTTGCAGATGTGTTTTTTTTGGAAGAAAAATTCAGCTTAGCCTGTATTGCCTCAAGAGGCCAAGTATGGACAAATCAATGAATGTTTCTGGGAGGTACATCTTTGATAACTTGTAACAAAACCTCTGCACAGAGATGGTGGGTCTGCCTGGGAGATGCTGTGTTCCCTGTGACTTGAAGTGCTCAGACATAGATGCACAATGTTTGATGGAGCTGTCAAGGCACTTCTGTCCACGAAAATTGTTCTATGTGACCCCTGAGAGTCCTTATGCCTCTAAGTTTTATAACTTCTTTTGAAAGAAAATGCTATAAAACTCTGTGAGATTTGGATGAGGCATAATGATGTTAATTATATATATTAACCTCCCTTCATGTTCAAATCAATATGGCACGTAAAAGAGAAAAGGTGGTAAAGCCAAGATGATACCATCTATGATCACAACCTTGACGTGAATTCCACTTCAGATTAGCCTATAGATCTTGGAGATGGAGCATTTTGAAAGTTGGAGAGTCATATGATTAAGAAGAACTGTTGTGCCTTCGGGCAAATCTCTCTTTTTCCTTGTTCAGAGAATTCTCAAGTTTGGAGGGACCCCAAAGTCCAACTATTTCAAATTTCAAAGGTATCTGAGTTTAGTATTTCTATCTTAGGGAGCACCTATATTCCTTGTAGTCTATAAAGTGCCAGTCACATATTTTGATAATTTCCCATTACTCTGTTATAAAATTTATTTAAATATCTTGAGTATAAAATACATCACTTCCAGTCACTTTTGCCTAAGGTACAAGAGCTCTGAGTCTTCAGGCTACAGTTGATGAAAAAAGGGACAAGAATTAGGGGCAGAAATTTGGTTTCTTATTACGTAAGATGAGAGTTAATAGTGGTTTAGGGAACATTGTTTCATTTATTCATTTATCGAGCCACCAAAGACTTATACAGCAGCTACTCTGAAATAGGCGACAGATATGTAAAGTGGACCTAAAACCACCCTTGATCTTATACTCTCAATACAGTAAGGGAGGAATCATTTTATACAATATGATAAGTGCTTTTATGGTGTAATAGACAAAGGGCATGGAAGTACCAAAGAGTATCAAATCCACAGTGGAAAAAATGCCAGTAATAAGAGCCTGTGTCTTTGTGCATGTGTGCAAGGTGCATGTGTCTGTATAAACACAACATCTTGCCTTTCTTTGCTATTTTATAGAAAGGACAAAGATAGCTAGAGAAATTAAGAAGCATAAAGACTGAAAGGCTGAAATAGCTATGGAAACTCAAGTTCCTCAACAGGCTTTCTTAAAGGGGAATAATGCTTTAAGAAAAAGCTGCTCAGACATATACTCCTAGGCAAAGTTCAATTTGTCGCCTTTGGAGAAATGTTGAAGAAAACCAAATCAAGCACTTACATGTGCTACTTTTGTTTTGGATTTAACAAGTCTTTCCTCTTGACTGCTCAGGATAAACAATTGGATTACTTGACAGGACCCTATACAGAATGGATTAGTTAAATTTGGGCTTGTTCTTCCTCTCAAGTCAATTAAATGCATGAACTTCCCCATGCAAGTGTGGTACAAAGGTCTGATTTGTGGCAAAGAGTTTCCAGAATCTTATAAATTGTGACCCCCCACACCCCATTTTTTTCCCTAAGAACAATATCCAATCTTTTTTTGGCAAGAATGCTGACAAAGGGGAGAATAAATCCAACAGGAGAATAACACTTGCTTTCATTTCAGAAGTTAATATAATCAAAATACTTTGGGAGGAATAAAATGGAAGTATAAATTTTAAGTATATGGATTTAGGACACTGCCCACCCACCTCTGCTTTGTTCTGTTGCTGTGTCCATTGCTTCATGTCAGCCTAGTTATAATGTTTAATAGGCATGTTTGCTTTAGTCTGTGAGTATTCTCAGCAGTGAGTTTAGAGTTGTATAAGCCAAATGGCCCATGCATGTGGACATAGTCATTGGAAGTGCTGTGTGAGGAACCTGCCAGCCAGCTGGACCTGGATTGGCTACTCTTGAGAGCACCAAGACAAAGGCCACAGACAGAGGTGCAAGACGACTTGCTGCCTTGAATTTCCCTCCACTGGAAAAAAAAAAAAGAAACAGACTTTGAAAATAACATTATTAAACAGATTAAATTTGGGTTTATTATTTTCATAAGACTGTTTTACTAAAAGCGTGAGTGAAGGGACCTTGTCATTTATGTCTGAATTCTACAGGTAGCCCAGTAAAATATGCAAATAAAGGTTTCCCTTAAACATTGAACCTCTCCAGGGTCTACAGCAATTTGTTTTTTCTGCCACTAACTGCTAGGGTGAGGAGGGCAGTGAGTGGACGGCAGGAAGAGATGGAGTTCGGAGTTGCAGTGTTAGAGTTGTCTCGGTTGGTGTTCCTCTCCATGAAGCCATGAATTTCACCTACAACCCCTGGCTAGTTTGTCACCACTGTGAACAATCACCAGCTCAGTTTTACCAGTGGCTCTTGCTTGGTCGGCTCCTTGACTGACTGATCTTCCTCATTTCACACTAATGGGGTTGTGCTTAAAACTCACCCAGAGGTCTTCCTTGGTTGATTGCACTCTTTTGATCTCCTTCTCTGGTTTCTCTTCTTTCTTAGCCACTAAATATGGACACCCCAGAGTTGTGTTCTCTGTCTTCTCTCTCACTTCCGGTCCCCTTTCCCCTCACTCCTCACCTGCCCTCCCTGCCTGTTACCTCTCTCCTTTGGTCATCTCTTCTCCTCCACAGTCACAGCTATCATAGCTGCCTTCCAGGTGTGCACCTTCAGCTCCAGTTACTCTTCTAAGCTTCAACCTTTAGGTTGACCTTCTTATTAGGCATCTTCATCCGGGGGTTCCAGGGCACTATAGAGCCAGCATGTTCAGAACCAAGCTCATCCTAGGGAGGCAGCATAGCATGGAGTTCATGGGCACAGATTCTGCAGCCAGGCTGCCTGGGTCCACCTTCTGCCTCCCTCACTTACTAATTGCATGACGTGACCTTGGAACACTTGTATGAACTTTTCTTCAGTGTCCTTGTCTTCAAAATATGTGTAATACTATCAAGCTCAAATAGTTGTGGTGAGAATTAAATGAATTGTTACACGTAAAATGCTTAGAGACGCCTGGTATGTGGTAAGTCTGCAAGTATGTTAGCTATTTTTGTTTTTATCTCCTTCATCTTCAGAAACCTCTAGGTGTCTGAAAGCCTATCTTCTTCAAGATCATATGTATCTATCACATCAATCAATCTTCAAGTTGACCAAACTCGAAATGTAGGATTTCCATTTTTATCTCATCTTCAACCTTCTATAAATTGCCAAGGCTTTTAGGTTTTCTAATTATTGTGTTTCTCATATCTTTGCCTTTTTTTCCCCTTTCCTGTGATCCCTGTATTAATTCTTTCTTAGGCCACTGTGAAAGCTTCCCAGTTTTCTCCTGCCATTGTTTGGTCCTCACCTCCTCTATTTGCAGGTCTGTGTTGCATTAAGATAAGGCTAATTTCCCAGAAACACAATCTTAATCATGCCATCTTCATTTGAAAACACCACCACACTGCACAAATACACACACAGTGGCTTCCAACCAACACTGAAGGGTGTCTAAATCCCTTGGCCCAGTAAGCAGGTCCTGTTATTGCTCAATTGTTGTTGCTGATGTTTTCTCCAGGGCCTTGACATTATAGCAAGCTGCTCTACTTGCTATGCCCTGAAATTCTTAGCTTTCCTTCACCTCTGTGCTTCTGTTTACCTACTTTCTCTCCCTAAACTATCCCTTCCTTACTCTTCCAGTGCTGTCAAAAATCCTCTCTCTTCCTCTGGGACCAACTGGAATAGCAACAGACCCTACTAAACCCTCTCTGATCACTCCAGTAAAAGGTGATTGCTCCCTGGAAGTACCAAATAAAATGTTGTCTTGCTCCTTTCAAGGATGCTTCCTTCCTGCAAACAAACCATCTGCATATTGTGTAGCAAGAAGGATTTGGAATTTGAAGTCAGAGGACCTAGGATTTTAATCCAAGGTCTGCCAAAATGTGCCTCCATTTTCTCATTTACAAAATAGCAATAACGATAATAACTGTGACATAAGATTTTTATCAGAATTAAGTCAGATACACAGGAAAAGTGTTTTAAAGCTAATGTTTCTATAAAACCTATTTTCATTTAAAAAGTAGTTGCTTTGAATTTTATTTTTAATATCTTTATTTCTCCATAACACCTTACATAATATTGGCTTTTGTGAATAAATCCATAAGATACAACTTGCAAAACATTCTTATCATGAGTCCCTTCTTTTCAGAAAGTCATCTCTCATATTGAGTCCTACCTAGATTTGGAAACTGTTCCAAGGCCGTGAAATATGAGAGAGAAAGTTAAATTATCTAATACTTTTGCAACCTGCCTTCTTGTATAAGGAAAATGGCCTTTTTATTAATTATTTTCATTCCCGAATGAATCACTGAATTGCAAGAAAATGGTGTTCGAAGAAATTATTTTTTATCCTCACATGGCATCTGTTCTGGCCTCTTGAGATCTTAAAAGGCAAAGAATTAGTTAAAACAATTCTTCATGTGGAGAGCACAGTCCACGGGGGAATCATAATGAGGGAAGGTCCAAGAAGTCAGCCGAACGGAGGACATTCAGAGAATGGATGAATTCAAAGAGCGGCAAGGCCAGCGCCTGGCCTGCATGTCTGGCCTCGGGTTCAGAGTGCTGGCAATCAAATTCAGGGAGAGGTTTGACTCCTGTTCTGCTTGAGTCAATAAAATGGAAGAGCAAAGATCACAGTGCAAGGAAGGAAAACAGAACCTGGCAATTCCCCACAGATAACACCCATAGAGAGACCTCTAAGACTCTCCTGCTTTTAGATTGATCTCACATTCTAGTCTCTCTCTATCCTTTTAATACCCCCCCCCCCCAGGGATAAGGTGGGCAGGGTTCACTTTCCTCTTTCTTGACAGGAAAGAGAAAGAGGGTAGACCCAAGTCTCAATTTCCCTCTCGTAGATTAAGAGATATCTTCAAGCAATACCAGGAGATGTGTACATCTTTTTAAAAAAATCTCTCATTTTTGTCTTAAAAAGTTCTTTACCATTTGGACAGTTCCTGGTGCCCTCAGGTTAGTGACTCTCCTGTGCTTAAACAGCCTTAAGATGCTATGAGTCTTTCTCTAGATCATGGTATGAAAACTTGAGGACACCAGACCTTCCTTCTTTCTGACCTTCTCTTTCCTTAGCTGAAGGACGGGATAAAACATCAGAGTGCTGAGCACCTGCCAGCTTTATTTAAAAGCCTCACATAGGTATGTTATGAGGATGGAACATTTTGGGCAATGAAGTAGATGGAAAACAAAAATCAAAGGGCATTTTTAAAAATAATATGTAAGCACTTAACATGAATTGCAGTATTACAAAATCCTGTACTTGCTAAGTTTTTATAGTACATTGATTAATAATCTTTTGTGCAGTTAGGAACAGACAGTTGCCCTGGGCAGAGGTGTGAAATTTCCCAAAACATCAATAAATGAACCCGCCAGAATCTTGATGTCTAGGTTCAAAAGTCACCTGTCAAGATAAAAAATAGAAAAGATCACCAGGAGAATGTAAATAGACTCAGCAGGTCCCTTTATTCATCCTTTCCTTCCCTCCCTTCTTCCAGCAGACAAAACAGCTCTGAGACAGGAAGAAGAAAGAGCAGGTTTGAAGTGCAAGCAAGAGACTCAGGGGTGAGCTGGGGCTGCGGGCCATGGGATGCCTGCTTCCAGCTGGGGGCACAGAGAGGAAAGTACACCTGTCCAGGGGCAGCGGCAGCCTGGGGCACATGCATGGGGATCTGTGCTGGAGAGGGTTGTAGTTAGCTCAGAGATCCCAGAAAGTTCCAAGAAGCAGGGTCCAGAAGTTAGCTGAAGGAGAGAGAGCATTGCGAGAAAAGAAAGCTGATCCCAGGAAGGAGCATCTCAGTGAAACAGGTTCCTACCAGGGATGGGCATGCAGCTGAATCTCAGTGCCTTGCCATGGACATAATCTGAGTGGGAGTTTAGGGGGCCGTGCAGACTATTACTGGAGGAGCACCATTGCTTACTTTTGCTAAAATCCAGACAAGAAGAAAACCATATAGAGCAAGGGCTATCATTAAACCAAGAGAAAGTAGGACGAGGCAGTGGACCAGCTCATCCCCACCTCTCCTGTAGGAGCTTGTGAAGTTCACATAGATCCCAGCCAGGCAGGGCAAAGAGAGAACACATTTTTTGCTAAATGTGGCAGTCCTATCAACCTGCATCCCTAAAGAAATTGGCTTGAGAAAAGCCTGGAGTGACGAGTTTAAGGTTTTGTTTTTGTATTTGCCATCAGGCAGGTTAGATAGACAAAAGCTGCATTTTGGCGAATGTGTTTTGGAGGCTATGCAATTCATAGCACTTAAAAAAAAAAAACAACTAACATCTTGAGGTAACCTCAAATGCCTTTTATCTTTCTTAGAAATGGGCACTCAGAAATTCACATGCACTTGATGAGTAGGGGTATTCTGGGACCAGAATTTCGTGGCTGCCTCTTTCCCGGGCAGTAGGGCCTCGGCCCTGCAGACTTTGCCATCTGAGCAGCTGCCTGGTGTGTCTGTGCTGCGTACCTGGGAACTGGCCCCTTTAACTGCATTTTATCTTCATCTCAGAGGGGCACAAGTCTTCCCTTCTGATAGCTTAGCAAACACTTATCAAGCATGTTGTAGTGCCTAGCGCTGTGCTACATGCTGCAGAACTAAGGTGGTCACAGCACCAAGGAGCTGGCCCCCAGCCCCATGGGCAACAGCCTGGGAACCATCAATGATGAGGCAGAGCAATGGGAGACCCAAACACAGGAGGGGAGCAGTGGGCGGGCCTTGGATGGCTCTGTGGTGGAGGCAATGCCTGCAGCCTTGACCGGGGCTAGTGATTTGTACTCGTCCTGGGTTGATTAGAACGGAGAAAAAGACGTAGAAAAGACGGCATGAAGTAGAGGGAGCAGGAGAAGGAGAGAGAGTGTGTGCGTGGGAGTGGGGGTAGAGAACACACTATCCATGTCTCTATGTGTTATTTCTGCTCAGCAAAAGCCCAGGTGCATCTGAGGTCAGTTCCATGTGAAGGACTAGCACAGATCCAGCAGCACTGTGAGACAGACAGATCAATTTTTACTTGGTTTATATAGCATTTAGACTTTTCCCTATTTTATGTATAAAAGCATCATTTAGAAGTCAAAATGCCTGCTGGTCTGTTTCCTTTCACTGATAGTTGGATGTGAAGCTGCTATCTGACCCCACCTCTTTATTCTTAGCTGAGTTATTCCCCAGCCAATCTCTGGCACCTGAGCGGCTCACCCTTTACCGTGCAGATGGGGAGGATGCTTTTGTGGTGCCCTTTCATGCCCAGCAAAGTTTGGTAAGAACGCTGCCGAGAGGCGACTTCCTCAGCCCTGACTCACAGGAAAACAACCCCATCATGGCTTTTCTCTTCTCACTCACATACTCTACCTACCATGTGCACAGCATTACCCAGAACAATTAGCAGTGGAATGAGGTGTCCATGTCCTGAAGATATTCATAAGCTGCATAGTCAAGACAGAACCCAGAAAATGGAACAAGCGTTCAAGACCATGAGGATTTGGGACCAAATAGCAGTGGTGCAGACTAAAGTTTTTCAGCCACTACTCTAATGACACGCTTTGCTGTGGGGCCTGCTCTGTGCTTTGTAGGCTGTTTAGCGGTGTCCCTGGCCTCTACTCCCTACATACCAGTAGTACCTTCCCAGTTGTGACATCCAAACATGTGTCTAGGCATTGGCAAATTTCTGGGAGGCAAAATCTTCCCTAGTTGAGAACCACTGGTGCAGACAATACGTTCCTCAGATGTCAGAAGGGGAGGCGTTGTTAGGCAACTTGCAACAGAGACAGGGAAGGCTTGATCTCAGCAGAGACTCACAAAGAGGGAAGGTTTTGATAGGTGCAAAGGAGTTGGGGGAGTCTTTCCAGTGGAGTTCTCTTTGTCATAATCACCCCCCACCATTTGTATAACTCTGTCTAGAGTCATTCATTCAGCACAATTACCGCAACTCTTGCTATTTTATTTCCTTCCTTGATCTGGGTACCTGACTCCTTTTATCCCACTGAGCAGAGCTCAGGTGTAAGACAGTACCTGCCCTTTCAGCACACCAGAATCACGTCCTTTGTATCTGGTGCCTCTGCCTGGGAAGGCAGTTTTCCTCTGACATCTCTCTAGAGAAGACTGATATTCTAATATGTGATCTTTCCAACTGAAGGTCGGGTGTGGGTTCAGCTCTCTCTTCCTAATTCAGCTTCCTCGGTGCTTACGGCAAGTCATAAATTTGTTGGGCTTTCAGATTCTGCAAGTAGCAAATGCATGAGTTGAGACAGAGGAAGGAAAAAAGACCTAAACCACTGTGATGTGTGTGTGTGTGTGTGTGTGTGTGTGTGTGTGTGTGTGTGTGTGTGTGTAGGGGGTGGGAGCTGTCTCAGCATGATCCTTACACTCATTTATGGGAAGATTCCTATTATCTTTTAATTCTATTTTTCCATGGATTTTTTGAAGTACCCTCATATGTGGAGCTTTAAAGGCAAGAGTATGTGAATATATTTTTTCTTCACGGAACTATAGATCCAGAGTTGTAAAAGACCTTTAAAATTGACCAAGGTTATTTGTGTTATCTCAAGTAGCCTTATCCTCAATAATAATAAAGCTAAACCCTTGTCTGTGTCAGGCACTTATAAGGGATTTCTATGTATAACTCATTTAACCTTCACAATCTTGGAAGGTAGGTACCATTAGTACCCATATTCCACTGGTAAGAAAACTGAGGCAAGAGATGTTAAGTAATTTGTTGCCAGTCCCACAGCCGGAAGGCTTGGAATTGGGGTCTGAACCTAGGCATTCTGGTTGGAGAGTCCAAGCTCATGTGCACTACACTCCTTTGCCTCTCATATTTTAAATCCTTCCTTAAGCCAGTGTTTTTGTTCAACAAGGAAATGACAATGGATTGAGCATACCAGGCACTGCATAAATATCATATAAGTCATCACACCGTGTGAATTATTATGTATTATTATGCCCATTCTGCAAATATGGAAACTTACTGAAGCTCACATAAATGTCAAGGATCGAGCTAGAATGCACATTCCAGAGTTGTCTTCCAAGTTTGTACCACCTCCCAAATACACATACACAAAAATCAACTACATCTGGAGAAGTAGTAATTAAGCTCCTACTATGTGTTTTGGACTATGTAGACACTAAAGAAATGAAGGGCTAGTCCATTAGCCCTGGAAGCTCTTACACCATCGCTAGGGAGGTAATATATAAATAGAAATATGAGATAATTAGCAAATAACGTGAAGCTCTATTATACTGAAACTTCGGTGTTTAACATATAGGAAGAGAAGCTTACAAAAGGGAGACTTTTATGAAGATAATTATTTGTTGTTTTTTCTTTTATTTATTTTTTTGGAGATAGTTATTTTATAGGAACTATGCTCCTGTATGCTATACAGTCCCAGTTTTAAAATATTTGGACTAATTTTGCTAATTTACTTGTTATATCTCATATCACAATTATTAGTCCAGGAAGTGTGGTTCTGTGGCTACCAAAGTTGTAAAAAGCCTTATGGAGGAAGACATTCTTGAACCTGAGCAATGGAGACAGACAAGTGGTTGGGTGCTGAAGTGGGTACTTTACAGGTATATGGTGGCTCAACAGTGACAAAGATCGTGGAGGGTTTGCTGTATAGTAAGGAGAGGGGGCAGGTCAGAATGAGATGTCCTGATTGTTATTTGCAGCCTTTTTACATTTATTTTGCCTCTATAGGTGATGTTCAGTGTCACACAACTTTCTACTCAGTCCTTGAATTGGTCAAGAACAACGAACAAATGGCATTGAAACGGGTCTTTGCTGCTGTAGATGCCTAGCCCTTTAAGTGGTGAATTGGCACTGTTGCCCCTTACATCTTTTTGAGCTTTGTTAATCTTATTTTCAGCTTTTGAAAAGAGCAATATATCCAAGTACAATCATTAATTGAATATGATTCAATCTGGTCCCATCTTTAATAGGAAGCCAAAGAGGAAAATTCAATTACGCTCACCCTTTCCATTTTAAAAGATCAAATCCTCCCCTTTCACAGTTAAAATTATGAAAGATTATCTTCTTAGGGAAAGGCTACAGGAAAAGTTGGATTCCTGTCAAATATTTAGTGTAATGTCCCAAGATCGGGATTAATATTGCCTTTCAGCAGCTTGCTCTGAATTTCTATCGATGCAATCTCTCTTCTGGAAGGTTTTGAATAAAAGGCATTCTGTACCCTTGCATGACTCAAAGGATTCAACAGAAATGGTAACAAGATCAAACAGTTTCAGGACAAGTTTTCATGCCTTCTGGTTATGAAAATGCAGACACCTCAATTTCATTTCCACGCTTCTGTGTTGATCTCCTAGCTCCTCAAAGGAAATTGAAATTATTGAGGGAAAGTTTTAAGTCCATGTGAATATTTGGGGGTGGATCTCTTCCCATAAAGCAAGTGATGGAAGATTGTCTCAGCTCCATAGATACACAATGCACATTTTCGGAATAATACTAACAGGAAATCAATAGTGTAGCACTACACGACTACGCCAGTTGTTGAGCTAGGGCTGGGTCTGGAGCTCACAGACCTCTCAAGCCCATTGTCCAGAGTGGGTCACAAACCCTTCACATGCCAGGCTGGGTCACCAGACACCTCAAATGCCAGGCTGGGTCAACAGACCCCTTACCCACAGGTCCATGAGCTAGGTAACAGGCAAACAGGTCCTTGGAAGCCGTAGGTTGGAAAGCATGGCTGCCAGAGTGGCATCCACCCGAGGCAGTTGCCAGCCAAATCACAGCACTGCAAATGCACACCAAGCCCACCCACACACAACCTATTCACGAAGAATGCACCGCAGCACCCCCAACCTGCCCCAAGGCTAGGGACCTGACTAAATTATTCTATTTTCCCAACAGTGGATTTAAAACTACCAACAAGGGCAGCAGTAAAAAATAAAATAGGATAGAAAAAAATACAATCTAATCATCTTTGTTTAGTAGAATTTTGTCAAATACCCCTAGAGAATAATAATATTACTAATAATTATTATTATTATCCTCCGAGTTAAGATTTATTGCATTCATTTCAGGTTCCAGACATTCTTAGTGTTTTATTTTCTCAAACCTATGTCTATTTGACTCCTAAGGCACTGGCTATCATCCCCAGCCTGTAACTCACAAATTATACTGTTTTTCCAACCCTAGTTGATAGGCTTGTCTTGCCAAAAATAAAGTATCTTCTATTATACTTTATGCAAAGTTATTTCAGATCTGTATTGGGAACTAGAGGTATGTGTGAATAACTGGAATGATTTTGCCTTCCCAAGCTTTATTTTTCAGTTTGATAGTACGATGTGTTACAAGTATAATCATAAAAGAATTTACTTATGCAAAGCTTTCCATGTCATTTCAATGAGTTCTGCCTCAAAGCACTGTTCAAACAAGAAACCCTAGTATCCCCTGGTATTCCCTCTAAAAAAGTAAATATTTGTAATAGGCATAGTGCGGTGATACTCCCAACGTTGGCCAGAGCATTTATTTCTTTTTATGCCATGTTCCCAGAAGCTGGCACCCAACAGCACCTGTGGCTCACACTGAAATTTGAGTTCTGGGCTGATATTTTCTTTTCCACCAACATGTACTAGTGAACAAGCAAGGTGTGGACTTCAGTCTCTGCACTGCAGAGTGAAGAAATAACACTGGCTCCATTAGTAACTCAGGTTACAGAGATTCCCAAGGGAGAAAGGGGATGGAATCTCTACAGTCACAACATTCTGGGGACAGTGATTTTTCAAAGTATTTTTAAATGTAGGCAAATCCCTTCTTCAAATGAACTAATATTTGTGAGTCCAACAAGTAATATAGATAAAATAATAAGTATTCAGAGCTTTCTCTATGACAGGCACCATGCTAACTAGGCATCTCTGTATAGTTCTTACTTAATTCTCTAAGAATTGTATGAAGTAGGTGTTCTTAATATCCTGTATTATAAAGCAGGCTTAGAGAGTTTAAATAACTTATCGAAGTCATGTGCTCTCTTAGTGAAGGCAGTCTGGTACCAGGGCCCAAATCTCTGGCCACAGAAAGCAGCTGCCCTGTGAGAACAGACACTGGCTGAGGCTCTTCCTAGGAACCATCTGTGTTTTGGTCCTCACCCACCTGATGGCTGTGTGGAACTTCTCCAACATCCCTAGGGACCCAGGAAACACAGAAAAGTATGAAAATGATATTAAGCTGAGAGAGAAGACTTCAGTTTACTCTCTAAAATCATATTTTTAAGAAGTGGATGTGTGCCAATTTGTTTCTTTGTTTAGTTTTTGAAATAGGCCTTCCTAGCAGTTAACATATGCTTCTGAAAGGGATAGAATAGTTTCCCAGGTACACACTTTATTCCTTCATTCATTCATTTTTTGAGCATATAAATGTATACCAAGTTTTAGGAGATGTATTAGGCATTGAGATTACAGCAAAGAACTCGACAGTGTTACTGACTCAAAAACCTCACAGGTAGGGTAGCCACCAATTTATCATCCACACTAGGACACCCTTGAGAGGAAAAGGGCACACTACTAATAATTAAAGGGAGACAAAAGGCATAAAGTATGAATGTTCTGAGAAAACTGCCTCCTAGGGGATCCAGGTGCGTGTACCCATTTTTAGTATTCTTGTTACATATTATGAGTATACTTATAGAAACATGGACTGGATGTTCTATCACAGAGGAATGGTACCCAAGCAAGACAGTACAGATTTCTTAGTATGGTGATGCTGAAGCTGAGTCTTTCAGAATGAGTAGGAGCTCACCAGGTGAAAAGTGGTGACCAGCATGGTGAGCAAAGTGAGCCCAGGTATGAAATGGCACAAGCAGGTGGGGAATGAGCAGCCCCTGGTACAGAAGCTGTGAGGCGGAGAGCATTGGGATATGACTGGAAAGGCTAGGGAATATCATGGAATTTGGATTTCATTTCCTAGACTATGGATAGTCATTGAAGGGGGTTAGGCAGAGTGGACAGTTGAACATTTTTAATAAAGTACTCTGGTGTTTCTTTAGGGTGTGGCCCTAGGGACATCCAAACTAGAGCCAGAAAGCTGAGCTAGAAGAGTAATTCCCAAGTCTGACCCTATAAAAGTCACATGGGAAGCTTTAAAAAATGCCACTGCCTGGGCCTCACCCCATCCTGAACAAAACCACATCTCTGGGGTGGATCCAGGCACTGGTTGTGTTTTAAATTCCCCATGTGACTCTAATGTGCAGGCAGAACTGAGAATCCCTGAGCTAGGAGAATGTCAATTGAACTACAGCAAGAGAGGATGACAATTGGGAGAATACAGTGGTAGCTGGGATACAAGGATGGATTTGAAAACAGAAGGTAAATGCAGCACGAACTGATAATCAGATATGGCGGGAGGTTGGAGGAGGGTGAATGGTCAGAGATAGTTCCTTGCTTGGGGGTCTGGATGGATGGTAGTACTCACACCTCCCACTGAACTATTGGATTCATGCAGAGAAGCTGCTCTGGACAGGAAGACAAAGAGTTAGGTTTTGGTCATGTAGAATGTGAGGTGACTCAAGGACAGCCATGGAAAGCATACAGAGTCACAAAAGCAGGGGGCCAGTGGGGAACCCAGTGCATACGTGGCAGGCGAGAGAAGAGAACACCATGAAGGAGAAAGAGAAAGAAAAGAGATATCAAAGGGAATCCCCTAGCCTTCACTGTCCAATATGGTAGCCACCAGCCACCTGTTGATATTTCAAATTAAATCCATTCTTCAGTGAACTTGATTAGTGGGAAAGACTCTTCCTCTTTCACCTAAAATCCTTGTAGGCCAGAACTTTCCCTCTCTTTGTTGTTATTTGTTCATTTAATCATTCACTTGTTATCTCACTCATTCTCTTACCTGCTCTCTCACCCCACTGCTGTCCAAGGATGGAAACAACGGCACCATATCCAGAGTTTGGTGGGCCCTGGGGAGACCGGCTGTGTTTTCATTTGGTAAAGCCAGTCTGTCTCCGTGTTCAATGACGTGAGCTATGTGTTTAGTCAGCCTATTATCTTGTGGTACCTATTAAAAACATTGCTCTCTTTTACTCCAGAAACAAGAACGGCATTTCAGTTGTGAGTGATGTGACTACTAAATACATGGATTAAAAAAAAAATTAAACTACTCTGGGATTTTCCAGGATAAAAAGTCGTTACAGATATTGTGTTGTTTCAGATGTCCCGGAGATTAAGTAGACTCCTGAGTATTTTATTAGTGAATCTGTGTCATTTGAAAATCTTTCCCTGAAACATTCCTACCCATCCCCCAACTCTCACTTGAATAAAGGAGTAATAAGGGATGAGATCAGAATCTTCACTTAATCTTGACCCATTCCAGATGGTGCAGCAGCCATGACCTTATTAGTAGAGAGTGCAATGGCAGGCCAGGGCCATGCCCAGAAAATAATATTTGCATTAATTCCAACTTATTGGGATTTGCGTTAAGACTCTGACTTATCTTCTATAGTTCTCCTGGCTTTTATCTAATATTGTTCATTGCTCTGTCTTAACTCATTCTGCTGATGTGGACAGGTATGCATACTCTGCATCCTAGAACTGTTTCTGAAAGTTGCCTGTCTGTCCTGTGTTGAATTAAGTCATGCTTTGAAGATACAAGGAAATGTTGTCCTTTAAGGAAATTGCAATAGAAAATCCTTTATAGTCAACCATTCATTCTACAATTTGTTTATTATCACCTACTACGTGCTGGAGTGATGTGTACTGGGGAACACAGTTATATAAACTATACTCTTAAAATGTTCATAATCTTATAGTGGAAAATACTTGGTGCTGTGTGCCTGGTCCTGGTTTAAACCGGTCTTACATATTTAACTCACTTCCTTTCCACAACAACACTGTGAGATAGACATTGTCATTATTAACTCCATTTTGCAGATGAGGAAACTGAGAAATATAGAGTTTAAAGACACATTCCAAATCATATAGCTAGTAAAGGCAGGGCTGGGATTGGACCCAGACCATCTAGCTCTAGCCTGTGTTCTTAGCCATTCTGCATCACTTCTTCGTCCCTATCCAATTATGATCTCCACTGGGAGACAAAAAGAAAACTTCCCTTGAAATTATTTAAGAAATGTGGTTATTGGTTTATCTGTGGTTGACATTTAGTTCTCTATATGTGTATATTAATCATTCTTGAAAAGGAGCATTTTTTAAGATAAGTAACCTGTCTCTTCCTATCAAGCGTTGCCCAGCCAAATAGAAAGGAAAAGGTAAACAGTAAGCTCAGCTAGCATATCTTGGTTATCTTTGAGAATTTTTGACCTCTTAATCTAAAATATTTTTACAAGTATTCTCAGAATCTTTCTTTTATTCCAAGTATTTAAGCAATGAGTATCTAAAACAATAAGAGAATGCTTTGTTTTGGTAGTCGGGTATAAACATTTACGCAATAATACCAACCTTTACTGGACTACACAAACCACATTTCACCTTGGACCCTATTATGAGCTGTTCAGATTGCCTGCACATACTGCATGCCTATTCCCCAAACCAAACATCCTTGAGCCCTAGGAACATAAAGAAGTTGGACAGACCTGTAGCCCAAGGTAATTACACAGCCATTCTATTAAGACTTGGGTTTCTGGGAAAGTTTTATTTTATCACTCAGTTATTGTCTTGAATCTGCCATTCACTCAAAGGTTTTGTTGATCTTAATTCAATTCTCTACCTTCTGGGATATCAGTGTTTTGTTGAGCACTCTTCTACCCAGATAGTTAACAGGATTTGGTGACAGCTTTCAATTTCATTATCACTGATAGTTTTGTAGGTATAGGATTTCTCTGTGTGGGCTGGTCTCTGACTATGATTTATTTAGCCTATTATTTATTGGCCCATAAAACTGGCCTGACTCTGCAGAATAACTCACTAATTCTTCCAGTGTTAAAACCTCTAAAGATATTTATCAACACACATGTAAATAATCTATCTCAGAGGCTCCTGATCTGTCATCAGTCCATTTAATAAAGAGATCCCTGGCCAATTCAAGTATCACCTCAACTCTAGTTTTCAAGGTTCCTGTCACTCTCTGGAGTTTTCAAAATAAAAGGAATCAAATTGACAGAGAAGTTATGGTGTCAAAGTTTCTTTAAGTATCTAAGAAAAACTCCCATAAGCTGAGTGGTGGCCACGGGGCATCATTCTTTGGTTGATGCACAGAAGAAAAAATACGACTAGTTAAATAAACAGAAAATATCCAATTTACCAAATTAAAGATATTCAAATTTACAGCAAAATATTAGATAACATTCCATTTTTCCCTTTTAATAACTAGTGTCCAAGGGGAAGCAGTAATACGTGTTCTTCTGTGTTGTGCTGGTGATATCGTTTATCCTTTCTGGAAGCAATTTTATACTATATCAAGAGCCATAAAGACATACTGATTCTCTGACCCATTAATTCTTCTTTTGAGAAGCCAAAATATGGGAAAATCACATGAATAAAGATAGTCATCACAAAAATGTTTACAATACTACAATATAAGAAGCAACTTGAATGCCTAGCAGTGCAGAAATGGTTAAAGAAATTATAATATCTTCATTTTACAGGATATTATGCAGATGCATAAAGAGATTGCTATCTCATAATTCGTTCAATATATAAATATTGATTGATTGTCTTCTATGTACTGGGCACCATACCAGGCTCTGAGTCTGTGTTGCTGAGCAAAATTATTACCATCTACAATTGAGCCCATGGAGTTAGTTTATAGTCTGGCAGGGGAGTTAGCTATTAGTGAAATTAACATGCCACCTGTATGATCAGATATGTAGGGAGGCCAGTTTGATTGTTTAAAGACTTGCCTTGAACAAATTACTTGACAGACTTGTATTTGGAGCTGAGCCAGTCAGTGAGCAGGATGAATAACCTTGATGTTGTGTTTATCTGTGTCTTTATAGCAACAGTAGGCAATGGGAACATTTGAGCAGTATGTAGAAAAAGAGGAACTCTCAAAGCACTTTAGTGGTCAATGTTATTAGGAGACTTGAAATCTAATGTTTTAACTTCAGCTAAATCTTTTTTTGAACTAAATAAATGCTCAGGGTAAGAGCGTTTTTGTTTTTCTCATGTATTGTTTTTAATTCTGTGTGCTGGAAACACAATATAAATAATGAATGAGCAATTTTTATTGTATCTCTTGAAACTATAATGATGCTAAGTTTGTTGCATGATACAGATAATGTGATAGTATTATTCCTGCAGTTCAATTGCAAACTCTGTGATGTTCCCTCTTCAAAGTTTAATGAGCTCTCGCTGTGACAAAGATAACATTAAGCTAGGCGCTTAAAGAAAATTCACTTTCAACCTAATTTGCAGATGTTGAAGCAAAGGTTAAGGAAGGATGTAATGATGGATAACATGATTTGGCCATTTATCTGATCCACGTATTCAGTGAATGTGTCTATGTCAGAGGGAAATAAATTTATTTCTTCTGAACAGGACCCTCTTTTCTATGGGCAATGTTACAAAATTATGCATCACTTCTCGGACTTTTATTTTCACACAAGTGGATTTGACTCTTCTTATTCCAACATAAAACTTATTTGTTTCTTATTTCAATGATGAAATAAATTTGTGTTTTTCTTTATCTCACTATTATCATCAACTCCCTTCCTTTGATGACAGCATCATGAAGAAGCATTTGCTTCTGAAGTACAGGGTATTACTAAAAGTAAAATAAAATATGCCTCGCACAAATACACAAAATACAAACCTTGGTCTGCTATCAAAAAGGCCCCTCACTAACAAGATTATCCTGGTTCTCTATGCCTCTGTGTCTCTGCAAATATCATATTCATGCTTAACTGCAGAGATCCCAGTTGCCCTTTTCGACATCTTCAGGATGTTTTCTTCAGGAATGAGTTGATGAATGAGCCTTCAAGGCTCCCAAGTTGTGTACCTTGGAAATGGATCTCTTGATCGCTCTCCTCTTTAGCCTCTAAAAGGTGGAGGTGGGTGGTGGTTAAAATGTCGCATCCACATACAGAAATGAAATTAATTCTGTGCAGGAAGTAGGTTACACATCAGGAGACAACTTGAAATGGCCAGTTAAAATATCAGAAACATGGAGAGGACGACTGACTGACTTGGCAGAAAAGCAGGGTTCTGTGGATGTTTGCTTTCAGGGGAATTATTATTTTAATATTCTGATGTTCTCTCAAACACATTTCCTGTCTCATCAGCACTTAGGCATCTCAGCAGAAGCAGATACATCAATTCATTTTCTATTTCTATGAACTTCGGAAAGATGACTGTAAAAACGAAGCTTTATTTCCATGAAAACTCAGAACATTATGTAATAGGAAAATATTCTGTGTGTGTGTGTGTCCTTTTCTCTGTCTCTGTCTTGCACTCTTTTTCTTTCTCGTAGTGTATGATTAAGATTGATGAAAAGTCAAAATCGTTGGCTCCCTAGTGATATCAGTTAAAGTAATGCAAACCTGTGGAAAGAAAGGATAGTCTTCCCTCACTCCTCCCAGCCTCCTATAATACCATCTGTTTTAAGGACCCAATGAAAACTGCCAAAATGTACCCATTTTGAAGATTTTTTATTCACATATCAACAAATATGCACACATACACAGGGTTTCTCTTTCAATGTTACAATGAGAATTCATGTGATACCCTTTTTAACTTGCTTATTTAACATAGCATCTCATCATGAACATCTTTCCGAGGCAGTAGACACAGAGCTGCCTCACCCACCGTAACGCGTGTGTAATTTTCCATATGGCATCATTTCTGCAGCTGTCTCCTCACTGATGGTCATTCAGAATTTTTCCAGTGTTGTACTATTACATACAGTTCTGCAAAGGGCATGCTTTTAAAGAAATCGTATGTAGTCTTGCATGTGTTTTCATAGAACAGATTCCTAAAGGCAATTACTGGGTGAATCATATATACATTTTAAATTTTCACAGATATTGCCAATTTAATTTCTAAAAAACTTATACTAAATGATTCCTTCTCCAATAGCGTAAAAGACTGCCTTATTCCCAATATTCTTAATAGTCTTTGGATATTATTAATAATTATCACTTTAGTCAATCTGATAGGTAAAATATTGTTTTATTGGTATTTTACTGACTATAGTAAGCATATATTTTCATGTATATATTGGTCAGTTACAGTCTTTTATGAATTGTGTATTCATATTCTTTGCCTCATTTTCTATTGGAGTCTGTTTTCTTAATTTGAAAGAACTATCTTTATATTTTGGATATTAATTATTGTTTCTCATATGAGTTGGAAACATTTTCTTTGGTTTTTTGTCTTAGTTCATAGTGTCTTTGCATTAAAAAGTAAATTGTATCTATTTTTCCCTTTATGGCTTCTGAGTTTAATAACTTGTCTCTTTTACTCTGAGTTTACAAAAACAATTTAATATATTGTCTCCTAATGCTCTCCTTTTTTGGGTGTTTTTTTTTTATATGTATAAGTTAAATCCCTCAAGACTTTGTTTCTGTTCACTGTATGAATAGGTTCCTAATCGACTGCTTTTCTACTTCTAGAGCAAATATCCTAATGTAACTTACGGAATAATATAATTTCCTGTTTAATATATGATTTTCTTACTCATCTAAAGTATTAATTTTTAAAATTAATTTAATTAAAATTTATTAAAATTATCATTAAGTTCACAATACTCTTTCTGGACCTGTTTATAGACTTTCTATTTTGTGCCAGTGATTTATTGTCCCTGTGCTAGCAGCAATTAGCTTGCTGTTTTGGTTATAGTATTTTAAAGGATGTTTTAATATCATGTAGGACAAAACTTCCTTATAGGTTCTTGAACATTCTTGCATATTTATTCTTCCATATGAACTTTAAAGTGATTTTTGCCTAGTATCCCTCTTCCCCAAATAATCCTGCTATAATTCTTATTAGATTTATATATATCATATATATTTTATTTGGGGAATAATCATCATTTTTATGATAATACCTCTGTCCTACCATTTATTCACATACAACATTTTAACATTTTCTTCATATAGGTCTCCTATAAACTCTCTTGGTAAAATTTATCCTTAAGTATATCAGATTTTCAGGATTTAAAAAAATTTTTTTCTTTCTTGTTACTATTTAGTGTAAATAAGCATAATCATTTTTGTATTGATCGTATTTTCAGTTGCCTTAATATGTTATTGATATAATAAATTCAGTTGATAGATTTTTTAAATGTTAATTCACTTTTATATAACTAAAACAAACTATTTTATTTTAAAATCACAATATGTGATTTTATTAAAAGGCTGAGTACAATTTGCTACCATTCTAAATATTTATGTTTAATTTTCTAAATGAAATTAGAGTCGGTTTTTCTGTGCTAGTTTTATCAGATTTTGGTACTAGGATCTGCTGGCTTGATAGAGTTAATTGTGAAAATTTTCATCTTTTTCTCTTATCTGGGATAAATTAAATTATCTGGGAATTATCTATTTCTTAGGTTTAGGTAAAATCCAACTGTAATACCATGTTCGCCTATTTTAAAACTGTAGAATCTTAGCAACCATTTTATCACCTTCTTTTGTCTACTTCAGTCTTGTACTTTTGGGGTTAATTTTAGTCATTTATATTTTGCTCAAAAAATATTCATTTTCTATTGCAATGTCAAAGAATTGCACATAATCTTCTCATTTGTCAAATAATTTTTCTACTCATTTATGTCTCATTTATAAGTCTTTGTGTTGTGTGCTTTTAGTCATACTGCAGAGAGTTACCTACTTTCTTCAAATAACCAGCTTTCAGTTTGATTCATCCTTTGTTTCCTTTTTTATTTTGATTTTGTCCCTGTGCCTGGATCGTCTTTCCTGAGATTTTTGCACAACTCTTCCTACCTCCTTATGAAAGTCTCAGCTCAAATGCTTCAGAGACTTTTGCTGACCACCTTTCCTGTCCATTCTCCTATCCCAGAACATCCCTATTGCATTAGCCTATTTTACATTCTCTGTACCTTGTATTACCATCTGAAATTATTCACTTATTTTTTTTAATGTCAAATATTTACAGAAAATGTGAGTAGATATCACAGAGAGTTCTCATATACCCCTCATCCAAGTTCCCCTATTATTAGCATCTTACATTATTATGGTATATTGATCACAATTAATGATATACTATTATTAAATAAATATCATACTTTGAGTTTCCTTAGTTTTATCTAGTGTGTGGGTTTTATTTTCTATTAATTTATTTATTTAACCTGTTCTCATTACCCATTCAGGCTGCCACATTTATATTTTAGTCATCCGTCTCCTTAGCCTCCTCCTGGCTGACAGTTTCTCAGTATTTCCTTATTTTTGGTGACCTTGACAGTTTCTCACTTTTTCCTTATTTTTGATGACCTAGACAGTTTTGATGAGTACTGGTAAAGAATCTGAAGGATGCCCCTAAATTTGTCCGATTTTTCCTTTCATGTCTGTTTGTTCTTGCTAATACTTGCAGTACTGTGTAAAACAGAAGTGGTGAGAGTAGGCGTCCTTGCCTTGTACCTGATTTTAGATGAAAAGTTTTTCCCATTGATGATAGTGTTAGCTGTGAGCTTTTTTCATAAATGGCCTTTATTATGTTAAGGTATACTTCTGTGTACTTAATTTGTTGAGAGTCTTTATCAAGAAAGGATATTGAACTTTGTCAAATGCTTTTTCTGCATCTGTTGAAATGATCTTGTCATTTTTATCTTTCATTCTGTTAATGCTGTGTATCACACCGATGGATTTATGTATGTTGAGCCATCCTTGCATCCCAGGGATAAACCTCGCTTTGTCCTGATGTATAATCTTTTTGATGTGTTGTTGAAATCAGTTTGCTAGTATTTTGTTGAGGATTTTTGTATGTATGTTCATCAAAGATATTAGCCTGTTGTTTTCTTGCAGTATCGTTGTCTGGCTTTGGCATCAGGGTGATGCTGGTCACTTAAAATAAATTTGGAAGTGTTACCTCTACCTCTATTTTTTGGAAGAATTTATGAAGGTTGAATATTTAGTTCATTTATTTTCAATCCTTCTTTTTTAAATATAAACTTTTATTTTTAAATTTTATTTTGTCGATATACAATGTGATTGATTATTGTGGCCCATTTCTGAAACCTCCCTCCCTCCTCCCTCTCTTCCCTCCCACCCAACAATGTCCTTTCTGTTTGCTTGTCATACCAACTTCAAGGAATTGTGGTTGTTATATCTTCTCCCCCCCCCCCGGTTTTGTGTGTGTTTGTGTGTGTGAATTTATTTTAAATAAAAACATTTGAGGCTATGTATTTTCTTCTGGGTTTAGCTGCATCCCAGTTTTGATATGAAGTGTTCTCTATTGCTGTGCTTACATCTAAATGACTTGTAGTTTGTACTTTTATTAAATTTTTTGATCATTGGTTTGGTTAGAAGACAGTTTTTTAATTTAAAAGCACCTAGTTTTTTTGTGATTTTTGCCTGTTCTCATTCACTTCAGGGAATTTTCAGTGTTTGTGGCCGCAAGCATAATCATTTTTTTGTGAATTTCTGTCCCACGGGCATAAAAGACTATGCATTTTCTGTTCATAGGATACAAAATATCTACTAATACATACAGAATAAAAACTTCTTTGTACTCAGTCTTCTTTTGGATTCCCATTTGAAATATTGAGAATATGGTTTTAGACTCTTCTTGTATTTTCCATGATAATATGCATCTTTTGTCTCAGGAAAGAAAATTTTTTAACCTTTATAATATTGCAGTTCATTATATGTTATTGTCACCTGTCTTGATTTCACTTTAACTTGTAGTAATTCTTTGCTTATCACTTTTTTTTTTTTTTTGCTTTATCCTCTTTCTCCCTTTTGCCAAAGGGCGTCAGTTTCCACTGCTCTCCAAGCCTGAAATGCTCTCCCTATAATCGTAATTCCTCATCCCCTTATTTTCTGATGCAATCCATATCCTGACTGCTCCCCCAAATTGTTTCACAAAGAGGGATCAAATACACAATGGTTTTTGACTTGCTTAGCTCCAGACTAGTATGTCCAAATACCAACTGACCTGCACGTCAGAAACTTTTTTCCTTCTTCACCTGTGCAGTGATGTTTCAGATGTAAACCATTAAAACCTAGGAGTCACCCTAGGTTTGATCCCCTAATCAGGGAGATGTTAGGAACAGAGGGTGGGGACCAATCAGGTGCATAGAAGGGAATCCCCACAGTCTGACTGCTCTGCTTTTTGAGGTGGATCCTGCCATCCTACAAGGCACCCTTGTAGGAAAACCACCTAATCATTGGCCTCATTTAGAGTTTGACAATATTTTATGGCCTCCTCAACTATGAAGTTAAAATTCACAAGTCCCAGAAGACATAAATTACGATAATGCCTTTCATTTTCTTTGTTAAAATACTTTGAATTGCAACAATGTTTTTATTATTATGACTACATCAAACATTTTTATGGAGGCTCATTCCCTCTTCCCCCAGGCTTAAACAAATTCAGAACAGAGCTTCTCAAACTGTCAGGTGTCTCAGAGCCACCAGGGATTTTATAGAAATGTAGATACTAATTCAGGAAGTCTAGATTGGCCAGTTTTGTACATTTCCAACCAGCTCCTGGTGATGCCAATATTGCTAGTCCTGTAGACTACACTTTGAGTAGCAAGGTTATAAAGTCCTTTCGGATTTTATTTTTTATTTTGTTTTGGATTTAGTTTCTGACACACAAAAAATCAAATCAATATATTTTATGGACACATTACACTTTTTACATCAAACTTTTTACCCATCTTGAAAATACATATTATTTATTAAGCCTGGCTACAAATGATATTTGTTTCGAAAAGTCAGCTGAATTTTAAAGAATCAGAATTTGTTGGCTCAGACAAGATGCAAAATAATTTACAATATAATATGAAGTCAGTTTCCAAGATGGCATTCTAACATGATCTGAGTAGTATCAAGTTGGGTCATCATCTTGTTCTGTCTGGGACTTTCCTGGCAAACCTGAGCAAACTGGGACAGTTAGCAGTAACATTAGGACTTGTCTGTGACCCTGGACAGATTGCAAGCTCCCAGAGTTTTAAAAGACACAGTACTCCCTGACACCCATGATTTCTGGGGTGTATCTTACATAGTCAGTCACTTTCTTAGTTACTTCTTGTGAGAAGTTGGTAGAACAAGTATAAACTCTAATCACAGGGATTAGGTGACTTGCCCAGGGTCACATTACATTAACTGAGGCTTCAAGTTCTTTATATGTTTCCTCTATGAGCACACAATTCCACTTGTAGAAGAATATTAAATTGGCTTCTGGGCACTTAGTTTTGCTTTCGAACTTCTCTTTAAGAGTTCTTATTAAAAGCAAAACAAACAAATAAGCAAGTACAGACCCCTCCTTCTACTTCGTAAGGCTGAGTACACCAGAGATAAATGGAATACATTTTAAATATTTTGTCTTTTGAAAGTTGAAATTCTTCATGGTTTACTTCTGGAAATGTTAGTCACATTTGCTGGTTATTTCCCATGGGCTGATATTTATCTTACCAGCAATAATATTCATGATATTATTTGAAAAATTTGCCTCACATGCTAAAATTTAATAAAATTGCCTTTCAAAACAAACAAAGGTCATATAGCACCTCGTCCTTCTAATGGGATTATAAGATAAATGACACAAATCCATTCTAATTGGACCCAGAAGTCCCTGGGCATTTGGCAATTAGTAGTAACAATTGTTCCATTAATAATGTAGAATATTCCTCATGCTATAAGTGTGTTATGTGTTATTAAGCAAAAAAGGTTCAGAAAAAGTCTTGGTTTCAGAAAAGAACACACTTGAGTGTGGTAAAACTTCACTTCCGTTCAGTTTTGTGACAATTCAACATTTGACGAGAACTTAATTAAAGAACTGAGATCAAACCATGCTTCCAGGATGTGAGGGAGTGGTCTGCCACGGCATTCTGCTTATTATCACTGACTGACTAAAAAATGTCTTGACCCATAACCAAGTAGTAGGCATTAGATATGGGTCATCAGTTTTCACTGGAATGGTGGAAATGTCACTTAGTATTTGTCAAAACCCTAAATACTTTGTAGTAAAATATTGCAACAGACTGTAAATGTTCGCCTTGGAAACACTTGGAGAAGTGAGCATGTGGAACTGGTAAATTGCCTGAGAAACTGACTAATAGAGCTGCTTCCATGCAGAGGCTCCTGAGCTTGGAACTTGTCCCAAATTAGATGTATTAAGATCCCCAGGCCGTGTTTTGCAATTCAAAGATACCGGTGGTACTTTCCAGCCTCGTAGGCTTCCCAGTGGTGGAGTCCTTTGAATGTTCAGCCATATATGGGTGTCTCTGTTCTCTGAAGCATGATGCTGAAGTAAATTTTGGTAGAAAAGGGACTATGTGGGTACATTTGAGAGCCATGCTTTGGTGTAAATTCAAACTTTGAAGAAAATCCCCAAGTGAGTAGCTTTTGAGGCTTCTGATCATAGATGAAGTCAAAGATGGCAGTTCAGTTCTGATAAGTGGCTTTGCAAGTCTGTGTATATTATTTAAAAGAGCCATCAACAGTTCATTAAGTGTCAGAAAATTTTGTGGTGGAAAAGTCGTGGAGAGATTAGGAGTGCATGCGAGAGATCCCTGTTTACCTTTGGCCACACCTGTTTGTTGCAGATTAATTCCTTTGATCAGGAAAGAGTGTTACTCTGTTACCCAAGTTTTTCTTTCCCTTGTCCTGAAAAGTGGGCACAGGCTATTCCTTTATTCACTGGGTTTATCTGCTGTTTCAAATCACTGAAGAATCACCCACGTTTGTAGCACCAAGGGATCTATAGGATACCGCCAGCTCTCACTGTTGAGACATCTTCTTTCAGATGTTCAGTCTGGGAAACAGTTGTTGACCCAATTTACCAAGACAAAATGAGAAGTGGCTCCTCTCTTTGGTTTAATATTCTGCCCCTCACCTGTAAGCAATCCTGCTAATCTGTAGAATGGTAGGGCAACCTGTGTTGAGTTTAAGCTCCTTGAGGACAGAGACGTAGCCTGGCCCATTAGGGATGTCATCTGAGTGTCATCATCTTTGGGAAATCTCTGGTTCCATTCACTTCATCTCTCCCCAGCCAGCCTGGAATGGGCGTCTCCCCCACACTCTGTGCTCCGGCATCATAGCACGTACCAAATTATTTTGTCTCTCTCCTCAACTAGACTCTGAGCAGCACATCTTTCATTTCTGTATCCCCAGTGCCAAATGCAGTAGGTGCTCATGTATTTCAATACATGTTGAAAGAAATGAATGAGTTGGAAGGCACTCGGTAAGATTAGTTGAGTTGAATAGAACAGGCACACCCTGTCGCTATCGCTGGAGTGGGATTTAGTGCAAGTGATGTAATGTAAGCTGACAGGGTAGTTAAATATTGACAGGCGGAAGGAAGCACACTTGCCCTGTTCAGAAAGAGGAAAGTAAGGACTGACTGTTGCTGTCAGGTCAGAGAGCTGGGGCTGGAAGTGGCTGCAGTGGTCCTGCTGACCCAGCCGAGGTCACTCGTGGGTGCACTTGGCTCTTGCTTCAGCAGAGGTAAGATTTGGAGCTGGCTGGGAAGATAATGGATTGTGATGTGAGTAAACACAGACTCTGCGCCTATGGCTTGGGGATGACTTGCATCCCGGATGCTCCCTGCTGGCTGCCCACTCCTGTGTAGCTCGGGCGGATCCCCATTTAAGGCAATGAGCACGAATTGTTTGAATCTGTCTCTCCTCACCCTACCTTACCTACACTCCAAAATGATCTGTGCTTACAAACCTCTTAAAGTGATTGGGGTTGGATGCTGATGCATGCCTTTTGAATGCTTAGTTGAGGAATTTGTCCATATGAATTGATTTGTAAGTACTCTTTGATGTTAATGATTAGAGACATGCATAACAATAGAATTAGGGGGTCATAAACGTGTTTAGTCCTACCTGGCTGCTGGTTGATAAGTGCAGGGGTGGAATGGGGAGGCAGAGTACACCAGGCAATGTTTTAGCTCTAGTATGGAATGAGCGAACACACAGAGGTGAGTTCACGGAGAACACTGGGTAAGTGAGAAAATGCCAAGAGCAGACAGAGAATTGTTTTTGGCGAGTCTAGCTCTGCATTTAGAAAAGGATCCATGTCACCTTGAGAAAAAAAGGCACCATTTGACTTAGAAAAAGTGTTTAATCAGCTGGCCTAGCTCAGGTTAGCTTTTTAGAAGAGTTGTTGTCCTGCTTGTAATTAAATAGCCTCATGCAGCAATAAGAAATGGCCAGGTCAAGTCTCCATTTAGTTCTTTCACTTGTCCGTTAGAGCAGGAGAAGATGCCAGGTGACTGCTGAGCAGCAGCAGGGTGAGGTGAGTGGTTTGGGAGTCAGATCTGGTTCAAATCTTGGGTTAGCAAGGGGCTAGTTAAGGCAGCCTACTCTTTGTGAGCCTTTATTTCCTCTGTAAAAGGTACAGAGTGAAACGTACTGACAGGTTGCTGTGAGTCCCAAATAAAATAATACATGTAAAAACACATGGGAGTCTACCTGGCCCATAGCAGTTCACCCCAAAATATTAGTTCCCCTTTCCCAATTTTGAAAGGCTGATTCTCTTTTATCTTTTTTAAAGAACAGCTTTATTGAGATATAATCCACATACCATATTATCCACTCATTAAAGTGTACTATTCACAGAGTTGTATGACCATCACGATAATCAATTTTAGAACATTTTCATCACTGCAAAAAAACCCTCATACCCACTAGCAGTCATTTTCCATTTTCTCCCAATATCCCCCAGCCCTAGCCTAGCTGGCACTAATGTATTTTTTCTCTATATAGAATTTGCAAATTCTGGACATTTCATATAAATGGAATCATACAATAGGTGGGGGTTTGCAACTGGCTTCTTTTACTTGTCATAATATTTTCAAGGTTCATCTGTGCTGTAGTATATATCAGTACTTCATTTATTTAAATTGCTAATTGATATTCCATTGTACTGATATAAAACATTTAATTTACCCATTCATCAGTGGTAGAAATTTATGTTGTTTCCACTTTTTATCTATTATGAACAATGCTGCTATCATATTCATGTCCACGTTTTTGGGTGGGCAAATATGTCTATTTTATCTTTTTTATATTATTTTAAAACTAGATTTTTCCACCCCATCTTCCTGAGCAGTTATGAGAAAGCACAGTACAGAATACTGGGGGAGGCCGCGTTTTACTCAGCAGAAATCGAGGACAATGTCAAAATGGTCATCACTCTCCTTCAGAATATTGCAGTACCAGTGGGTCTTTGGCAACATTTAGAGTCTTAAGCAAAAATGGGTAAAATAAGCCAGCCTTCTGTGCTACTCTGCACAAATGTGTATATGTCCTCAGTGCTATGCACATTTTCACTATAGGATCAAGTGTGTCTCATGTGTGTAGTCATTATATCCTTTTGTATGACTGATTGTTCTTTGTAGAAATAATCATGAATAGTTTTACCGAGTAGGAAACTAGAAGCAGCATGTGGCAGGGAAAGGTTTGCAAAATCAAACGTGTAAATATCCCAGGAAAATACTATAAGGGAGTGAATGAATGGTTATGATAAGCATCTGTGTGAGCATGATGACACATTCTATGTCACCTATGACCTCATTGTCAGGGAGACAGTAGGGAGTGGTGATGACTGTGGCAAACCACTGAGTACATGTCTCATCTAAAAGGGCAGAAAGCATTGGAAATCCAGCTGATTGTCATCATGTAGGCATATGGCTCACCTGACCACATCTTCTAATTTTTCAAGACCACCAATTTAGAATTGTTATAAAAATCTCTCTATGAGCCAAATGAAATATGCCTATGAACCATATCTACCCCACTGGATATCAGTTTCTGACCTTTCAAGTGGGGTAAGTTGTATTACTTGTTGACCACAGATATGGGGGCTAATTCCAGTGTTGTCCCACTACTAATTGTATTACTCTTTGTCATCATTTCTTGGACCCTGTATTTCCTATTTGGAAAATAAAAGGGTTTGATGAAATGTGCTTAGTTGGTCCTTTTGCCGCGAATGTTCTAGAGTTGTGTAATGACCTCCAGTTAGAGGTTCTGTCTCTGATCATGGCAGCATAGAATGCATCATGGACAGAAGCACAGAGTTCCAACTGAGGAGGACTTTAAAAGGCAGGGCTCTAAACAGCTTCTCTTATATCTTTTCTAGTACAGATCTGCTTGTGACAAATTCTCTCAGCTTTTGTCCAATAAGTTCTCTTATCATACCTTTGTTTTTAAAAGATATTTTGCCTCTAGATAGAATTTAGGGTGGACAAGATTTTTCTCTTTCATGACTAAATATGTCATCAGTCTGAACTCACACTAAGGGTAAAACATTCCATCACTTTATGACTGTGCTGAAACACTTGGATTTATTTGCCTATTTTTTATTTATTTAAAACTTACCTATTACAGGCACCAAGGGCAGTGGAGTTCTCAAGTTGTTATTTGTGGATTTCATGGAGAAATTTTTCCAGCTGAAGTGTCCAAAATGGCAGGAGCCCCAGTTTAATGAAAGTACTGTATGTTTGCCTCGCGCTGGCATATGCCACCAGCCACCAGTTCTGCCTGATGTTGAGCTGTAGACCTGGGAAAGGCAGGAAGAAAATAGCAGCCTGTATTCAAAGTATTCCACTTTGAAATGTGCTCTTCAATTCTCTATCCGCCCTTCTGAGCCTTCTCTCTTCTCACTTAGAGTCTGGTGTGGGAGAAACTCCTTAAACAATACTGAGAGAGCTGCACATTCTTTTTTTATTTGGGAGTAGCCCCGAGGTCTGAACAGTCTAATTACTACATCCTTAGGTTCAGTGTGCTTTTCACTCCTTTTATAATTTGTTCCTCCAAGCCATCCTCTGAGGTAGAACGGAGGTATTGTCCCCGTCTGACAGTTAAGGAAATTGAGGTTCTGCACTTGTTGAAGTCTCAGGGTTGATTAGCTATGGAACTGGAACCAGAACACCCATCACCCAAGGTGCTTGTCAATCACTTAGCCACAAAGACAATTTCCATCTCAACTGAGTAAATCATTAAAGCCAGGTCAAAGAAGCCCAGGGTAGCAGCCTCTAATACCATCCTCTGAGAAAACGTCAGTCATAAAGAGTGGCTTGTGAAGGCCCAAATCATAGGTTGCACATGTTTAAAGGAAGTAAGCCTCACATTTTTTTCCTATCTACTCCCTGCACTCAGTCAAGTTTCCTTAAAAACCCTTGACTGACAAATCTTAGTTTTAAAATTTACCTAAGAAATGTATTGCCTCGTCACTAATTTTACCTAAACAGCCCTGATTGTTGGACATTTTCTGCTTATGTCAAACAAATTTCTCACACTGCAGTTTACGTTCATTTTCTCCTACTTCTTTTCTTCTCACTCAAAATGTGGAACAGCTGGCCACATTCACGACATAATAGTCCTTCTACCATTATGGCCTCCTGACCCACGCCACCTCCAGCCTTCTCTTTTCCAGGCAAAATAATACCAGGGCTAGTTAGCCTTTGCTCCCAAGTCCTGTTTTTCTGTCCTTTGATCTACATTGTGGTTCTCCTCTGAATCTTCCCGTTGGAGGTCCAGGAGGACAAAAGCTCCATCTTGTAAAAAGCTCACAGAGGCCTCTCAAAGGAGAGGTCACAAAGCCTGGGGCTCCATCCCAGCCCCTGGGATTAGCATATTTCCCACATTGTGCGCTGCATCAGCGCTCTGCTGGGAGGGACACCTGCCACCGTGCAGGCAGTTGGGGCCGGTTGCCAGACTGACCTACTGAGCCCACAGAATCAACCTGGGAAAGTGGGTCAGGGGTTGATTAAAGGCCGAGACATCTTTAGAAGTGCTGCAGGCTCACCTCGTGGGAGAGATGCGCCAGTCTTCAGGGTATGGGGAGGGGCAATCGGGGTTAATGGGAAATTGCAATTTGGGATTGTCAGAAATCATGAGATGCTGGGAGAGGTGACCCTCCTGGGTCCTCGAGGGCCGATCCGAGCAAAGTGCCAAGTGTCGGGGGCCAATTATCAGAACAACCAGATGAATCAAATGTAAGAGTAATTCTGTGGTCCTTAAAAGCAACAAAGAAATGAAAAAACAAAACAAAAGCCACTTTTTTCTTTTAAACCATACCCTCTGGGGCAAAAAGAAAGATATTTTATTATTTATATAAAAGAGTGAGGAGAAAAGTGGTTTTTATTTTAAGCAACATTTTAAAAGCAGGGTATCTGGCAACTCTTTTACTGAAACTTGTATTTCTCATCCTAATTATAAGCATCCCTCTACCCTCAGATGCATGCAAAACCAAATATTTGTTGGGGAAGGGAGTTTTGTAAAATAAAATGATGCTATACTTGGAAGCCTCTTTTTCTTAAACTTGAGAAGTTGCATGTTGCTGTGGAACTAGAGTTTTCTCTGGGATAAACTCATTTGGTCAGAGGCATGAGATATTTCTCACCCAAAACTTAGAATGGTAAGTGTGGGCTGAGTAGAAATGCTGCTGAGGGATAAAAACAGAAAAACAGCCTGTAAAAACCCTGCACGTTGTTTCTATTTCAATACAATACCAATCTAATTTTTTTTTTCCATAATGCTAAAGCAGATTGTCTTCAACACCCAGTTGGACATTAGCCCCATGCCCTGCAACTCCAGTTTAACAGTAGAGGGTGAACCTAAACCTTTCAGACCCAGGGCGTTTTCAAGAGGCCTGTGGTTTCCATTTGCTGTGATCTTTGTCACCATGAGCAGAGGACAGTTTCTTTTTCTCTTTTAAGAGTGCCAAGTTCTCAGAAATCCCGAAGGTAATTTTGTGAACTTGAAAAAGTTGTTCCTAAAAATATGAGTTTTTTTCCAAAGTTCGACAGGTGATTTCCAAAAAACAAATCCAAATGGAGTCTCTGTTAAACCTGTGTGAAAAATTTCCCATCCCCCGGAATCTGGAAAACAGGACACATTACCTAGAAATAAAAATGGTAGAATGGAATTTCCACTAGCTTCATTCTCTGGAAGAAAGGATTTCATGTGCCATATTTCTCACCGTACCCAGAGCCCCACATGGTGCCTAAGTGGAGGAGGCGTTCTCTAGATATTTGTTTAATGCATAACAACGTGCCATTTCATGAAGAAGTAGGGGAGACCTGAGGTTTATCAGGGCCAATTAGAAACTTGAGATATTTTAGGAACAGAGAGATCCAGCACGAAAGGAAAAATAGGAATACTTTATCCATGGTACTGGTGGTCTGACGCACTTATGTCATTCTCAAAATCAAACCAAGTTGATTTCAGGCTACCAGTCACCATGATGTTTTATTTTTGCACAGATAAACTCAGCTCTGGGAATCAAAACGATATTTGATCTATATCTGTATCTATGTCTGAAAATGCATAATTCAAAAATGAAAAGAGAGAATGGGGTTTTCTAAAGCATCATAAAGGGAGCCTCTGTATACAGAGAAGGGGAGGATAGTTGCAATGAAGTATTTGCATAAGAAATAAAAATACCACTTTGAGTTTAAGCTCTACTTTGGAGACTGGAGTTTAGCTTAATTGAGGAAGCTGCACATTATTTACACATTCTGCAGCCCAGTGGTCAATGGAACCCCTCGTGGCCAAAAAACTTGTTCAAAGTGAGAGCCAGAGCCCCTTTGACCTATAAATGTATTATCTGGGGGAGTTTTGGTCAGCTGGCTCCCAAAGTGACCTGGGCCTGCAGCTGCTCTGCCAGCTGGCTGTCACAGGCTTGCAGCAGAAAACTTGGAGGGGACTCTTGGCCTCACCAGATGCCTCATAGCAGAGTCCAGCTGATGCTCTGCACAGTGCAAACCAATTCCATTTTTCATATAAAATGTCATAGTCATTGCTTTCAATACAGCAGAGTGAGCACCTCATGTTTATAATTTAATTTTCCAAATGCACGAGCTGTGGTCAGATTATCAGCCAAATCTCAGACTGAAGGCATTTTGCAAGGAATTTTAAGTGTATAATCTCTTTGGTGGTGATACAGTACAAACGTAACGTTAATAACCCACTTCTACCAGTAGGAACCGAGGCAGCTTCAGTGCGGGCTATCAGGCTGAATTAACCTGTTTAACCAAACTGAATCAATCTGAGGACATAATGAACAGGAGCAGCTTGGCCTGTGTCTTTACTGATGTGTAAAGCAGCTAACCATAGAGTGAGCATATTGTAGGTCAAAGTTCAATACCAGGACAGAATGAGAGAATCCTAACAGTGAATCCTTGACCCAACAGGCCACTGAAGGGATCATTAGCTGGGACCTACATCTGCTCCTGAATTTTAAATGTAATTTAACTCTCCTGAGAAGTTAACACATGTGTTAAAGAATAGGTTAAAAAAAAAAAAAAAAAAAAAAAAAAAAAAAAAAAAATCATGCTCTCTTCTTATTATCAGTTTGTATGTTGTGATATTTCACCCCTAATAGGCTCTTTACAGGGGGAAATCTGATTTTCATAGTAAACTTATGAGAAGCGTCACTATTAGAATGACGTAACAAGGCAAGATATCTGAGCATCAGGTGCACAGTAAGGAGGTGGTGGGAGGGAGGTTGGACCATATATTGAGCAGACTAAGAATTGTACAAAGTATCTTTTAATAAATGCAAAGATGGACCTAAATGTGTGAGTCAATTTTATGCTTTTTGGTGTGACGAGGAGTGACCTGAATTCATCCTCCCTATCTTTGCCCCATTAGCTTTTTTGACCTTTGCTGCGTAGTGACAACGGGAACATTGTGTTGTCTTTGGGGTAGATAATTCCACTTGAGTAATTTACCATGTGAAAACCAAAGGGGACAGGTTTCTAGTGTGAAAAGTGTCTTCAGTTCAGAAAACCAAAAGGCAGTCTCAATTTAGAATGACACCTTGTCTTTGAACCACAGAGTGCACATATATGGAAAGTTCCAATTAAACCATGTGTTTAGATATTTCCAATTTTGGTAAATTTGGCCTTACCTAATTCCTGTTTCATAAATAATCTTGAAGTATTTGTGACTTTAAGAACTCACTGTATTTTATATGGCTCCTGAGTTATGACAGAAATTGCTATAGCGTGACATTTAGTATGTCATTGATTTTTCTTGGAACCCATCCTAAGTGGTTCATCTACTATAGAATAATACTATAATGATACCTGTTATGTGTAAGGCCCTAAGGGCACCAGGATAGTGAGGTGTCCCCGTGTTCTTATTTGTGATGCAGTGTTCAACTCCAGACAGATTGTGTGAGCTCAGATGACCCCCTCAGACGACTGAATCTTCAACTTCATCCATCTTTGTAGAAGAGTGGAAACATCTAATGTCCATTGGGATCAGACACATAAATAATGAAAGAGGCTGGGTGGAGAATGGGACAAAGTGAATACTTTAGTGCCCATCTTGAGGAATAAGATGCTTCTTCTGTTTGTTATGGAATATCATTATTGTGGGAACATGGGTTGGGCCTGGCGCTGCCTGATCTTCCAACTTTTTAAGAAAAGCTGGAGAATATGCTAATAATAAATTTTTAAAAAGTGTTTAAGAAGCTAGAAATTAAGAATTTTATGTGAAATCTTCTGATTTATAAAAGCTAGCTCATTTTAAAACAGTTTTTACCTGATTTTGAGATCACTGTAGATTTGCATGCAGTTGTGAAAAATAATACAGAGAGATGCCATCCACCCTGCTCCCTGTTTCCCCTAGTGATGACACCATGCGTAACCACTGTGTATGGCAACCAGGACATTGACATTGATATAATGCATCGGCCTTATTGGCTCATTCTTTTTAAACTCTGTATAGAAGGAAAGGAGGGAGGAAGGGAGGAAGGAACGAAGGAAAGAAAGAAAGAAAAGACCACCACTAGTTGAACTTTCAGAAGGAGAGAACAAACCTAAGGATGCTGGAGATGGCGGGGAGGGAGGGAAGGGGGTTGGAAGTGATAGGTTGGGCAAAGGGAATAAAGAAACATCATGATTTGTAAGAATGAATATGCTGATAACAAATAAAAATTCAAATAATAATAAATGAATGAATGAATGAATGAATGAATGAATGAAAACTCTGCACAGGCCATTCCAGCACATTCGAGGGCTAGCTATGACCTGTCTTACTACTTCTGTTTGCAACCTCTGTGTGTTCTAATCTGGCTAGTTTTAGGGAACCAGCCCATGCCTCTGAGTCCTTACAGCTGAAGCTAGAGAAACTATTTAAAACCTTGCTGGAAGATAGACATCTCCTCGTGCCTCCTTCTTGGATGCTCTTCCAGTCTTCCAGTCTGAGTCCCTCATTCTCCCTCCTAATTAGCGTGTGCTCCACTTGCACCTGTGCTTATACCTTCTCTTCCCACTGTTCATCTCCACTTGCTGACCTCAGCTTCCACTTGAACTTGCTCACCTCTACATGCGCCCTCCAGGGAGCCTGACTCTGCGGGCTCTGACCTCAGACGTGTCCTCTGGGCTCACAGGCTTCTCATATTTGCTCTCTTCAAATTCCTTCCCAGCTCCTCCTCTTCCCTCCCCACTGAAGGCAAACTATTTTAGCACACTTCAAGGTGACAGGTACCCAAAGTATTTGTTTATTTGTGCTGGAATTTTGAAATCTAAAATATTTCTTTAGATAAAGTGAGTCATTGTTTGAGGATTACAACCATGGAATTTTAAAATATATACATCTGTCTTAAAAAGTCAGCTTTCTACTGTCAGTGGCTTTAAGACCTCTATAATACTGAAAAAAAAAAAAGTCAATAAAGTCTTACAGTGTTTGGGGTAGAAATAATCCTTCTCGATTTTCTTTTGTTTTATAATAAAAAAGAAAAAAATATATAATACATATTTTTTATAATAAAAAAAATGTTAGGGCTGTCACTTTTGTCTAATTAATTAATTGTTCTTGATTACGCTTCCTGACGTAGGTACCTTTTCCCATGTAAGCGTAGAAATAGTTCTTGCCTTCTGAGCTGCCACAGTGGAGGTCATTCCTGGTCACCAGTGAATGAAAGATAGTGGGAAGAGGCATCTCAGCACATTAACAGGAGACCTGAGCTTTCCAACTACGAAGGCCAGGGTCAGAATAAGGAACTCAGAATTAGGAAGACCATGTCAAGAGAGAAAAGGTGGGGCAGAGCCTCATGCCCGTACTGCACATGGTGACTGTCCTAGTCCATTCAGGCTGTTATAACCAAGTGCCATAGACTGGGTAGTTGGTAAACAACAGAAATTTACTTCTCATAGTCCTGGAGGGGGGAGCCTGAGATCAGGGTGCCGGTGTGGTCAGGCTCTGATGAAGATCCTCCTCCCGGCTGCAGATGGCTGACTTCATGTATCTTCACGTGGCAGAAAGAGAGTTAAAGCATTCTCTGGAATCTCTTCCCATAAGGACAATGATCCCACTTACGAGGGCCCCACCCTCATGACCTAGTCACTTCCCGAAGGCCCCACCTCTCAATACTGTCACCTTTGGGGCTAGGATTTCAACATATGAATTTTGAGGGGACCCAGACATTCAGTGCATGGCAGTGACTGTTGTGAGCATCGATGGGATGTAGTCCAGAGCCACCTGCCTTTTCCCCATGGTCTTATCTCCTGATATTGTAGAACAGTTGGTGGCGGGAACAGCAAAGCTTAGTTTGAAGCACGTTTTCAGATGACAGTGGCCATCCTCATCTGGCAACCATGGTGATTCTGAAGTGTTTGTCCCCCATGGGAAGGAAGCAGGGAAGGAGAGAGAAGAAGGAAAAAAGTAATGGATTCAATAAACCCAAAGTCAAATTTTGCTGGAACTAACTACTTCATTTCTGGACTTCCCCATTGTTGAGCTCATGGATCACTGGCATTATGCCACTCTTACCAAGCAAGAGGAATGGATTTTAGAAGGAGAAATGAGCTGAATTTCCCCCAGGTCTGCTCTCTCTCTCTCTTTCCCAACTGGAGCAGAGTGCACAAAGATATTCTTCTCCCTGTTCTGTTTCGTACTTCCCCTGACTTCTCCAAGCCCTGTTTCCACTTTTACTCTGAAATCTCAGAATCTCCAAGTGTCCTAACCAATGCTGCCTGCCCTTCCACTGGCCCCAGGGGAATATGAGTGGTGTGCCTGTCCTTGAGCACACCCATCAGTGCTCCCCTGCCTGCTGCAGATCCTCCTCCTTGTCCCACACAACACCCCCTGAGTCCTGCAAGTCCTGCACTCACCTTTCTTGGCAGCACACTCCTCAGTCATTGGCTGGCAGCCCTTCCCTCCGATATGTTAGCCAGAAATATTATAAGGCTTACCAAAGCCCTTTCCACAGCCCCAGGCATTTGTCCTCCCTGCACCCCTGTGCTTGACTCTCACAGCAGAAGAGGACATGGCAAAGGCTGTGTCCTGGTCTTCCTGCTACCACTATGTGAGACGTGGGCAAAGGACAAAGGCTTTGAACTTCAGTTTTCACACCTGAAAATATGAGTAAGAAGATGCCAGATGGATCATTATTATTTTCATTTTGTGGGTAAAGAACCTGAGGCTAACAGAAGTATAGGAAACTTTCCCAAGCTCCCACAGCTGGTTAGTGGTGTGGCAGGTCAGAGTCCAGAAGGGAGGACTGGGTATTGATGTGATTCAAGCATCTGTCACAGACTGCCAAAGGGGAGAGAAGTGGACTTCCCTTGGTCCTTTAAATTCAATCATTTAAACTCCTGGGATCCTGCTGATAACTGCAAATACCCATGCCCCTCACCCCACAGAGACTCTGCTTCAGTCTTGGAGTGTGTGGAGAGTTTGAGTATCAGTAGTTTTTAAAAGCATCCAAGGTGATTTTTATCTATAGCCAGGCTTAAGAATGACTTAGAGTTTCTTTAATTTAGAATATATAGGAATCACATGGAGGGTTTGTTAAAACATACTGCAGTGGACTCCACCCCCAGAATTTCTGATTCTGTAAGTCTGGGGTGGGCCTGAGAATTTGCATTTCTAGCAAGTTCCTGCTGCTGCTGCTTTTCTGGGGACCACTCTTTGAGAAGCACAGACCTACGTGGAAGGTTGGGAAGGAGGTGGATTTGAACATTTATTAAGTACTTGGTACTAGGCAACAGGCTTATGTTTTATGATTTAGCTAATAAATGACATTAAACTTCCCAAGAAACTTTTGATTTAGGTATTATTATTCCCACTTACTATGTGGAGGACACTGAACCTCAGCGAGGTTAAATCTGTGCTTTTCATACCGGGATATGTGGGGATGTAGCAGGTATTCGGGAAACCACAGGATGAATAGCACGTAACTTCTTGGACCATGAATTTCATTGGCCTCAGCTCTACTCTTTGCTGTACGGGCTTGAACAGTCTGAGGGGGAATGTGCCTGTTACCTGTGTGTTGATTATCTTAAATTTGATGTATATTCTAGGCCATGGAGCCAACAAGGAGCAGTAGATAGTTAAATCGTGGCTATAAATTCTTCCCATTCTGCTTCATGCTTGACATGAAGAGGTAAATGGTGATTAAAATGAGAACTGGGAGTTGTTACTGCTACTCTGTGGACATCGTCACGTAGTAAAGCAACCTTGAGCCTTGCTTTGCTGGGTCTGTGATTGACTTTTACAGTAGTGCAGCATGGAGTTTCCCTCATTATAACATTTCTAGTACCAGTTTTATTAGTCATTAGTTCTGTTATGAGGACATTTCTTAAATAAGCTCTGAACTATTCCAGTTATTATGTGCAAGGGCCTTTTTTGGTCGTTTGACAAAAAGTCTATTATTATATAGTCTACAGTTTGATCTTCCATAGCAAAGTCTGAGTAAATGCATTTATGATAGAGTCATCTCTTACAGGATTTCCCATGGGAAAGCATTTCCTCACCCTTTATGAGTCACGGGATAAACAATTTGGATGCTTTCCTAGAACAGTGTATACACATACACACACACACACGCACGCTCATGAGCACCTTGATTTTCAGGGCATTCACAGACCACTGAAGCCCATCCATGAACCCTGGCCATGAGCCCAAGGTTAAGAGCCCAACCCTGTAATCTCCTCTATGATAAGGTCTGTGACTTGTCTGAACTTGTATCTCTGGTGTCTAGTGCAGTGGCTGACCAGGAAGGTACTTAGTCAATGTCAGAGAATGAATGATTTCTACAAGCGTGATGAAGTGGGAAATGTGCTTGAGCACCTGTAGTTCTGTGATACAGATGTGTGCTTACAACAGCCTGTTAGGACATGACAGGTGTGACAGAATACCCCCAGGACATCTGTTGATGACCCAGCAGGAGGAGCATGGGAACATCCTGTCTGAAGCAGACGTCATACAATGTCAGTGTCCTCTGGTCTCTGATACCAAATTCATGCCATCTAACTCTTTGTCTGGTATCTCCTCTGCTTGATTTGGGGCCGTGAGCCCTTGCTGATCCGGCTTGGATCTTCAGACCTAGCTCCCAATATTTCTTCTTTTTATTTCTTTTTTTTTTTTTTTTTTTTGCTGTGGTCCTGGCTTGAGGTATGAATCCCAGAGCTGGTTTCCATAGTCAACCTGCCAAAGTCAAGGAAGACTGTAACCCTGAGTATGGAAAGTAGAGCAGTTTTTTCTTTAATTGGCGTGGGGGTGGTGATCCTCATGTTATAATGTCTGAAATTTACGTAAAAATACTTTAGACATGTGTGTTTTCATGTATGCACTAGCTTCTTTAAATTTCAACTTTTAAGGGCAATCAGATTTCCTAATTAAGAACCCCCATTTCAGAGTGGCCAGTCATTATTATATCAGAAAGGCCACACTCTAGGGGCAGCTTCTATAAGCCATCCACGTCTCCATCAATACCTGAGGTTTTATGCATATCGGAAATTCTTTTTATTTGGGAAAGCTAGTGACTTTCTAATTAGCTTGATGAACGTTAGAAATGCACTCATTGGTGAAGATCAAAGTATTAGGTATTGACAGATATGGATTAGTTACATATATGTTTAGAGATATTACCCATTGTGGCATGAACTGGGTTTAAGAATCTAGGATGGCCTGTGGCTTGCTCCTTTAGGGATGGCACCTGAATCTTGATTCCTATAAGCCCTTTCCCCAGGCCTTGCTACAGTTTTAATTGCCTGATGCCTACCAATAGGAGAACAGAATCCTGGCTCTGGGATGTTCGGTGTCTGCCTCTGGCAAACCTTTCGTGGAAGGTGGTAAGTGGAGCGCTAAAGGACAGAGCTTGCACAACAGGTCATAAGGACCATTTTATGCCTGCTTGCTAGTACATGTTTATTTAATAAATGTTTGCCTGTGTGCAGGGAAATCTGGTCTGAGGTTTGCTTTCATTGTAGCTCAGTAGCAAGGCCAGACTTCTTCAGTAGATGTCGTTATCTGCCAAAAAGAACCTAAGTGAAATTTTGTGTGACCAAATTGGCTTAGGACAGTTCTCAGCACTTCAGCTCTACAGCAAATTTGCTTTCAAGAGAGATCCCACATACTGGCTTTTACTGTAGTAATGACCCCCACCAAATGCAGTGGCTTACAATGACCAACGTTTTTGTCTCTTCCATGGCTCTGTGTGTCAGCTATGTCTTTGTCAGGTCCCTGCTGCACTTGACTCTCCAGGCTGCAGGAGGTATGGGGTCTGCTCCTCTGATCTTATCTCAGAGCCCAGACTCCAGCAGCAGCCGTACCTCGACTTGAGGGCATGTGGTTCTCATGGTGGAGGCAGAGCCTCAAGAGGGGTGCAGAGAGGCTCTGCCTAGAGCTAACACACCATTACTCTTGCCCACATTTCACGGGTCAAAGCCAGTTCTGTGGCAAACCCAAAACCATAGCTGCTGGGAGAAGTCACATCACCAGCAGCGGCAGGAGGGAAAGGAGAGTGGTGACCATGTTATACAGTTATCACCCTCCAAGTCACATGATAGGGCCTTTCAGTGTCTCCCTGTCACCAGTGTGATGTCGATTCCAGTCAGTTCCTTAAGCATTAACTAAGTATTGTGAATTGCCCTACAACTTTGGGATAGGAGTAAGTCAGAAATGTAAAGGGTGTAGGTCTTGGCCTGAAGGATCTTATAGTCTTGAAGAGGTGAAATTATTTCAACCTCAGAGAGCGTATAAGTATGCCCTAGAATAACACTCAGAAAGAGTTGAAAAAATGTATATACTGCACACAAAGGGAACACAAAACTTATGCCATGCAAAAATCCTGGGTAAGAGCAGCAGTACTGGGTCCTCTGTTCTAGTTTAGCACCAGCCGTGCCCCACACTGTAAGCCACTGCATTTTGGAGGGTCGGTACTACAGTAAAAGCCAGTATGTGGGATCTCTCTTGAAAGCAAATTTGCCATAGAGCTGAAGTGCTGAGAACTGTCCTAAGCCAATTTGGTCACACAAAATTTCACTTAGGTTCTTTTTGGCAGATAACGACATCTACCAAAGAAATCTGGCCTTGCCCCAGTGGACTATGCAACTCTAGGCAAACCACTTACGTTTTCAGGGCCTTCAAATTTTTCATTTGTAAAACGGGTGCTATTAACTAGCTCACAAAGTTTAGGACCCTGAAAAGACAGATACGGTCTGTCTTCACGTTTCCTAAACATAGAAGACTGTTCCTACCTATCCTATTGCTGGCTAATCTTGCTCCCCTTTATTCTTCCTCTTCTCAAATGACAACCATAAAATCAAACTCACTTATATATATGTACAGTATATTTGTTTTTTAGTTATAGCTCAACAGCAGACTTTCTCTTTATTGTTCTCTATGATTCGAAGCTTAAGAAATGCTTGCATATTTGTCGTAACTTTCTGTGCTGTGCACTGTGAGGGATGGCTCTTAATTGATAACTTTGCTCATGACAGTCAGAGTGTGGTGCAAATTTCAAAAAGAGCCAGCTTGGAGTTTGGAGTCTGCTCATTCATGGCATTGGACTCTTCTAAACAGAGGGGTTCAGCTTGTTAAATGACCTTGTGTGGTGAGGGGAGGAGCACACAAAATGTGATTTGTTCCCTCCCCCCACCCAAAACCCAGCCATCCACACGTGAGACTTCTTCTTAGGTCTGCTAAATTGTTTCAAATACTGTGGTAAGTGGATTATTCTTAAATAGAAGCCTGGGTAAATCTGTTTTGGACTGGATACCACTCCAGGTTCTCAAAGAAGCCAACAGGAGGGGCTAGAATTAATTTGGTTTCTCTGGTTTTCATTGTGTACAGACAAGCCCTAAAGGAAAACAACACAGTTATTCAAAGAGCAACACTTTTGTGTTTCTAAAAATCTTGAAAATCTGCACTGATCAGCACCTGAACAATAGAAGCTCCTTCCCTGCAAGTTAAGGCAGAATTCCTGGAGCCCTTATTTCATCTTTAATACCTGGCAGATAAGCATTCCTTATCACACGTCTCAGGCTCCTGTGCCCTTCAGATGCTCATGTATGAGATGACCTCTTCGTCAAGACAGATATGGCTAGAGTCCAGGGTGAGCCTGTAGGACAGAAATGCCACATTTTTTATTTGGTGGGATGTTCTCTAACTGCTCTCTGCTGGATCTGAGACATAGGAAAGCCTGAGAGTTGTCAGTAAGCTTGGATTCATGTTACAACGAGTGCTAACACTAAAGTCTCCCCCAACCCCAATGGGAGAGAGAAGAGCTTGGGTCTGATAGGAATAATGCAAATCACCCAAAGGCAGAGCAGGCTGGGACTTGACTACGGCCTTTGCTTCTTTCCTTTAAGGGGAGCTAAACTGTGGCCGAGGTCAGTGTTCTCTGGGAAAGCGAACGTGTAGTCTGCCTCTGTCCAAGTCCATGAGAGAATTGAATTACTCAGCAGAAAGCTGTACCTGTATTCTTACCCCAAGTAGATTCTCAACTTTGATCTTTTATTAAACCGATTAATCATTACACTCTTTCATTAAACCCTTTTTCCTGTTTTCTTAGTCTCTGCCTCTCTTTCCTTCTTTCCTTCCTTCCTTCTTTCTTCCTCCCTCTCTTCCTTATCACAGGCTTTGTTTGTCTTTAACAAATTGGTGCCACACAACAGGGAATGAGGCAGACCTAGCCTTGGGAAAAACTGTGGAGTGGGGAGGTTGATTATGCAGCCCTCCCACCTCCCTCCTTTCCTCCTGTGTTGTATTTTGTGTTCCTTCTCACCTACAGGAGTCCAGGGCTTCGTGCTGACTCCTAGTCCTCCTAAGCTGCCCCCTTCCCTGCTAACTTGCTTCTGCATATCTTTTCTCACATTTACCTTTCTCCAAAAGCACTCCCCCAAACTCATCAAAATGATTCCTTCTTTTAGTGCAAATCAACTTAGTTAAATAAAGAGAAATTGTCTTCATTCATTTGTGAGTTAAGGGAGTAGCCACCTGTATTAATACTCAAGTAACACTGCCTAAAAGCCCCTTTTCCTCCAGTAGTTCCAGTGCTGCTTCTAATTTGAGATGCTGCTGTTGATTTATTGATGACATATTAGGCCGTGTGATTAAATAAAACCCCCAAAGGATGGAAAAATATGATGGGCTGGAGCTTTATAGAGGGTACTTTTTAAAACCAATGGATCTCCAACTCAGAGATTATACAGACCTGTAAATCATTCCACTGAATTTTGAATACTGTCAAAGGATTGCCTATGCTGTCTGTTTTGCAAAGGGCATCTTAAGAAAACAGTGAGCATTCATTCATTCATTCAACAACTATGTACTGAGCATCTTCTGTGCCTGGCTCTGTCATAGATGCTGGGGACACAGTGTTGAGGAACAGACAAGTCCCCGCTCCCAGGGGGCTCTGCCTCTTTAAGGGGAGGCTGCAGTGGCGTGGGAAACCTGGTGGAGTTGGGTGCAAGGAAGGAAATTAAGCAGAGGGATGAGGTCAGGAGGGACCAGGAAGGGATTGGTGACTTGTATGGGGAGCCAGTTGAGACCAACATGATGATTGATAAAGACTATAAGGATAGTAGCGAAGGAGGGAGGCCTTCAAAGATCTGGGGGAGGTGCAGTCTAGGCAAAGGGAAGAGCATGTACAAAGCCTCGGGTGGGAGGGAGCTTGGCCTGGCTGGGAAACACAGAGGCCAGTGTAGCTGGAATGTAACAGAAAGGATATTCACAGGAGTTGAAGTCAGAAATACAGGAAATCCTCACTATTGGCACAGTCCATATTTGCAAATTTGCCTACTCACCAACATTTATTTGTTACCCCCAAATCAATCACAACACTTTCACTGTCACTTGAAGACATGCTCAGAATAGCAAAACATTTGAAGTCTCCAGATGCACACATTCCCTGTTGAGGTCGAACAAGGAGACACTCTGCCTTCTTGTTTTGGCTTTCATCCTGTAAACATGTGTCCTGTTTGAGGTCTACTCGGTGCTGCATTTCTCACATTTTTAAGCTTTTTGTTGGTGATGTCGCTATTTAAAAGGGCCCCCAAGTGCAGTGCTGAAGTGCTGTCTAGTGTTCGTAAGTGCAAGAAGGCTGTGATGTGCCATACAGAGGAAGCGTGTGTTAGATAAGCTTTGTTCAAGTTTGAGTTCTTGTGCTGTAGGCTGTGAGTTCAATGTTAAAGAACACAATATATGAAATAAGGTGTCTGTAAACAGAAACACTTACAAAACAAGGTTATGTATTGATCAACGGATGAAAATGTTATGACCAGAAGCTCACAGGAGCCTAGCCCTGTATTTCTCCTAAGAGTAATGGTTCAGGATTTTCTAATTCCGTGTTGGCAGTGACTTTATCGAACAAACTACTGTGAATAATGAGAATCAGCCATATAGGAGGGGCCAGGTTGTGTGTGGCCTCACAGGCCATACTGGAGAGTTTGGATCTAGCTCTAACTGCAGTGGGAAGCCTGAGATGGGGAGAGGTAGTGGAGTGACATACGTGATCTGATTGCACCTGTAACCGGTTGTTTCATGCTGGTGGAGAATCGGCAGAAGGGGGACAAATTGGAAGTCAGTTCTATAATCCAGGTGTAAAAATGGTGGCTGAAGACAAGACGGCAGGAGGGCCATCTGCTAGTAACATCATTTAATAGAAGAAAGAGCATATTAGTATCCCACAAGTCAGGAGAAAAGGATAATCATTTGTAAGAAAGAACAGCGGACAGACTTCCTCTGACATAACAAAAGCATAAAGAGGTGTAGTTTTTCTTCTTTTAAAATGAAAAATAAAGTTTTATTTCATAATATTGCTTTGCATTTAATTGTGCTCTTGATATGCATTGCTCAATTGAGGGCTCTTTTGCCACAATTCAATAGGACAAGGAGTCCAAATGCCTGTTTTTCTCCCATTGTGGTCAAAATGTAGTCTTAGGCAAGTATATTGACAAAATTGGAAGCCAGTCTCTTAATTCATTTACTCCAGAATACTCTGCAGGAGGCGAAGGAAGCTGAGACACAAGAACTGGGGTACCTGGGCCTGTAGAAAGCCAGTGCAGGCCGCCTGGGGGTGCAGACAAGTCCAGAAGCCACAAAGCCTGGGCTACTCAGATGGGCAGTGGCCAAGGTCCAGCACAGGACAGCCAAGAGGCTCAGGTCCGACTGTAGAAAACTGGCTTGCTTACACGCACGCGCTTGCGTGCACACTCTGCCTGCATCTGACCACAGACCAGCTGTGGGAGCCCCAGTGATTAAACATGGCAGTTAAACGTTTTCATTTTCTGTACCCTCTGAAAGGTGGTGTGTCCTCTTTGTTCCCTTTTACTGTGAAGGGAATTGGGGACTGGAGGAAGTGAGATGGGAAGAATACTTGGATATCATAGGGAACGTGCCCGGAGAGGGAACATTCTACAGGGCAGCATTCTGCAAAGAGTGTGACAGGAAGGGCCACAGGGACTAAAGCACGTTGTGCCCATCCACTGTTAAAGCTGATGTCAGCCTAGAGTTCTTAGGACTTTCCTGCAAATCGAATACATTTCAGATGGATATGAAATACAGTCATCTTGAACTAAGGGTATTGTATTAAATACTAGACGTCTAGAATTTTTAAAACTCAATAAAACATTGGTGGCTAGACTAAATACGTTGAGTAAAGCATTCAAGAAATAACTCATAACACCATGTGATCATGCACATCCGCCACAGGCCATTTACTTCACTCTTATGAGGTGCTAGCAAAAGTAAATTTAATTAAATTGAATTTCTGTGTTTTCCAATACTGTAGAAATACCAATTGTCACTAATAATCTGTGATGCATGGCATTTTAATTATCCATTAATCATTTCCTCTATAAAACGAATGCCTCAATCTGAATGAATTTAGTTTTACATTATTTGTTTTAGAAATGAGTTTTTGCAGACACGCTTTAGTAGTAATGATCTAGGATTTTATTAGCTGTTGGAAGCATAATCGACACATCACATTGTTTTTGTGGCAGGATTACTTTTTTTCAAAGCTCTTCAAAGATAAGTGGTATGCCACCTTGGGCTTAGAAATCTTTCTCCTTTGGGACATAAAACTTAACTCTGGTCAATTATTTCCCCAATTTAAAACAATCTTTCTGTTCCTGAAAACTCACTAGAAATTCTTAACGGAGAAATGCGGCCAGGTAAGTAAGGCAGGATGTGTTGCCACCAGAGTGTTGTCTTATAGTTTACATTGCTGTTACATTGCTGTTACATTATCATCTTGCATCACCTCCAAGTCTTCTCTCATCTTGTAACTCTCTCATCTCTACAACCTAAAGGGAAATAAGTTTACTCCATCAGTTACCAAAGCCCATCTAGCTTCTCACTTCCTATGCCAGCTCTTTCCCTTCTCCTCCTCACCCTGGAGGACCCTGCACTCAGGGCCCCTTTCTCACAAGAAATCCTACCTTCAGGATCATCAATAGATTTGAATGCACACAGCGCTTGTCATTGCCAAAACCACAAACTGAATCTTTCTTCTTTAGCACCTGGGTCTCCTAAGCACCCTGGGTTTCTCTCTTTTCTGCCATCCATCCAAGCAACCTTCTGGATGAAATTCTAACTAAAAATGCTCACAGATGATTCTTTGAGAAAAATATGAAAAATTTAAAGCATCTCTGATGGAACTGTACAAATGACAGTGGAAGCTGACAGGATGACTTCTCCCTGGAAGGGCACAAAGGATTTCACAGTCTCATTCCTTAAACTGAAGCTTGAGAGACCCTGGAAGGCAGGGGTGGAAACCTCAAGTCTATTAGACTAGCGCTCTTGGTCCAAGAGAAGGTTGTGGGAAGAGAGCAGCTTGGAGAGGTAGGTAAGTGCGAGGACTTTCTTGCCATGCTAGGGAGTTTAATAAACTTTACCCCATGGGCAATGGAAGCTAATGAAGGTGGAAAAGGAAAGGAAGAGGGTCTTATAAGAGCATCTACTGGAGCTCTGACTGGAAAACCAGGGTGAGGGGAACACACCACTTGCTGTACTTTCTGCTCCCAAAACATCACGAACCCAAACTCTCAGAGCTGCCCTGTCTCTTCTCTGAGAGAAATGTCTGCTGTTGCCCTCCCATTGGCCTGGGCGACACCTCACCACTCCATGCCCCTATCCAACTTCAATTGTGACTGCCTAGTAAAAATTATCCTACTCTCTAATCTGCCTGTCTCAGTCCCCACTTCTAAATTTGCCCCATTCCAGCCTATCTTTTCCAGGAAAAAGTCTAGCACTTATTACTGCCTTAGGCCCACACTCAGCTCAAATTCCAGATTACTTTGGTTTTGCCACTAGCTCATCTTACCAAGTGCCCCATATACACAGGCACACTAAAGGCCTACTCTCCCATTAGGCAGAAGTGTCACCAGACTCAATATTAAATCACATTCAGCCAAAGGTCGGGTATGCCTGGACCCAGCAAGCAGGAAGCCTCCCTTGTGGGATATAGCAGGCCAAGACTGTCACCTTCCAGATCAAAGAGAGGACCCCTCTAGTGGCATCTGCATTTTACTTGGAGACAAAGAATTCAACCCTAATAGTGACAGAGCAAATGTTAGTGAAAACCATAGCATGAATAGTTAGGGGTTTTTGGCTCTGTTTGTGGTATAGATTATTTGGAGAATACATCTGTAAACTCAATCTTTTTTAGATTCTCTTGAATACATGTTCCTGTTAGTTCAAATTAGGGCAGAACTATCACTTTCTTTATTTAAAATATGATAAACCTCCTTGTGGAAAGAATAGATGAGTATACTCCCAACAACAATTTCTTATATAATGTTATATAACAATCTATTCAGCATTGTTCTGGGCAGTAGGATCATACAGAGTGTAAATTCCCTGAAGTAATCACTGTTAATATGGTATATTTTTTCCAGTAAGTTTTTTTATGCATATTTTTACGTTGAGATTATACGGCAGCTAGGTATCCTGATTCTGTCACTTAACCTTATTTCATAATTATTTTCTGTGATGAAAACACAATCATAGACATCATTTTTAACAACTACAGAATATGCTAGAATAGATGTAGTCAGTTGTTCTCTCTGGACATTTAAATCCCTTCTAAATTTGAGCACAACTGCTTTCTTATTCACAACTGCTAAGTGTATTGCCAAAGGGTGCATTCATAACATTAACATTAGTGTAGAATTGTTATTGGTCCAGTAACTAATTTCAAATATATCTTATAAGTATATATGCAGAATTCTACCGAGAATTTTAAGTATATATGCAGAATTCCCACTTTTCAGTAGTCAGATTCTTTTAATCTGTGGTATGTTTCATAGATGTTACAAATACATATTAAGTTTAAATAGCGAGTTTGAATCCAATTTCTAGTTATAAGATACAATGTGACTTAGAATGACCAGGTAATGCACAGATATTAGGGTGTCTCCCCAAACCTCTGGGCCTTGTGCTGTGAATTTAGTTAATTTAGATACTGGCCAATTCGTTTACATACCTATCCCCATAGTAAAGTAAACGCACCTTGACAAAGCAACTTGATCTTCTATTGCCCAGCAAAATGCCTGATACATTCTAGGAATTCGATAAATCTTCTAGGATTAAATTATCTCTTAATTCCGTTAACAAAAGTGTGGACTTCTTTATGTGTTCTGCATTTTACTGGCTTTGTTCAGCTTTTACCTGGCAGAAATGTTATCTAATGGTGTATTAAACTAGAGTAGTGATCTTTCCTTGTGGATTATAGATTTCATTCAATTGTCACGGCATCCAGCAACAATAAACCATAAAATATGTAAATGTTTAAACATTATTGCCATTTAAAACTGCTTTGTGATATTTTTCATAAACAGAATTCAGCGATAAACTTTACCTTGGCTTCAAATTTTATAAGTAATGCTTTATCACAATATCCTAATTTTTAATCATGGTAGAGATAACTTGGGGAATCTGTGTTGTTTTTCCTTGTACAACACTTCTGACACCAAATGTGTGGGGTTTTGTCCACACCAACAATCAATTCTCCAACTCTCTGGACACCAACTGGGTGTCCAGTGATTTAATTCAATTCTGACACTAACCGCCCAGAGTTAGCATCAGGCCCCACAGGTGAAGGGCTCCGTCCCACAGAATGCTCCCACTTCAGATGCCAATCACAGGTTCTGGGCCTCCCATACTTCTGACCAACGGGCTATAAATTGGGGGTTCCCATGACCCCTCCTCAGGTTGGATAACTTGCTAGAACTCACAGAATTAAGAGAAAACAGTTTAGTTACTATTAGCAGTCTATTACAAAGGATACAACTCAGGAATAGCCCACTGGAAGAGATTCACAGGGCAAAGTATGGGGAAAGAGGTGCTGAGCTCCCACTCCCTCTCCAGGTGTACCATCCTCCCAGCACCTCAGTGTGTTCACCAACCTGGAAGCTCTCCAAACCCTTGTTTAGGACTTTCATGGAGGTCCCATTACATAGGCATGACTGATCAATTCATTGACCATTAGTAATTAACTCTATCTCCAGCCCTTCTCCCTTCCCGGGAAGTCAGAAGGTGGGGCTGAAAGTTCCAACCCTCTAATTACCTGGTTGGCTTCTCTGGCAACCGGCCCCCATCCTGAAGCGATCTAGGGGCGCTTCAAGAGTCACTGCATCAGCATCAACTCAAGTGCAGTTAGAAAGGGGCTTAGGACGAATAACAAAAAACGCTGCTCTTACCCCTATCCCTCAGGAAGTTCCAAGGGTTTTAGGAGCTCCGTGCCAGGAATCAGGGACAAAAACCAAATATATATTTCTTATTAAATCACAAGTTCACAGGAAAAAAAAATCAGTATTTTATATATGGACCACAAACTTAATGGAAAGCAAATAAAAAAATAATCATTGTATTAGTTTCCTTGGGCTGCTGTAAAAAATGACCACAAATTTGGTGGCTTAAAACAACAGAAGTTTTTCTCTCACATTTCTGGAAGCCAGATGTTTGAAATCAGGCAGGGCTGTGCTCCCTGTGAACAGTCCAGGGGAGAATCCTTCGTTGCCCTTTCAACTTTCTTGTGGCTCTAGACGTTCCCTAGCTTGTGGCTGTGTAGCTCCAGTCTCTGCCTCTGTCTTCACAGGGTCTCCTCCCTTCTCCTCTCTTCTCTTCATATCTGTCCTCTTAGTGTCTCTAATAAGGACATTTATCATTGAATTTAGGGCCCACCAGATAATACAGGATGATCTCATCTGGAGATCCTTAACTTAATTACATCATCGATGACCTTTCTTCCAAATAAGATCACGTTCACGGGGTTAGGACAGGGACATACCTTTGGGGGCCACCATTTAAAACACTACAGTTATTGACCCATAACATTAAATTTCAGATGTTGCTCCAGTGACATCGGAAGCTGGATTTTGAGAGATTGAAAATGGGATCATCACTAATCCCAAACCATTTTATCTGTGAATCTGTAGAAGAAAAGGATGGATAAAAGCAAAATAGAAAAAAAAAGCACGTGGGTGGTTGGGGAAGGTATTAGGATACTTAGAACCAAAACTAATTTTAAAATATTTAAGAATACTGGGTAGGAAAGATTGAGATTAAAAATGGAAAGACTTTTGTTTGCCAAAAAATATGTTTTTGCAGACATATAGTATTACAGACCCGCTTTATATATTTATGTAGCAATTTAATAGGAGCCAAAAATGTGGTCAATATCAATGGAACTTTTCTGTTTTAAATTGGCATGACTTTATGTGTAAACTGACCAGTTTTCACAGTTACTTAAGTGTATTTAAATTGGGAGAACTACTGAGACCCCTAAATCCCTCCTCTTTTTTCATTAATTTTAATACACAAAAGTCTATCTGTATTATGCCATGTAGTCAAAAGTGTAGCCCACACCCGTTGTTTGGAAATGTGTCGAATGAATCAAGTTAGTTCTCTTACATGTATTTCTAAATATTATTGAAGGTTTCACACTGTCTCTTTTAATAATCTGCTAAAGGTGTTCTTATTGAAGGAGATTTCTTTTTAGTGGAAACATTAGGGGGGAAATTAAAAACCTTATTTAATAGGCTAAAAAAGAAATCCTTAAGTAGGCTTTTCTAATTTGAATTCTTACCTATCAATACGTACAGAATCTTAACACTCTTCTCTCCCTGACACAACTGCGCCTCCCCTTCAGCCATGTAATGATAGCTGTTGTGTTTTTTGTTGTGTTTTAATCTTAGAGTCAATGAGTCATCCTTTATCTGTGTAATGAATACCCTGGACCCTTTCTGTCTGCCAGAGCCTCCATAACCTGATTCCCTCGTTCTCCCTTGAAAACACCACCCCTCTCGCTGTCTCAGGCCCCTCACTGTCTCCTTAGCGTGTCCCCTCCTCTTCCTGGCATTCCTATAGCTTTTATTTTAAAGCTGTGATTGTAAGAAGCAGAACCTCACCGAGGCGAGCTCAGTTGAAGAGTGAGGGCTCGTTGTCACCTGGCTCCAGGGCTCCCTGTAGAAAGAAGCACACCTCACAGGAGTTGAAGCGACCACCTGGCGAGCCCTCAGGTAGCTGGGAGGCCATCTCTGTGTTGATAGTTCTCTGGTGTTCTGTGTCTGTTTATCTCTACAGGGCTCCTCCTTTCTCAAATGTTTCTTTTTCTTCTTCTCCATCACTCTCTGAAAAGTAGGCTCTCCACCACTATCTGTGATGCCCATTCCCAGCCCAGCTCCACTTCATAAAATTCACATTCTCGACCTCTGTTTCCCAATGCCTTTGATTGGCTGACGTTGAATCAAGTGTTCAAAATTCATCCAATCATCTCTGCTGAATTGTGCCCCACCCTCTCCTGCTTCAGGAGTTGTTGAACTTGGGTTGCTGCCCCTTCTGTTTTCTGCTTCTCTCGCATTCTGTCTGCTGGGCTTTGCACCCAATCACCCCATAAATCTTTCTTCAAGGATGTCACTGTTAACATATCACACCATTTTGCCACCCCCCAAATTTTCTCATTTGCTATTTTTCATGCTCTCCAATTAAAGTATGCATTTGTTAAAAATAGACATCTTTTTTTTTAACTTCTTATGCTCATTAAATTTTAAAAAATGTGATTCATACTGATGCTATTCGTCAGATTACTATTTTATATTGAGACAATTTGTATGATTCAGTAAAAACTCTCCTTTTAAAGTATTAAAATGCACCAAATCAAGGTCTTCATCACATATCAGTACACCAGCTTTCTACCAAATATTACATTTTATCTCTTGTTTCTCATACTGAGAGTTTCTTCTTGAGGAGTCTGAGTTTGTCTTCCAGAGGATTCAGCTTTGATGTAAGTAAAGAAGACACTGTTGTCAATTTGCTGGGGATCAGGTCTCTGCTCTTATGCAGGAACCCGAGGGCAGAACATTTTCCAGAAAGAAATTCATACCTGATCTGTCTGGTGAGCAACACCCAGTGCTGGCAGTTTCACCACCCACCCCACAGCCCTTCTTGACTAAAGTTTTTCTCCATGAGCTGGCGCATGAGGGGAGGCTGCTACCTGATATAAGACTTTTCAGAATATTCTCCCCAAATCAACCCCTCACATTACTGATGCTTGAAATTGCACAGAGTTCTCTTCCTTTGGCTTAGATCTCCTTGCCTGAGAATCTCCTGAGAGGAATTACATATAACACTTAGCAGCAGGAAGTCCAGTGCTAGTCCGTGGAGTACCTTCATGCAAATTAGATAAAGCACTCCTTATTCAGATTAGAAAATCATCATAATATACAGATCTATATTAGAACAGACCTTACAACCATCTGCTACAAAATTGTTATACTAAATATAAAAATCTTCTGTGTTTATGTTGTATTCTTATACAATCTACATACAACCTGCCTCCTATTACCCAGCAGCCACAGAGCACTTTATTAATTAATACCAAAAAAGGCATCAGTGTCTTTTTTGCAAGCAGATTTTGAGAATGAGGTTAGCAGAGGCAACAAGAATACCCTAGAAGACAGTGGACTTCAAGGTTAGTGAGAAAGAACAGACTGGAAAACAAAGGTATGCTTCGCAATTTCACTAAATCCCCATTTAATTACATAGAGAAGGTGCTTAACAGGATGGTTATCTTTGAAAAATATTTTCAGATATCATTGAGCACATTGCTCTTCTATTCCAAGAGCTTGCAATCAAATGGACAGATAAACTCAAATATGAAAAGAGGCCACAAGAAGGATTCATTTAGATTGGTTTCTATAGAGCTGGGTAAATAGCCATAAACCAAAAAAGCTTTTTTATTTTGGGAAGAGAGGGTATTTAGAGTTTTCAAGTTAAACAGAGATATTTAAGAGGTTTTCTGTGAATTGTCTGAAAGGTTTTCTTCTTTGTTGTTGTTGTGTTATGTTTTGGTTTATTAGAAGAGAGGTCAGACCTGATATGGGTGATCCTACCTAAATGTAAAAAGTTATTTGTGATCTATAATGTGCACGGGTCTGTCCTTACTTCTTTACAGAAGTTGCTTTCCCCATTTAGTCTTCACACCGTTTTGCATGTTAGGGAATTTATCTCTATCCCACATAGTAGAGAAGCTCAGAGCAAATGGCAGAGGAGAACTTCATTTGTGTGACTGAAAGCTGTGTCCTTCCCATTATAATTGCTGCTCTGTAGACTCAGCCAAATAATAATAATAGCAAAGATATCACTGTGTATCATGGGTTGAATTGTGTCCCCTAAAAATTTATATGTTAAAGTCCTGACCCCCAGTACCTCAGAATATGATCCTGTTTGGAGATAGAGTCTTTATAGAGGTAATCAATTTAAAATGAAGTCTTTATATAAAAGGGAAATTCAGACACAGCCACACACACAGAGAACACCATGTGAAGATGAAGGCAGAGATTAGGGTGTTGCTTCTACAAGCCAAGGAATGCCAAAGATTGCCAGCAAACCAGCAGGAGCTAGGGAAAGGCGTGGAACAGATTATCCCTCACAGTCCTCAGAAGGAACCAACCCTGCTGACACCCTGGTCTGGGACTCGTAGCTTCCAGAACTGTGGGACAATAAATTTCTGTTGTTTTAGACACTCAGTTTGTGGTGGTGCTTTGTTATGGCAGCCCTAGCAAACTTATATATGGAACGAGGGGTCTTCAAAAAGTTCATGGAAAATAAATATTATGAAAAAAATATGCATGGATTTCAAAATTTTCTGCACCAAAATAAATGTGTACTAGCTTGTTACAACATGTCTGAACAGGATCTAGTTTGAGGCACTAAGAAGGGGGAGACATCAATTTGAAGAGCCCCATCAGAGCAGCATGAATTCTGCTAAAACTGAAGCAAGAACAAACATCAAATGAATGGTGAAGGTTGGGCAGAAGAGTGGTGAAATTATTGGTGCCTTACAAAAAGTTGATTGGGAAAATGTCCCAAAGAGATTACAAATGAATAACCTGTTTTAAGAAGAGATGAGACAATGACAGACCATCCACATCAATCTGCGAGGACAAAATTAATCTTTTTAATGCCCTAATTGAAGAGGACCAACGATTAACAGCAGAAACAGTAGCTAACACCATAAATATCTCAATTGGTTTAGCTTGCACAATTCTGACTGAAACATTAAAGTTGAGCAAACTTCCTGCTTGATGGGTGCCAGAACTTTGCACCCAGATCAGCTGCAGACAAGAGCCGAGCTTTTAATGTAAATTTTGGACAAGTGGGATCAAGACCCTGAAGCATTTCTTTGAAGAATTGTAACAGGAGATGACACATGGCTTTACCAGTGTGATCCTGAAGACAAAGCACAATCCAGAGAATGGCCACCAAGAGGTGGAAGTGGTCCAGTCAAAGCAAAAGCAGACCAGTCAAGAGCAAAGGTCATGGCAACAGTTTTTTGGGATGCTCAAGGCATTTTGATTGTTGACTTTCTGGATGGCCAAAGTACTACAACATCTGCTTATTATGAGAGTGTTTTGAGAAAGTTAGCCAAAGTTTTGGCAGAGAAACACCTGAGAAACCTTCACCAGAGAGTTCTTCTTGACCATGACAATGCTCCTGCTCATTCCTCTCATCAAACAAGGACAATTCATTAGGCATCCATGTTGCATTTCTGATTTAATGTCTTCTAACTTTTTCTTTCCTAATCTTAAAAAATCTTTAAAGGACACCCATTTTTCTCCAGCTAATAATAAAAAAAAAAGACTTTTTTGGTGTGGTTAAATTCCCAGGATCCTCAGTTCTCTAGGAGTGAATAAAATGTCTGGTATCATTACTTTAAAAAGTGTCTTGAACTTGGCGGAGCTTATGTTGAGAAATAAAGTTCATCTTTTTCATTTTTATCTTTTAATTTAATTTTTACACAAACTTTTTGAAGTCCCCTTGTATGCCTTAGCTAGCGTGGTCAGAGGCAAAAGATAAATATCCTTGAATTCCACATTGGGAGTTGTAATATGATGTGACAAGCATTTGGGGGCCACTCTGAGTTTTGGGAAAGGAAAGGATCAGCTTGAGATAAGTGATTCTTGTTTAGTGAAAATCAACTGGGGTCAACTTGGCTGGGAGAGCTGAGGCCAAGTAAATGGAGCCCTTGCAAATTTAAAAAACCCTTGCAAGCACTTGGCTCATTCAGCTGGAGTTTTGTTTTACGCTTACTAATTTTGTTTGCACCTTTTATTTGAATGGAAAAGTTCTCTGAATTTTATCTTGATTAAACTCCAAGCAGGATTTTTATGACATTCCTTAGCATGCTAGCTCTATTGGCCATACCCATCGGATTTTGCATGTCTTGGTGACTGACTTACAAGTAAAGTTGAAAGAGACAAAATGTGAGTGAGATGGGGAGAGAGAAAGACTTGTGAAAATGGTATCTTAGGAAAGGGGATAACTTACCCTTGCTATTATGTATGTGACACTTGGGGCTTGAGGAAAATAGAAGATATTTGGATGAAAACAGGATAATTTTCCTGGAAACTAAAGGTTTGATAGTTCCAAGCATTTCTTCAAAATATTTAAACACACAACTTAAATAATTACTAGAAGGGCAAGTCTCTCTCCTGCATGTTAACCACAAGGCCAAATGATAACCAATACCATTCAATGTGAAAGGCTTACTTGGGCTTAACCTGGTTGACCCAATCAAGCCTTGGATATTTTGGTTTCCAGCAAATCTTCAGCCCCAGGCATTATCTATGAGAAGAGTCCCCCTCATAGTGTTGGAGGGTGTTTCTGTGAATAGGAATTTATGCATGGCATTGAGTTAGTTACATAATCCTTCTGGCTTGCCTGTCTCTCTCTCTCTCTCTTTCCTTCTCCTCCTTCCCTCCCCCCCTCTCTCTTTTTCTCTCTCCCTGAAGAGTACCCTGAGGATAGAATCTGGCAGGCCATAGGCTGCTCCTCACATGCCCCAACCTGGGTTCCGTCATTAACACTTTAGAAAGCTTTCCTGTTTTAATGTGAAGTGTTTGTTTCTTAAGTAAAGATTGCTTTTCCTATCTGGAATAATGTGTTATATAAGTTATTAACTGGTTTCTCATAAATAATAATAATAATAATGATAAAATAACAGCTAAGATTTAGTGAATACTTACTATTGGCAGGCACACTGCTAAGTATTGTATTTATCTCACTTAATATTTCAAGGGGAACGGGGAGAATGTTAAATTTTATTATTTTGAGACCAAGTAGGCAAATCTGCCTGTTCAATATTTCTGTCCACCTGGGTCTTCCAGACCCTGGGGTATGCATTCTCACACATGATTTAAAGCTTTGATCCTATCTTCCTGGGCCTGCCTTTGAGGCCAAGGACTTACTACTTTAGTCTGCCTTCTCCTCACACCTTCCTGGTAAATCCTTTGATGAATGGAGTTGCCTTTCCCCTCACGTGATCTAATTCTGTCCTTTGTCTTTAGAGGTTCCTCCACCAAAATGGTACATGGGATTTCTGTAAAGAAGCATCACTATTTATTTATTAATTGACTGGTACATTTGCAAGGTTTAGATAGTAATTTCCACAGCCCATAGTGAACGGTTTTAATATCATCTGTTCCCTTTGCCGAGCAAAACCTTTTTGATATGAATACTATACTCTGGACTTTATTCCTTAAAACCTGACAGTGCACCATGTTCCCGCACCATGTTTCTGCGTCCCTCACCTGTAGGACCCTCTTCCCCCACTCCCATCTCCTTCTTCTGACTAATGCATACTCATTCTCAGCTCTGGTGTTGGATGGTCCATCACCTCGCAGAGTTTTCCTCAACTCCTACATCTGAGTTGGGGGACTTGGATAGATGTCCCCATGTGCTTGGCCTACCGTAGCTCAATCTACTATTTTGCAGTTGGGCACTGACTGTCTAGACACCCCTACAAACAATTCAAAGGCAAGGACTGGTTTTAGTTCACTAGAACTAAAACGGTGTCTGGTTTCTAAAAGTCTAGCCAGAATATTTGTTGAAAGAGTGAATGAATATGTGTCTTCATTCTCCCCTTTGCCAAATACTGTCACTGGTTACATGAATCACCCATTATGCAGGGAGCTTCTCTGAAAAGAAGGCAGGCCTCTGTCTGATTTGTCTTTGTGTGCTGAGCACCCAGTACAAGGCCTGGTTAAAGCAAATGGCAAATGAAGGAATAAACAAACAAGGACCAAGGTCCCTGATAAGAATCTCTCACATCATCTTTCATCCTGGTTTCTTAGCAGTCACAGCTCGGAAGGAAAGAGAAGCTCTAATATTGGTTTGCTTCTCGCATATCGGTTTCCTTCCTACCACTAATTGCCTTTGGACGAAGCACAGCAATTTTCTTTGCCAATTCTTACAGCTCCAAGGTTCATGGTAGTGCTTTGATTCGCTTCACAGATAGGAAGATGACTTAGAGAACAAAAAGACTCTCATGGCAGGAAGGGTAAGTAAAGTTGTTGTTTATTAACTTCCATTTGTTTTGGAGGGTGGATTAGACAAAACTCCTGAAACAGGTGGTAGGACTAATATTTTCATAGATATTGGAACTCGTGGCTTGATATATCAGTCTGTAATGCTGCTGCACTAACTCAGTGTGCAAGATGAATATAATTTATGAGTGGTTATAAGCAGCAGCAGTTCCCTAGATATTCCAGATTCATTTTATACAGTTGAAACATGCTTACTTTTTGTTTGTAATTAAAACTGCAAGAATTTTTTATTAACTATTGCTCATACTTCAGTGGTTCTTGGAATATTTCTAGGGCCTCTGGTGATGACTGCTAGGCAGCTGCAGATGAACGTGAAATCATGTGCATATATAAGCACATTTTCAATAACTGAAAGCTTTCATGTGCTCAACTAAAGTTCAAAGAACATGGAACAAAGAGGCAGAACCAACAAGTTCTCAAAATGCTGCTGGATGTGGGATTTTTGACAAGGTCAAACTGAGTTTATTACTCAATGGCTCAGTGGTTTCCATTTGAATCTCTAATAAAATAAGCATAATATATAATTCCTCCTTGGAAAGCTCTGTTCCACTCATTCCCATCTCTGGTGTAACATCCAAAAATCTAGTTTCCAAAAATAGCTGGTTGGTTTGAATGTGAGACTGTCAGATTATTCCATGGCTCTCAATTCAGCAGACCAGCCCTGGTATCTGCCTGGGTGTATAACCTGGTTTCCATACTGAGGTGACTCTAGACTCAGTTCTCTGCTGAGAAGTTTTTCTGAAAAGCGATCAAATTATGGGAAACGAAGAGTCAGTTTTAGGCTCTGTTGGGAGAAAAGAAACTATCTCTAAACTTTGGTAAATGAATGTAAAACTAAAATAAACTTATTAGATTTTAAGCTTCTTAAAGGAAGGAAGCTATGTCTTCATTTATTTGTTCTGTAAACATCTATTGAGTACTTGAAATGTTACAGCCATTGTTCTAGGTTCTGAAAATATAAAGGAAAAAAAAAAAAAACCAATACAGTCAATAGGCATTGTCTTTAGAGAGTTTGCCATCTAATGGGGAATACAGAAACAAAGACAGGTAATTACACATTTTTTAGTGGTGTAATACTTGAGACATGCACTTGGTATAATGGCAATACAATTAATCAGAGTCTGTGTATGTGAGGGGGGCGGTGAGTTTTACAGATAGAAGACAACATGAGCAAAGCCATGGGGGTGGGTGAGAAAGAGCCTCACTGGCAAAGGGAAGCAGTAAGCCGCTCTGTGTTGCTGCAACCTTAATCGTGGGTTTGTAATCCATTCAAGTTGGGGCTGGAGAGTTAGGTAAGGGTCTGATCTTGGAGGGTCATGTGCCAAGTTGAGCACCTTAAACTTCACTTGTGAGCAGCAGAAAGCTGTGGCATGATTCAATTTTCCCTTGAGACAGTGTACTCTGGTGATTCTGCTGATGATGAGACTGAAGCTAGCAACACTAGAAGCAGGTAGACCCATCAGAAGCCTTAGACAGAAATGATGAGGGCCTGAATTACAGACGCAATTTTTTGGAGACAACAATGACAGATTTAGAGAATGAGGGGCGGAAGTGCAGGAAGGAGAGATGGGATGCAAGACTCCCCATACTTGAAATGTGGGTGACCAGATGGCTTGCCAGGCCACCAAGAGAATAGAGAAGGAGGAATGGGTTCAGTGGGAAGTCACAACATTTTATTTTTGACATGTTACATTTGACTTGTCCATGTGTCACTCAAGCCAGTACGTCTGGTATGTAGTTATATATGCTAGTCTGAATAACAGGGTAGACGTATGGACTGAAGATTTAGATTTGGGGGCCTCAGGAAGTAGATGATAGTTGGTGTGATGATAGAGGCAGGGAACTCTCTGGGGAAAGTACAGGTGGGAAAGATATGGGGCTGAGGACTGGAATATTCAGAACATTGACATATTCTTGGTGCCCAACACAATGCTTGGCGCATACAAAATTTTCAATAAATAAAAATAAATATATTATCAACAAATAAATTCTGAATGTGTGAACGAAAGTTACAAGGTACAATTAGGTAAGGAAGTTCTAAGGCAGTGGTTATTGCCCCTGACTACACACTGGAATCACTGAAGAGCCCTTATAAATTATCAGTGGCCAAGCACCACTCCCCAGAGGTCTGCCTTAATTAGTCTGGGGTGAGGACTAACTATAGCACGAAATCAGGCGTGTGCTCGCGCATACACACACATGCATGCACACGTGTATGTTAATTCTGCAGAGATTCTAATGTGCATCCAGGTGAGGATCTACTACTGCAGAGAAAATAAGAGGCAACTGGGAAGAGTAATGGGGAGACAGAAGTTCTGTCTGGGGAAATGGAGAAGGAGCCAAAGCGAAAAACAAGAAATGCTGTAGTTTTAGGAAAAGGGGAAAAGTAAGATTAGAAGGCATATTTTCTATAAGAAACCAGGCAAAGATCTTGACCTAAGAAGACATTAGATCTGGGAATGTGGATCAAAAGGAGGAACTAGTGTGGAAATGGGTCCACTTCCTCCAGAGCATGGAGTCATGTGTATGTAGCCTTATGTCCTCTCTGGTGTGCACATAATAAGTACAATAAACCGGAAAGTCAAGAAGCTGGTCATCACTGACTGGTACCCAGAACATTCCCAGAGGCTAAAATAGTCTTCATTTACAAAATAGAAGCTGCTGGAAGCAGTCTTCCTCCTCTTGGTGCCTGACAGGTACCAAGAATGAACTTGTCCTGTGAGATATACACAGGCATTAAAAACAGTGGTCCTGGAGGGTGGAGTCACAGCCAGTTTTCCAGGAATTTTCCACAGGACACAGCCTAATTTCTTTTCAGATCTTTTTAATAGGTGAGTGTTACCATGTAAATGTTACTTGCCATTTTTTTAGTTGTGGGTATACGTTGGGGGTAACGCTGAAGGCTACTTTACAGCTGAGGATTTGGCCAGGATGCTTGAAGTATTCTCCAAAGAGGGAACTGTTCTAAACAAAATATTATTTACATATCTGGAAGCCATACTGTTGACTCAATGTATTCCAAATGTTAATTTCAGTTTCGGGATTCTATTGTTGAAGGAAAAAACCACTAGATAGTCTGAAAAACCACAATATTTTGTGTGAAATGAATTTAGTTCATTGCTCAATATTGGAGTTCTCTGGCAAATGAGGAGGGGGGAAAAGTGGGGGGAGAGAGTGAGAGAGCGAGCGTGCTCATAGGCCTGCACCCATGTGAATATATGAAAAAGCACAGGATTATACTTTCCTATTATTTCAACTGTCATGAAAACACTGTGATCCAGTTAGCTGTGGCACAAGTTAGAAACAGGTGATCATTCAGTATAGTTAATTATCAGATTTGGATGATAAAAACTGCTTCAAGACTATGATATAGAGCAGAAAAACACTGTGTTCTCTGCTATTCTTCTGTGTTGAGTCTCTAATGAATACCAAAGCGTTCAGAACTTCCCTGTGGTATGTTCTGTTGCTGAAAGTTCTCAGGTTAATCATCATCTCTTACCTAGGACTAACTCAGGTTCCCAAGTACCTGGCATCTCTGCCTCAAATTTCAAGGCGTGACACTGAGTGGGAAAATCAGTATGAGATGACAAGACACAAGACGTCATGGCAGTATGGAAGGGCTTGGCCTGGATCTTAGAATATACACGTCTCCCAGGAATAAGCCATTTGCAGAAATACGCAGGTGGGCTTTATGAATGTTTATGAGTGACTGATGCAGCCAAGGAGCTACTTTCTTTGCGAAACCCTAGGATGCGTCACTCTTACATGTGCCTGGACGCAGTGAATGATTGTTCCACTAGTTGCTTCATAAGCAGTGGCATAAGCTTAAACACCAGGGCTTCGTTTGCTTATTTACTTATTCTTTCACTCCGTGTTTTTTGGGGTCCACTGTGTGCCAGGCCTTTGGTTAGGCACTGAGGATAAAATGGTGAGCTAAAAAGGACATGGAGTCCACCATCTCTCCTGCTCTCATGGAGTTTATAGACTACTGAGAATGAGGTGATAGGCGAGGAGACAGACATTAATCAAGTGATGCCCTAGTGTATATATAATTATAAAATGACATGTCTCCTAAGGAAACAAATATTTATCTGTGAGAGTATATATTTATTATTAGAGAGTAAATACTCATCCATGAGAAGTGACCTACACTGGGGAGTCTGAAAAGGCTTCTTTGAGGAAATGAGTCTACAGCTGAGACATGAAAGATGGAAAAGGAGCCAGAAAGAAGAGACAGCATGTGTAATTGCCCTGTGTGATAGAGTTTGGATGTGTTGTCCCTGCCAAAACTCATGTGGAAATTTGATTCCCAATGTGGCAGTGTTGGAAACTGATTGAGTCATGGGGGCGGATCCCTCATGAATGGATTCGTGCTCTCTCTAGGTGGGAGGAGTAATGAGTGAGTTCTCCCTCTATTAGTTCCTGCGAGAGCTGGTTGTTTATAGGACCCTGGCAACTCGATCTCTCTCTCTCTTGCTTTCTCTCTTGCCTCTCTCACCATGTGATCTGCATGTACCCATCAGCTGCCTGCCACTTTCTGCCATCAGCAGAAGCAGCCTGAGGCCCATGCCAGATGCAGCTGTCCCAGAATCGTAAGCCAAATAAACCTCTGTTCTTTATAAATTACCCCGTTTCAGGTATTTCTGTTACAGCAACACAAACAGACTAATACACTATGATAAAAGGAATTGTCACGAGCTGGGGAATTGAGAGAGGACCAGTGTGATGGCACGCAGAGAGTTAGGGGAGAGTTAAGGGATGTATAGGGTCATATTATATAGGGACTTAAGTGTCACCAATGAGAAAGTATTGAATGGTTTCAAGTAGAGGTGAGTGACATAGTCAGAATTCTATTTGAAAAAAATGTCACTCTGGCCATTGTGAGGTGAACAGATTGGGGAGAGGGACATACTAAATGTGAGAAGACCAGTTAATAAGCTATTGTAGAAGTCTAGGCAAGAGATGACAGTATTTAAGACTAGCATAGTAATGGGGAAGATACAGAGAAGTGGATCATTCCCAAGACATCTAGACATAAAATTGATGATGATGTTGGTTTCATTTAAGATTGAGGAAGAGGCAGGAGTCAAGGATAACCCTTGGTCTTCAGCTCTGCATAACTATACGAATAGTGGTTTTATTGTTGGAGAACTAGAAGAAGAGGGGGACTAGGTTTCCTGTTGTTTTGGCACGGGTGTGTGGCGCAAATTGTGAGTTTAGTTTTGAATGTGTTAAGTTTGAGTAACTTTGGAAGACCTCAGAATACAAGTGGCTGTGTAGGGCCCCCCTGGAGGAGTGTTTCCTTTTATGGCTTACCAGCACTCTACCAGCACAGGGCCCCTTGTGGCTGGCTACTGCCTGGTACTGAGGAGCATGGTCTCCCATTATATGAGTTTGTTTTTTTCCCTAGAACTAGGGGATGATATGGTTCTCTGTTTCTGAATCCACATGAATATTTGTATCCAGTTTATTCTGCCAGTGGCTGCTGTAGCCATAGGAGCCATTTGGTGCAATGGGAGAAATACTGGTTAGATAAGAATCGATTCCTTGCTGGGCTCTGCTATAATTAGCTATGTGATGTGGTTATTGTGCTTTCTCTAGATCAGTATTTCCTCCTGTGTGAGAGAAGCAGTTGAAGTATATAGTCTATAAGAGTCCTTCTGGCTCTAATGTTCAGTGATTCTAATTTTTAATTTCAATCTCCACAAATTAAACAGTTTGGGGAATGGAAATAAATATGTTTCTACATGTAGAAAGTAACCCTTGGCCATTCTGAATGTCTCACATTTGGTTTGCTCACCCATAGAGGCCTTAGATCATCCATCCTTCATTTCTCATTCCTTAATCAAGTTATTTATCATGTCTAATAATTTTTAAATAAGGATGTTAGAAATGTTTCTTCTTACGCGCTAACTGTGATCCATGGGCCAAGTCTTCCTGTGATGGTCCATTAAGAAGAGTTCTGGTGCAACATCTTGGCTGGGAGGAGAAAGTACCATAATTGATCGGAGATGTCTGTCATTGGTGTGGGATAGGGAGTGGTAGCATCATCAGTGCCATGCCTTGTCATCCTAGTTCTGCGATCTGGCTATGTTTCCCCTGCCACTGCATGGTACATGATTGTTATCTGGTGATTAAAATAAGTAATTGCTGGATTATACTTTCCCAAATTTGTTCTGGAGCTGAAATTTTCCACTCTCTTTTATTGTGTTGTATTCAAATGTCATTTCCAACAATTTAGTAGGGTAATAGGAGGGGGATAATGATATGTCTAGTTAATTTTGTTTGATGGTTAACATTGTTTGGCACTTCCTGTAGAATATGTAAAATGTCTACTTTTCTGTTTTTAAATGGACAATGTAATGGAAATAAATCCATCTTTCTTTGTTGGTTGAGAATCATGCAGCAGCTCAGGGTTAGTCTAACCAAGTGCTTCTCAACTTTAATGTGCACACATGTATCTGGGGATCTTGTTAAAACCCAGATTCCTGGACTTTACTCCTAGGGATTCTGACTCAGTAGGTCTGGATGGGACCTGAGATTCTGACAAGCCGCTTGTCTGCGACCACACATAGAATAGCAAAGATCTAAACAGCACTCATCATCGTACAGAGACAAAGGAGGAGACAGATAAAGGGCTGAATGTTTCTAGTTAGGTTATACTCTAAAACTACTTACCATAGACAAATAGTACTGTTCACTAAATTCTTGTTCTGAAAGACTTATTATATGATTTGCTTCTTTTTCCTGAATAGAATGCAGGGAGAAAATACTGGTTGATTGAGGTCTTTGGTTAATTGCATTCCAGATAATTAAAGTTTTATTGAGCTCCTGGACTACTCAGTATATACTACAAAATGTAGTTACTTCATTGTAACTTTCTTTTTGAAGCTGTAATTGTTTTGCTTTTTGACACTCATATATGAGGGTATTTCAAAAAGTTTGTGGAAAATAGAATTAAAAGATAATATGAATCTTTTCATGAACTTTTAGAAAATTCATTCTATGTGCCAGGCATTGAGTGTCTACCTGTACCAAGTACTGGAGATTCAAAACTAAATAAATGAGAATAAATGTGGTTCCGGTCCACATCGAGGTGACGATCCAAGTAAAGATACAGGCAAGGAGTGTTTCACTGCATTTTTATCTCAGAAAGATGGGACTTGGTATTTTGTGGGTTTTTTAAGGAAAAGAGAAAATCCTGGTAACTTTCCTCCCTTCACTTGACATAAAAAGGATGAGACCATCACTAGCCCTGAGATTTCTTTCCCAGATCTGGCTGGAATCCAGCTGAACACATCTGGAGTTCAGAAGCAGGGTGGGGCAGTTCAGAAAATAATTCTTTCTCCGACAATGATTCAAAGGACATGCAAGGGCAAGACTAAAAGTTTCTTATGATTTTGAACCGAGAGAGATATGCACAGCGGGATTTACAGGAAATGCGGTGAGCTTTATTATTTATTTGCTAGAGCAATGAAGTGTGAAATAATGTTTTTTGACCAATGCAAAGGTGGGAAGTGAATTCATGCTGCAAATTCAACTAATGTTGTATGTAAACCCTATTTCACATTAGGCACCATTGGTGTATAGTAAATAGAGTTCTATCATTATACAAAGACTACCATTATTGATGAGGCAGCTCTTAATAGCATGGTTACGTTATCTGGATATTGAGAGCACCAAGATTTATTCTTCTGTGGCACAAGTTACTTTATTAGGATTTCTTATAAAGCTCGTTTACTGAAATAATTAGAAACAAATTGTTCACATCCACATTGGCAGGATAAGCTCCTTAACAAATCACCACTCCACAATCATTCGAGATTGGGCTTCTGGAAAAATACCCCGACAAACTTTTATCAGGAAGAGTGAAGACTGTACGGGTTTTAAATTTAATACATGATAATCTTCTGACAACAGTATAGCAGCACTTAATGAGCTTAGCTTCTCTGCAATTAAGATGTTCTGAATTGGAGTGAGACACAATGGGGGAAGGTTTCCTTCTTTTCAATTAATTTCCTAGGTGGCAGGTGCTGCTTTCCCTCTGATACCCTTTCCCTGCTGGACCGATCAGGCCTGGGAATGAAGGGCCGGCAGGTTAATTACACCTGTCACTCTGCAACCTCACACCCCACCTGCAATTTCCATGTGGTAGAAGGAGCAATTGGGTATAAAACTTGGCAGATGGGAGCTAAGAAGTTGGATCAGATTCTCCAAACTGGTTATTCCATAAAAATTTGAGAGCTTATGTAAGAATTCAGATTGTTTGGTGTCTGTAATTTATGTAAAAAGCAGGGGGGAAAAATCTGTGGAGTTTTACATGGGGACCTTTCAATGTTAGCAGTAGAATTTTCAATCCATAAAAGTGTTTTATCTTATCTCTTGGGTTTAGTCCAGTTTTTTCCAAACTCCACTCATTTGGGTATAACCTTCACAAGTTTTTCAAATCCCAGTAAGACCTGTACTATCATTTATTTACCATTTTTTCTTAAGTTGTCTTTTTTTAACTTAGTATAACCATAAGCAAGAACATTAATGAAATTACGAGGTTAAAATTTTAGTTTTATTTATTTTCTATTCTCTTCTAATACATACTGAAATCAGTACACAGCTATCAAGATCTCAGTATATTTTTCTGTGAACTATCAAAAATCATTCCACGAAACACCAGTGGTAAACATAACACATTTTGGGAAAGCCTGCTTTGTCCAGGCTTGGTCCCACCTGTGGCTGCTGATGTTTGGGGTGGGGTATAATAGCAGCTCCAGGCACCAGCCAATTATTCTGCTCTCTGTATGGATCAGGACTTTCCCTTGTCCAGTGGCACCAAAGCCAGTTGGGGGCTTACACCTTGGCTGGCTCCATCACTAGCCACAGTCTGGCTCTCAACTCCCTCTTCTCAGTCCCCTACTTTCTGTCTTTCTGTAGACGAGTGCCCTAACATGCCATGTGCTCTTTGAACACTGAGACTCTGCTGCCTTTATTTTAAATTTCACACTGCTTTGCACATACTAGGTGGTCTATGAATTTTTTTCCAGGCAAATAAGGGGGGCGGGGCACTGCATGCCTAGCAGGATGGAAATTGAAGGTGCCACTTAAACCCATTTTTCTCACTTTCATTTGTTCTACCTCCAGGCTCTTTAAATAAAATGCTTTTGTTGAGTGTTTTTCCCTTGCTTCTCTTCCTGGTTTTTGATCCAGGGGAGAGAATAATTTATTTGTTCTTACTTAGTGAAATCTAAATAGTATAGTTGTTCACCCTATTCTTTGCTACAGCATTCACCAAGAATTCAATAAGGTAGTTGTACCATTCTTACGGTACTTATTTCAGCTTGTATACTTTTCAGAATCCATTGACTCACTTAATCATTTAGAACTTTGGCTAATCCCAAATTATATTTGACTTTGGAATAAATAGTAACGTGGTTTGGGTTTTGTGGCAGATTTTCTATTTTGATTATGTATCATTTTGGCAGTACTAACCTAAAATAAGAAATTATCAAGATATATAGGTTTCTAATGAGTGGTAATAAATGAATGATAAGCCCAGTGTATAGGAAGAAATTTGATGACTCAGAGAAACAGAACAAGGCACTCATCCGTAGGACTTTTTTGTTGTTGTTTTTCCTAATATCTTTTATTCAGGGAATTCCAAAAGCATTATATCTGATTGCACCTGCCTACCTGCCCACCCTACTAGATGAACACAATCCCCAGAATTTATTTCAGGCCTCTTTCCAGAGCTTTGGGGTTGTGGGTACTCATCCAAAAAGGAATCCAAGTTCCCCATAGGAATGGGATATATCAGCAACAACTTCCCCTTTATTTTCCCTGGGTATCCCAAGAAATATCTAGTGGCTGCTGTGGATCAGCTCTTATCAGTTGTGCTATCCCACCTTTCAAATTTTTAGTCCCAGCATACAGATTGGAAAAGACAAAGTCAAACTGTCCTTATTTACAGATGACATGATACTATATATAGAAAAACCTAAAAGCTCTATCAAAAAACTCTTAGAGCTGATTAATAATTTCAGCAATGTTGCAGGATACAAAATCAATGCACAAAATCAGTTGTGCTTATATTCTCTGCTAATGAACTAACAGAAAGAGAAATCAAGAAAGTAAGCCCATTTACAACAGTCACCACAAAAATAAAATACCTAGGAACAGTTTAACCAAGGAGATGAAAGATCTATACAATGAGAGCTACAAATCACTACTGAAAAAAATTAAAGAAGGCACAAAAAGATGGAAAGACATTTCATGCTCTTGGATTGAAAGAATCAACATTGTGAAAACGTCCATACTACCCAAAGTGATCTACAGATTCAGTGCAATCCCCGTCAAAATACCAATGACATTTTTCACAGAAATAGAAAAAAGCAACCCTAATATTCATATGGAACAACAAAAGATCCCAAATAGGCAAAGCAATCCTGAGCAAAAAAATAAAGCCAGAGGCAAACACTACCTGACTTCAAATTATACTACAGAGTTATAGTAACCAAAACAGCATGACACTGGCATAAAAATAGACACTCAGACCAGTGGAACAGAATAGAGAACCCAGAAATCAATCCACAGACTTACAGCTAATTGATATTTGACAAAGGCAACAAAAACATACATTGGGGAACAGATCGCCTCTTCAATAAGTGGTGTTGGGAAAATTGGATATCCATACACAGAAGAATACAACTAGACCTGTACCTCTCACCAGATAACAAAATCAACTTAAAATGAACTAAAGACTTAAGTATAAGACCTGAAACTATAAAACTACTAAGGGAAAATATAGGGGAAACATTTTAGGAAGTAGGATTTCAGGAAGTAGGCAAAGACTTTATGAATAAGAGACTGAAAGCACAAGTAACAAAAGAAAAAGTAAATATATGAGATTATATCAAGTAAAAATCTTCTACACAGCAAAAGAAACAATCAAGAGTGAAACAACAACCTACAAAATGTGAGAAAATATTTGCAAACTATATATCTGACAGGGGGCTAATATCCAGAATATACAGGGAACTCAAGCAACTACATACTAAAAAAACAACTCAATTAAAAAATGGGCAAAGGAGCCAAATAGACATTTTTCAAAGGAAGACATATGAATGGCCAACAAGTATATGAAAAAATGCTCAATGTTACTAATCATCAGAGAAATGCAAATTAAAACCACACTGAGATATCGTCTCATCCCAGTTAGACGGTCTATAATCAAAAAGACTGAGAATAACAAATGCTGGTGAGGATGTGGAGAGAGGGGAACGTTCCTGCACTGTTGGTGGGACTGTAAGTTAGACAGCGTGGAGGTTTCTCAAACAACAGATAGATCTATCATACGATCCAGCAATCCCACTTCTAGGTATCTACCCAAAGGAATGGCAATGAGGATGGGAAGAAGGGGATATATTTCAAGTGTATTTAGAATGTAGAAGCGAGAGAACTTGGTGGCACAGGGAGTCTGGCAAACGAGCGAGAAGGAGGAGTCCAGGATGACTCCCTGATTCCTGGTTTGTGGAATGGATGAATAGTAATGCCACACCAATGTGGTTTTAGTTGGATGAGAACATACTGAGTTTCAGATGTTAGTCACCATTTATTGGAATTTGTTCCCAATTTATGATACCATTGACTTTATAAATTTACTTATTTTGTTAGGTTTGAATATACCAAATTTGGGATGTCAGCTGTCATACTGTTGGAGTTAGTTCCTCATTTCTGATACCTATGTCTTTGTAAATCCATTCATTTATTCATTCATTCATTTGACACATCTTTGTTGAACATTTATTGTACCTGCGCCTGACTGTGTTGCCCAGCCACTCTTGGGGGGTAGGGTTGAGTCTCCACACTTCTCTTCCCTGTGTGCCTCGCCAGGCATTTGGTCCTGCCAGAGCCTACTGCCCTGACTTGAACTTATTGGGCACACTCTGAAGCCCTCTCTCTCCTACCTGTGCTGATCTTAAAGACATTAGACCCAATTCCCTTTCTGGACTTCCTATCTTCATTTACATACCTGCTCTTCAAAATATTGGCTTTCAGGTTATTATCCGTTTCTTTTCAGACATTTAAATATATGCTAGATTTATATCATATGGTTCATTTCACAGTTCTGGCCACTCCTGGCCCACTTTGCCTTCTTACATTACTAACACCCTAGAAGGATAGTAAAAGAACGTAATTTTGGAATGGAAGAAACCATGGCAGGTGAGTTCTCAAATGTCAAAGACAGGATAAAGTTATTGGGAGCAGTGTGTTTTTGAATACGTGCCTGCCACTTGAAATGGTTGTGGAAGTTGGTACAGGGGAGTTTACACGTGGAAAGCATCCCTCTTAGGGACTTGTCTCGTTGCCCAATAAGCAGCGCTTCTCCTCCCTGCCCCACCCCTGCAGAGCTGTGGCGGTGTACCCCCATTGAAAGAAGGGCATAGGGACAAAGTGACTGTGAATCTGTGGTTGTTCCACTTGGGACAGTTGGAGATCCAGTTGGCTTTGGATTCTATCTTTCATGAAATTTCAAGAGCCCTCCGAGTAGTTCTGAGCAGAGGAAAGACAGTTAATTTGGCCTTGGGCAGAAAGTTCAGTGATTTTTCCCTAAGGCTGATTACTTTTCCAATTGTGCGGCTTCCATTGTAAGGTACTTTGAAAATGCCTCTCCTTTCTCTGAAGGCCAACAGCACAGAAAAAAGTAGGTTTTATGTCTGTTTTTCAGTAGACTTTATTATTTTATGGCAGTTTTAGGTTCACAGCAAAATAAAGCAGAAGGTAGAGGGTTCCCATATAGCTCTGCCTCCATACATGCATCGCTTCCCCCACTATTAATGTTCCCCACCAGAGTGGCACATTTGTTACAGTTGAAGAACCTACATTGACACGACATTCTCACCCAAAGCCTATAGTTCCATTAGGGTTCACCCTCGGTATTATATATTCTATGGCTTTGGACAAATGTATAAAGACTATATCCACTGTTATACTGTCAGACAGAGTAATTTCACTGCCCTAAAAACCCTCTGTGCTCCACCTACTTATTTGTCTTTCCCACTTAACCCTTAGCAACTACTGATATTTTGTTTTTTCCATAGTTTTGCTTTTTCCAGAATGTTATATAGTTGGAATTATACAGTATGTAGCCTCTTCAGATTGGCTTCTTTCAATTAGTATTATGCATTTAAGTATCCTTCATGTCTTTTCATGGCTTGATACCTCATTTCTTTATAGTGCTGAATGTCTATGGCCATACCACCCTGAACGTGCCCGATCTCGTCTTTATAGTGCTGAATAATATTCCATTGTCTGGATACACCATAGTTTATTTGTTTATTCACCTGCTGAAGGACATCTTGATTGCTTCCAAGTTTTGGTAATTATGAATAAAACTGCTGTAAATTCCTTGTGCGGATTTTGATATAGACAAAAGTTTTCAATTCCTTTGGGTAAATACCAAGGAGCATTATTGTTCCCTGTTGTCCTATATTTTGTAGAAATTTTATAGTTTTGTGTTTTACATTTAGTCCTGTGATCCATTTCGAGTTAGTTTTTGTGAAAGGTGTAAGGTCTGTGTCTACATCCATTCTTTGGCATGTGGATGTTCAGGAGTTCCAGCACCATTTGTTGATAAGTCTATCTTTTCTTCATTGTATTTTCTTTGCTCCTTTGCCAAAGATCAGTTGATAAGTGCATATTTATGTGTGTCTACTTCTGTGCTTTCTATTCCGTTTCATTGATCTGTTTGTTCTTTCACCAACACTACACTGTCTTGATTACCATAGCTTTATAGGATGTTTTGAAGTCGGGTAGTGTCAGTCCTCCAACTTTGTTCTCCTTCAATATTGTGATGGCTATTCTGGGTCTTTTGCTTCTCCATATAAACTTTAGAATTATTTTCTCAATATGCACAAAGTAACTTGCTGGGATTCCGATTGGGATTGCATTGAATCTGCAGGTTAAGTTTGGAAGAACTGACATTTTGACAATATTGAGTCTTCATATCCATGAACAAACATGGAATATCTCTCCATTTATTTAGCTCTTTGATTTCTTTCATCAGAGTTTTAGTCTTCCTCATATAGAAGACTATTTTGTCCCTATTTTGTAAGATTTATGCCTAACTATTTCATCTCCCTACTGGAGAAGTGTTTGCATTAGGATCACCAGCACTGAAATGTCTGGGTATCACTGATCTGACCTATCATTATATTGATATTTTTCCAGAGCCCAAGTGAATTTGAAAAAGAAAATGCTGATATTGAAGGGAATGATGTGACCTGGAAGGTGTCTATGGTACTAGCAGGATGAGGAAGTTCCGAGTTGCAGAATCACAGTGGGCATAAAGAGAAATGGGAATGTTGAAAGATGTTTGGAAGGAAGAGTAGCAATTAGTCATACAAAAGATGGGAATCTGGGTCTTAAACTCTGTTCCTATTCATTTCATCTGGAACAGGGTCTTGAAATATGTTCCTATTTAAAGCATCCCCAAAGTGATTTTGGTCAGTCAACCTTCAAATGGTGTTGAAGTTGGAGACAAACATCAAAGATACTTACAACAATATCAGCCTTTGAATCTAAGAATATTGTTTCCACTGACAGAAATGGCTAAGACAGTGGACAAGGGGAAAAGAAACATGAGTTTTGGAATAAGCACGCAATGATGAGATATTGAGAAAGTATCTTATGGTTAGTAGAAATTAAGGAGCAGATCATTTTTATTGCCTCCTTCGGGCTTAAAATCTCACATAGTTCTTTTTTCCTACAGGGTAAAATCCATTCCTTTCTCTGGCACTTGAAGCCTCCAGAGTGGGTCCCTCTGCCTTCCCACCACATTCTCCATTATTCCTATAATAAAACCTTTGTGGCAGACCCATAAGTCTCCTCATTGACCCCAAACCAGCCACATACTTTGCCATCTCCACTGTCTTTGCTCTTAATAGTTGACCCTCATGACATTTTCTCCTCCCTTAGTTCACCATATGTGAATCCCACTCATCCTCCAAAGACCACTTCAAAATTCAACTACTTTGCCAGGAACAACGGGATTCTCTTTTCTCTCTAATTATGGTTCTTCAGCATCTGCTCACTCATTGTCAATTAACTTTGAATGTATATGTGCATTTTTTACTAATCTATATTGTAAAGGCAGAGGGTAGGGACCTTAGCTTAATTCTAATCATTCTCCACTACAAAATCTAGTACAATGATATGTTTGTAAATATTTCAAGGCAGGGTTGCATAGAGGCATTGGTTGAAGTCATACAACTCAATAAACCTGTGATTAGAAACTGTAGAAGAAAATGAACAGGGAAGGGAAGAGACAGCAACAAGTGGGAGGAGGAGGAAGCCCAGCAGAGAAGTACTGAGGAGTGGAGGCAGAACCAGGTGGGGGAAACACATCAGCAGCCCAGGAAAGAAAAACTTTTGAGAAGGAGAGAGAGTTCTCATTCTTTATTATTCAGAGGTTGAAGCATGTGTAGGTGAGAACGTATATTATTTTTATAGTGAAACAGAGGATGTACAAACTTTACATAACAGATTGTATATAAGAGAACTCACTCTTCCATTCAGATTTGAAGAAATATTTATTGAGTGCTTACTGTGTGCCAGACATCCTGAATGTTATCTAGTAATATTACAAACAGATTTGTTCCTAACTTCTGAAGCAAACGTCATTGCAATCTCCATGCTTATTGGTACCATCCCCAAACCGTGAGTTATGTTATTTCACGTGGCATTAAGGAGCACATGGCATTCATTTCCATGGAGATCTAAATATGCACAGATGTCTGATTATGCCTTCTTGCTTAGGGATTTAACTACAAAACAGGGCTACCTTTTTTCTCATTTCCCACATGCTTTGAATATATGCTTGAGTATGGAGATTCGTTTTTAAATGATGGTTTAAAAGAATTCTGTTGGCAAGACGAGAAAGTCTGATTTTTAGTCCATGACTAATGGTTCATTTCTACAAAAACTTGTTGATGCAAAACCAGCAGATTTTCTGTCATTTGGGACCAGACGTCTTAGCTGAGTAGATATAATCACTTCCATTTTGAATTACATATAGATGTTTATAGATCCTTCTTCTTGTTCCCTACTTGAGACTGTTTAGAAGCAAAAAATTTATGTTTTACCAGGCAGGTGACTGAGAACCCGTGTCTTGCAGTAGTCTGCATTTGGTTAGGAGGCATACCAGGAGACTTGGCAAATGCACTTGAATGAATCTCATTGGTTACTTTCAGGTCAATAAGCATTTTAATGCATTAGAAAGCCTACAACATTCTCTTTGTCATGTTCCATAACTTCTAAGCAGTGCCCTCCTTGGAGAAGAGTTAACCAAAAGAAATGTAATCCTTTATGCCTTACATAGGATATATGTGGGTAAAAAAAAAAAAAAAAAAAAAAAAAAACCCTTACGAACAAATCCATTTTGATCAGGCATTAAAAAAAATGTTAAAAATACATTAGCCAAACTTTTTAAATTGACTTCATTAACTTCTTGAAATTGCATGCACATTAATAGGATTTTTATTAATAATTCTTCTAATTTGTTGATACTAGGTTTTGAAAGGGGTCTTATTATTTTCTTCATTCTAGCTATGCATTGATGAGACTCATTAAGCATAATGGAATCTCGCAATTTATCATCCAGATTAAAACTCTTTTTCCATATAACCTCTATTTACCCTTTATATATAGAGGCACCTCCTCGGCATCAATCAAGGACATGGTGTAATTCCCCAGATTTCTCAGTAACAGAATTTCTGTGTAGCTGAGCATGTCCTTCCAGTCCTTCCTCTTATCCACATTTACATGAAGACTCAATTCTTTTGATTCAATTCGAGTTGTAAGAAGTACACAGAGTTAAGTTGGTTGGATAAATGCAATCTTGCCTTTTCTATCATTTCTCTTCCGAGCTTTTTCTGGTCATATTTCTTCACTTGAGCCTTGTTCTGCAGGGAACTATCAGAAATCAATGCCCTTTACAAATGCTAAACAGCTTTTTCTTGTTATGAATGGAACATTAGCCACCTAAGGTCTCCTGTCTTCCCCCATCATGACTAATAGGATTGTAATTTCATCAAGGTCTCCAGTGACATCAAAAACCATACCAGTTAAAAGTTAAGTGGATTTGGATGTCACCTGATCGCTGAGATGAAATTCAAAGCACTGTCTATTTAAAGGTTCCAAAGAAATGGGGTGCCAGCTAAACTGGCCACTTTGACTCTACCGAGGTGTCTGTGATGGGACAAACAAAATGAAGATAAATAATTTCTTAAAAAAAACCTCAAAAAAATATAGAATATCTAAGGAGACACAGGGAAGACACAACTACTTACATTTTAATCAATTACAAAGACTAAACATTATTCTTCATTTGTATTCTCTCCTTTCTTTTCACAAAGAAAACGTTCAAATGCTATTTAAGCCACATATTCCTACATACAAAGAAAGTGCTATTGATCTAGTGTTCCTATTTGGAGGATTTTTGCTTGTTTTTTTAAACTGTTTTCCTTTACTTAGTATTGACTTGTCTGCCTTCCGTATTTTCAATCCAGCCCCACGCATTTGTGATAGCCGCATGACATGAGGGGAGCCTGGGAGCTTCAGCACAGAATCAAACTATGTTGCAAAGTGAAGTTTGAAGGTGGCCCCTTTGCCTTAGTGCTCACATCTACAGAGCTAAACTGCTATCATTTTTATGAACAGGAGTACTTAATGTTTTCTTTACTCTTTGCTCTCTCTCCTGAGACAGCGAGCCTCATCTTAAACCATCTGTCCCTGTCAGGAGATCACTGTTTTCAGAATCCATTCAAAACCTTGGGTTTCTGTGACTTGACACTTCTGCCTCTAATTCTGATTGCTTGTCGGTTTAGGCTGCCCAACATCACTTCCACAGCCTGGGCCTGGCCTCTGGGATTCCAGTCTGACCCTGCCAATCTACTCTACACACTGCTGGCGGACTCATACTATTTAAGTGGCTGTTGTTCCAGGATTCCCTTGATGAAAAATTGTCCATGAATCCCATTTCTTTTCACATCTATCTAAAACATTCTTGCCTTGGCTTTCCAGGCCTTCCATGATCTAGCCCCACTCCACCTGTCCAGTCCTGTTCCCCTGTTCCCAGCACATGCAGAGCCTTATTTTTGCCATCAATCAGCGGTCATGTTGTCTGGATATGTCCTTGTGCAAATATCCTTCCTGATCTTAGCCTTTTCAAAGCATATCCATCTTTTCCAGGGAGCCTTTTCTGGGACTGAGTCTTACCTTCTACTCCTCTGAATTTACAGGGATTTGTAATAGGTGTTGTGCAATGTTACACCTCATTTCATTTTATTTGAAATTTATATGCTGCCCCTACTTTCAAAAGGATTTGCAGCAGTTACTTAAACAGATAGCATCTTGTAATGTTTACTCAATGCTTCCTACCATATTCCTTATCTCCTCAACTCAGTCATTAGCTCTTTGAAGGCAGGGGCCATGACTCATGTTTCATTTTGAAATGCAGCAGGGAATAACGGAGAGGACACAGGCTAGGAGTCAAAGGCCTTGAAGTCCAAATATAGTTTTCCTTCAAATTAAATGTGACTTGAGGTGAATCACTTAGGATCTGAGGGACTAAATTATATATAAACTGCTAATAATTGCATTTTTCACCAAAGATAAAGAACTGGATTTTTTCTGTTCATAGAGTGAATACTTTCTCATTGTAGGAAAAAAAAAAAAAATGAACAATACAGAAACACTTTAAAAAGAAATAAAAATAAGCTGGATTTGCACTATCTTGAGAGAAAATATTAACGTTTTAATAGTTATTAATTCGCATAGATATTGTTAATCTATGTGTACATATGGGTAAGAGATCTATCTGTCTGTAAATCTATCTATATAATAATGGAGAAAATAGCTATTTCTTGACAACTTTTCCCACTTAACAATAAAAAGTGGATTACTTTTTTTTTTTTTTTTTAAGATTTGGCCCAACTCAGTAGGCAAAAAAGTCTGATGTGAATTGGTATGAGGCAACTTAGAATTTTTATTTAATTCATTTAGTGGGAACATTTATATGATTCACTTCAGAAATATTGATGTGTTTGACAATGGGTTGCTGCTCCCGTCCTTGCTAGGAGAGTTTCGGAATATATATGTTCTCTATTAACTAGCTAATAAATACAAAATATTCTGAATTCTAAAATGCATCTGGTACAAAGGGTTTTGAATTAGAGATTGTAGCCCTGTCCTAAATTTATGTCGACAATTCCTGTGACTAAAATCAGCACTTTGTTTTCTGATTTGCACTCATTTATTTTTTTAAAAAAGTAAGCATTAGGCATTATGATAATGATCTTCAAACTTACAATTTCTTTTTTGGCTTTAGAAAACATCTTCAAATAAAATCTTACCTAGAAAATCAGCGGTAGCCAAGATAACAATCAAGTCGCTCTCACTGGTGGGGAAGCCTAGAGCTCGGGTCTGCTGGGTCTCTTCTCCCCCACCTCAAGGTCATCTCTGCTCTGGCCTTGTGAAAACACCTGCAGTAAAATAGTCAACAATTTCTCAGGCTGGCTGATTAGCTCAGTTGGTTAGAGCACAGCCTTGTAACACCAAGGTCATGGGTTTGGATCCCCTTAACGGCCAGCTGCCAGGAAAAAAAAAAAAAGTTAACCCATATTTCTGTTCCCTAAAGGGAGTGAGATTCCAAATCTTAGAATAGGAAAAGATAGTTGCAATAATATTCAACAAAGAATTTGCATCAAAATAGGCAACGATTTCTCAGGCTCTGAGATACCAGAGAAGGCAGGGCTTACAGCCACTGTGACCCAGGCCACTGGCCAGGCAAGGAGTGCCACCACTCCAAGACTGGGAAGGGTTTTGCTGTTGATGTTTCTGCTGTTATTTGTTATGGTTTTCTTTTTCTTTTTCTTTTTGTTAGATGAATAAGAGCTCACATAGCATTTAAGAAGAATTGTAAGGAGGCAACATGGAAGTCCAGGTTTCTTTCAAGGCTGAATGTAGGTCAGTTGAGGACCACTTGTCCTAATGTTAATAACCAATCCCTCTTTGGGGCATTTGTGTCATTTTCGGTGTTTTCCTATGATAGAACCATGGTAACTATAACTGCACATACATTATTGTAAATTACTATTTTCTTACGATATATTCTGAAAGAAGTGTTTTGTATGCACTTTAAAACTTTTCCAACATAGTGTTAGATTGTCCTCCGGAAAGGTCATACCAATTTACACCACATTTGACCCTTAATGTCCCTTCCAGTTCTGATTTTAAGAGTCATATTAAGTCAATAATAAGTATTTAACAAATACTTGTCCCTTGGTATCATATTTGTAGGGACTGGTCCCTGTACGTTTCGCAGATACCAAAGTCCACAGATGCTCAAGTCCCTGATATAAAATGGCATAGTATTTGCATATAACTTATGCACATCCTCCCATATACTTTAAATCATCTCTAGATTACTTATGATACCTGATACAATGTAAATGCTATGTAAATAATAGTTATACTGTATTGTTTAGGGAGTAATGACACGAAAAAAGTCTCTACCTGTTCAGTACAGACCCAATTTTTTTTCCTAAATATTTTCAATCAGCATTATGCTGAATCCACAGAGGGCCAACTATACTTCTTTGTTAACTGTTTATGTATAATTTTCTGGCATATTGTAATTTTTTAAGCACTGGAAAAAGTTTTAATAAAATACATGTTTATTTAGTGGTCAATATTAGATTTGAATATTTATTTAAGATTTAAATCACCAATTTTTTAAAATTCTTTAATAAAATTTCTGACTTTATCTTCTTTACCTTTTTACTATTGGTAAGAGATTTACAGAGATGGACTCTCAGAATGGTCGTTGTTACTAAAAATGATTATCCAAAATTACAAAGAAAAAAATATAACTACCAAAAAAAAATCTGCTCACTGAACTATTTTTCCCAATTCTGCAGACTTCTCATTTTTAAGATGAACCATTCTTTTTTTCCCCTATTCTTTTAGTCTGTGTTTTAAATATGTGCTATCAGGAAAGTGTCTATCATTGAAATAGTAATAGCATATTGTTGAATAAGGCATTTTCTGTAAAACTGTTGATGGCTAACCTCTTACAAGCGTATTTTAGTGCCAGCAGAATATACCTTTGCTGCTTTAATTATTAAAGGCTTTTTTCCCATGGTGACTGAATTGTAGAGTGAACACATTTCAAATTGAATGAAGCTATAATTTTCAGACAGTATACATCTAAAAAGAAAAATGAGAGAAAAAATGTTGAAATCCAGGAAACTTGTAGAAGTCAGATCGATAAATAAAATGGGAGTCTCTTTACAGCCTCTGTAATTATGCCTGTGTGAGCAGAATGATAGCCTTCAATGTATTCACTGCAAGCTCTCTTTGTATTCAGTTGTAATTTTGAATTGGCTATGAACTGAGCAAGATGTGAGAAAATAAATTACCCTCGTCTTCATGGGACTTATGTCTTTCAATCTGAATATAGAATCGAGGTGTTTTTTGTTTTTTTTATTGGCCAAATATAATGGCAGAATTTGGGAAAAACCTCCTTCCTAGTACCCATCATCCAATAAGCCTGGCTCATAGGTGGGGCAGGTGACCAAAGTCTATCCTGGCATGTACTAGGCACTGAATGAGGGTCTGGAGCATGATCCAAGCTGGCCTTGTCATTAGGGATTCAGATACACACACACTAAGAATCAGTTTCTGTTTATTTCAATAACCTACTCATTGGAGAGAGAGTCAGAACTGACACTACTTTTGCTCGTGGTTCTCAACAATTTCTTAACAGAACCATCATGAGGTTTTGTGTGTGCACACACACACAGTGTGTGTGTTTGTAGCTACACCACCTGTTAGCTTACTGAAAGTTCATTAAATAATAATAGTTCATTAAATAATAATACATACTGAGTTTATGAACTCCCTGCTGTGGTGTACCAGGGACATGACATCATTTCTGTGGTATTCTCTCCAAAAATGTATAACCTCAGTCCAGCTATGAGAAAAAAAATCAGACAAACCCAAATTGAGAGTTGTTGCATAAGGTAATCAACATTCTTCCAAAGTGTCAAGAACATGAAAGACAAGGAGAGACAGAAACTGGTACTGATTGGAGAAGACAAAGAAGAAATGACTAAATGCAAAGTCACATCCTGGATAGGATCTTGGCACAGTAAAAGGACATTCATGGAAAAATGTGATATTTGAGTAAGATCGTTAGTTTAGTTCATAGGACCTACCAGTGTTAATTTCCTGGTTCTCATCTTTGTGTTATGTTTACGTAATATGTTAGTATTAGGAGAAGGTGGCGAGGGATATAAAGAGAATTTTGTACTATGTAATTTTTCTGTTTTTAAGTCTAAAATTAGTTCAAAATAAAGTTTTCAAAAAAGTGTAATTTTTGTAGTTTGCTATTATGTCTGGGCACTTCAGGAAGTTAATAATTTTTAATCATTCTAATAAGACTACATTTATCCTCAATAAACTTAGTCTTGCTAATGCAAACCAATTGCCCCAGCATGTGATGGTTATAAGCACAGAGTCAGGCAGACACGGTTTTGAATTCCAACTCTGACACTACCAGATGTGACTTTAGGGAGTTACTTAGCTTTCCTGGGCCTCAGTTTTCTCATCTGCAAAGATGGGATGATGATGATGATGGTGATGATACCAACACCTACTTCATAACATTTGGTAAGTAGTTAGCACAGTGGCTGAGACATAGTAAGTCCTTTATAAATATTAGTTGTTGCCCCTGATGTTGTTGCCATTGTTTAGATCTGTTTGCTTTTAGTATAGCAGCAAAATATAAATGTCCCAAGTCTATTATAAAGATTAAACAAGCTAGTGTACCTAAAACAGTATGTGTCCTTGGTACATAGTGTAGCTAAGTAAGGTGTAGTTACTACTAAAATCCATCCATCCTTCCATCCATCCAAGTCCATATACTATTTTTTTTTTTTTTTAAAGATGATCAGTAAGGGGATCTTAACCCTTGGCTTGGTGTTGTTAGCACCACGCTCAGCCAGTGAGCTAACCAGCCATCCCTATATAGGATCCGAACCTGTGGCCCTGGTGTTATTAGCACCGCACTCTCCCGAGTGAGCCACGGGCTGGCCCCAGTCCATATACTATTTTTGAGGGTCTCCTGTGTACTGGAGATTGGCATGTCTTTAAAGTGAAAAGCATTGCTATTAATCTTTGAATAGCCAGAGTGATTGTAAGACGTGCCTTATTTGTGTATGGCACATTACACTTCATAAGAAGCTTTCCCATATGTTATTTCATTAGATGACTTCTGGAGCACTTTGCTGTAGTTATCAATTTCTATTAAGGTAGATGGATATGGATGATGAAAATGTGTATCAGGGAGGTTACAACACATCCTAGTTTATGTAACTAGTTAAGGGGTTGACAAACTGTTTCTGTAAATGGCCTGGTGGTGAATATTTTATCTTTGTGTGCCGCGTGGTCTCTGTTGCAACTACTTAGCTCTGCCGCTGAAGCACAAAAGCAGCCATAGATAATAAGTAAACAAATGTGTACATCTGTGTTCCAATAAAACTTTATTTATAGAAATGGGCAGTTGGCCGGACTTGTGGGACCCCTAAACTAGTCAGTGGCAAAGCAGTTAATCAACCACAGATTTGACTCAAAATCCAGGCTTTTCATGATGCTGTGTTGCACCATTTCAGCACAGTTTTTAGGCAGAGAACACCTCTGAAATTTCATCTAACTAAATGATTATCTTATCTCATCTTGTCCCTATATCCCGTTTGTTGGTCATCGAGGAATATTTTATTAAATAGCCAGCAGAAATCCAGATGCACTTCACCTCTCAGGCTTGTTACCTTTACCTAAAAAGAGTTGTTCTTAGGGATCCCCTGTAACTCCTAGTGAACGCTGATTTCTAAGTGGTCATACACCCCCTTTTAAAACATTGCATTCTAGAAATGTTTTATAGGGGGCAGGAGGATCAGACTAAAAACTGATTTGTAATTTCTAAATGTAGGTTTTTCCTTTGATTTTGAAAATCAAAAATCCTGAAATGTTCTCAATAAAACCAACACATTTTCCTGCTTTTAATATGGGGCCCCTCTGACTCATCGTGATTCCCCAAAGACTGCCAACAATGCTTCCACAGTCACATCTGTAGTCTTTTCATTTCCCCAGGGCATAATTTATTGCTGAGACTTGGATTTATGCAAGGCAGCTTGTGGATCTCCCTCAGATCCCCTCACTTATCTTGTGCTTCATGTTTTCCTCTTCTTTTCTACATGTAGATGATTTGCCTTGATAGCAAAGGTGGAAGCAATATAGGACTTGAATGTTTCTGTTTTCTCTCCAGCTTCTATCAGCATTACATCATCTGCTTCAAGCAATAGTTAATCCCATCCTGCTCTCATCTGGCTCTACACCCAGCCTCAACCTAACACTCCTTGTAGATTTCATCAGGTTTTGTAAGCAATGGCATACTCTGAACTTTTTGACACTCTCTTTACAGATTTATGCTTCTCTCTATTCCTTGATTATCTTCCTTCCTTCCATACACTCCTCATACTTATAGTTCTTATTTAAGACAGAAACAAAATAAATCTACAAATTCAAGACTATAAAACCAGTAAAATTCGCATACGTGACATGGATTGAATATGACAGATGGTGCTGTTTTGCAGAGACATTTGCTAGACTTACTTGCAACTTGAATGTGTTTTTAATGGTTTTTTCTACTAGGAGTAGGCTGTTTTGAGTTTGATTGCCTTGTATAGTCTTATGATGAATGATAACCCAATTGTCTTTCCAATATGTAAACCATCAAGCTTCAAACGGTTTGTTAATGTGTGATTATATCATTTTTGCCTTTCCTTATAGCAGGATTGTGCCATTTATCCATTATGCTCACCTCTGTTTTTTTCTTATTAGCTTTTAATGAGAGCATCATAAACAAAAGTGCAAAGAAGACACTGAACCGTGTGGCGGTATTCGGTCAAAGGTTGTTTATTAATATTTTGTGAATATGCTTAATATTCATTTTTATGCCACTGAAGTGAGATAAAAATTTTAAGATATTTATTGAGATTTTTGTGGATCCATGTAAGTATGGATTCGGACACTAAGGATACCCCTAAGGGACTATCTTTGCAGCTCTACTTGAGGAAAATTGACCAAGACAACTAAACCCTTTGACTCCTTCTAAGCATCCAGCTTCTTACTTCCCAAATTATCCTTCTTCCTTTTTTTCAACTGCACATGACTACTTAGGCTCTCCAATTCTTCAGTTTTTTTTATGCAGAATTTCAGAACCACTGGAGATCTCACTGCTTTTCTCTCCTTTTATCATTTCTCCACCTGAATTAAAAGCAGGATATGTTGGTTGTGTGGCTGGTGAGACTCTCCCTCTTATCTCAGATGCATGCTCTTAGAAAAGCCATGTGCTAGGAGCTCATGTCTTCCTCTGAAAACTTCGGTAAGAATTCTCCAGGCACCAGCTTAGTTCCTGGCCTCTAGCTTGGGGTTGACCATCACTTTCTTGCACATATCATGGGTGAGGTGGTTATAAGTCTCCCTATAAGCTGGTGTTTTTTCCTTTTGCGAGAAGACCCGCAAACCATTTATTGGTTCCAGTTGCTGAAGTATAAACTCATGACCTCGTTACATTGTTTGACATTGCCTGCTATTGTTTGGTCACAGTCTTTAGTCTGAATTGCCCTTGACTGATGCCAAGTAATCGATTTCACCCTTAGTTCCCACCTCCAAAAAGTCTGTGCCATAGAAGAACAAATAAGTGTTTTTGATTAAGGTCGCTATATCCACCCTTAGTTTCACACAATCGTTTAACATATTCTCCAAATTTACATTTTCAAGTTATGATATAGCCAAAATATATATCATATAATTAGGGATAGAATTTTAAGAGATGTGACTGTAGAATTTCTTTGGGGTAGCTTCCTAAAGGATACAGGCAAAAGTTCATCGGGCATTCAAAAAAGTGTCATATTAGAAATTCTTTTCAAATCATGAGAAATTGAACTGGCTGCACTAAAGTGTCTCACCTTAGTGGTGAATTCAATATCTTCTGGTTATGTTATTTAAGAAATGACTTTGCTTATAGATATTCAAATATATGCAGATGATTATGATCCCGGAGAAAATACAGGTAAAAAGAAAAAAAAAATGGATTACTGAGTCATTAGTGTGGAGAATTATCTCAAACACAATAGATTTTCCTCATGACAAATTACACAAAATCTCCATAGCAACCTCATATAATTATGCATAAGATTTCAGTGTAGTAACAAAACTAAGCACAGAAGAAATTGTAAAGAATAGTGATATAGGGTGAGACAGATGTGGGTGTAGGTGGCACACAGGAAGATTGAAGGGGGACAGTTCTAAGATGTAAAAAAAGCACAAAAGATGAAAAAGATTGCCTGCTTTGTGCTTTAGAGAGTGCTGATTAAGTCACTGCATTATCTGGAAATTGGAGACTGGGAGCCACAATATTTAAAAATACTGAGGTGCCTGCTAGAACTACCATTGTTGAAGGAATGTCAGCATTTCTATTATAAATTGTTGTTGTTTTTTTCCCTGAGTTTATAGCAGCTATAAGAAAGTCTCTCTAGGCAATATGTTGGCACAGAAGATTGAAATAAAGAAAATGATTTTATATATATTTTTTTGAATTTATAAAACTTGCTTGAGATCTTAAGTGTAAAAAAAAACTGTAGAAGTACTCCAAATATGCAAAAAATATCAAGTTTAATTACTACTAGACCTGAGATGCTTTAACACAAATATTCCTTGCAAATTAAATAATTATTTCTTGTAAATATTAACACACAAAGCTAACTCATGCTTAAGTATTTTTCCTACCTAGGTCCCCAATATAATGTTATTTGGTAATAGATCAGTGTCAGCAATATGGCTTTTGTTAACAAGCTTTTATAAAGAGTGTTGCTGCCTTATAATTGTAAAGGATATTAGTAGCTTAGTTTAGCAACTCATATAAAGAAAAGAGGATGATAATTTCTGGAAACTCTTAGGTCACGACAAGACATTGAGAAACTAGATGGTGTTGATGGGTAAAAGAACAAGATGTTACATACTCAGCGTGGTTCAGCACATATTGATTCCATTGAATTAACTATGACCGATTTCAAAATGGGTGCTGAAACCATAAAGATGACAAAAACATAGTTTGTGTAATGGGAATACTTAAAGTCTAGAGTAAGAAACAGATGTGTAACTACTTAATTTCAAAGTAACGTAGCAAATACTGAGATATGTGCAGGCTTATAGTGGACCGTAGCAGAAAGACATTTAACCAAACATCTCTTGGAGGAGACTTGATGAGTCTAAAAGGAAGAGGGTGTCAGCAAGGGGCAGCAAGGTGAAGACTGCATTCCAGGCAACGGGAAAGGCCATGAGCAAAGGTACAGAGGCATGAACTTAGGCAATGTGTTCAGAAAAGAAATCACCAGCTCTTTGGTATTACCAGAGCAGATAGCTTAGGGCAAGGAGTAGTGGGAAATGGAATTAAATCTGTAGAAGGGACACAGTTCAGGTCTGGCCTTTTATGCCAAGCAAATGACCGAAAAAAAAAAAAATTTACTCTTAAGGCAATAGGAGCTGCTGAAGTACTGCAGTGTTTTGCATTTTAGATGGATACCATGACTTCACTTGGGATGATGGAATTTGTGGTGCAAGATTTAAAACAAGGAGATTGATAAAGAGGTCATTTTTAAAGCACAAACCTTTCCAGTGACCCATCCCCTTTGTCCCAAATATCAGGGTTATATAAGCACAAGTTCCACACAAGCCTATTTGTGCCCTCTCTAACCATGAAGGTCTTTACTTAAATTTATTATTCTAAGGGTGATATTAGCTATGTCCTGTTAACATTAAAATTTTAATTAAATTGGTTTAATTTTGTATAATAGTAACTCTTCTCATTTTAAAGATAGATTTAGTCCATTTCTTTGCTTTCAAGCAGAACTTCTAAGTGATTATGGACACAAGGAATTATTCTGTTTTAAAGGTTAAATGGAAAAAGTCTATTTTCATGTTAATCTATTCCTGTGTTTTTGTGTATCACCCAATAGGACTACGTTTTGAGTGACTATAGTTTTAGAAGAATCCGTAAGAAATAGACAAGAAATAGGGTCAGAAAAGCATGGATTTGTTTATTATTTACTCATCTATCCATCCATCAAATATTTTTGAGCACGTAGTAGGTAACAGGAACTATTCTGAAAAAGAATAAAGCAGTGACGTGCAAAATGGACATAAGCCTCACCCTTGTGGAAATTATAGTCTAGCAGGGATGACAGACATTAATCAAATAAATGTATTTACCTTTAAAGAATTAATGTAAATATATCTCATAATGCCATTTGTCCAAGTCTTGCTTTATAAATTGATCAACATTCTTAGTTCCTTGGCATTTTCAAGTTGTCTACCAGTTATCTTTGAATTGCATGAGAAGGAATATTGAAAATGAACACAGCTCTCTAAATTCCCTAGAAAATAGGTAAAAGGTCTCTTTAGTATAATGTAAGTATTGGCTTTATTATATCTCCTATTATTCCTAAATCCTAATTAAAAAGTATCATAGTCAGAATCTAATTGCAATCACAACATTTTAGGTATTTCTCAAGAAGTATAAATATCTAGCTTTAACTCCTCGATAAATGATTTTCTAGCTTTCTGGCTTTCTTGAAATTTCAACATAAGCAATGAAATTCCCAAATGTGCAAAATTGCCTTGGTTTGGTGATATAGTCCTAAGATGTTCTCACCCACATCCTGTCCTCCAGTTCCTATAAGATCCTTTAACTTTGAATTAGATGCATTGACCAGAAAATCAGAATTCAGTTTTCAACATCATGCCATTGAACTCTACCATATTCCTCTGACAGCTCCAGACAAGGACAGTGAAGCTGCAGGGAAAGTGACAAAAATGAAGATTAGGTAGTCAGTATTGATCTTATATCGTTAACTCTGCACAGACCAGGACAAAATATGCATAATGTGCTTTGTTTTTTAATAGTTGTTGCACAGTATCTTGAGAGGTTGTTCACAAAAATACAAGGCACAGTCTGAGATGGGATTCGAGATATGAGAACATTACTCCCTCCAATGTGAGAAGAAAAATCATGGTTCTCTATATGGTGCTTTCACTCAAAGATCTAATTTGAAGATAGGTTAAAAAAAAAAGAAGAAAACTCAGATATGCGAAGTGGAGTGATTATAGTCCATGCACAATATTTGTGGAAGCTCTCTGCTTTGCTAGGTCATATTTAAGAAGGCGTCTTAGGAAAGCTGGACTCTGAGGTGTCCTTTGCAGTAGAGTATCTGGGAAGAAGTTGATTTTTCTGGGTATGTGGGTACATGGGAAAACAACAAAAAACAAGTCAAGGTTAGATAAAAACAACAACAACAACAACAAAAACAACTTTTGGCAATAAGTAATTACAATACTGTAAAATCTTTTGACTAAAAATAAAACTGAGAATGCAATCCCCATATCTGCTGTATGAGGGAGGAAAGACAGTATTTCCAGCTATATCTGAACATTTTGAAAAACAAAAATTCAAGGAAAGAATTGCCTCTCATTGTGTGTGATTTTATCATCTCATGTCTTGAGAAGTTCTGTGTGCTAATATGAATCATAATAAGATGATTTGTCAGTAGATATATGCGGAACTTTTTATTCAAATCTTAGAATATTTTATTTGCATATAAAGTAGCACATTTATACTCAACAATAACTAGCCCTGAAGGAGTGATATTTAATAGGAGAATGCAATTATCCTGGTCAGGCCATAAACATTTTCTTTAGGGCAATGGCTACAGTTTAAGATAACCTCATAATCGCTCATGTAAAGTACCACGCTATTACCAAACCAAGCCAGAGAGAATTTAAGCTGCAAAACGATTGTGATTTCATTTCAATAAAATATCTGTTTTCACTTATCCACCATTTAAGAAGTTATAGACATAAAGGTCAATGTGCTATTAAATTTTTATTTTTGATCCTGTGTGAAGTCTTCAAACAATTATTTTAAATACACATGTAAAAAGTGTAAATATTTTATTCCATACCATGTTAACCACCCAGATTGTTTTATTTTTCAGTGAAGACATTATATAAAGACTGGTTAGAATATATTTAGTTAATTGTATATTTAAATTATTCTGGTAATTTAAATTGGCCTCTTCAGAATGTCTTATTGTGTGCTTTACGTATGAGGGGTCTTCCAAAAGTTCATGGAAAGATTTGTATTATCTTTTAATTCTGTCTTTCCATGAACTTTTTGAAGTACCCTCATACATGGGCACTTGTGTTAGTCAGTTTTCTGTTGCTTATCATAGAATACCTGACACTAGGTAATTTATTTAAAAAGTAGAATTTATTTCCTACAGAATACCTAAAACTAGGTAATTTATTTAAAAAGCAGAATTTATTTCCTACAGTCTAGGAAATCCAATGTCCAGGGAACACATCTCATGAGGACCTTCTTCTTGGTGGGAATGCTCCAGAGTCTTATGGTGACACGGTCTCACACAACAGGGGCTGGGCAATAGCACTTGCTAACATGCTCATTTGCTGATATGGGTTAAATGTATCCCACAAAGGTCTATGTATTAGAAACTTAATCTCCCCTGTGACAGTGCTAACAGGGTGGGAAATCCAATTATGTAATTGAAAGGTGGGGCTTGAAGAGGTGATTAGATTGTGAGGACTGTACCCTCATGAATGGATTGATCCGTTCATGAATGGGCATGGCTCTGAGGACTTTAAAAAGAGAGCAAGTGAGGAGGCTAACGCCCTCTTGCCTAGCTTTTCTTGTCATGTGATACCCTGCATCACTATAGAGAGTCACCACCAGGAAAAGGCCCTCACCAGATGTGCCCCCTGGTCTTCGTACTTTCCAGCCTCTGAAATTATAAGAAATAAATTTATTTTATTTCTTTATAAATTACACAGTTTCAGGTATTCTGTTATAAGCAACAGAAATCAAATAATACACTTGCTCTCCACATAAAATCACCAGTCCACACCCCTAATAACCCCCTACACCATTCACCCATTACTCCATGATTGGAATAATTCTTTCACGAGGGCATAGCCCTCAAGATCCAATCACTTCTTAAAGGCCCCACCATTCAGTGTGATATTGGGGAGTAAGCTCCAACATGAGCTTTGGAGGGAACAAACATTCTACCCATAGCAGCACTCTTTCAACTAGGCATTGTTTTCTAAGATTTTAGGATGTTTCTTGTATAACTATAATGTTTCGTTATTTTAGAAGTTATACATAGTCTTGCACACGAACTAGAAAAAAAATAGAAGTAAACTTATTTTACCTATCCTTATAATTTTTGTAGAGGTGTTTTATTAGGAACCAGAGGGTTTAGGCTGTGAAATTGCTTCTACCATTAATAAAGTAGGTGATGCTGGAGAATTCAATTATCTTCAATAGAACTTTCTTCTCTATTAGTTGGTGTATCAGACCAACTGCTAAGAATTCTCCAGGTTGAGACTGCTGGGGATTTTGTCTCTTATCCCAGTATGATGTGTAATAACATCAAGGAACCCTGCAGGCAAGAATCAAAAAGAGAACTGAGCTTCTGGTGGTGGTGAAGGAAGTCTGAAAAGAAGGAGTCTGAGGGAAGCGTTACATACTGAGCACGGGCAAGAAGAATTGAGAAGTTGAAGAGATATGAGAAGAGTCTACAGATGCCCTTAAATTACTGTAGTGGATTGAATTATGTCCCCCTAAAACTCCCTGATGCTTGAATTGTGTCCCCCAAGTTTTATGTATTAGACTTAGCCCCCACTGTGACTGTTAAGAGAGTAGGAAATGCTATTATGGTAATTGCAAGGTGGGGCCTTGAAGAAGTGATTGGATTGTAGGACCATGAATGGATTAACAATGGTGGTCAGGGGCGTGGTTCTGAGGGCTTTAAAAAGACAGTCCATGGGGAACTCTCTCTCTCTCTCTGTACTTTCTGCTCTGCCATTTCACAATGTGATACCTTGTGTCGTTGAAGTCACCACCAAGACCCTCACAAGATGTGTTCCCTGGACTTTGGATGTCCCAGCCTCAGAAGATGTAAGAAATAAATTTTGTTTTCTTTATAAAATACCCAATTGTGTGTATTTTGTTGTAGGCCACAGAAACGGACTAATACAATTACCCTCTCTCGCCATCTTTTAGAATGAACTAAGCTCAGATGTTCAAAGAAGAGATTATTATGGGAAACCTGGAGCAGGGGGTCTGTAAGGTGCCTTTGAGCTTTTTCTGCTGTGAAAATGTCTTCTCTCTTAGATAGTAGGTGATAGTCCAGTTTCTTCCCACCACAAGTACTTCGTACCTTTTGGTGATAGTAGCACAATTCATGCCTCAGATTTACAGGATGATTTTACAAGGTCTCAGTACTAATGCTCTTGGGATTTTTTTCTATGAAACTTCACTTCCCTTTTTGTGAATAACTGCATTCTAATTGAGAATTCAGTGTCTACTGCTCAGTCCAAGTTGGTGTGAATATTGCCCAAAGTTTCTTTCAAGTCCCATCCACCCAAAGCCTTGGCTCAGTCTTTAGCTTCTAACAAGATAAGCTTGTCTGCTTGGCAGAAATCTGTGGAGTCACAAGAGAAGCTGCTGAACTTTAAATATTCCTTTTTGGCTTTTATTGCACCAACATCTGGACAGTGAATCCTGAGCCAGTTTTTCAGCATATGTTCTGGAAATTTCATTCAAATTGACAATGGGAAATGAGTTTGGCTAGTACCAAAACTGTCTCATATGGACCCGCAGGCCAGTGGGATTTCTGGCCAGAGCCTTCTCCAGCAGACATCCCCTTGAGTGGAGGCAGTCCATATAAATCACTGTCTGGCAGGCCCACCTGATCGGAGCCTTCTTGGAATGTGAACACATGCTCTCTTTTACATGCTCAGCCCACAGAGCAGCCACACTCCTTCCTCGACATGCATTTACTCAGCAGCCCCAAAGGTGGTGAGGCTAGCATGGCCACATCCAAGGCATCACCAATGTCAGGCCAAGTCTGATTTAGCCTGCCTGTCAGGAGGCCATGCATCAGCATGAACTGAGGTATGCCCTAACTAACTCTTCCTCCTCTTCCTGTGCCTCTGCCCAACATGTTCTTTACAGGGGTTCAGTGTGATATTTTGTGCCTTATAATTTATGCCAGACTGTATGCATAGGATAGCTCTTACTCTGGGAACACTGGTGCCTTATTCATTCATTCCTTTGTGGATTCATTCAATATATATTTAATGAGCACCTAATATATGCCAGGGACAGTGTTAGATGCTGAAAAAACAGCAGGGACAGAAAAAACAAAAATCCCTGCCCTCACAGAGCTTCTATTCTAGTGGGAGAGACAGGTTATAAAGAAAATAAACAAGGAAAATGTATGCAAGGTGATGAGTACTATGGAGAAATCACAGCAGGGAGGTGGATCCAGAGCATAGAGGTTGTGGTTTTAAGTAGGTGGTCCAGAGGGATGTCCTTTGAGGGAAGACCTGGAGGAGGGAGGTGACAGCCAGAGGGAATCCCAGAGAGGAGGCGGGCTGCACAGCGCTGTCGCCACTGCAGAGCACGTAGTATTTTACTCCAAGGGGTATGGACAGCCTTGGAGGCATTTGAGTAGGAGAATGTAATGATGGGACTCACATTGTAACAACATCTTTCTGGCTTCTCTATTGAGAATATTCTGAAGGCAAGATGGGAGCAGGGAGACCATTTGGGGCTGTTGCAATAACCCAGCAGATCGAGGTAGTGGTCGTGGATATGGTGGGGAGTGGTAAGATGCTGAATATATTTTGAAGAGGAAGCAGATAATCTTTCCTGATGGATGTGATGTGGGGTGTGAGACAAAGGAGTCATCGAGGGAGATGCTAGGTCTGGCCTGGGTCACTGCAAGAAGAACACTGCATGTTTGAGACAATGGGGAACATGGTGGGGGGCAGGTGAGGCAGAGGCAGGACAGGTGAGGAGCATTAGCTCCTCACTGTGTGTCTTTTCTGAGACTAGGAAATTATCTTACACACAGAGGAAACGATATATTTGAAATACCTTTAGCCAGATAGTAATAAAAGCTAACATTTACCTAATGATGTCTGAGTATTAAGCACTGTACATTTTCTCATTTAACCCTCAAAAGACTCTTCTGAGGTAGATGACTTTGTTATTAATAATAATATTACTACTACTGCTACTATTTACAGATGAAGAAAACTAAGGCTGAAAGAAGTTAAATTACTGGCATAAAATTTCTCAGTTTACAGTTACCAAGTTTCAAACTTGGGTCTGTCTCACTCCAAAGCCAGGTTTTCAAATGAGTTGTAGGGATACCTGTCTACAGAGAAGGTGCTGCAAGTGATTTTCACTTTTTCTTTGTTCCTGAAGTTATTAACCACTTCGTTTTTGTTGTTTATGAACCTGTCAGCTAAGCTTTTATCCATTCAGTCAAGAACCATGAAATAATTATCTATTGTGTAGCAAGCTCTGTGCTGGTTCTGGGGATATGATGTTGTACAAACACAGATATGCCTCCTACCTCCAAACAGCTTATTCTTTGTTTATAGATACAGATGTAAAATTATAACTGTGATAAACAGTTCAAAGGAGTGGCCCAGGTTGGGGGAGGGCATTTAATAAAGGAATGTGACCTAGTCTGGGGAATGAGTCATGATTTCCCTGAGCTAATGTAAGTAGGAGCTAACCAGGCAAGGGGGAATATTCCAGGCAGAGAGAATGACATGTGCAAAGGCTCGTGGTGAGAAGATACATTGTGCATCCTGTTTTCCATCCTGGGAACTTAAAACAGGTTTGCATCACTGAGGCTCAGGAGCAAGGTATGGAGTGGTGTAAACAAAAGCTAGAGGTCTGTGTAGGCAGGACCACATCATACAGAGCTCATAGTGGGATGACCACATAATTTATTATTCAAACTGTCACACTTTTGAGAGTGCTGAAATGTGAAAAGGGATAATTCATTGTTGCAAAGGGTAGGAGCTAGGTCAGGCTATTTATGAGCCCGGTTAAAGATTTTGGTCCTTATTTTAAGAGTGATAAGAAGCCATATGACATTTTAGCAAAGGGGGGAGAGTTGACATGATCAGGTTTGCATTTTTAAAGGATCACTCTGAGTTTAGATAACAGAATTGTGCCAATATCCATTCCCTAGATATTATGTTTATGGTTATATAAAATGTTATCATTGGGAAAGCTAGGTGAAGGGTACAGGGAACTCTGTTCTGATTTTGCAACTTCTACTGAGTTGAGAATTATTTCAAAATGAAAAAAAAAAACTAAGCTTACTCTGGTTGATGAGAACAGATAAGAGATGGAACAATGGGAAACAGGTTTCAGAGAAGAGGTTAGTCCTGTAGACCACGCAAGAGTTTAGGGTGCAATAGTATGGAGGAGTTGGAGAGAAGTGAACTGATTGAAGAGATAGTTAAGATCTAAAGTGAACAGGCTACTCTGGACTTCTCATTTCTTTGTGCTCTCTGATAGGTCCTACTGTGAACAGGACACTCTAGAGAGGTCATCCTTAAAATACTAAACAACTGTGAACCTAATGGTTTCAAAGCGAAGAAACCAGTTTCCACTATAAATGAGTAAATGAACAAAAACAGCGACAAGCTAGTAGCAATGACTTGCAGTTTTAGGGAAAGGAGGATGTTTCAAAACCATTTATTCTCATAAGGCAGCTGAACTATTCACTTTCTCCACTTTATCAAGTGCCCTCCAAGGAGGAAGTGCTGGGGAATCCAAGGAAGAGGACAGTCTTGCCTGTCTGTCAGTCTGTCCAGGAATGCAGGGAGGGCGCTATCGGGGAGCTGGAAGGAGGAGAGGCCGAGGGTGAACCAGGCATGTGCTGCTGTGCAGAACAGGAGGAGCAGGACTAGGGCCACCTCTGCTAATGTGTAGTTTCCCTCCTGTTAGCTGCAAACTCTCTTCTTCCTAGGGCAGCAAGGGTCATGGCTGGGAAAAGCAAATTCACTCATTGTGCTATCATTCTCTCTTCACCTCTTTCTAGGGAAACAAGAAGATGTTTCCCCAAAACCAAAGACTGCAGGATGGGGGAATACAATGTTTGAATTTAACACAAATAATTACAATACCCCTCCCTCTTTTTTGTGGGTAGAAAGCAATGAAAAGGAAAGAGTCAACAGTACATTTTAGTTTAAGTAGTGGGAGGTAGAGAAGGATGTGTGCTCAAAATAAACTGCTTTTGAAAAAAAAAAGTGCTTGTGTTATTTTTGGAAGGGCATATTTTATATTACTCAGCACAAGAGAAAAGACACCAGTATTGAAAGACCTCTAAGAAGGAATAGTTTGGTATTTACTTACTTTCCCTGTTTACTTGCATGTCTTTGGAAATTTTCTAAACTTTAGCTCTTCTTTGTTGTGTGTCCTCCTATTTCTTGTAAATCCTTCCCAGCTAGGTAGCAGGTTGCAGTCTTGATAAGATAAATCACCTTGCTAGATATTGAACTGTCCATTTATTAACCATCAACAGGAAGGTGTTGCCTGCATTGTTTTTTATAGCATGGGGATGGGGGAGTCAGGAGAGAAAGAGGCTCCTTTGCTTTGAGCCAATCTTTGAGTCTGTATTTCTCATGATCAATCGCACACGGATTGCAGAACCATGTGTGGGTTAATGGTGGCCACAGTAATAGTACTGGGGACTCTGGGGATGTGAAGAAGTGATAATATTAGCACAGTATTGCTGTAGCTTTGTTCTTCATCGTTTTCAAGACTGTTCCCAACCAAAAAATGAAATGCAGATTTTGTGTTTTTGTCACATTAGATAGAATAATAAATTAAATGGATAGAGATTTGTAATATTGGAATGACTTATAAAAAATATTCTCCAAATAACCCTTTACACATACACACATACACACACGTAAGGATAGCTCTCTGCTTACTAAATAGTTATATTCTGAATGTCACTTGATTGAAACTTGAATGATTTTTTACTTCATTTCTGAATTTTCAATTTTTAATTTAGTAATGGAAACAGGGAGAGAAAGGACAAGAGACAGGAAGGCATCCTTGTCCAGACCTTTCTGATTTAAAGTAAGAGGAGCCAACTTGAGCAGCAGACACAAAACAAGAAGTTAAGCCTATTGGGATAATTGCACATCTCTAAGAAATGTGAAAACAGGGATGCTCACAGGTGGCCCGCTCTCCCTGATCCATGTCCCTTTTCTCTCTACCTGCTGAATTTCATCCTTCTCCTTCAGCAGGACAGTTTTCTCTGTATCTCCTGCCCCATTGCAGAAGGGGGCTGCTACACAGTTCAAGCAAATATTCCAAGCCCAACTATAGTCTCTGTCACAAATTCAAATTCCCAGAAGAAAGAATCTGTTCTCTCCCGGTTCAACTGCTTTGGTCGGATACGGTTGCCATGGGCCTGGCTTTGTCAGTGAGGAAGCAATTCTTAGAGAAAGGTGTTTGCCAAGAATTGGCAAGTTCTCACAGAGGGGCCCAATACAGATATACTGTCAGAGGATGCCAAAATGAAAGAGGGAGGGGGAAGAGGTCAGTAGCCAAACAACATGGACAGGTCGGGACAGTCCAGATTTCATTTCGGATGCCGCTGTAGGACATTTATACTTTCTAAGTGATTTTTCCCCCTTATTTAAAAAAAGCAGTATGAGCTCATAGTAGAAATCTTGAAAAAGCACTAAAAAGGATAAATAGAAAAACTTGTATTATCTATAATATCACTACATTTAGGAGTATTTCCTTCCAGCCTTTTCTCTGTGTATACAGTTTTGTAAAGCTTTTAACATATACGATTTCACAAATCAGGGATATTTTATTTTTATACCACATATGACAATCAATTTTGGTTCAAAGAAATATGGTTCTATTAGGGGCAGGGCTTGAAGCAGTGATTAGGCTACTAATACATAGGAAAACAGATTGTATTTTTCAGAGTTTACATAAATTTACCTAATTTCACATTTGTTAAAATGACTCAAGTCATCTGATAAGCTGCAGCTGAGTGGTTTTTCTTTTTTTTCTTAGTGGCTGGCCAGTTCAGAGACCTGAACCCGTGACCTTGGTGTTGTAAAGGCTGTGCTCTAACCAACTGAGCTAACTGGCTAGCCCCTGTGTTGAGTGTTATTAACCAGGTTTGTTACTCTGTAACACAGAACAAAGTGATTCCTAGTCTACTGGGAAGTGGCCCTCCTGTCACATGGCTGTCAGTGGGATGGAGCTTGGTTATGTGCATTCATTCCCAAGTTCTCATCCTGTGTTTCTTGAAAAAGCAACCAGTCCGATCACCACATCACCCAAGGCTACTCGAGGGGACCACCTTGCCCTCACATGCTCTGTGAGGGGGCAGCCCTGGAAGCTGCCATATGCCTAATTAGAATATTTCAGACCATCACCCTAGAACTGTTCCCAAAGAGGCTATGAGACTAATCACATCTTTTCTAGCACTGTTTACTTTAGTGAACACCAGAAATTTTAGCATCACTAGAAATCTGTTAACACCCAAACCTCTTAATATCACACATCTCTGCAAATCCTTATGTGGCCCAATCTTTCATCCCATCTCACTCTCTGAAAATCCTCTTGAACTCACAGTCTGTCATCATCACTATCTCCTCTTCTCAGAATATACCACTTGGTAGCCTTCCCTACATATGGACCACATTCTGAAAAGTTGCATCCCCTGCAGCACTTTCAAATAGCAACTCTTTGCCCACCTCCTTGTTCTCCTGGAACCTCATGGCTTGGAGTCGGGGTTGGTGTTGGTCCTGCTACCCACTACCATATTTGGACCATTTTGCTCTTTCTCCATGGATAGGCAAGAGGTGAAAATGGCTTAGAGTGGAGTGGAAGAGGCAGAGATGATGAGAAATTCCAGATTTGTGATGTATTTTATAGGGAGACCTACCAGAAGTCCCTAATTGATTGTATGTGAGTCTTTCAGTCTCTCTTTCTGGATAAACACTTCCTGCTTCTTTTTATTACTGTCATCTACCAATCACTCCTCTTGTCTCCTCATTCATTGAAGATCTTGGCTCCTCTCTCTTTGGCCCAGATTCTTCCATCTCCACTCCTGCCATCGTACCTTACAACCCCAGCCTCCCAATGATTTCCCAATACCCTGGCCTTCAGCTACTTCAGTTCCTTTATCCCATGGTCTTTTGTTTAGTCCATCTCAACTCCTGCATCACATCCTGAACTGCATTCAAAATCATGGTGGAATCATCCTATGTGCAGACCACTGACTGTGGCAAATATCCTCAACTTTATTGAGAGCTTTAGTTCTTTGGTTTGTCCTTGCCTTTCCTATCTCTTGTCCAGTTTTACTCCTTTTTAAAAAATCCATACCTTCAACCACAGCACAACAATTAAACCAGCATCACTAGGGATAGGACCCAGGTGTCAGTATTTTTCAATGCTCCTTGTTTATTATAACATATAGTTAGGGTTGAGAGTCATTGATCCAAATTCTGTACATCAGAACACCAAGATCTCTAGTTAAGTTGACAGGTAGGAAATTTCTATTAGTTTGTTAATAAGTGTTAACATGGACTTTAACAGAACCATTCTGGAAATGAAGTATACCTTAATAGCTGTGGCTTCAGGAACATGGAGAGCTGAACAGGGGAGATATTTTTGATCTACGTTTCACACATCTTCCTGTAAAAGGTTGCCTCCTCCCCTGGAGCTCCTTAAAGGCTGAATCTATGCCATTATTACCTAAGGCATTGGCTCTCAAGTGATGCTCCAATGGCATAGTCACTAAAATCAATAGCTGGGTGACTTCCAAATTTATATCTTCATCCCTGAATTCTCCCCTGAGCTACGGATTTTTGTATATCTACTTGACATCTCCACTTGTATGTTAATAACTCTAACCTAAAATGACCTAAATGGAGCTCTTGATTTTCCTCTACACTGTTCTTGCCTCCGTCTTCCCCATTGTATCTAATGGTGGTATATACTATCTAAACCTATTAGTCACATGGTATCAAAGCCTAGCTAAGAGCCATTCTTCAGATTGTCTTTGATTCCTCATTATTAACCCCTACATCCGTGTCTTCTGGTAGGCCTACCTAACAAATATATCCCAAATCTGAGCATTTCTCATCACCTCTACTTCTATCACTCCACTCCAAGCCATTTGCACCTCTTTTTCCACGGTTACTGCAAAACCCTCCTAATTGTCATCCTGTTTTCCCCTTTGCAAGGAGCACCTTTGCTGTAGTGCAGTGTTTCCTCTGCACAGCAGTCAGACTAATTTTTAAAAAATATAAGTGAAGTCATTTCACTGCCTTGCTCAGAACTTATCATTGATTTTCCATCTCATGCATAAAAAATGCACATTCCTCCCAGTGCCCACAAGGCCCTATATGGTCTAGCCTCTGTCTACTTCTCTTACAATGGCCTTTCTATTCCTCAGATATATCAAGCTATTTCCTGCTTCAGAGACTTTGTGCTCACTCTTTCTCCCTCACCATCCCTAACTCCCTGCCTCTTGTTTTCACGGCTTCTTTTCTCTTCATTCAAGTCTCTGCTCAAATATCACTAGTGAAAGAACTACTCTGACACTTGCCTAAAAAATCTACCATTCCCTGCAATCTCTGGCCCCCTCACCCCACTTTGCTTCTTCAGATCACATCCAGGAGTGAGCTGGGGTTGGTTTGTCCTGCTCAGAAGAGCTAATTGTACACCTCTCTCCCAACTCCTTATTCAGTGACATCACATTGGCAGTTGAAATTGTCCAGGGCGGGAATATTTACACTATGGAAAAAGCTATGAATCTAGTTCTTCCCACTGCCAAGCTTGTTGTCCAACATTTACACTACTTCTTATGATTACAGATACTCAGATTTTATGGTTGTGTGTTCAGGTTTTTTTACTGAAACAATTGATTATACGTATTTGTGGAATACAGAGTTTGACTATTAGTATTTGTGTATAGTACATGATGATCAAATCAGGATAGTTGGCATATTCATCATTACAAAATATACTCATTCTTTGTGTCCACTGTGTTTTTGTCTGATCCTACAGTAGAGTTTAAGCTCCATGAGTGCAGGAACTTAGTAAGTCTTTTACATGTGATTATATCCTAATTGTCTATGATAGTATCTGGACATAGCTGCCATTCAACCAACATTTTTTGTATTGATGGTTGGATAAATGGATGGATGGATGGATGGATGGACAGAAGTCAGATTTTGGTGGTCTCATCCAAATTTTCAAGGGGTAGCCTTTCTTATCTTCCCCATCCTTACATTTTACTTGTTCTATTGGCCTCTTTAATACTTCTCTGCTCTGAGCATTAGTTCTTTTCTATTTTTTTTAACATGTTCAGATACAAGTGTTTCCTTTTGCAGGCATAATGCATTTGTCATTTTCTCATACTAAAATTTTTCTTACTTTCATATATGTGTCTATATTAAACATATCAGTATTTTTTGGTATTCATCAGAGTAGCTATTGTCTGGAAACCCAATACATAATATGTTGGCACCACACCACACTGCATGATATGTTCAGTGACATAACATGATAAGTTTAACATGTTGTCCCTTGTGAACAGTGCCTAGTTGGATGCACTGTGCAAATTGTAATGAATGCAGTCATTAACACAGCATGTTCATCAATTGCCGCACCTGCATCTGGAATGCATTGCCTCGGCAGATTTGTCTCTCATTTCCTCTGGATAAGCCTTCCCCTTTAGCTAACATCAGAAGATGGAATAAAGGGAGTTTAGATCTGGCAAGCTTGCAGCCTCCTCTACATGATCACTTTTTCCTATCTAGTCATGGCACTCATCTTCCACCTGTCCCTCACTGCCCTGACATGAAGAGATGGTGTGTCATCCTGTGGGAACCACTCTGGTGACCTTCTCCTGGCCTGTCAAGTGTGGGCACTAATTACTACACTGTGAAAACTGTCAAAAAGTCCCCTGTGTTTTTAGACTTTGTTGCCACCTGGATAAAAAACACAGTGACCTCTGGATGCTTTTGTCTCTGAGCACATTAGAGAAACCTTTTCCTTAAAAAGACACACTCAGGAAAGCCGGAGTGAAATGATCTCACCTTGCACATGCACAGCGCAGATGAGGGCGCATTATTGAGTGATAGGCACAAAGCTGCTAGGGACTTTTCATAGAATAAAATACCTTGAAAAAAAAAAAGTGTAATAGCATGAGGCCTGATGAGGACAGCCATCCAAAACGTCTAGGGCTCTCCAACTCTGGCTCGTACAGCCTGCTCGTACAGCCTGGTCTGAGATGATTTGCATGGAAGGGAGGAGTTGGGAGGCAGCATTGTCTCCTCTTCACAGACCAGAAGCACATTCTACTCCCTTTGTGTCCCTAAGGGCAGCATTTGTCACACCATGTTCTATGAATAACTGCTTCTGATCATCTGTGACACTGTTTAGAATACAGATTCCTGAGCCCCACCTTAGATGTACCACATCAAAATCTCAGTAAATGTTACTTTCCTTCTCCCCTTCATTTCTTTTCCCCAAAGCCCTAAAGAATGTTTAGGCCATTCCTTTATTCTTCCATTCATCAATCATGGCTTATAATTATTAGATTGAATCTTATGAAATTGCTGATACGTGATCACGTTTGGAATGGCAAAAGTGGCAGTTCAATGTGGCTCTACAAAATGTGAAATTCCAGGCCCTGTCACACATGCTGGAAATGCAAAGACAAAAAAGACAGTCTGTGACCTTCAGGAGTTCACAGTGTGGGTGGAGAGACACCCAGGTAAAGAGATGACTATAGTCTAGTGTGGTTACATGTGGTGGGCTCTGTGCTGCTTTACCTAACAGGTGGTAGGTTTTGGAGGACATTTCAACACTAGTCTTGTGAAATAAATATAGATAACTTGAAAATTATTTAGGTAAACTCTCAAATGACAGATTGATAATAGGTTATTAAAAGAAGTTAGCTTGGCACTCACTGAGCTCAATATCAAAAAGAAACGTGTGTACAATAGAGTAATAATTTTCAATGGTGTCTACCTGAGGATGGAGAGAAAAAGATGTGAAGATCACCTGTGGGTCTCTTTCAAATTGCATTTTTCTCTTCCCACTAGAGCATCTGCTATATTCCTCTAAGAAAGATATCCTACCCTAACCTCCTTAGAAGCACTGCCTGAAGGAGTTCTTGTTAGTGAGGGGAGTGAGTCATATCCTTCAGGTGTGTGGTTATGAAAAACAGCTGAGAACTACTGCTCACTTGCAGGGTGACAAGTCAAAACAGGTGCTGCGTCTGACCTAGTTGTCCATTTCTCATGTTGTTATATTCTGATATTTTTATAGATACATATCCACTCAAATGTGTTCCCCCACCCTCCACCATGTGGTTGTATGGGATAACAAGGAATCCATTTTGATCCAACGTTCTTAGTTATTTCATTCGGAGGTCAATAAGAGTTATTGGAATTGACAATAGTTTTTTTAAAAAGTCATAGATAAATGTTATAAATCTGACTGGAAAGACCTATGAACATCTAGAGTGGTTTGTATGAAGCAATGACATGGAATAATACCTAAGTAAAACTATCTTAGCAATGTTCCCTGGGAAGTCTGGAGCAATAACGCCTCTGAGGCTGTGAGCTGGCTGCTGAGATAGGGAAGAAAATAGCATCACAATATCAGGCATGAGAAATGGAATGCTGAGGAGCTAGAATGCCTTCTCTTCTCCAAATATACTTTTAAGATCCAGATAAATCCTTCATCCACAAAGAAACCCTTGTCTACTTTTGCAGAAGGAATTATTGCCATCTCTGAACTCTTATTACCTTTGCTGCTGGTATTTTATGCCACTCACATTATGTTTATTAAGGTCTACTGTTATGGGTCATTTATTGCCTCTTTCTTGGCTTGTCAACTAGATTATAACGATCTTTGAGGGCAGGTATTATATCTTATTTGTCTTCTCTTTCACACTTGGTGGAAAGGATATCCAGAGCCATTTTTGTAAGCCAAAATAATTAAATGTTAAAACAGTATGGTACTGGCATAAAAACAGACACACTGATCAATGGAATAGAATAGAGAATCCAGAAATCAACCCACACACTTACTGCCATCTGATCTTTGACAAAGGCACCAAGCCTATTCACTGGGGAAGGGACTGCCTCTTCAGCAAATGGTGCTGGGATAACTGGATATCCATATGCAGGAGAATGAAACTAGACCCATACCTTTAACCATATACTAAAATCAACTCAAAATGGATTAAGGATTTAAATATACAACCTGAAACAATAAAACTTCTTAAAGAAAACATAGGAGAAACACTTCAGGAAATAGGACTGGACACAGACTTCATGAATACGACCCCAAAAGCATGGGCAACTGAAGGAAAAATAAACAAATGGGATTATATCAAACTAAAAAGCTTCTGCACAGCAAAAGAAACAATTAACAGAGTTAAAAGACAACCAACAGAGTGGGAGAAATATTTGCAAAAGATACATCTGACAAAGGATTAATATCCAGAATATATAAGGAACTCAAACAACTTTACAAGAAAAAAACAAGCAACCCAATTAAAAAATGGGCAAAAGAGCTAAGTAGGCATTTCTTTAAGGAAGATATACAAATGGCCAACAGACATATGAAAAAAAGCTCAACATCACTCAGCATCCGGGAAATGCAAATCAAAACCACATTGAGATACCATCTAACCCCAGTTAGGATGGCTAAAATCCAAAAGACTCTGAACGATAAATGCTGGCGAGGTTGCGGAGAAAAAGGAACTCTCATACATTGTTGGTGGGACTGCAAAATGGTGCAGCCTCCATGGAAAATGGTATGGACGTTCCTCAAACAATTGCAGATAGATCTACCATACGACCCAGCTATCCCACTGTTGGGAATATACCCAGAGGAATGGAAATCATCAAGTTGAAGGTATACCTGTTCCCCAATGTTCATCGCAGCACTCTTTACAATAGCCAAGAGTTGGAACCAGCCCAAATGCCCATCATCAGATGAGTGGATACGGAAAATGTGGTACATCTACACAATGGAATACTACTCAGCTATAAAAACGAATGAAATACTGCCATTTGCAACAACATGGATGGACCTTGAGAGAATTATATTAAGTGAAACGAGTCAGGCACAGAAAGAGAAATACCACATGTTCTCACTTATTGGTGGGAGCTAAAAATTAATATATAAATTCACACACACACACACACACACACACAAAACCGGGGGGGGGGGAGAAGATATAACAACCACAATTACTTGAAGTTGATACGACAAGCAAACAGAAAGGACATTGTTGGGGGGGAGGGAGAAGAGGGAGGAGGGAGGGAGGTTTTGGTAAGGGGCAACAATAATCAACCACAATGTATATCGACAAAATAAAATTAAAAAAAAATAATTAAATGTAGGCAATTATATAGGATCCAACTTAATACATAATAAAGTCTTTATACATATTTGTGGAATAAGGAGAGAAGAGGAAAAACAAAAAAGGCTGACACTTGCAATGTTTGAAATACTATGAGTTCTTCTGGTAAAACAGTTTGGCCAGAGGAAAGGGCTTTTGAGGAGAAATAAGCTCTTTGAACATTATTCAAGAAGAAGAAACTAAGAGTGCTTTTCATTGCTAAAGTGATGGCTAGAATTTATTATCCTCAATTTGAACAAAAGGGCACTTACGTCCAAGCTACCCCCCCCCAAATAAAAACATTGCTAGTCAACTCCAATTAGTTGTGAATAACTTGCTATTGCTAGGATCTGATGTAATTCTCAAATGCTTCTGTTTTGTTCCACTAAAAGCCATCCTTCCTTTGTATGTCCAGCTGCTGTAATTAAAAAACATAATAATTTGCTGGCCAGGGAACATGTATTTTGGGAATTTCAATGAAGAGAAAGTGTGTAGGACATGGGAGTCGGGGTTGGCTTTCTAACACCAGGAAGCTAAAATAATCACACGGTTGTCAGCAATGAGCACCGGACTTGCTTCTGAAACCATATATTTAAAACCAAAGACCCCGCTAAAGTTTCTAGAATTGTAGCTGGTAAGCACTGATGTTCGTTTCAATTGTTTTCTATAAAATGTATGGCCTACTTATGGGATAGGACAGAAAGGTCAAATATCAGTGAAAGGCAGTTTAAAATGAAAGTGAGATTAGTATTTTAAATAACTAGCTATTCTTCCCCAAAGTTAACATGCACAGCACTTTATCAGTTGTTAATTACAAACTGAAGAATCACTTTGTCAAAAGATAGTCTATCTTTTTCACTTTGGCTCTCAATTTTCTTAATTATTTCCCCCCATTTGTATCCAGGAGAAGCCTGTCAGTCTTGGTAGAGATGAATTAATGGCTGCCATTGAGTGTATTACAATGTTTGGTTAAAATATGGCTATTCCATCTCTGTTCCTGGCAGCACAGCTCACTTGCTCAATTAGCTCCCCTTCACATGCACAAAGATTTACAAATGTCAAAAGTCATGGAATTCCTCTTTCCTCCTTGTTCTGAAATCCAGGCCTTCAAAGACCAAAGTAACCCACTATTTATATGCTTTATTAAAAATAGCCAAGGGGCATGGATTCACAGCCCAGGGGACCTGTTTCATAGAATTTTTTTTTTTCCAGTGACTTAGCCTTGTGTTCTTTTTAAAGATCAAAAGAGAAAAAGTTCCATAACCTTCTCATTATTTCTAGGAGATTCTTTCTTCTGGCAGATTCATTTCTTAAAATGTACACAACTTCTGTTTTCTTTCCATTGTAGAAGGAACACGAGGGAGGAGACAGAAAGGGAAAGATGGATGGTTAAATTCTCAACAATTTAGACTATATTGATTCTATTGAAATTACTTTGATTTTTCCTTGCATATAGAGACAGCAGGATCACATAGAAATGATAAAGTGGCCTTGTATTTTACAGAAAACATATATGTCATTGCACATTCTCTTGGAAAGAGGGAATACACCTTTTTAGACTAAAACAGGGAATAGTTGGGTTCTTGTATTGATGGTACCACTTAACAGGCCTTTTTCCATAGTAAATCAGCTATGCCTGTTTTCTTAAGTACCAGAGAGGAACCTGGTACTTTGCTGGAAAGCTGTAATAATGAAAAGAATTGATCAATGTCAGTGCAATAGGATTTAATTTCTCAGAATGAGAGCCGTACTGTAAGACTGGGGTGCATAATTCAGGTTGCTAGCATGTAAGTCTAGACCTTAGGCTCTGAATACTTTGTATTTCATTCTGTTATTAATGAGTTAAAACACAATGACAGAATCGTGTGTGTGCATTTTTTCCCAGCAGTATTTTATTCTCATTAATACAACTGGTGTGTTTCTATAGGACCCCCCATCTTTGAACATTTATTGACAGCCTTAGAGAATAGCATGTTGCTGTCACTGTGTATAATGTCACTCCACTACTTCACAGCATTAAAAACCAAGTGCTGGTGATGGAAATTGCTGTGTTTTTCTTAACCAAATTATTAAACAAGGAAATTTGATTTAAGCAAACAAATAAATTCAGTCAACTTATATAATTCAGTTTTTCCTTCAATCATGCTCTTTAATTATTCCAAGAATCTTTACTATTACTTGCTAATATTAAAATCTAGACTTCTTGAAAATTTGATTCAAACACATGTGATTGAAGGAATAAAATGCATTTAAACATCCGATTGTGTCACATATTATAGTGTTTATTTATAGTCTATAGAATAAGTTACTAACTTTGGGGGTAAAGTTGTGTGAATATATGCATTCTCTGCTATAGCATGAAATTCATCCTAACGATGGCACATCCTATCCAAAGAGGTTGATTATCGGTATAATGAGTATATTAGTTTGCTAGGGCTGCCTAAACAAGATACCACTATGAGTGGCTTAAAGGAACAGAAAATTATTTTGTCACGATTCTAAAAGCTAGAAATTTGAGGTAAATGTGTAGGCAGGGTTGGCTTCTACTGAGACCTCTCTCTTTGGTTTACAGATGGCCTCCTTCTTGCTGTGTGCTCACATGGTTGTCTCTCTGTGACTTTACATGTTTGGTGTCTCTCTGTTAATGTCCTAATCTCTTCTATAAGGACATCAGTCATACTGAAATAGGGCTCACCATAATGACCACATTTTAACTTAATTACCTCTTTAAATACCCTATCTCCAAATACAGCCACATTCTGAGGTGCTGGGGGTTAGTATGAATTTGGGGTGCACACTATTCAGCTCATAACAGTGAGGAAAATTCTTTACATCAGACTTATTTGAGCCTATTCTTATAACACAAACATTTAGCAAAGCATTAATGCAGAACACGAGTTTACTAGTTATTTCTTACATAAACCTGCACCTTAAACCAAGTTGTCCTGAATTTGGAACATCAAGACATGAGAAATCTCAAGCCAATGAGGACTCGAAGGCTATAGAAGTTTAGATGGAGTAGGACTAAATAAAGGCAGAGCTCAGTTTAAAACCTAAGTATGCTGAGGATGGACTGCATTTACTATGTGGAAAGTAAAAATTGTCTGTCATATTGACATATTTGTAAGTTGCTTTCTTTATGGTGATAAAATGAAAAAGACTGGGGTAGGCAGAGAGCACATTGAAAAGAGGCCAGAGTTCTAGCTATAGCCACAGGGAGTTTGTTGATTTATGGCAGGAGCCTCTAAAGGATCTATTTTGGTTGTTTGGTATTTATTATAAAAATGTCACTTATGTCTCTCTAACAGACACCTAGGATCATGGGGACAAATCAGGGTGACAATATTTAATGAGTGCCCATTCTATTCCTGGAGCAGTGAGACCCAGGAGGGTTGTACCTCTGCCTAACGGAGGCCTGCTGCCTGTCTCTTTTACAGATAGAATCAACCATATCAGCCATTCCTATAGCAAAAGAAAAGTTGTTACCTAAAAAGTATAACCTTCATTCTACAAATGAGATGTTTTAGGGCCAGAGTCATAGGGACCTTATTCAAAATATCCCAGCTTATTATTAGCGAATCTGGATTTAGAACTACCATCTTGTTACACTCTCTTTCACTTAAACTCACTAACTCCAGTAATATATGAAAATAGTATTTGTGTTTTTGCTTCTAACACATCTTCAGTCCCCAATTTTATGTATTCTACAATTCACCATAGTGTAAAAACCGGGCGAGGGTATTCATATTATTTGTAACATTACTAAGACATTCATGCCAAAGGACAAAATCATCATGAAGCTCAGTCTTGTGCTGTACCATATTCATTTAAACTGTTTACATTTGGTGGGATTAAAGGAAATAAAAAGTGTGGCCTTTGGAACCAGTGGGCTGGCTTTGATGATTCCCAACTCAGCCACTTGCTAAGTGTTTGATAGATCACAAATTAAATTCCTAGTCTGTTTCATTATTTGTAAGAATAATATGAACAACAACTACCTAGCCAGATAACTATAAGGAATAGAGAAAACATATATCTTATTGAGTTTAATGCCAGGCACACCCAAGACATTCAGTAAATGGTACCTATTTTTCCTCTACTTTTCTCTTGGAGCTCTCAGAACTAACGGCTATTTTAGTGGACAGAGGTGTGATTTTCCAACCCTCTGTACTGATTGAAGGCTTACACCTCTTCATTCTTGGAATATCAGATACCTGAGACTCTGTAAAATGGAGAAACTTCTACCAACATTAGTGCTGACAGTTATAATAATCAGCAATGTGTTCTCAAGAGCAAAATGCCTTGAAAGACACTAGACACTCTATATAGTGTCAAATGTGAAGCCTGACTAGCCATTCATTTTGTTTATAAAATTTATATCCCAATTTTCATACTCTGATTAGCATATAAAACCAATTTCTGGAACTGAAATAGAAAATAAAATTTCAGTTCTAATTCTTTTAGCAAAGTAATTCTTAAAGATGGCAATAATTTTTATTATAAGCAATCGATTACAATAGTAATGTGAGGAGTGAATAATTATTTAAACTCAGCTTTTAATGGGCCTTTTAATGACAAGATAGAATATGCAAAAGTAAAAGATGTATGCATAATCAATATATCATTAGGCTAAAATTTTTATTTAACTTTTTTATGGTTCCTTAGTGTACATTTTTTATAGAACAAGTGACCAATTTAAAATAAAGGAGTTTTACGGTACAGGTAAAATATATACAGGATTAAGAGGCTTTGTGTAATTGCTTTTCATTTGGTGACATACCCAGCCCCAAACTGGCTTCGAGCTCTCTCTGTATATGAATGGTAATATTCACAATCTTTGCTTCCTTGTGCTTGTCCAACTAAAGGAAAGGAAAAGGTACACTCATCCCAGCCAATGCACTCAATTAATGGTCAAATAGGAAGAATTACTAGCAATCTAGGAATTAGGATTTGGCTTATATTTCTGTTGTCAAGGACAGCAGTTTTCTTGCTTAAAGTGAAATTTCTTGCTTTGGTTGAGAGTGAGAGGGGAAAGAACTATAACAGAGTGAATGTAGCTCAGAAAGTAGATTGTCTGCATTTGTGTCTCAGCTCCATTGAGACATTTCACAGATACATGAAATGTTGGGCAAGTTACTGCTCTGTGCCTAGGTCTGGGCATCTGTAAAATGGGGTTAAATCAATGCATACAATGTTGGGCCATATGTAAATTAAGGAAGATATTTTGTGTAAAACACTTAGCATACTGCATGTCACATAAGTAGCACTCAGCAAATGTTTGCTATTATTAAAGAAGGTAGTGAGTGACCTCAAGTAAATGGACATGTGCTTAGCTTTCTATACCTCCTTCATTCACAGCAGAGACCCAGCTCAGACAGCTGCTTTAAAGGAGCTGACCTGATCTTTCTTACCAAGATGAAAAATCTAACATCAGTTCTGCAATGCACCAGTGTGAGGGACACCCTCATTCTGGAATTTTGCTAATTACTTTCTGGTAAGGCATGTGGTGCTCCACACATTTAATTAGCATGCACTGCTAATTCCACCTTTAAGATGGGCAGGAGCCCTCTTGAAGAGGATAGTTATGAATGGGGAACAGCTTGAAAACAAAGCCAAATCAACATGCACTCAATGGAAGGAAATTCTTTTTATGTGTAAATATTGAGAAACGGCAAAAGATAGTCTGGAGTGGTAGAAGGAGCATGAACTTGGGAGCTATACAGTCGTGGGCTTGAATCTCCACTTTGCCTCTTGCCACTTATGGGATGTCAAACAAAGTATTCAACTTTCATGATCAATCGCTTATAAAATGAGGATAATATCTTACTTCCTGGGAAGTTTCAATTAAATAAGACTATGAACATAAAAGTGCCCAAGCTGAAATCGGTCATATGGCATGCCTGCCACAACAGGTGCTTCTAACTACCACCACCATGAGCATTGCTGTGCCAGTTCAGTTTTCAAGATAAATAGCTAAAACTTACATAGTTCCAGCTTTACGTGTATTAATTCACATGATCTTCTTAAAATCCCTGTGAAGTAGGAATCATCATTATTATGATCTCCATTTTACAAATGAGAAAACTGAGGCACAAAGTGGCAGAGGGATTGGCCAAGGTCAAAAAACCAGTGAGTTGCAGAGCCAGGCTTTGAATCCAAGCAGCGTGGTTTCAGGGTCCACATTCATAACCACTGAAATAAACTACCTCTCAAGGCATTAGTAATGGCCTCTTGCCCTGCCTCTCCATAAATTGGCTGGCTCCTTCCTATAGGCCTTATCACACTGCCTTGTACTAGATTCATACATGCACACATCTGCCTGTAAGGTAGATGTGTCTTAATCGTTTTCAGTCTTCCTTGTGTCTTAATCGTTTTCAGTCTGCACAGCACCTGATGTTATCCCTCATTATGTAGGTAAGCAAAAAAAATAGTACAAAAATGGAGGAAAAGAGATCTGAGACGTTTTCTCTTCCAGGACAATCTTGTAACTTGGTGTTTGTTTAGCAATGCAGTCTGATTGGCTCTAGGGACTTATTCAGACATGTTTATGGAAAGTATTGAAGAAAATGAGAAGGTGGTAGATTGCCACCACACCCAACTCAATTAGTAATTTAATGGCTGTTGGAAAGGTGACAGAGAGAGGCTAATATGGATAGTAGTTACAGAAATGGATGACCATCTAGTATTTTTGCGTGACTTCTCTTCCACACTCTGTTTGTTGCATTCATCAAGGCCATGGCTTTCCCTGGTCATGGGAGGAAGGGGTAATGTATTAAGTGTTGAGCCAGGCTTCAAACAGCCCTGAGTGACTCCGTAGCCCTTGCTCTTCCAATGTACCATGTGCAGACTAATGATCTTTTCAAACTCTAGGACCCCAGGATTTATCTATAAGAGGAAAATAGATAAATAAAAGGACCTAAACATTATCATTCCCTGCTTTTTTGCCTAGAGCAACTCCAAAATGAATTAACCACTGATCGACTATAAAACTCTTGGAGCTGCTAGTCAGAGTAATAGAAATTGCACTTTCTGAACTAATTCTGGGAAGACTTAATTTGTAGAGGCTTTGTGTTCGTTCTGCCAGTGAACATGAAAGGGAAATTCAGAGAACCAATGGCAAACTTTAGGTACATAATTATTTCAAAAAGGAACTGGCAAGAAGTCCCATTGCTGGGTAATAGAAGTTCTGTTTTTTGAAACCAGAATTTTCCCTAGAAAGAGAACCTTTTAGAGAAGTGGTGTCAAGTGGTACACCACTATAGTGATGGATTTAGTCATGAGGGCCCCAGTACAGAGCTCCTGTGTCTCACCCCACATTGGGTATCAACATGCCATCTGACTCTGAGCAAGTCATTGAACCTCCCACCTTGGGTCACCCATCTGTGACGTGAAGAAAAGCTTACAGCCCTCCCCCAGTAGAACAAATAACAGGATTAAAGAAGCACATAAAATTTCTACTCTGGAATATGACAGGCCAAGGGTTTATGGGTGAATATAAATTTATTTACTTTCTCATTAACCCCCAAATGCTTAAAAAAACATTTCTTTTCGAGTACAGTGGAAAATGTTCCTAAAATAATCAAGTATTGAGCACAAGCACACCAATAATTATATCTTTATATGATAATTGTATGACCGTTGCTTAGGTGTCAGTATCCTGAAAACTTGTTCTCTGTGTAAGAAGCTAGGTAGAAATCGAGCCATTGAGACAATTGACTCCAGAAAAAGCATTAAAATTTGCTTTTGTTTTTTGGCTAAAGTGATTATATATATATACATATATATATATTTAACTTGCACATTGTAACTGTACATACTTCTGGGGTACAATCTGATATTTATCTAATATTTTGATACATATATATGTTATACAATAATTGGGTCAGGGTAGTTAATGGATCACTTCATGAATTTATCATTTCTTTGTGGCAAAAACATTCAAAAGCCTTTCCTCTAGCTATTATGTAATATATAAAACTTAACTGTTAACTGTGCAATAGAACATCAGAACTTAGTCCAACTATCTAATTGTGCTTTTGTACCTGTTGGCCAGCCTCTCCCTGTTTTCAGATCATATGCTTTTGAGTATTGATTCTTCTTTTTAAAAATGGGATGTTCAGCCTGATTCTGGTTAACTAGCTGCATCAGTTAGTTGGATTCTGGTTAATTGAGACTTGTCATAGTTATTTAGAATGGAATGTTTCATTTGGTACCTGATAGTTTATAAGGCAATTTCTTTAGAACAGGGAGGCAAAGGAAAGATGCATTAAAAATACCTCAAGAGGAAATGTTATGTTGAACATGTTTTGTCAGGGCACTTGACTTTGAAGCTTAGAAACAATTAAGATGTTCCCAGCAGATGCAAAGCTCCGAGGTGATGCACTGATGTTTTCCTGCAGGCGCCCTTTTCCTGATCACCTGGAATCTCCTTTCTTGACTGTTCAGAGATGGTGGTGTTCCACAGGGGTCAACGCATGCGTGACATGTGGGCTACACATAGCTGCCTAGGAGAGGAAGAAGTGTAACTCCTGTCAGTTGTGTAAATGGCATCCACTCGCACCAGCTGGAAACCATCCTCTGTCCTCAAACCAAGGGACCAGGAAAGTCAATACGCTATCTTTCTAGTCATTGTCACTTTGTGTGTGGGAATGTGGCATGCTCCCTTGATGTGATGGAGGAATCTGAATTACTGGAAGTCACTCCTGTCTGGCAGCTTTCCACATGCTTAATGGGCACCTCAGGTGACATCTGCCTGCAGCTCAGCTGCAGTTGCAAAGGTTCAGCCACTTAAAACCAGTCCTGGGTTGGCTGTTTATGTGCTTAAGTGGAAAAGCAGTACCCAACTTGTCCCCGAGATTTAGTGAGGAAAAATAATTGCTTTCCTTTCAGTGGCAGGTGATGCATCTGCCATTGTGGAGTGTAACACACTGCTGCTCTCAGTGATAACAGGAGCAACGGGAGAGCAACGCAGGAGGAAACAGAAAATGTCAAAGAGCTCTGCGTTGGAAGTTGCATTGTGCAGATACCATAAGCTCTGTCAGGAGAGAAGATGAAAATGCTAATTGACAGATTTAGTTGTTTTATTGTCTTTGAGTTGCTGAGTAAGTGATCAGATGATGCTGTTTAATCATTAATGTAAAACTTTAGAAGAATTGGCAAATTATTTGCTATACATCTTTTACCCTCTCCACAAAGGTGTCAAGCTACTATACTCTGCCAGCAAAATAGGAGTAAAAATATTTATATTCAGTCCAAGAACTGATAAAAGTCTTAATAGGCACAGTACAAGAATATTAATTATAGGCTAAAAAATTCTAATTGTATCAGTCAAAGACAATTAGATTTCTTTTCTTTGATCTAAAACTATACACATACACACATGCGCACGCACACACACACATTTTTGTACACATATTCACCTAGAGTTTCTTCAGCCTTAAAATAATAATAGTGCATGCTACATGGGGGGGGTGCAGTGTGTATATAAGGGTGCTTCAAAAAGTTTGTGGAAGGATAGAATTGAAAGATAATGCAAATCTTTCCATGAACTTTTTGAAGGACCCTCATATGTTTGTGTATGTTTTAAGTGAGTTAATATATGTGCTTGGAATAGAGTGTATGTGCAATACTTTTTTAGCTGCCACTAATACTATAAGATGCAGAAAGTTATACATCAGATAAGATTATCCTTAAGAGACGTGCAAACTGTTTTTTTCTTTTGGTTAAGTTATTTTATTATATGCTTGCCACAACATATACTTTCAAAAGGTAACACAAAACGTCCTATTTTTTTAAATTAAGTATTGATACATTTAGTAAGTTTTAAAAAATCTTGCTTTATTGCCCACATTTCCTACCAAATTTGGAAAATAATGACCAGTATTACACTCTCTGTATTTTCCATGTCTTAGCTACTGACCTCTTAGGTCAAAGGTTACTACTTAGGGGTATCTGGAGAACCTTTAAAAACCTTAGATTCCTCAGACCTGTCCCAAACCCACAAATCAGAAAAACCTCCCAGAATTCCTGTTTTAAAAGACTCACAGGTGATTTCATGAAGCTGGACAGAACAGTGGCCTTGTGTGACCGATCCTTTTCATTGACATTTGGAGTACAGTGTGTGTTGGTCCCTTGTCTTTGTTAGTGTTTCCAAAATTCTGGAGAGTTCAGGAGTTACAAGGCACATAATCTGTCCCAGCATTAGATTTGATGAGTAAATTTATTAATAAATTAAGCAATCATTCATTGTACAATATTCTTGCTCACCTCTCCCCTGAATTTTGACAATTCCAGTGGGTTTATATTCTGCCCATTTGATGAACTCATCCTCCTCTTCTATTTCTTTCCAAATACCTTACCCATCTCTAAACCCCCTCTTTAGGCAGATTTATCTTCTTTTTATGTTTCTAAACATTTCGCTATTCTTTACTAAAACCCGATGGCCTCTTTAGTAGGTAAATTCTATCTGGAGTCCCTCTGTGTACATCTCTCTATTTTTTCTCTTTTGCTAGGTCAGCTGGAAACCTTTGAAGTATTTAAGGCATACCTGGTATGCTTTAAAAAAAAGGGGGGGGTATGGCCTTTTTAAGTGCTTTCTTAGGTGGTTTCCCCACTCCTCCGCCCTTGCTCACTATCCATATGGCTGTCCCCTGGCTGCTCCTTGTCACCTATGAGATATGGGCTATGAGAGGACAGTAGCTAATGGGGTGAGAAGAAGTCAGAACCAAATCCAGATGGCTTCTGTTGGCGTAGCCTACCTCTTGGAACAGCCAAGAATTCCCTTTCTCATGCTTCTTCAGCTACTTGCTGGAAAATGTGATTCCACTTTCTGAAAGCTTAATGGGGAAGAATTAATGGTCAATAAATATGTGTAAAGGAAACAGTTAAAAGAAACTCTAAATGCCTCCTTAAAACTAATTCTTTCTTATTGTCTTTCTTTTTCTTTATAATAAGAGGTTCATAGTAACTACACGGTATTTCCACATAAAGGGTATATTTAATCCTTTGTCCTAAGATTATGGACACCCTAGGGGAAGAAAATTCTAATATTACAATTGTTGCAAGTTTTGTTTTTTTTTCATGAAAGTTCCCAGCATTTAATGATATTTCAGAACTGCTCATCTGAGGTTGAAATGGAAGTTCATTTAAAATTAAACATGAGGCACTGCATCTAGTCTACGCTTTGAATAATATCTCTATATATTTTTCACTTGTAGATGGATCTGTGGACCTCACTGGATGGGTTAGCTGGTTTCAGTCATTACCACCACATCATAATTAAGTTCACAATGTCTGATTTTTTCCCATGTTTCTATTATGTGTTCATTATTTAATGTTTGTAAATATTTAACACTTTGTCTGTCAAAGTGTGTCAAGTACTGCCAAGGCCAGGGAGATTCCAGGAGCTGTATCTGCGGGCAGGACAAGTCAGAAATTGTTAGTCACTTTTAACCCACGTCTAATTCTGCTGTTGTAGTTGAGTCTCATGTTTTTTTTTCTAATTAAAATATATCCAGTTTTAAGTATCTTGATCTCATAAGAGTTCAGTTGCTCTGTTTGAAACGAGAGATAAAAATCTCAATCTATGTCAAACTTCTGTTTATTGCACTTCCTCCATTTCCCCAAATCTCGATCCTTTATTCTCCACCTGAAACTGGTATGAGAGCAGATAGTCAGTGAATTTGGGGGCTGAGAATAGGATTTGCAATGTGCGGCACCTCCTGCAAATCAACATGAAAAGATTATCATAGTCTGCTGGGCAGTGGCAGGCAGGACATTGAGATGAAAAAACAAAGCTTTGGAGGTAGAGGGACACTGTTTCAAATCTTGGTTCTACCAGCTGGGTAACCTTGGGCCAGATGAGGGTAGGTGGAGGGCAGGCTGAAAAGCACTGAGCTCTGAGAATGTGGACAAAACTTAGTCTACATCAGAGTTTCTCAACCTGGGCACTATACTGGGCTGGATAATTCTTTGTTGTGGGGCGTCCTGGACATTGTAGGATGCTTATTAGCTTCCTTGGCTTCTACCCACTAGTTGCCAGTACCTTCCCTCTCCTCAGGTGTGACAATCAATTATGTCTCCTGGGGTACAAATGCACCCCCCACCGAGAAGCACTGGTGTACACGTTCACTTTTAGTCCTCACAGGAGGAGCCCTTCAGGTATTAATATCCCTATTGTCTAATGAAGAATCCAAGGCTAAGGAAGGGGAAATATTTAAGCACTTTCCAAAGGCCCTAAGAATTTTAGGCAACAAATATATTTACCAGTTTTTAGAAAATATAGAAAACCTTAACAAGTGCTGTTTTCCTAGACCCTAGATGAAAGGGTTATCATTTCTATTCATATCTTCCATGACTAACACTCTTCTTGCATGTTGACAGTCCTCAGAAAAAAATTATTTGCTCATACCAATCAGTATACGAGGGCTACAACCTGCAGAACAACCAGGGCCGAGAATCTATATTTTGTCTTTAAAACACTAAAAACATTAAATAGCATTGCCTTCTAAGGTCCTTCCTTACCTAACTACAAAAAGAGAAAGTAAAAAACAACACCAGATGCTGAAGACACAGCATTTGGTAGCAAGTCTTTGGAGGAAGAAAAGGGAAAAAGAAATAGCCATAATGGGAGCAGTAGTGTGTTTTCATCTGTTAAGCAACAAATTCAGGCAAGATAAGAGCAGGCAGCTGAGAGTGTGGTCCGGAACTCTACATTAGATTCCCAGTGTTTCCCATTTTTGCCTCTCCTTACAAATCACTTGGGTTGCCTATAAATACGCAAGTCCCTTTTCTGGACATTCTGATTCAAGGGGTTAAGGTTGTGCTCAGAAATAGGCATTCCAGGTGCACTTTATCATCAATAGGGTTAGGAAACACTGAAGTCTAAACCCTTGCTACTCACAATGCGGTTCTCAGGCCAACAGCAGATGCATCATTGGGAGTTTGTTAGAAGCCGATTCTCGAACAGATTCTTATTTAATAAGTCTGAGGTGGAACCTGAGAGTCTGAATTTCCAACAAGCACCCAGGAGATGCTGATGTTTCTGGTATATGTACTCCACTTTGAGCAGCCAGGGTCCAGGTGACTTTAGGCAGGAATGAGGGATGAGTCTTCATTAAATCCCACTCTGTGGGTGATGTCATGGCTCTCACAGACAGGTCGTTAGAAATGGGGAAGAGGTCAGTAGAGATGGTGGCATGGAATGAGATCAGTCTTCATATTAATAACCATAATGTCCAGAATTTCAGGTTTCTGTAAAGTGTTTCAAATGAGGTGCTGGAAAATGTCTCCAAGAGAAGGTGCAGCTGTTACCTGCAGTTTCAGGACACCTGCCCTTATTGTCCCCAATTTACCAGCTCCATTTACCAGCTTTGTTCTTTTTCAGTCAAGGATATCCTGAGTAGTTGCTGTTCCTCTCCCAGAAATGCTTAGCAATTCAATCCTAAAGTGGTCAACTGTCCAGAATGAGTTAGATAAGAGAGCTTCTTGGTTTTATGAATGAATTGTAATTGCTGACGGGCAGCATCATTACTGGGTCTACAAGTGACATCCATTCATTTGGATGGTTTCACTTCTACCTACCCTAGCACACACCATCATCAGTTTCTGTATTGATGAAATCAGGTAAAAGTGAACATTTCAGGCACTTTTAAGAGGGGAAAGTAGCCAACAGGCAACGTATGATGGGCCCAGGTTGTAGCAATAGCTACACCAAATGCTGAAACGGGCAGGCTGAGGCTCACTGGGAAGATGCCCATCAGAAGTTAGTCCCAACAAAGCTTCGTTGGCTCCGAGTGGCTCCAGTGCTTATCACTGAACCAACTGACATCTTCAGGTGAATGTGATGTGCTAAGTGGCCTAGGAGCATAGTGTCACAGAGCAGGGGAGGAATGATTGTCCCAAAGAAGGGAGCCTGATGTACTCCAGAATAACAGATGTCCAGTGCGTATACCCACCAATAACTTTGAGCAATGTTAACACCCCTTAAAGCAGGAAAGAGCAGTACTATAGAAACCAGGCATGCAGGTGCTTAGGGAAGGCTAGGTCTGAAATGAGTTATAGTACATGAACATCCCTCAGGAAACATCATCTCAAAGCCCTTGTCCTAAGAAGGAAAGCCAGTTTGTGCTAGAAGAATACCTTATTTTCAAACCTATGTAGAAACCCAGGGGAATATATAAATGCTATTTCCACAAGTTGTAGTAGTCTAATTTTCTTCTTACTTTATATTCAGATCTATCCTTCTCCAAAGGTTGGAACATACACTTTGGAGACACAAAGTCCTGGTTCAAATTTCTCTGGCTCCCTCTCTCACCATCTGTGTACAGTTGGGAAAGTGGCTTAACCTGTTAAAGTTATAGTTCCACATTTATAAAGTCAGATGACAGTGCCTGCATCTCTCCCTCCCAGGTAGTTGTGAAGATTGACTATGTCAATGATCGAAAGTGGACTTTATTTTTGTCACCGTTATATCCAGTAGCTTCTAGCACTACCTATAAGAGCTGCTCAGCAGAGTTTGTTGAGTGAATAATTAAATAAATGAATTTTGAAAGTGCCTGACATATAGTATGTGCTTTAAAATATGTATTTTTCTTCTTCTCTTACTTGATTACAACTGATGCAGTGTGATTTTGCAACAGATTCTTTTTACTTGGCTAAAATCCGGCCTTCTTTGTGACACTCCAGTGAAAATTTTAGAAGAAATTTTGGGAATTTCTCTTTGGGCCTCACAACCTACGTTGGTGTCAGAAGCAGATCTCCTAGCAGCACAAGAGTGGAAGCTACAGAAAGGCTGAAATTTTCCAGAAGTTTTTCTGCCTGTTCAGTCTGACTCAGCCAGCTGTGAAACAGACTTTCCTATTTCTGAAAAAAAAAAAAAAAAAAAAAAATCCTTTAAAATACTTTTTGTATAATTCCAAGTAAATATTTAAAAATGAGTGAGTCAGTTTTGCTGTCGCAAAATAAGCCTGAGAGACCTAAATGTCACTCAGGCCTTCTGCCCTCTTGAAGGAGAATGTCTCTTTATTATTCCCTTGAGCTATCCCCGGAGGTGGAATTAATCTGTTTGCACATGAGGCTTGGTTTGCTCCTCATCCAATTTTTGTTTCTACAGAGATAGGTAAGTTAAATTTCATGCACTCCAGCCTTCTTAGAATTTTAATTTCAAACTTTGGTTGTAGTCTGGAAACCTTGCAGGGGGTCACAAGATATACATGAGGGCAGGTATTTTTAGAAGCCAAACGTGGAAATCAAGATTTCTGTCTAGAGCTCAGGATGCATCTCACACGACTAGGGTGACTTTGTGCCATCTCCTGGGGGTGTTTTAGGGAGTGTTTGGGGGCATAATTTCAAATTGCTGATGCCAGATGCTGAGTGGGATAAACACTTCTCACACTGAGAAGCGGAACTCAGCCAAAGGCTTGGGTCTTGTAGGGACTGACTGATTGATTATCACATGTCCACAGAGCCTCAGTCAGCCCTTTAAAAGCACGGTTTGGGACAGTGATTAAGTTTAATTTACCTTTCTGTCATATTCTACAGACAATTAGGCTGGTTCTGTCCATTTACTTTGCTGCCAACATTGCCCCTCACCTCCTGCCCCAACCATATGCCAAGGAGTAAGATGGCACAAGAGAAATGTGTGCCTTGAGGCATGGTTGGCACTTAATGAGAGCTGGTAAATACTGAAGAGCAGGGATTTTGTTTTTAATGGGGTGACATCCTCCTAGAAATCAGTTGGATTGTTTATGTATAATCATCCTCTCCTTCTCTTTAACCCAACATATCCCTTCCTCGGCATAATCTTGACCCAACCCTTGCTGATTTCATAATTTTCTCCAACAAAGGATAAGGAGGACAACTCCAAAATACTGAAATAGGAGAGATGCTGGCAGCTGTAATAAAAATTCAAGGAGTGAAAGTAAGATATGATCCATGGACTGTCTATATTTTAATGATTCATGTAGCTGTGTGCTGAGTTCTTCCTTTGTGCTAAGCACTATGTTAATAATTTTTCCATGCTTTTTCTGAACTAATTGATTTTTCCTTGTTTCACACGATCACAAAAATGGAGTTGAAGAGAATTGTCAGATACCTGTAAGTTATATAAATTATCTTATTTATTAAGTCATTTTCTTTACTTTTTACTGAACTGCGGACTACTGAAAACACTTGTAATAAAAGTTCAACAGTTGTTTGTTAAATGAATAGATGGAAGGACAGATGAATGGATAAATGAATAGACACTTGCAGTGGTCCAGATGCTATGAACATTAGGTCTTTCTTTCCATACTAAAAATCTTAGCAGTCTTAACAATAACCCAGTTCTGTTGATATAGCAGGTGCTCAGTTTCCCTGGCCTTGGGTTTCAGGACATGCCTCTGGGTTTTCAGCCACTTCCTGAGGTCTCAGGTCCGTCCCCTTCTCTGGGCTCTCCCTTGGAGGAAAGTTATTGTTGCAAGTTACATTGCAAGTTAGACCTATTTTCAACACCATCACGGGGAAAATGACGACAGAGGGCTGGCTTATGCAAATCTGGTGGCTGAGCATGTTCAATAGAGAGCACAGAATATTCTTGAATATGCCTGGTGCATGTGATAGGGTCTGACCAATGAGTATGCTCCAGGAAGAGACAGACTGAGCATGTGCAAGATGAAATTTTACATGACTGGGAGCCACCACCTTAACTAAATATTCATTAGATAGAGAAGCTATAAAAGCCAAATCCCAGCAGAAGGCGAGGTTGTTGCTTACTTTCCCGGAGGCATCCTGCACATTGCTGGCTGAGGTGTGTATACTTTGTATCAAACTTACTTTCAGCAAGAGCTGCTCACTCTTGAGCCAGCCTGCACTCTGTAATGAACTTTAGGTATGTGTTTCTTGCTTTTGTGTTAGATTTGATGTCTGTACTGCTTACTTTTGTGTTAAGCGTGGTGTGGGCCCTGCTCAGTCTCTGATGCATGCCACACTCTCTTTGGAATCTGTATTTCTTACCCTTTATATTAAACTTGTTCTCATTTTCTACTGTGACTATGCCCTTGAATTCTTTCCTGTGGCAGAGTCGAGAACCTGGTGAGGGCTGGGTGGATTAAGGCTGACTATCAGGCCCCACTGACCCTACCCGACATCATAGTGGTTCCCAAATTGGGTCCCTGGACCAGCAATGTCAACATCAGCATCACCTGGGAACTCATTAGAAATGCAAATTCTTAGGTTCTGCTCCCCCCCCCCCCCCCCCCCCCCCCCCCCCCCCCCCCCCCCCGCCAGATGTACTGAATCAGATACTCTAGGGTACAGCCCAACGATCTGTTTTAACAAGCTGTCCAGGTGATTCTGGTGTGAACTGCTTTGCTAACCACTGATCTGACTCCACCTCCTCATTTTATAAATAAGGACATAGACCCAAGGAAGTTGAGGCTCATATAGCTTATATGTGTCCTGGGGTTTGATTTGACCCCAGGACAGATTCTCAAATGCAATTTTAGGACAGTATTCTGTACTGGCAGTGAAAACTACTGGAAAGGAATCTAATTTTTCAACTTCTATTATTGATGATTTCATGTAACATTTTGTTTGTGATCGTCTACTCAAATATTGTTCCTTGAACTCTAGGAGCTCAGGTTTCTCATCAGTAAGATGGAAATAGAAGTATGTGTTTTATTGGTATGCTGTAAAAGATAATTAAATAGATCTTGACAGAGCATTGAAAATAAAGTATTATGTAAAATATAGCTTACAAATTATTTTTCATAAGCTCAATCTTAAGCCTTGATTTTTACCTGTCTTTGGATCTCAATCACGGATAGAATGATACCCTTTTGTTGTAAAATGTTTGCGTAATTTATATGTAACTATCCTACATCTATATTTTGTCCTATTCCCGAAGGCTGATGGTGATGTCTTTAGCAGAACAATATTTGCATAGTGGATACTAAAATATTTGTCGACTTAACTACTGGTGTTTTTACAGATTAGAAGGACTATGCCTATTTAATCGTATCTATTGACTTTCTGCTAAGCAAACCTTTTTATATATAAAATGGATTTACAAAAATGAATTACAGGATGATAATCACTTCACAAAATGACTTATCATAAGATAAAGTTTTAAATGCATAACAACTAGAAATATGCAATTTTAATTGTTTTAAAGGTCTCTGTTGGCGTAACTGCAATTCTAGAATCAGGCATTTATTCCATAAAACAGAATAAGCATTGCTGAAAATTTTATAGCAACATAATTTTTTGTGTAGACTAAGTTGGATGAACTAAGTTTTTCCTTACTAGACTTAATAATGGGCTAAGACAAGGCATGGTATGGGCAGCAGTAACAAATAGGAGTGACTTAAATTGTATTGTTTTAGAACTGGGAGTTGATCTGGCTGTCCTATTTTTGTTTTGCACTTTGAGAAGAAAAGGGTTAAACGCATTGATTGTGTGTCTGGGGAATACTTATCAAGCTTGGGGTTATAGCAAGAACAAGGTGACTGAGCTGTTGATAGAAGCCAGGTATTTTTAAAAGCCAGCTTCAACGGGAAGCTAGATGTCACCTTGTAGGGGCAGCCAGGCAGACATGGCCCTTTCGTCATTCATTTCCATTCTCTATTTTATAAAACATTTCTACCATGTTGTCTTTTTAATCTGAGGGGTGGATGTGGCATTCAAATACTGAAGTTTCCTCTTAGCTTTAGCATGGATTTGGGTTCCTCATTTTGCTAAATATGCTACTAAAACCTGGTTTTGTCATTCTATACTAAATATTAATATGTCAAAGTGCTTGACAACTCTAGATTCTAGAGCAACAGTATTTTGTCCAGTGCTTTGTGATCTTCTGAGAAAAGACATCTCATGTTCAAAAACTACACCATTCATTTCTAAAGTAGACTGCAGGGTATTTTCAATTTTATTATTGAAATATCAATGATATTCTGATATTGCTGAGATATCAATGGTGAACTAACGTGGAGTAGATGTAAATGAATATAACTGAGTCTAACTTGGTTGAGGGAGTTCTTCTGAAGAGCACTGAGCAGGAATTGAGTTCTAATCACCATATGGGCGGGGGATTGGGGGGTGCGGCATGACTATGATGCAAACTCATATCTTTGGGGCTCCAGTCTGAGGGGGATGACAGCAAGAGTCCTCTGACAGTGAGTCCTCAGGCAGATGGTAACCCCTTTATTCCAGAGCAGTCCACCTGGGATAAAGTAAGACCTTGGTCACTGATTGGGCTTGCTGGAAGTAGCATCCACTTCTTTAGTATGTAGTGGAGGATCAGAAGCAACCCCTGGTGCTGGGGATAGTCAGTAGCACTAGGGTTTAGAGCTCAGCCTATTACCAGTGAGCAATTTGGAGGATATTTAGAAAAACTGAAGTCCAGTGATGAGAGATGGGCAAACAAGCTGGGGCTCATGGTGGAAAGTGACTGTGGTAGAGTGACCAACTCTGGGTCTGCTTTGCCCAGGCCTTCTCCAGTATTAGCACTGGAAGTTTCATACCCCAGAAATGTCTCAGTACCGGAAACAGCTGAAGTGGCCAGCAGGCATTTAGGGCCTAATTCCCATATTTTCAGGTGGGTATAGCAGACACAGAACTTTGCCAGCAAGAAGAGGTCCAGATAGCCCACCTGCTAGTGGGGATGTTTACAGAGTGATTCAGGGAGAGCGAACATGCTGGAAGTCCAAATTCTCTTCAGTCTGTCAGCCTTGGCCAGCCAGGGACTGAACAGTAATTAGACTTTAGAGATATGGCATAACGGATGTTTGGTTTGTTATGCTGGCAAATGTTAACTGATAGAATCGAGTCCTTCCAAAATAACTAAAGGCTGAAAAACTACCTGGTTAATGACAGCTGAAACTGCCTAGTCCAAACAGCAGGACACTGGGTTCCTTCTGCTTGAGATTCTTGCATACATATAGGTGCCTTCCAGAGTCAGGAGCCTGCCTGCCTCTTGTTGTAGTTGGTTTTGTTTGACCCAAATTAATAACAGTACCAAAGGCTGAAATTAGATTCACCTGCGGTTCACCCTCAATTTGCAGCCTTTCAGTCATAAAAATGAAGGTTCTTTTCATGTTAACTAGCCTTATTCTTGACTATGATTCGCTATTACAGCAAATTTAATTTTGCATGAAAAGCATGAGAACTAATTATGTGGCATTTGCATACTCAGAACAAATTCCCAAAAATATTTGCATAAATCTCCTGATGTTCTTTTTGACTCGTTAACAACCTCATCATAGCAAATTGCCTTCCTAAATTGATTTAACACATCTGCCTTATCTGAGTGGCTGGTTTTCATCAAATAAGAATGTAGGATAGTTAAATTACTATCCACTGGTAAGTGAACTGTCTGCATTGGTACCTTCAAATATGTATATTTAAAAGTGGAGTTCCTGTCTTGGGTGATTGGCCTCCTACAAAGGAATTACATGAGCCCAGGTGTATTTTCAGATCCCAAATGTACAAAGTCCAATCATTGAACGGTTTTAGCTGATTAGGGCTTTGACGGGGATCCTTTAAAAAACAAAACAAAAACCCAGTGCACCTGCATCATACTTGTCATGGGTACTGCTCTCATGCTGATCTTTAAGATGGCACCTACGTCATTAAGTACAAAACTTGGCTTCCCAGCAGAGCAGCTATTGCTGGTTTTGCATTTTAATTAAGCATGGATTTTTCACCTGATGCAAGGACTGATTCTCCAGTTCCCTACTATCAAAATTGAGATTTTAAAAAGAAACCTTGAATTGTTAATCAGTGCTGATGGCAATTCAAGAAACTAACTATAACCTCAAAGGAATAATCTTGAAAATGGAGGGGGGCGGCTTGAGCACAGGGGGTGAATGTTATGACAGTGGGTTAGTTTATGATCATTTATTGCACAGTCCTTCTCAAGGTTTGGTGGGATCTGAATCACTTGGAGGGCTTGCTTAATAACATCGTTGGGCCCCTCCACCCCGGAATTCAGTGGGTTTGGGAAAGGTCAATGAGTTTGCATCTCTAGCAAGTTTGCAGGTGATGCTAATGATGCCTGTCAGGCGACCACACTGGGAATGCCATCAAATTAGGTCCTGATTCTCAGAAGAATGTGTTTTTTTGAAGTAAGTATTTAGCTGAGGCTAAGTGTGCCATTTTGGTCAGACCTGGCAGAACCCAGAGGAGGATGTGAGCAGGCCATCAGGTGACGGGATGGATGAGTCGCTGCTCTTCAGAGACAGGGGCTCTGGCACAAGGTCTTTCTTAATTAATAGTTGCTGTTTCTCTTGAATTTTTCCACAGAAAAGTTCAAAGACTCCTGTAATCATATTCCATCACGATTTAATTTGGTCCTTTAAGGGAAGAGACCTCTTTTCTCCTAAATCAGAAAGAGCCTCTCCACTGTCAGAGCAAAATGGTTTTCTCATTACTTTTCAAACAAGAGAACACTGCTATCTACTTCTGGTTGTGCCAGCCCTCCAGGTTGCCACCAATAAAAGCACTTTTTAATCAGGAGTGGTAATCATTTTATATCACGAGACATTAGGGGCACTTTTTTTTTTTTTTTTTTTTGTCTTTTTTGTGACCGGCACTCAGCCAGTGAGTGCACCAGCCATTCCTATATAGGATCCAAACCCGCAGCGGGAGCGTCGCCGTGCTCCCAGCACCGCACTCTCCCGAGTGCGCCATGGGCTCGGCCCCATTAGGGGCACTTTTGACGATAATCTTAAATTACTTACTCCACATAAACTAAAAGTTGAAGGTGGAAGATGCCAGTAAAGAGACTGTATATTTAACTTAATCTCTTGGGTTGGGGGAGGAAGTGTTTGCTCCTGCTTTGACTTTTATCGGGTATCTTCTTCAGGAGTCCTTTCCCTCCATCTTCTAAAAACCATAGTAAATACTCCCCATATAATTGGCAGTTCATTCTTCTGGAAGTTGTATCCTGATATTATCTAGTCAACTAAGGCACAAGTGTAGTCTCTGGAGGCCAAGTTGAAGTGCCTGTTTCTCCACTGTGGCCTTTTTCCGTGTTCTTCCTTGACAGAGCTGGCCACGACTGCAAACTAGACAGAGCGGCTGCCCGGTGAAGAGTACAGAGCCCCCGATGGGATCTTCTTCAGAGGCAGAGACCTGCTGCCAAAAGAGGGTCCCCACGCTTACCCCCTGCCGCCTTTATTTCCTTCTTGGCATTTTCGTGGTCAGATTTAAAGATCTGAAAATAAAGAGGGCAGCCAGGTATGTCCTGCTGTGCTCCCATGCCTGTTATACCTGGAGAGTTGGACTCTTGGTGGAGGCTGCTGGACAAGTTCAAGTGTTTTCAGCACTAAGGTTGCCACAGCTGAGGAAGGGCATAGGGTTGTGCACATGACATTAGAAGCCCTCTAGGATACAGCCCTGACTGAAGAGCAGGTTCTATTAACAGACCTGCAGTGTCTGCTGCAGAGGTGCCACTGAACTCGTCTCTGCTGTGCTTCTTTCTTAGCCCCCACTTCACTCACTTCCCCACCCTCCATATCCGCAGAGCCCAACCCTGTTACTGAATGAGACCAAGCCAGGATTTGCTTACCCATGCACAGTGAAGCTAGTACACGGACACCAGGATTGCAGTGATGGAAAGATAGGTGTTTTATTGCAAAGTGCCAGGCAAGGATGATGGGTAGCTCACACTAAAAACCTGAGCTCCCCGGTTATCTGATAAAGGCATACATAGGATAAAATCATAAGTAAGGGTCCTGGTGTATGATCAGCTTGTGGACAGTGCTTAGGGCCAGTGGTGCAACGAACAAGTTGTTCTTAGAATCTTCTGCTCAGTCTGGGGACTACGTTCCAGTGGTCAGCGGGTAGTAATGAGTCTCCTTTGGGGGAGGTCTAGGTTTCTAGAAAACAACTCAGAAGTACATCAGTGATATTACCTATACCCCAGCACACACACCAAAAAGGGGATGCAAAGTCTTATGACTCTGACTCTGATTTACAGTTATTGTTACTTTATGCCTGATGAAACTTTCTGACCTTTGCATGTAACTACTTTTATGCTTTTAAGTACAATCGCTACAATCATTGCAATCATCTAGCTAGTACATTACATATTAACTGAAGGCCAGGGACTTGGGGACTATGGAATTTCCCATCTAATTTTTAAGGGGCGGGCCCAGCTTCAATGCCAAAGCCCAGCCAGCCTCGTGGCCCTGCCTCCCAGGATGAAATTAATCCTCAGGAGGGGACAGTCGTGTTTTCACCCTGAGTTCAAACTCTCCTAATATTGCTCTTTAGTGTGTGGGGGGAGGGGGACGGCAAAAGAATACCACATTTAAACTAATCACACTCTTGCCCAAGAGGTCCCTCCTGCTCTTTTTATGTTCAGTGTGAGCTTGTAGTTTTTCTGGTTCAGCCCTTATCTTCATGGTAATTTGATTTTGGGAATGTTTTGGGTGGTGGTTTTGCAGCTTTTGTCAACCAGATCCAGGCTTCTTTCTGACTTTCAGAATTCTTCATGACTTTTGGTTCCCTTTCATATTTTGCACCGATACAGATTTATTCTTTGTGTGTATGTGGACATATATACCCTGCAGAATATTTGATCTGAGAAGGTTGCTCAGAGGATGACATATCTCTTCAGGGGCTCCATTCTTTCTTTCCTGAGTTATGTGGCAGGGGGACACCTAGGGTTTCCTGTAATACATCTCTTGATAAAACCAAGAACAGACTTAAGGGTAAGAGAAAAAACATGGTTGTCAGTCACAATTCATATATTCCGCCACTTCTTTGTTGTAGAAAGTGCAATAAGACGGAGCTAGTGTTTCTTGTCCCAAAACAAGTGGGGCATGTTTAAATACTTTATAAATACAGCCTGTAGCCAAATAAGAGCTAAGAAACCCCAGATCCAGTCCATTACTTCTTTCACATTTTACCTTGAAAATAGAGACATGAATGTGATGTAATCCCGGGTACCACCTGTCCTCACCCAGCGGCAGCAGAGTGTGTCCCTGGAAGGCCTCACGCCAGGAGCACTGTTCTTTCCTCCAGTGTGATTTATGGTCGGTGCCGGCAAGTGAGAAATGCATCTTAATAGGCAACGTACTTGAATTTGTGTGCTTTCTGGCCTGGAAAATAAAGTCCAAGTAAGGTTTATATGTTAGTGCATATGCATAATTTCTTCTCCCTAAAGAAATGGCCCATTTCTTGAGAAAAGCCTCTTAAGGATGAATGTGGGGGGAAAATACCCCCAACTTAAAAATTTTCATGGCTCTCATGTGGCAAAAAGCATCTTCCTAGGATAGGCAGCCTGAGTTTTCCTAGGAGACTTCCTGGATTCAACATGAGTAGAACTATCTTTCTAAAACATCTTCATGTTTATAGTCTTGTTTCCTTATAATATCTGAACGTCAAGAGACTCCACAGCCCTGACTCACCTTGATAGAACAGGTATAGTAGGTGTTCCAGGCCAAGGCTTGGTTTGTTGCATTAGGCCTTCAAGTGACCAAAACCTCCATTTGGGAGACTGTTCTCCAAAAGTGCCCCAGGGAGAACTGGTGGCATCTTCCTCCATGTTTTTGTTATACCTAGATTTCTGGGCCCCACTTTATTCCCAGATTTATCAAACTTGAACCTCTGGGGTAGGACCTGGAGTCTGCCATTTTCCCAAGTGCCTCCATAGCCTCTCAGGCACATCAAACTCTAAGAACCACATGATATTTTCTGGAAAGCTTGTTTCTACCTGTCATCTCTACCCCCGGCATCACATTTTCTCTATCTCCATCCCTTCCCTCCGTGAGGTGTTTAGAAAGCCTCCTCCACTTACACAGCTTTTGTCAGGCCACTAATGGCCTCTGTGTTGGCAAATTTGGTCAGTTTGGGGGCCTAACTTGACCATTGATTGTATCTGGCACTGCCTTCTTAGAACGCTTTCTCCTAGAACGTTAGTGTCTTCCCTTCCTCTCTCACTGGCCTTTTCTCCACTCACTGGCTGCTTCTCCCAGCCTCCGAGTACTGGGCCCTCTTTAGTATGGTTCCTTCCTCAGGTAATTTCATTCAGTGTCATGGCTCCATGTCTCTGTAAGACACTGGATCCTAAATTCCTGACCACTTACAGCCTCATGGACAGCTACTCTTCCATTAGGTGACAGACATCTCAAACTTAACAACCCAGAGGAGAACAGTTGATTCAATACACCTCGCCCAAACATGCTCCCTCCACAGTTTCCCTCTGTCCATAAATGTCCAATTTCTTAGGCCAAAAAAAAAGTATCTTTGATTCTCTCTTTGTTTCCTACACTGAGTCCATGAGCAAGTTTTCAATTCCATCTTACACACATTTGTGGGCCTATCTAACTTGGCTTGAATCCAACAACTTCTCATGATTCTCCTGTGACATCCCTAGTCGAAGTGACTGTCATCTCCTTCTGACAGCCTCCAGCTGGTCTCTCTGCCTCTGCTCCTGCCCCCTGCAGTCACCAGCAGCCAGAAGGGTGCTTTTAAAATTTAAGTGAGATTAACTACTCAAATCACATCCTGCTACGATTGCTCCTTACTTCATTGAAACAAAAGACAACATCCTTACAAGGGCTAGGATGTACGATCATTCCTCCCCCGGCTCCATCGTGGCACTCCGGCCACACTGGGCTACGTGCTTTCCTGGAAAACACCTGCACACTCCCGCCTCAGTCTCTGTACTTGCTCTCTCTGCCTAGAATGACCCCCCCTACCGGTCGTGTGGGTTAGTTCCCTCATTTTTTTTCCCCTAGGTGTTTGCTCAAATGTCTTCTCAGTGTGGCCTTCCTCCCTCAGTCTGTTAACCCCACCCCGCCACTTCAGCCCTTCCTTCCCTTCTCTTATTTAATTTTTCCACAGAACCTTTGCTTCTACTTCCTTCATAGCCTGTCTGCCCCACAAATAATGCAATCTTCATGAAGCCAGAGACTTCTGTCTACACTGTTCATGGCTGTATTCCCCAGTCCTAGAAGAGTGCCTGAACAAAATCAAGACTCCAATAGTCACAGAATAACTGTATTTGGCCTTATTTACATTGGTATTGTTAATCTCTTTAAGAGGACAGTTGATTGTAATCTATAAACTAATCCCTGTTATTATAAGCAGAGTGATCTCTAGACCAGCAGCATCAGAGTCACCTGGGAGCTTGTTAGATATGCAAATTCTCAGGCTCCATCCCATCACCACTGAGTCAGAAACTCTGGGACGGGGACCCAACAATCAACCAGCCCTTCAGGTGACTCAGATGAACAAATGGGAAACATGAGTAAGTGCAAACAAATGTGCAATCCTTCCCAGGTGATGCTATGGCCGGGTTCGAGCGCACTAGTCTCTAGAAATGCCTTAAGGATCTAACAGTGGGTAACACTAGTGCCTTTTACCTCTTGGCACCTATTTCCAGGTCCTGTGCTAGGTGCTGGGATTGCAAAGAACTTACATCTTGGCCTGTTCAGGAAAAGCAAGGAGCCTGGCTTTGCCAGAGTCTCAGGACAGCTTTGAGGAATACTGGGAGATAAAATTAGAATGTAACTGGCCAGGTTTTGAAGGGCACTGACAATAGTAAGTTCAGTAAGCTGTGGTATGCTTCTAGTGAGTAAAGTGGCCTTCTGTGATCCAATATTTGTGTGGAAGGAAATATATGAAAAGAAATGAATTCATCAGTCAATTTCTGCTGTTTTAATGTAATACTAGGATTTGGATTAGTCCTTGAACTTTCCCTGGCCAAATTCCTCCCTGTAGAGTAGCTGGGGACCTGAGGCTTTCCACTGATATAAGGCTCTGTCAGTGTTTCTCCATCAAAGCCAGAATAGAGGTTAAAATAAGCCTCTATTAACCATGTCATTTATACTTTTATAGTGACTTTTTTTTATATATACATACAATCCACTGCCCTGCTGACAAATGATATGTTACTGACTTGCAGAACTCTAGGACTGATTGAATTATTTTTCATTTCTACTTCAGGAAAAAGGCTAAGTGGAGTTATTTTTTTCTACCTAAATGAATTCCTGCACTGGGCCAATATACACTTACCTCCCAAACTGCTATGAAGACAATACTTAACAAAATAGAATAGTAGTAAATATTAGTATGAGCATCTCTGTCAAATTTATGATAATTAAAAGGTGTTCATACATAGATTCATTTCATTTATTAGTATAGAGTACTGACCGTGTAGATGCAACTCAACATATATCCTCGCCCTCACTGAACTAGGTCAGGGAAATCAAAGTAGAACCAAAGGTGAACTTACACAGATGCAGTTAGTATAAACTTGAAAGTTTATTTCTCGAATTTATTTTGTGGCTTTGCATATAGCCAGATCTCCCCCCATTTGGGTGGGGAGGGCCTTTGTGGGGGGTGGTGAAGGAGTCATTGTGCAGCTAGTCTCCATCTCGCCAATGTAAGATCCACTGTGAGGGCAGTTAGCTGTGGTAATAGCATTCTTGCTGGGCAGTGGGAAATGTGCTGAACTGAGTAAAAGAGAACTTAAGTCTGTCATTGTCTGTCACTAAGCAAATTATGTAACCATAATCTGTATGTTTTCTGAATTGAAGTGGTGACCATGACTTAGATTTGGCAAGGATAGAATGAGAATGGGTTTCAAAGTGCTTTGGAAAACTATGACTACGAATTATATAAGTCAAAGTAATATAGAGATGTTAAGTTCACTGCTTAATATTTCACTGTTTGCCATGCTGACTTTCAAAAGAATCAACTAACATTTATCGTATTACTTATAGCATAGGCTAAGCTACTGCAACAGACACAAAATAATGTTTTATTTTAACTTATACATTGCAATTGTACATACTTATGTGGTACAATCTGTTTTGATACATATATATGTTGTATAATAATAGGGTCAGGGTAGTTAATGTAGCTATCATCTCATGCATTTATCATTTCTTTGCAGCAAAAACATTCAAAAGCCTCTCTTCTAGCTATTATGTAATGCACAAAACTCAGTGTTTTCAATAAGATAGAATTTACTTTTTAATGCGAGAGGCCAAAGAAAGGCAGAAAGATTGGGGTTGGTAGACAGGTGCTATAATAACAATTGCTTTTGCCACCCTTAACATGTAGGCACTGTCTTTGGACCCAAGTTTGTCACTGCCTCCAACCAGGAGCCAGGGCAAGAGCATATACTGGGCAAGCAGCTTGTCTTTTGGTTGGGGATGCCCTGCATATTGCACTCACTTCTGCTTATGTTCACTTGAGCAGCACAGGAGGCTGGGAAACCATCTGCAGCTCAGGAACCATGTGTCCAGCCAGGAGTGGGGAGGAAAGGAGATCTTCTTAAAAAAATATAATAGGGTACAGTTTAGTGGCCTCCAGCAAGTTGAGATATGTTTTACTGTAAAGGTCTGCCAAGCTTTACCCATAGTTTGATTTGCATTTGTCTGCTGCCTTGATATCAAGTAGCAGGCACAGCTTTTCAGCGGCCACATGTGCTGTATATTTTTGTCACCGTTAACTCATATTGATGAAATTTTCATACATGACAGGTATAAAGAGATGTTTTCATTCTGTGGGATTTGCTAGTCATCATGATACGTTACCCCTCTATCTGATATAGCACACTTTGACTTTTGTACAGTGTTGAAATCTTTGAGAGCCTGTACAACTTACATGCCATAGATGAGTAATGCACCAAATTGTTTGGTATAGGGGAAAATCCCCATGTGTTTGGTATCAGAAGTGTTGTGTTGAGTGTGTGACAGCAGAGGAGAAAATTGTCCTAATACCTTAATTACCTAATGTCTCTGTGATCTTTATAACCTTCTAAATTAAAAAGTTATGGAAGATCAGACCAGCCTAGTAATCTGAGTCTCTTGTTACTAGCCTGACTACATCCAGCTGATTAATTCACTCATTCATTTATTTAATGAACCTTTGAGTGCTTGTGATGTTCCAAATGCTATGGTAGGTGTTGGGAATACAAAAATGAAGGAAGACATGCTTAGGAGAGTTTGAGGCACTTCCAAAGGGACCTGTTTGGTAAATAGCCAGATATGCAGGATTGGACCTCAAGCATAAATCTGGATTATTGGTGGTAGATGAAACCTTAGTAATTGATCGGATTTCTGGTAGGAAGTGAAAGAGGACCTAGAATAAAACCTTAACCTTGATAAAGGACTGGAAGGAAGAATGAAGAGTAAGAGCTCAGTGATGGGGCGCTTTCAGAGAATACCAGGAAGGGAGTAGGACTTAAACTGTCAAGTGCTGCAGGAGGTGGTCATAGGATCAGGACCAAGCAACATCATGAGATTCCACCTTGGAGGCCATCAGGGGCTCCAAGGGAGCTGTCCCGCTGGAGAGTTTGCCTCAGAAGCAAGGTCGCAGTTGATTAAGGAGTGAATGGGAAAGAGGAATTGGAGATGGCTGGGGGAGAGAGAATGGCTTACAGCTGGGACTCCCGAATGGATTTGCTTGTGGTGCTTAACATTTAAAGATGTCTCCTTGGAAGAATTTATGTTGGTACAGATGCCAGTTAAGTATGAGACACCTTTCTATTACCTTGTCTGTAAAATTCCCACAGTGGGTATGTTTTAGTTCTAGTGTTTTACATTTACCGTGCAGATGGACCTTTTCATTAAGATGACGAAATAATTTTTGAGGGCAGCATTGCTTATGATAGTTAGTTATTTCCTAATTGTGGAAGTTCTGCATCTGATGATATTTCTGTTGACTTGAACAGCTGGCTTCCTTGTTGGTGTGCCTTTGCCTAAAGGTGAATTGGGAATTCAACATTAGTAGTCACAAAATTGCTGGCAGGATTTCACAAGTGCTGCCATAAGTTATGCTGATTATAATATGAAGATTATGTGGAGGGATTTTGGATCTCTGCAAGCTTTGGTACACTATTATATTTTAAATTTCACTTAAAATGAATGATACATAACATCTTTACCTTATTAGGATGTTTATAATGGGTCTTTCTCAGAACTGACCTATTTCAGACAATAGGAGATTCACATTAAGTGGGTTTATGCTACACAGATATGCAATGATCAGTATATCTATAAACCCCTAATTGCTTTAAGTATGTCATACTAATTGCCCTGAACGTGTACATTAAAAGAAGCTAAAGGCAAACTTCTCGAAATATCTCCAAAATGATTCTAATCTGCATAAGTTCTACAGAAGGAATAGATGTCTTTACAATGAAGTACCTTTGTAAAAATTTGAAAACTTATTATACACATGATTCAGTGTAACTTGGTGTTCCTCCTCCCCACCAATCCTAACTTTGAAATACTTTTATCAGAACACTGACAAGTGCAGGTAGAAAGGGGGTTCATTGTTTCAAATACCAGATTTGCTGTAGGATGATATAAAGGAAATTCTTTAACTGGGCTATTTTAGACCTAGCTTCCTGAAATTTATAATCAAATCTTTGTGGACATTTTCTGGGGCTGTCTTTTTCTAAATGCCACTTTCTAAATTTGTATAGTGAGCATATCATATTTTAACTCTCAAGAGTATGCAAAAGAAAATTAACCTAAATTACTGTATGCCGTCTGCCTTTTCTTTTAATCTGTTATGTACACCTTCTAAACTGTGTCCAAAGGGCTTATGAAGTTTTGCATCCTGCTTCTTTCACTTAACATTATGCTCTGAATGTTTTCTATCCTTTAAAAGGTTTTTAAGGAATTGTATATTTCTTCAAATGGATAAAGCACACTCATCATTTTGGAAACTAAGATATACCCAGTTTTTTCCTATTGGCACAAATATTTTGAACATCACTTGTTCTAATCTGATAATTTCCTCAGGATGATTTCTAGACAGGGAATTTCTGGATCAAAGGTGCATGGATGTTTTAAATTTCACGACATGTATTACCATATTCCTTTCCCAAAGTGTACATATGTAGGCAAAACACACCCTTGTATTTAAGCTTTTTAAATTGAGTCAGGAATGGAACAGTAATTTCTGTCCCTACGTACAAAGAGGTTTCTATATCAATCTACTTCTCTTTCCCTCTCATCCTCCCTTTGCCAATGCAAAGATACATAATGTATATTCTTTGGGGGATTTTTGTTTATCTAATTGTATTTACTTTTTTAGAAAACTGCTTTGCTGGCCTAATTTCTTTTGAAACTTTTATATTGAGTTCCTTCTTTTTTTTTTTTTTACTTATTGCTTTGGTATTGGTTGTGTGCATACATACATGCTTCTATGCATATCTGGTGTTTTTATTCGTCTCTTGGGTATTTGATATACACCGACACCTTTAAGTTTCAGATACACACATAGTATCTTTAAGGTTTTAAATAAAGAAGTAGATGCTATATTTTCTGAATTCATGAATACATGAGATTGTCTTTCTGTTGCTTTGTTATGTGAGATCTACTTGATTGGGAATACTCCTGATATTTATGGTTTGTCTATGTATCTCATTTCAGAGGGAATTTGGGGTGACCAGAAGCTAAAGAGCCAACCTTTTTTGCTCCTTGTTAGGAAACCTGTTTGGATGCTTGTGTTTGTTTTTTTTTTTTTCCCCCTCTTCACTATTTGTATTAAACTCTTGTGCCAGTGAATGTATGGATTGTTTTTCATTAACTCTACCTGGAATGTAATGAGCCCTTTTGATGTGCATAATCAAGTCCTCTCTTTTCTGTTCTCTTAAATGTTTTTTAAAGTTATCTGTTTGTATTCCAAATCTTATCAAATACTCAAACGTTATCATTGTTAGACAAACCTATATTTTTGTACTTTACGTCAATCACGTCTCTGTTCATTTTCATCTTTATCCTTTATTGCTTCATTTCGTTACAGATTAAGTTTGTCCTCCTCAGGACTGTGTGTGCATTTTTATTGTCAACTCTTACTTATTATATCTAATACGGGTTTTGTAATCATAAGGAAAACCAGGAGAATAGGATGTTCATCAAGGTAGCAACTATAGTTTTAATAAAGTCTTTGTGCTGAGAGAGAGGGGAGGTACGTTCTGGACAAAGTGAGGCTTGGCAAGCTGACATTATTCAGACATAATAATATTGAACATTAACAACAAGGAAGATGTGGATATGGGTGGGCTTTTTTTCTGTTTTCCTACATTACAGCAGGCTTAGTCTTCACTAACTGAATTATTCATATACTGACTGATTTATACCATAGAAATGGAAGAAGGGTTAGTGAGTTATATAAGTACCTAGCCTGGATTGGGGAATTTATTTCACAGAATGAGATGCTGAAAAGCAGACTTCCATGCATGTGACCGGTTCAGTGCCAATACGCCAAAATCCACAGTCCACTCTTTAAAGCACCCTTTATGGTAAGGAGGGCCACCTCATAATAAAAACCACAATATGGGGATAGGCATGCTTTGATTCTACGATTGCAGTTTATGTTGCCTTGAAATTCGTAGCTCACCCAGTTCTTTTATTTTATTTCATTTTATTATCTTTGCTGCTTACCTCATTATCTTTTAAAATCTACTTCTGTCTTTTCATCTCAAGCTTTTTAAAGAAGCTTTCTGCACTTGGGTCAGAGACCAGTCTTTCTGGACATTACTAAACATGTGAATACTCTTTAAGATGCTTTAATGATTTTTTTGTAAACTATTTTCAGAGTCGCACCCTTTCCTATGTTGGAGGATCTCTTTTTCTTGTCCTACAGTACCTCTTCTTGGGTTCCATGTTAATTTTTTCAATTTATTAATTCTGAAATGACCTATCCAGACCTTTTCTTTCTGCCTGTGTCTTTGACACTTTGAAATATTGTAGTCTCTGTATAATAATTTCCAGTATGCACTTGTTCTCAAAATTCTTGCAGCCACTGCGCCTGTCATATTTTCCTTGTTGGGACTATGGTTCCACTGTACACCACTGCCAGCCCCATTGCTACCACCCTCTATTGTTTTCTTGGAGGTGAAATCTCCAAACAGGATTATTCCCTGTGGGAGTTTTGGCCATCTTAATCTTACAGAATGATAGAGATTTCTCATTAGGTAACTAACTTTTCCAATTCAAGGGCCAGAAATGATAAAATGTATGAGGGCACTTCCTAAGTTCTTTGAGGGGAAAAATGGTTTCACTTTACAAAAAGTACACATAACCTTTCTATTTCTTTTTCCTTCGATCCATTTCTGTTAGCCTTATATTGGGGGGTGGTGAGGAGGGTAATAGCAATACTCAAGTAAAATCTGTTAGAAGCAAGAGGGCTATAGAGAAAAATAAGGCTGAAAAGGGATGGAGAATTCATAACCTTAGTTTCCCACTGGTAAGTGGTTTAAGTTGTTTGTTGTTTTTATGGAAAACTAAGTAAAGCTGGTTTAAATGGAAGCAGCTAGTGTTATTTGAATAGCTTTTAAACACAGTCCAGTGACAACTATGTTTAATGGTTGGAAGTCTGTATTACTAATCTCTGCCTACTTGCCTATTCTAATATTTGGCAACTATAGTCTAAGAACCATACACTTAAATCTTGTCTGGTAAGGAAGAGAAAATGAATGATGTCTTCACCTTGTAAAGTGATTTTGAGAAGAGATCAATGAGGGGTCTTCAAAAAATTCATGGAAAGATTAGTATTATCTTTTAATTCTGTTTTTCTACGAACTTCCTGAAGAACCCTCATACAATACTCTGCAAAAGGCTATGCTTATTTTTTGGCAGTCATGATGGTATATACTCACTTAAACCATTTTATTTAATCCTTACAACAGCACTATGAGTTAAGCATTTATCTCTCTGTTAAAGATGGAGAAATCAAAACTTAGATTAAATGATTTGTTCAGAGGTCACATAGCTAGCAAGTAAAAAACCAGGATCTGAACATGTCTCTTTGATCCTAAGATCATATTTGTCATTGTTATAACCTTCAGTTTCAATTGCTGACTTGAGTTAATCAGAATGAACAAAATAACAAATCTATTGGTTTTAATCCAAACGGCTTTCCAGGGCTTGCATGTGATTTGGCCCCTACCTACTCTCTGACTTCATTTTAAACTATATACCCCACTATCCTGTTCCCAGTTCCCCACTGGCTTCCTTAAATAGCTGTTCCTAAAACAGCACATTTTGGGGTTTTGGATATGCTGTTTCCTTTGCCTGCAGTGCTCTGGCCTCCATGTCTCTATTTGGTTGCCACCACCTCCTCTTCCAAGTCTTAGCTCAAATATCATTTGCTCAGAGTCCTCTTTTGATAACTTTATGTGAAGTAGCTGCCCTCCCCCCATTTAAAGTCTTCAACATCACCGGTTTATTTCCTTCATAGCTTGTAGCTGATCCGAAATTCATCTGTTCAGGCATTTATCTTGATGTGTCCCTCCCCAGAATGTAAGGTACTTGAGGGCAGTGGCTTTCCCCCTCTCGGTATGGCACTTAGAACGGTACGTGGTAATAGATGTTTGAATGATAATTGAATGAAGAATGGATGAATGACTAAGATTTATACATTGGTCTCTACTTGAGAACAACACCTTTAAAAAAAATTATTGGTTGAATGTATCTGAGAATGTCAAGTGTTCTAAATCATGTTTTAGCCTTGATCAGGACACTTAAAACTATAACCACATATGTTGCAACCTCTTGCAGTAGCAGAGATTTCTGCTTTGGTTTCAATGTGCCCGACAGTTTTGTTTCAATAATTATTCAGTACTTACCTGCAAACAAATCTTTATTCAATAAGCATAACCTTTTGGCTAATTATCTGTAACAGAATTATAGTATCTTAGAATCAGAACAGTTTTTAGCTAGACAAAGATGTAGTATACCCTCTAGTCTAACAAATACTTTGGAAAGGTAAAAAGACTTAAGACTACATGGGTAGATCCAGGATCAGAAACTTGGAACGGGCCCTTTCCGTTACATTAGATCAATTCCTATGTTTCTCTCTGCCTCCCTTACTATAGTGACTTTTTTCCCCCTATAAAAACAATATATTATGTATAACATTTAATAAGAAATCTATATTTCAGAAAGAAAAATCAATATTAAGCATAGCTCCCAGTTTATTTCAAATTCACAGAAATAAAACAGTAGCTTTAGTGGGTGCCTTAACATTGAAATCATTGCACACTATTCCATGGAAGGCAGCCGTAATATAGAAGCAGATGCCTGCAGGCTGGATCTTCAAACAGAAAGGGAAAGAACCCCAGATTTAGAATGAGACAGTATCATAAAAAATTTCACACACTGTATTTGTTCCAAGTAAGCAATTGAAACTCTATTACATATGAAATTCATATTCAGAAATCATAAATTAAAAAAATCAGACATAACCTATGGATTTTTCTATACAATTCTCATGGGACAAATGCTTCCTTTTTCAGACATGTTTTTTGAAAATATGGTTTGATTTACAGAAACCAACTTACATACACATTTCTATCGAGCAAGATGCAACTTACCTTTCATGTCTTCCTGGAAGCCAAAGATTTATCTTCTAAGAGTAAAACAAAATGCAATGTACTGTTTGGTGTATACAGGAGTTGAAGGAATATGGACATGTCCCTCAATGTGCACAAATGCCCAAAGAATGAGATGTGCATGTAGAAAGCATTCTATATAGTCTTCAGATACTGTTCTTTTTTATTTTGCTAGAAAATGACTGTCATAAGGCCAGTAGAACACATGGAATCCAGTGCAGATGACCGTGAAATTTAGGCTTTTTTCTGTGAATAAGATTTTTATGGCAACTCAGTAAAAGTCTAGTTCTCTAGTGATTATTTTTTTCTTTTTTTATAAAATGATCACAAGATATGGGGAAAATAGTATTCATCCCCAAATGGCTATGATTGTCAGTCATAAAAACTCCTGGAACTGGGAGAGACCTAGTGATTATGTTGTCCAAAATATTCCTGTAGAGATGAAGAGAGTCTTAGAATTCTGATGACTATTGCAATGAAGTTCTGTTTGTCTTTGTGCAGGAATACATGGACTCCAATAAATACATTGAGCATCTGCTAACTCAACTTGAAGAGCAACACAGAAGTCTCTGGAGGTGAGCTAAATTAATTTTCTGTTATTTGCTCAGGTAGCAGCCTCTAATGTTGATCTAAAATTTCACTTAGACTAGAGAATGTACTAAGTCCTTGTCAAGCTAAAAACTGCTGTTTCTAAGACACTATAGTCTTACAATGGCAAACTTGTAATGTTGTGGAAACTAGATTCCAAATTCTCTGATCCTTGCCTGCTTAAAGATTAAGTTTTCCTCTGAAAGGTAGAACATTTCTCCTTCAAAGTTCTGCTTCTCTTCATACCAAAGAAAAATATTTTTAGAATGCTGCTGTATAGTTTTCCAATATTTAGTTTTTGTTCTACATGGTGGGTTCTGACACCAGGTAAGAAAAGGTATCAGAATATTTGTGCAGGTAAATTGAAAATACAGATTAATATAGGAGTCATATTCCCAAGTCAATCATTTATTCCCAGGGAGCCTTTTAAGAATTAAGACTGGCAACGATGGCTGTGATGTCATTATTTAGCTTTTTAGGGTCTGTGTGGTCAGGTTTATAGGTGCTACTGTAAAATTTGAATTCCTTTTTCTAAATTCCTATAGCTCTTCTTGAAATAAATATGCTAGTGCTTAATTATATGATACCTTACATTGCACTGAAATTGTTTCATATAACTACCTTTGCTCATTAAGGGTGAGTAAGACCCTGAAGTCCTTGATTTTTTTTACCTTCTGGCAGTATGGAGGAGAGTGCTTTCTCTGTACACAGAAATGGCTGGCAAATACTTGCTAACCCCATGGCTTTCTTGCCAAACTTCATTGAAATCTGTTACTGCTGGGCTGTGTACCAGGACAGGTTGCCCCTTCATGTACCCTTGGAACAAATTAGAATAACCTCAATTAATTTTCTCTAATGAGTTCTAGTTCTTGGGTAAAGTGCCACATATTTTAATTTTTTCTGCTTTTATTAGTTTTCCTGTGGGAGAACATCTCTGGTTACAGTAATAGAAAATATTCTATTTCTATAAAGTTTGTTTGCAACTAACATGTACACCAGTTAATTTTATATGACTAGATGCAATATTTGCTGGATTTGTTTTGTGAGAACTATAACCTAGTTTTGATAGGGTTTGTGTGTGTGGACCAGGGTATTAATAAAATCAACAACAATGTATATAGGGTTGTGTGCCTTTTTAATTTTTTATTGATCTATTAAAAAAGTATATTCTTAAAGCTATATATCTGGTAAGTAACGTTTTACTTCAACTGTCTGTATAGAATATTTTGTTTTCTCCATCTTCCAAGGAAAAAATACAGAAAAAATGATAAATATCATCTGAAAGAAATTCAGAATTTAATTTGGTCAGTAAGTACATCTTACATATCATTGTGGAGGAGTAATGGTTTCACAGGCTCTTTGAAACAACAAAAAACCTGCATGGAAAAGGCTATCTTTCCTGCTTTGAGGTAGTTAATAAAAACCTTTTGGTCTTCTCAGATATGATTAAATTAAAATCCCATTTCAGGCACAGACTTAATCTAACATAAAGTAAGAGCTCAGAATTTTGTGTACAGTCACTTCCATTTTCCTTCAGAAATGGAATTATTACTGTAGAAGAAGCAGAGCCTTATACATAGTGTCAGAGAATCTAATAAAAACCTCCTTTGAATAACAATAGCGGGCAATAATGACATTTAAATAGTGAGAATAACTACCAGGGAGAGAGTGTAAAATGGGTAGCATTGAAAAGAAAATGAAAACCAATAATATCAGATTCATATACTATTTATTGAATCATAAAATTACATTTGATTATATTGTACAAACAGATCCTGACTTGACTGACTTAAAGTGACAGGCTTTATGATGGTTATTACAATATATCATAGCTGCACTGTAGCCAAATGGTATTTAGTGAATATGTGAGTCACAGAGAGCAGTGTGGAAAACCTTTGTCGTTATGATTAAATTTTTTAAATGCTTTATTCATGAGTTGGGTAAAATCTAAGATGTGCAGAGGATCATGGGAATGGCATGTCATGTACGCAAGACAACTAGGTTGCCTGAAGTTAAACAAACATTCCCATAAATCAGTATATGCCCCTTCTGATTGTATTATGCCTTTGATTTGTGGCTGCTACAATTATCATGGAGTGGGCTATCAATCACTGACGCTGACACCGATGGCCTTCCATTTATACCTGAGCTAACTTATAACTTAAGAGACAAGTTCTGACTATTTAGCTCTTCCAATAATAACCGTGGTCAGTTATTATTAAATAATTCATGGCCTCCACCTTTGAGGTCTGATGAAAAGCATGGTAGACACAAGGCACACTCTTATTGCCACTTGCTGAATGATAAGAGTGCAACAAATGATAGAGGATTGGGTGTAAGAATTAAGTCTTCATCTTTATGAGGAGGGCTACCAGTCTTTTATAGATTTTAGTCGTTTTTTATAGCATAACCATCTGCTGTGACACAAATATGTTATTGTAATCACACTCTTAAGATAACTGGTTATTTTGGGACCCTGTTTAGTATTCTACTGAAATAGACCTATAATCTATCTCTGGCTTTTGAAATTGCAAAGGAATTTGTGGAGTTCAAATATAGCTGTCTAGCAATGAGCAGTCATTTAGCTCAACTGTTTTTGTTTTTGTTTTGACACCAACAGATCCTTTTGGGGGTGGGGGAAAGTCTGAACTGAATTCCTCTAAAGAGAATGGAGTCAAAATCTACAACTTAGTCTAAGAACTGAGAATAAGTCTGAGTGGATTTAATTTGCTCTGCGTGTCCTTGATTGGGTATGTTATTTTATCTTTAGTGACAACATGTATACTAATTGATAAAACATGATCCTAATTTTCTGTACCTTTATTTGCTCTAATTTTGAAAGTATTAGGAGAAAAAGGATTTACTGCACTTGATGATTTTTCTCTCATCTGTTACTATTTCTGATTTGGTTAAATATATCTGTGACTGACAGTAAGAAACAACTGCTGAGAATGTCTTCTAACATTTGGTAAAAATCTTTATCCATTTGTAACCTCAAACTAAGAGTTTAGAACAAACACAGACAGTTGGAAAATACAAATTGAATTCATGAATATTTATGGGATTGAAATACTCTTTCATGCCACACATGTGAAATTGTGTATGAAAAAATGGAAGCAGCATAATACTACAGCCATGGGAAAAGGACTGGACTAGAGGTTTTGGGACCTGGACTCTTGTCCTGGCCTGCCCATACTGGCTGTTGGGTAGCATCTGAGACTGAGTTTCCCCATCTGTAAGAAGGTGTCATTATAGCTTGTATTAAAGATTACTGAGCACTGAGACTATATAAAACATACGTCTAGGATATTATGTTGCATTTATAGAACATATACAAACAATGCTATTTTCAATAATACTTACATATTGTGCAGTGATACAACTACATAATACATATCATAGAAAGGTTCAAAGAACATGTGAATAGAAATGACTAATAACAAATACCTGACAGCTTGCCAGTAACTCAACCAGATAATGTCAAAGTATTCGTTTCAGATTTTCATAAGTCAGATTGGAGACAGTGTTATTAAAAGCCTGTGTATTAATACAGAATAAGTAGTTCTGCATAGCCAAAATCAAGTTATGAGATCTGGTGAATGCGGAGTGCTGGCTGCCAACCCACAGATTCTAGATCACCTAAGTCCCATTTGAACAAGCTATATCTGGATGAGAGTTTCTCAGCCAAGGTACTGTTCACCTTTGGGGCCTGATAGTTCCTTGTGGAGGTGGGATTGTCATGTGCATTGTAGTATGTTTAAGATCATCCCTAGCTTTGATCCACTATCTGCCAGTAAAATCTTCCAGTTGTGACAACCAAATGTCTCCAGACATTTTCCAAATGTACCTTAGAGGGCAAAATAATCTCCTCTCCCCTTCAAGAATCAGTGATCTAAATAAATCTTTGAAAGATTGTGAGCATATCCCAAGAAACACTAATTCTTAGGTCACTATGTTATAGGTATTTAAATAAATAAAAGTATTCTGTGGTGAAATAAACAACATACTAGGTAAACCCAAGTTTTAACTTTTTGTTTTAATGACTCTGAGAAGTTCTGAAATTAATATTGCTAATATGTGCTATGCATATGCTAATGTAGAATATAAAATATAATTCTGACTTAAAAAAAATGCCCAAATCTTATCTTTCTTGGATCATCTACTCCAAGTCTCCGAGGAACATGCCTTAGGAAATGGTAATCTATCCAGTTGATATCCAAATACATAATATCCAAATATCCAAACATATGACTTGTACCCCTTTATGGGTACTGGTATGGGTGACTTGGTGAAAGGGTATCTAGCAGTGTGAAGAGTCTAGGTTGTTGGTTAAAAGGGAAAAGTCCACATAGAAAAGACAATCCCAACTTCTTCATCATTTTCTTTAGTGGGCAGCTCAAGCCTCAATACCAGATTTTAAGAATCTGTAAACTACCGATTACAAACTGTTTGCCCTAGTCAAGTACTTAACTCCTGCTTCCCAAAGGGAAAAATGATAGTTTCTGGTATCACCAGGGAGAGTAAAACACTTAACTGAAAAGCACGTAGAGAGGTTCCGCGATTGGGAGCTCATTATTTCCATCAATATAATGATATTAGTATATCCAAAATTCTTTAAAATAGAATTTCCCCTTTGCTTTCTTGCTTGCGTGTGATTCTTGTTCTAAGGAAAGAAATAGGAAAATATTGGGTAAAATCCGTGCTTTCATTCTCAGGATTTAAATATTGCTTATCTAAGTACAGTGAACATTGAAATAAAATAATCCACACTCCAAATGCTCGTGTTTTCCATAATCTTGATATATTTATACATTTTGGGGTAGAGATTAACATCAGTGTCTCTAAAGTTTCTTCCAGCTCTAAAAGAGAGAGGTTATAATTTCTTGCTGGGAAGACACATGCTATTATCTCTGAGAAAATGCTAGTGTGTTACCTAGAACCTGCCCTATAGGTGTAAAATAAAGGCAAAGCACAGTCTGGCTCAGAGTCTCTCAGAGATTTACCTTCTTTGTATCCTGTATCTTAGAATTATATTATCCAGGCATCCTAAGATGCCTACCCTCGTGGGGTTAATTTATGTAGACTAAGGACATGCCGAGTATTAAACAGGTTGCCTTTGCTGTAATCATAGACCTCCGCTGGGAGATCTTAATTGGCAACAAGTAAAATTGCTCTGCATGAATTCTTAGTGGTGGACACAGTATAAAATAAAACTATCATTTGTTTTTTAAATCCCTTCAAGAGTAAAATAGGCTATCTCTCGGGGATAGAATGTGTAACAAACAAAGGGAGAGCTCAGTGCTCTGTAATGGCAGTAAAAGCTCTGAAAGCAAAACATCATGCTATGCCAACTCAATAACAGCATGCGGTTCCACTTTCTGCATCCCTGTTTGTCTCCCATGAGGTCAAAGGAGACCAGGGCAAGCCATCTTTACATTCTCTCTCCTTCCTCTCAACCCTTGGGCTGAATTTCTAAATCATAGCTGTATTCTCCGGCAAGAGCAAGCCCCAGGGCCACCATCAATGTCATTCCCCAATTACCCATCAGGGGTTGTTTCAGAGATGAAGACAGTCCCAGACCCCTGCCAAGATAAGAGCCTGGCTTCTCAGCCATGCCCTTTGCCCAGTACAAGGGAGAATAAATCAGGGGTCTGGAAATGGGGTATTGCTGCATGCTTCAATGGTTATGTCATCCCTGGACAGTGATGGGGAGGGCTTTGGGCTAAGCTGTACACCAAGGGATACTTATTATAGACTGCCAGTCCTGCTTCAGAGGAGCAAGGGAGTATGTAGGTGGCTTCTGATAGTTGTGGAGCCCTTAAAGAAGTAACATCACTGTCTCGCGAGCAACTTTTGTTCAGCAATGGAAGATGCTAGTAGAACTAAGGCCAGAAAGATGTCTGGATTGATTGAACCAGAAGATCACCCAGGTTCATGTCTGACATAGCACTTTAGGATTGATCAACATTACAGCTTATTTAGGTGACTCCTATGTGATCTGCATGTCTGTCTACTTAGGAAGTGCCTTGTGTTTGAACTCAGATGGGGGGCAAGGAGGCACCAAACAGATCAGGGTGAAACTCTACACCAACTTTATATCCTTGATATCCTGTTTATTATCAGATCTGCTCACCTTTCTTTAAAGGGCCATGCTCATCCATCAGAGAACATACATTTAGGTCCTAACCTAATAAATATAAAACAGACTGCTTAAAACCTTGTGAGTTTTATCCCTTCTCCTTCACTCCAAACGTTGTTTGTAAGAAAAATCCATATGTTTATCAAGACTATTCCACCGGGGAGTTTTGGCTGGGATGGATTTGTAAAACACATTAGGAGATTCTGTCTTTCAGAAGTTTGAAGAAGGCTTCAAGAGGAGGTGGGGTTTTGATACAGGTATTGAGTAGGAACAGAATTGGTGGAGTAAGGGCAGATGATGAGTCAGTTATTGAACAGATTAAGTTTGAATTGCCTTTAAGACTTTAGGGTCTAACCATAGAGGATGAGAAAATCCGTTCTAGAGATTTTTTATAGTTAACGGTATAGTCATTAGATTGGCCTACAAAAACATAAAATTGTCCTCTTAACGTAACTGGGAAATATCCTCACATTAAAGATGGATTTACTGCAGCCACAGGAAAATTGGGTTGAATAATATTGTACAAGTAGGCCCACAGATGATTTGAAAATAATTCTACTTCTAGTTTCAACAGGTTTATGTTCAAGATTCACTCCCAAAGTACTAAAAATTATTTCAACATCAATAGGACTTGGGGGTCACCCAGAGAAATTTACCACTATTTAATCTGAAGACACTTATCTTAAAACTCACTTCTTATTTTTAGATCCATGCTTATCTTAATATGACAGCCAGGAACCTAATGTGATTTATTTATATGAAATTAAAATAAAGAGCCTTGAGCAAAAGGCAGTTCATAGATTTACTTGGGGTAGTAAAGACCACAAATATACCCTACTAAGTTAAAAGAAACTCCAGCAGGCAGTAGTATAAATGACCTACTTGAAATAAATGTGTGTATTAAGGCTGAAGTACGCCCACGATAAGAAATGACAAAATGCCTTTTTTTAATCTGGAAGGAGAAATGAAATGGGTAATTTACCATGGCCTTCTATTTCATTTTAATTTTAACGGAAAAATTTGCTAACTTGTTAGTAAATATCCATACTTGTGACTCTTATTTTTTTTTTTTTTTTTTTAAGAGAGATTGTTAGGGCATAACTCTACCTATCTATATAGGTAACTCAGGATTTAAAAGAAGTAATTTTTTTGCTTACCTTCCCTATTCTTTTTGAGTTTTCCATATTCAGAGGCCTGGGTTCCAGTACCTTACCTCCAACCCCCTAAACCCTGGGGGAGAGGTATTTGGGCCTCTCTGAAAAGAAATATAATTTTTTTCCCTCAAATGCTTTAACTATGGCGTACTATATAATTTTGTATTACAGATTAGCCCTTGAATAATACAAAGAGCTGAAGATGGAAAAAGCCTATGAATCAAAGACTCAGGAAGAGGTTAACAAAATTTGAAAGTGGTTAGTAGAACACAAGCTGGGTATCTCAGGGAAGAGAACTTCTAAGAATGCACATGGCCATTGGAGATCTGGATGAGGTTGGCAGCCTGTGGCTACAGACGCCCTCTCAAGGTTGCTTGACGGGGACCTGGGCTTACATGCTGCTCAGGCTTTGTCTTCTCCTGGACACTCAGTGATTAAATATTATAGATGTTTTCTCTGTGGCAATAATTGTAGATTTTTACCAGATGTAAAGGTCTGCCTGACAAAGGTGCTGCCGTTCTCAACTCTGTGCTACCGTGTTAATCACTGTAGTGGATTGAATTATGTCCCCCAAAACTCACTGAAGCTTGAAGTGTTCCCAAGTTTTATAAATTAGAAATTTAGCCCCCACTGTGGCTGTTAAGAGGGTGGGAAATCCTATTATGGTAATTGAAAGGTGGGGCCTTGAAGAGGTGATTGGATTGTAGGACCATGCTGTAGTGAATGGATTAAAAATGGTGGTCAGAGGTGTGGTTCTGAGGGCTTTAAAAGAAAAGAAGAGTCTGTCTCTCTTGCTCTCTCTTGTTCTCTCTGCCTCCACCATCTTGCAATGTGAGACCCCTGGGTCACTGTTGCCACCACCAGATGGACTTTGGACTTCCCAGCCTCAGAATCTGTAAGCAATAATTTCGTTTCTTTATAAATCACCCAGTTTCAGATATTTTGTTACAAGCAACAAAAATGGCCTAATACAATCGCATTTTACTACTAGGAGAGGTCTCTCACATGGACCCCAGGGCCGCTCTGGTTCTTACACCTTCCCCTCCCTTCCCCTATTGATGAGGACAGCAAAACACCCCAAACACATAGCAGTGATGCTCTCCTTACCCTCCATGGCCTCTACACCAGTTCCAACCACAGAGCTGTCAGTCACACTTATTTTATCTTGTGAGGGCAGGTTTTGTGCCCTTAGCATCTCTGCCTGTAAGACTGAGTCTTGTCCTTCCTCATATCTGTTTAGCATAAAAAGCAAAGCCTAAAACATTAAACTTCACCCCTCTTAAAAGCATGGAGACAACTGGGGATATGTTTTATTCATCTTTGTTTTAAGTGACTTAGCACATGGTAGATGCTCAAAACACTTTTCTTGAGACATTGAAGGAACCGATTCCAAAAATTACTAAAGGCTCATGTTTTCACGAGGGATCTTTATTTGTGAGTCCATGCAAGAAAAATCAAGCATAGCAGAAAGTCATTTGTCTTAGTGGCATGCTCCTGCTAAATGGGATACACAATTTCGAGATAGTTGTTAAAGTTAAAACTATGCTACCTACCCTAAATGAATCAGAGTGCAGTATATGCATGTACTGAAACTACACACTATACTCCACAAGTATGTACAAATAAAAGCTAAAATACATATTTTTTAAATTTCCTTTAGTGGACTATGGCTGCCCAAGGGGTTATTGAGTGACCCAAGGTAAACTTCACCTCAACCCTAACTTAACTGGAACTATTAGACAAAGATGTCTTGAGCTAGTTTCCACATCATGAGCTCCCAAGACTCCTATGAGCACCTCAATTTGCTAGACTTAGGTATAAGATTTCATTTTCTTATGTTAAATGAAATAAGCCAGGCAAACAGAAATACTGCATGTTCTCACTCATAACTCACTGCTAGGAAAGAAGAAAGGGAGGGAAGGATGGAGGAAGGAAGGAAGGAAAGAAAGAAAAGACCACAACAATTTGAACTCTCATAAGGAGAGAACAAACCTAAGGATGCTAGAGATACGGGGGGAGGGAGGGAGGGGTTTTGGGAAGTGATAGGTCAGGCAAAGGGCATAAAGAAATCCCATGATTTGTAAGAATGAGTATGCTAATAAATAAAAATTTTAAATAAAAGACTTTATTTTCTTAAATTTACTATCAGCTGAATTTTATTAATTCCCACATCTAATATTAACAAAGATAGTCTATATTTCCAAAGCTTACTGCGCACACCTATAAAACCTCATAACTTCTAGTGAAACACGTTATTTGATTTGGTGACCATCCACCTGGATGTTGTCCCTACTGGAGCCCCTAGTTCTCTTCCCAGCTCTGGATAATTCTGCTGCTTCTCTCAAACTGTGTACTCATAGGATGAAAGTGGCCTTGTGTAGTAACTAACAGTTTCTAGAAATAATAAAATTACCTGTTTTGCAAAAAAAAAAAAAAAACCTGAAATGTTTAATGAAGATGTAATTATTAGTGATATACAAAGCCAGTAAGGATGCTTGCTTCACTAGACTTAATTTCACACATCTTTCAAAATTCAACTCTAAGAAGTTTTAAGGCACATCATGTCTGCTATTGTTCCATTGCATGTCATAGCGAAGGCTCTAACCAGTATTGATGACAATCAAATGTGTATTTCTAACCCACAATCTTAGTCTATTGATCTGCCAATTGTGATCTTGAGCTACAAACAAGTTTATCAATAGAAGCAATGAAAGAATCTCATAATTAGAAAATAATTGAGTCTATCATAGATTTAAAAAAAAAATCTGTGATAAAAATCAAGGCCTAAAATATTAAGTTTATTTTTTTAAACCTTGGATAAAGTGAGTTAGAGAGCAGTTGTACACATATATAGTTATGTTTACAGACATAATTGGGGCTTACCTGGTAAGGCAGAAGGAATACTTACAGAGAAGGTCTTGATTTTGGTAAGACGGACACACGCTTGAAATCAGGAGTTCAGCATAGATAACGATGAGGTAGGCTGTCAGATGGAGAGTGCGTTTTCAAAAGATTAGTGGCAAGGAAGATGATAAAAGTAAGAAAGTAGAAAAGAACCAATAGCTAAAAGTAAGTTACTGTTTTAGCTAGCTCTTCAGCTGACCTAGGTATAAAAGAGGCCCTTTTTTACCCCTTAAAATATTCCTAATGCACACTTTAGTCCAGTTGGGGCTGGTGTCTGGTGGCAAACCAGTACGATCAGGGGCTCTGTTCTGATTGTTTGACAGTGCCATACTGTTGCTAAGTTTTAAAAAATAACCATCCTTGGTTCATGCCCTGAAATGAGGACTTCAGGTCCTGATTCTGCCACTTACTGTGTGGTTCTGCAAAAGTTATTTAGGTATTCTGGGCCTTGGTCTCCAATTGGTAGTGAGAAAGGGTTGAAATGATTTCAGCAGTCATGTCTTAAGACTTATCAGTCTATCATTTTTACTGATCACTCGGGTAAGCCAGTTGAAAGGCTGAGTGGTAATGATAGAAGAAAAGTGATAGATACATAAAATTACTGAGAGTTGGAAGCGGCAGTTTCTCATCTTGAAAGAAGGCAGATGCTAATTATTTTCATGAACCTAGTTTTTCTTAAGCCCTACCTTTTGGGCTGTCTCTTAGCATCTCACCTTCCAGAGGAAATAAAACAGCATGCTGGCAGATGCAGAGCACCAGAGCAAGGTTGGAGTCTGTGACCACTTTCAAAATGTTTTCCAGGAAATTGTTCTCTTGAATAATGTTTACGTTTCCACAGAAGTTATGAACACAGCATGATGCAAAAAAAAAAAAAATCGTACATTATTTAAAAAAAGCAGCAGTAACTGGGGTTATGGTCACTATTAAGGGAAATTGTATAGTCTGAAGCTGTTTCTTCAGCATTCTCTGGAAATTCACACACTCGCTATCTGAAAGCCAAATGTCCGTGTAGCTGGATTTATTCGGTTTTATCGTCTGATTGATTTTCCTGTTTCTCTGCTTTGGAAATAGAAATATGAATGGGGTCAGTTGCAGATGGCCACTCAAAAAGAGAATTTTAGTTGTCACAACTGTGCAAAAGTTCTTGTTGGATCAGACATACGCTTCAGGACTTTGGCTTTGGGGACCATTTGTCCCCAAGATGATATAATTTAAAATGTACCAAAAATTGCATCTACCCAAAAATATCTCTCCCACTGGACTGTCTGAAATTCCCATGCTTGGAATAAAGGAAAATGGTTGTCCAGGAAGTCACCCCTGAAATCTGTGGTTGCCACTTGAGAATTCTAGCATTAGCTAGAATCTCTTAGCTCCTCATATCTTAACAAGCTCCTCATATCTTAGTATGCCAAATTAATACCTATGGAAATCTCAGTCCTGGAAAGTTTTTAGCAAAGCCAAACATGTTTACAATGGGAGAAGGAAGTTGTATTAGAAATGTCACAGTACAAACCTAAATATTTCTATTTCTAACCACAGTCTTGTCCTTGCCAACCCTGACCTCCTTTACTATTCGTTACTCCTCCACATGCCCCTTTGTGGGCCTTCTCTTCCAGGCAAGCAGGGTTTATCCTTCAGGACGCAGCTCAAGTTCTCCTGCTCTGCATCTCCTCACATGGATTCTCTGGCCCAGATGGACTCTACTTTTTCCCTCCTCAACTTGAGACTATACCACATATGTACCCATAATAATGTACCTCTTATAAAACGTCTAAAATTATTCCATGCACCTTGATTTTGATTCTACAAACATTGTCAGCACCTGGACCTACACTTTGGTTCTGTAACAAATGACTGCTAGTACAGGGTTGAACATAATAGGTGTTCAGCTAACACACTGATGTTTTTCTTGAGCAGAAAAATTCAAAGCTCCAGGCGGCACTCTCGCTGGTTAGATCATATCAAGAATATTTATTTGGGATGCCAATTACAAATTCTGTCAACCAAGGAGTGCCCACAAGGTTAGTGACTAAAATGGTATGAGGTGCAGGACACTGAATTAATAATAGTACAAGGAATTGAAGATGTTTAGTTTGACAAATAGAAGATAGACCTCAGAGTTGTTTGAAAATGCAGTGAGTTATCTTTGGAGAAGGGATTAGAAGCATCCTGGGATATTCAGGATGGCAGAAACAGTAAACCAGCTGGCTGAGTTACAACCTGACAATTCAGCACTACAAAGGGAAGTTCTAACAGTTATTACCATTTGATATGGAGTGTTCTTGAGGTAGTGAGCTCTGTACCACTGCAAGTGCCAAAGCACAGCCTACATGACTATCTTTCAGGTGTAGTATGAAATGGGTTCTGCTGCACTGGATGGGAAGAGACCATACACCACTTCATATTGGGTGACTCAACATCTGGCTCTGCCCACTGTATTAGTCTATTTCTGTTGCTTATAACAAATACCTGGAACTGGCTGGTGTATAAAAAAATGAAATCTATTGTTTACTGTTTTGGAGGCTGGGAAGTCCAAAGTCCATGGAACATATCTGGTAAAGGCCTTGCTGCTGGGGACAGTGACTTGGGGTTCTCACATGGCAGAATGGCAGACCAGAGAGAGAGAGAGAGACTATCATGTGCTCTCCTTTTAAAGCCCTCAGAACCCCGCCCATGACCATTATTATTAATCCATTCATTAGGGCATGGTCCTCAGAATCCAATCACCTCTTCAAGGCCTCTCCTTTCAATTACCATAATAGGATTTCCCATCCTCTTAACAATCACAGTGGGGATCAAGCTTCTAATAAGTAAAACTCGGGGGACAGAATTCAATCCATATCACCTGCTATTACCGCCCCCCCCCCAAAGAAAACTGGCTTTCCCCCTCTGGCCCTCATGCTGCCATCAGTAGCTCCACTTACAATGTCCACTCCCTCTTCTGTCCATCCCTCTTAAAGGATTTGTTGAGGACAGTTGTCAAGTTTTTCCTCAGTCTTCACTTTTCCAAAGGTAGCAATGCAGACTCCTTCCATTGCTCCTCATGCAAATTATTTTTCGGACCCCACTTAATCGTGGCCACCTATTGGACATGTTCTAGTTTGTCAGTTTTCCTCTTAACATGTGGTACTCCAATATAAACATAATATCTTTGATTATGACCAGATTACAAGTCCAGTTTTAGTCATCCTTTGAGAGAGGGTTGTTATTCTAACTTTATGATTTTTTTCCCCTAGTGGTACTAATTGTTAATAACCTTTAGGCAAAATACCTAAAATTCCAACATTGCATCATGCATATCCAATTACTCTCTTGTGGGCTCAAATAATATAAATCATTATTTCAACAAAGGGCAAAGAGTGGTTTAAATTTAGAAAATCTGTTCTTTCCCCACTACTCCTTTCCTCCCTCTCCCCCCCCCCCTTTTAATTGCCTTGTCCTGTTCAGATCTTCATTTTTCCAATGCCCAGGCTTTATTTATAGTTAAGAGGTCATAGCAGGATTAACAATTATAAGTAAATTAGATCATTCCTGACCTCGGTAGAACTTTTATTAGGCAATCATTCTGGCCTTCAGAAGAAAGGAGGGAGTGAGTTTCAGATCATCACTGAAATGAGCAATTATTAATTTACCATTTACAATTCTAATGTCAAAGAATATTGGATGGTGCTAGAAGAAAGAAGCAAAACTCATGAGAAGATATTTATCTAGAGCACAGCCAAAGTGAATGGAACTATTGGATGTCCTGCTACAGACACAGACTAAAGTTGGGCACTGTAGATCTGTACCAGGGTTCATGTTTAGATTCTTCTAATTTATGCCATATTATGACAGTGGTATGCACATTTTACAGAAGGTATCACCTTGAAGATGTGTTAAGAGTTTCAGATAACTTATTTTGGAAATCCAATTCCATTGTCCCTTTGGTGCTCCCCTCTCTTCCCCAAACCCTGAGAGGTTTATATCTGGCCCATTTACTACATTATCAAGAGTTTATTTTTCTGGCTCAATGCTAAGCCATTATTATAGTATACAAGTTCTATTTCCAGTCAGTGTTTTAAAGCAGGACCATTATCTTCCTTCTCCTAATTTTAAAATTAACATTTGAAAATCACTTTCAACTTTGGATAATAGCTGAACAATGACTTGTAAAATTTGCATTCATCTTTGTCACATTGGAGATTTCACAATAAATACAGTGTAGAGTATTTTTCCTGTTGAGTAGCTACTAGACATTGGAGTATGTCAATTAGCTGGGACTATTGTCAAATGTGGATGTCCTGATATTTTTGCAGAGAAAGCATGAGCTAAGATTGGGTAAGAGGCAAAAGCTGACTCACTTTTCAGCAGGAAATATAGAGGGGGTCAGTTAGGGTGGCTTGGGAAGATCGTTTGGGAAACCAGATAAATATATGTGACAGAGGACTTCTGAGCTAATGAGATCTTTTTCCTAAGGAACATGCCATTAGGCTCACATTATTCCATGGTGGGTTGAGAATGGGGGTGCTCTAGATATAGAAATACTGTAAGCCTATAATGCAGTGAAAAAAGACTTGAATTGCTGCATGGATGTTTGCGTATGTTGATGGGCAAACCACAATAAGTTCAGAGGTTCAGGGTGTCTGGAAGTTTTCCTGCTTCTCATCTGAGGAAACCAAAGAAGAAAGTGTGGATAAATCCTATGAAAACTTTCTCATGGGAGTTCAAAGACCTGAGTCTTCACATAAAGTGAGAGTGTACAGATGCCCCTTATGCTTCTGTATGGGAATAAAATGCTAGATATAGTTGTCTTGGTTAATATATCATCAAAGATTGGTTCCTTGAATGTCCATCTTCTATTCACAACCCAGCAGCCTAGCAGTTTCTATGACATCCAAAATGCAGTGTTTGGAGAGCTTCACAAGCGGAAGCAAGAGTTGCCATGGAGCTTCATGGCCACGTGCCATCTCTGACTTTGGCAGAGTTGGTAAAGCAAAGGCCTCTTTGATGTCAACTTCAAACATTCATGACATGACCCACACATACTATTTTTTCTTATTAATAGTGTCATGAGGAGCCTGTCATTAATTTATATCAATCATTCAAAATCTATTTATATTTCTATATTCTCCCACCTCTTGTTGGATAATGAGTTCCAGAAACTTAATCCTTATTCTTGGGGTAGAGCTTTCTTTTATTTGTTCTAAACACACACATCTTCAAGTGGTGACCCTTCAATTAGACATTTTAGGGTTTACTAAATAATTCCATGTTTACTCTATATCTTTTCCAGTTTGGCTTCTGACCCAGAACGCTCAGGGGAAAAACCACAAGAGTAGCCCTGGACTCACTTTTTGTTTTCTTGATTCTTTTATCTTTTAAAGCAACGTATACATTCAGTATTAGGGTATGAATTCTAGTCTTGAGCCTGCCACTCTATAACTATGGGTAAGTCATTTGGTTACTAGATCCTTCATCTATAAAGCAAAAATGTGGGCTGAAATTCCTTACCAGCTCTAGGATCTTTTGAATATGTGACCATCTAAGAAAATGTGGACTGTGGTGCTTACATTTGAAGATGACAAAAATAAAATCAAATTGCCATTTAAAAATTGTAATTAATATTTTGGGGGAATAATGGAGTTTTATAAATATGGGTAAATTATGGAATGAAACATTAATGTGTGCTGCTGAAATATTACTTTTGGGTAAGACAAAAAAAAAAGATAAAGATCCTTTTTTTAAACTTGTTTCTCCTCTATCTCCTCCAAATAGTCCATCTCACCCATTTTCCTGGCTGCTTATGATATTATGTCAACTTGTTATTCATTACATCCTCTTTTTCATTCCTCTTCTTTAAAATCTCAATTAAAATGCCATCTTCTCCGAAAAGTATTCCTTAATTCCATATTACAAATTAACCTCTGCTCCTTCTGTGCACACACGACACTTTGCATGTATGTGCAGTATAGAACTTACTTTACTTTGATTTATGTTGTAGCTGGATTGATACTTTATGTCTTCCTTACTAACCAGTAAGCTCCTGGAAGAGAGAAACTTTGTCTGCCCATCTGGGCATCCCCTTGGTGCCTAACACAGTCCAGAATTGTTTGAATGCATGTGGGTAATTATGGATTCAGAGAAATTGCATTGGTGCCAGGCTAAGGCCACTAGTTGACCACTTGTTTCTACATGCAAGATGGGCTATTCACCTACATTTCCTGGACTCTGATTCTTGGTTGACTTTCTCTTTGTGCTCATACCTCTTCTTTAATTGTTGCCCTAGCCCTTTTTAGTGGAGTCTTCTGCTTTAAGTCTCATATTTAGCCTGGTGTAAGCCGCCTGTAGTGGATTGAATTATGTTCCCCCAAAACTCATTGAAGCTTGAATTGTGTCCCCCACATTTTATGTGACTGTTAACAGGGTGGGAAATCCTATTATGGCAATTGAAAGGTGGAGCCTTGAAGAAGTCATTGGATTGTAGGACCATGCAATTGTGAATGGATTAAAAATGGTGGTCAGGGGCGTGGTTCTGAGGGCTTTAAAAGACAAGAAGAGTCTGTCTCTCTTGTTCTCTCTGCTTCTACCATCTTGCAATGTGAGACCTCTGAGTCACTGTTTTCACCACCAGATGGACTTTGGACTTCCAAGACTCAAACTATAAGCAATAAATTTCGTTTTTCTTTATAAATTACCCTGTTTCAGGTATTTTGTTGTAAGCAACAAAAATGGGCTAATACACCTCCTGAGCCAAAGATTAATAGGTATTCATTCATATTCTGCATTGCCCAAATACAAATACAAATGCTATATGCTAGTCCTAGCTAGCATCCTTCACTCATCGTGTTCATGTTATAGGTTTATACCCTAAATTCATCCTGTGGCCTTCATATTGGATAAGACTTGTCATTTTAAGTGTCTTTGTGCCCCTGCTCCTCCAGCTTCTGTTAAAATCAGTATTCAACTAATGGCTTGTCTCCTGCTTCCTGGATCAGTGTTGCTTGGAATGAAGATGAGCATCTTTGATCTTTCATTTGGTTGAGGACTTTTTGTCAAGAATCCTTCTCATAGGCATCCCTGAGACTGCCCACTTGTGTTTTTCCCTCCTCTGTTTTTTGGCTCAGAAGAACAGTGTGGCAAGTAGAAAGGTTGAAATGAAATAACTGTAATACTTTATTATATGGCAGTACTGTTCTAAGCATGTTACAACTATTAAGTCATTTTACAGATGAGGACAATGAAGCACAGACATTAACCAGTCTGGCCTAAGGGCCGGGTCCTTAATCATTATCCTAAACATTCAATGAGTTGTCAGATATTTCTAGCTGTCTCTGTTAGGCATATGATAGGATTGCAGCTCCTACTTGTGAGTGACAGGGGTCATATGACTTATTCTGGCCGAAGAGTGGTTAGCAAAAGTGACATTCCAAGTTGAAGCATTTAATCGTGGATGTGTACCCTCCAAAGTGCTCTTTCTGGCATGGCAACCAGCAGTTCTCAAGATGTGGTTTCTCTAAAGCTAGGGTCATAGGGTGATTTCCATAAGCAGATCCCCCTGCCAACGTGTAGTATGAGGAAGAAATACGCTTTTGTTTCAAGGCACTGACATCTTGGGGTTGTCTGTTACCCTAGAGTAACCGAGCCTATCCTGCCTCTGTACACAGGCCCAAATAGTATGAAGGCAAAACAGATTCTGGGTACCAGGGATGTATTTCCCAAAAGTTAATAATTTATTATGGGGCTAAAGCTTTTCAATCCCTTAAGTACCAATTCCAGCTTTAGTTCTTTATCTTACTTCCAATATATCTGCAGAATATCTCTTAATTCTATTTCTTTTATAAGAAATTCTGGGGCCCATTCTTCTTACCGCTTTTAAAAATTTACTTTAATTGCCCAAATAGTAGTAGCTTTGTAATTTTAAGATAACTGTTGTATCCCTAATTCACAAAAATCAATGAATTGAAATAAATCCATGTTTATGTTTTTGGAAAATCTAATCTTGAATGCACAAAGGAAAATTGGAAACTACATAAGCAACTGTAATTGTCTTTGTAAAGAAAGTTATAGTGAATATCCATTCATTAGCACTTATTTTAATTATTTGGAAATAATCTTGTAGTTATTGCTGGCTATGAAAAGTTAATTAAGGTTTAATTTTAAAAGTTAATTATCTAAAATCACTCCTATTGTTACTATTAAAAATGGAATGTCTCTGACATTCAGTGTGTGCACTGTAGAACAACTTGTATCTGAAACTAGAGGACGGGTTAGAATTTACAATGTGCATTTAATTACTATAGTTTTTCTAGAGTGTAAATCAAAAGTATAATCATTAACATTTTAAGTGTGTTTATTCGTATTTATAATAACTTGTAAGACAGCAATATTTTTTAGAGTGAGGTCGACAAACTTTTTCTATTAAGGACCACATAGTAACTATTTTTGACTTTATGAGCAGTACCTATAGGGTCATTGTCACTACTACTCAACTTGATAATCATAGCTCAAAAGCAGCCACAGGGAATACATAAGTGAGCAGGTATAACTGTGTTCCAATTAACCCATTTTTTATTTACAAAAACTGACAAGGTCTGGCCTGCAGGTACCAATTCCTGATCTAGAGTGAGTTTTTAAAAATTTTTCTCATGTTGTTTGCAACCCCTAATGTACTAACTCCTGAATAAGTAAAGAGGAGGATCTGAGTCATCACAAATTTGATTTCCTGTCTCCACCTCCTTCTAAGGCACCCCTTAGAGCTGCACTGCTAAGCCCTGGAGTACTAAGGGCTCTACCAATCTGGTGGCTAGAGCACCAAAAGTGGAGGAGGAAACCTCACAGCCAGCTCTGTTCTCTCTATGGATCCCTGTGTGGTCCTAAACGTGTGAGCTTGATTTCCTCATCTGCAAAGCAAATGGGACTAGTGGTATGATGTCGTTTCTAGGTTTCTTTCAGCAATCATATTCTTTCTAGGATTCAATATTAAAAATATTAAACAAAGCCAAAAATCATTGAGTAAAAATTATGAGGATTAATAAGAGCCTTATAAAATTCTTTCAGCATCTAGTGAGAAAGATACCATGTTACTAAAGTGAGTTACTCCCCCAAATATGTTAATATTTATTATTTTCATAAAGCTAAATCCTATAGTCTGTTGGAAGACCATAGAAGCTACCCCATGCTGGGGTAGAGGAATGGGTGATGAATTTCCTAAATGCAAGTTTAATTTAAATATATTCCACCCTTCTCCTCATGCAGCCATTTCAGATGTGTGGATGCTAATCTGAGCCCTAATTTTGGTGGGTGTGGGCAAACTTAAAAAATAAGCATGTGTGTATGTGAGGGAAATTTTTCTTCTTCTTTGCACTTAGGTCATTACTTGGCTTATAGGTCCTCAAATACAAAGGTGGGTATTCTGATAAAAGTAACATAGGAGGATACACAGATATATATACACACACCATATATTGTACATATATATATACATGTATACTAATATAAATGTATGTATATGTGTATAGACATGCAATATTAATATATGCAGTATATATGCAGACATACATACTAACTTGAGGAAACAGTCAAGAGAGGATCTAAATACAAACAAAATATTCAGAAGATGTGTTATTAAAAATTTAAGTCAATTTAAGCCTTTTTGGCTTAGGGACCATACACTTGTTGCTTAATAAATGATGGCTGAGTAAATAACTATATTAATGAAAGGACGTTAATCTTAAAATTGTCCAAAATGAAATGATTAATAGAGCATGGGTAAGTATTTGTTTTGTTACCGAGCCCCAGTAGAATAACCAGGCACTACTTAAGTGCATTCCATTTGTAACTTTCATTAATGATGATAATGCTATCATATAACAATGGTCTGCTCAGCTGTGGCTGAAAAGTCCGGGGGACTTTCCATACTCTAAGTTTCTGTGCTGAATTCAGCTGGCCCTGGACCATAGCCACAGAGGTTTAATTACTGAAGATAAGAAATTTCCTTACTTAAGACTAGTTGTGATAAAACAGAAACTTAAATAAGAACCATGAAAAAATCATATTAGACAACAATCTGGGATAAATCCAAAATTAATATTATATGAAAGCTTTCTTGCAAAATAAAATTTCTTATAACAAAATGATTGTTTAGCTCTAACAATTTTCAGATCAGCAAACATTCAGTGCTACTATGCAGAGAATAGTACAGAACCTGGCCAAGGAAGGATTGCAAAATGGAATAGTAGTTTACAATCCAAACCTGACAGATAAGACAAGCCATAAAATAAAGATAAAAAGGAATACATGGAGAGCAAGGGCAATTTAGAGACATTTTAAGCAATTGTACAGTTACAAACAATGCAGCAATGAATAACCACGTGCCTATGTAGTTTTGTATTGTGGGAGGTGTATTTTCAGGGTAAATTCCAAAGAAGTGAGAATGAATACTCAGATGGTAAATGCACATGTACTCTTGTTGGATGTTGTCAAATTTTCCTCCAAAAAGGTTGTACTAATTTATATTTCCAGCAGCAACGTATGAGACTGCATGTTTAACCCCAGTCTCACCAACAGAATGAGTTATCAAAGGTCTAAGTGTTCTCCAGTCCAGTGAATAAGAAACGGTATTTCAGGACAGTTTTAATCTGCCTTTCTCTCATTATGAGTGAACTTGCACATCTTTTCATATGTTTAAATGCCACTTTCATGTCATTTTAAGAATTGTTTATGACTTTTGCTATTTTTCTATTAAGTTTTTGGCATTGCCCCGTCATTTTAAGAGTTCTTTGTATTTTAGGGATAATAGACTCTTACTCGTAATAAATTACAAATATTTTCTCCTATCTTGTCAGCAGTCTTTCGATTTAACTGTTTTTTTTTTTTTTGTGGCTATGTGTGGTAGTCAAAATAATGGCCCCCAAAAGTGTACATGTCTGAATCCTAGAACCTGTAAATATATTACCTTATATGGCAAAAGAGGACTTTGCTGATGTAATTAAGTTAAGGACTCTGAGATGGAGAGATTATCTTGGATTATCCAGGTGGGTCCAGTGTAACCACAAGGGTCCTTAAAAGCTAAGAGTCATTCCTGGCTGTGGTCAGGAGATATGACTATAAGGGAGCAGAGAGATGCAAATTTGCTGGCTTTGACGATAGAGGAAAGGGCCATGAGTCCGAGAAAGTAGGCAGCATGTGGAAGCTGGAAAAGGCAGGGAAGCAAATTCTCCCCTACAGCATCTAGAAAGCAATGCAGCCCTCCTGACGCCTTGACTTTAGACAGTGAGACACATCGGATTTGTGACCTACAGAATTGTAAAGTGGTAACTTTGTGTTGTTTTAAGCCACTGAGTTTGTGATAATTTGTTATAGCAGCAGACAACTAAAATACCATGCTATTTTAAAATTTTTACGTAGTCAAATTCACTCATCTTGTATGGCATCTGGAGTTTGAGTTATTGCTAGGTAACCATTCCTTTCACACAGGTTATAAAGGAATCCACCTGTGTAATCATCTTGTATGGTGGTACATTTTACATTTAGATTCCTGATCTAATCATATTTGCAGTTTATTCTTGTGTATGATTTGAAGTATGCATTTAGTGTTATGTGTCAAATGGCCAACCAGTTGTCTCAGCACTGTTTATTTTAAAATCACCCTCCCTATGATTAGAGATGTACCTTGATCATATGGTGAATGCCCATTTGTACTTGGGTCTGTTTCTGGACTTTGAAACCTATTTCTGCCCTGGTTGTCTGTGCACACACAAACACCACACTGTGTTCACGTCAGCAGCTTTATTGTATATTTACTGTATAGTGGAAATATTTTATAACCTTCCCAGATTTTCTTTCTTAGTGTTTTCTGGTCTATTCTTGAAAGTTTTTCATATGAACTTTAGTATTAACTATTCTAGCTTCCAAAGAACCTTCTTGGTATTTTTATTGGAATTGTGTTAATTTTAGAAAGCAACATCTTTATAATGTTGAGTTGTTCTGTTATAGAACAGTGAATGCCTTTTATTTCTTAAAATCTATTTTTGTGACTTTGAGGAGTTTTAAATTTTTCCTTACACAGGTTTTATATATTTCTGCTTATGACTTTCCCTACATATTTTATCTTCTTTGCTAATGTAAAAGAGATTTTTCTATACCAGTATGTTCTCTGTTTACTACTGATGTCTATGAAGGCAAGTGACTTCTGTATATTAATTTTTACTGAATCTGAATTTTGAGTTAATTTTACCATTGACATGCATCACTTTCCAGGCATACTACTGCGCCATCTGCAAATACAGGTTCTACTTGTTCTTCTCCAATTCTTATCCCTCTGTTTGTCTTGTATAATTGCATTGACTCCAGTACAGTGTTGAACAGTAGTGGAGATAGTGGGCATACTGGCCTTATTCCGGATCAAGCTGAATCCTCAAGTATTTCCCCATTAAGTGAGATACTGGTATTAGAACTAAGAGTGTGTGTTTGTATGTTTTTATCATGTTAAGAAAATATACATCAATTCCTGTCTCCTCATTTTTATAAGCAAGGAAGTTAAATTTTGTCAAAGGCTTTTTAAACGTCTACGCAGAGAATCGTGCAGTCTTTCCATTAGATTTATTAATGTGGTGTATTATACTAATGGATTAATTCTTAGTCAAACTTGCATTCCTGAATTAAATGCCATGGTATTTGGTCATGCTATATGTATATTTTTGGTATCTTTTAAATACAGTGTTACATTGTTTCGCAAATATTTAGTATTTTTACATTGATATATAGTGACATTAAACTTTTTTTTTAACTGTCTTTATCAGGCAAATTATCAATGTTATATTCACTTCATAAAAATAATTAGAAAGTTTTTCTTCATTTTTTATGTTCTGAAACAAATAGGGAGCATTGGGATGGTCTGATCTTGGGTATTAGAATTCCCTGGGCCCAGAGATTTTTTTTGTGGGATAGTATATTAATTACTTAATTTTTTTTTCCAGAGAAATTGGTCTGATTAGTTTTTCTGTCTCTAATAGAGCCTAATTTTGGTAAATGTCTTTTCAGGAGAAATTTTCCATTTCATGTGTTTTCGGATTTATTTGCATAGAGATGAGATAAAAGTAGCCTCTTAATATTTTTTTTTCAGTAATTACTTCCCATTTTTCATTTCTTATCTTGTGTACTTGTGCTTTCTGCTCCTCCACCCCTTTTTCATGAAGTTATGGAGTGGTGTGTGTATATATAATATGTGTGTGTGTATATATAAATACATATGTGTATATATAAAAGGCAACCCAGATTTTGATTTCTTAGTAAGGAATCAATCTCTTCTCTACCTCATTACATTTTTCTCCTATTGTTAATTCCTCCCTCATGCTTTCTTTTGATTACTTTTTCTTTTTCTGCCTTTCGGGTGAGAATTTATTTATATTCTTCAATTTTCATTGATAAGTGTGCTTAGGGATGTTGATTTTTCTGTGACCACTGCATTTACTTGTTTTCATTATTTTTTAGAAATTTAAAAATTTTGATTCGTGTTCCCTTTCATTCCAGAGTTGCTTAAAAAGCCCTCCCCTCCTGGAAAATGGAAAACTAATTTTTAGCTTTTATGATTTTTATTCATAATTTGTTTTGTTGCATTGTTAACAGATGGTATTAGTAATATTTCTACTTTATGAAACTTACAATTACTTAAAGACAATATTACTTTAAGACTGAATTTTACATGTGCTTGTACATATTTGTGAGTCTTTCCTTTGAGTACGTACATATTATGGGGTTGCTGTGTCCTAGAGTATGAGCACCTTCAGCTTTACTAAACAGATCCAAATTATTCCCACCTGTAAGCCTAAGCGTTCTCGTTTCCACACATCTTCAGGAACACATATTGTAATCAGAATTATTTTTTCCAATTACGATAGATGCGATGTAGTACTTCATTGTTTTAATTTGCATTTTCCCAGTAGTGAGATTGAGTTTTGATATATCTATTGCCATTTAATTACCTTCCTTGAACTGCCTATTTATGTACCCCCCACCTTTTCTTTCCCCCTGCTACTCGTCTTAGGATAGTGATGATTTTTAGGATGTAGATGTTTCAAAAAGATTCTTCTAGTCTGTGCCTTAATTTTTCATTTTGTTTACGGTGTCATTTTTTGTTTCTCACAGAGGTTTAAAATTTCAATATAGTGAAATACTTCACTCTACTTCCCAGCCCGAGAATATAAAAGTGTTCTCCAAAGGGTTCAAAAAATTTTATAAATTTGCTTTTGACCTGTAGTTTTTAATGTGTTTAGCTTTTGAATGCCCTGAGGTAGGGCTCTACTTTGGTCTTTTCCATTCAGATAGAAAACTGTCCCAATGCTGTTTTCTTCAGTGGTCAGTCCTTCCCTGATGATTAGTAATGCCATTTCTTTTTCTTTTTTTTTTTTAATTTTATTTTGTCGATATACATTGTAGCTGATTATTGCTCCCCATCACCAAAACCTCCCTCCCTTCTCCCTCCCCCCTCCCCCCCAACAATGTCCTTTCTGTTTGCTTGTTGTATCAACGTCAAATAATTGTGGTTGTTATATCTTCTTCCCCCCCCCCCGGTTTGTGTGTGTGTGTGTGTATGTGTGTGTGTGAATTTATATATTAATTTTTAGCTCCCTCCAATAAGTGAGAACATGTGGTATTTCTCTTTCTGTGCCTGACTTGTTTCACTTAATATAATTCTCTCAAGGTCCATCCATGTTGTTGCAAATGGCAGTATTTCATTCGTTTTTATAGCTGAGTAGTATTCCATTGTGTAGATGTACAGTAATGCCATTTCTGTCATACACCTCGATTCCATATGTGTGGGAGTGTTTGTAGGCTGTCTTTCTATTCTATTAGTCCGTTTATCTATCTCACTTACCCGTTCAATTACATAGTTTTACTGTAAGGTCCCTAACCCTTTTTGGAATGTTACGAGTTTCACCCTGAAAGATACTAGTTTTTGGACTTTTTCTCTTTTATAAGAATTTCAGGATCAGGTGGTAAAGTTCAGTGTATAAAGCTGCTAAGATTTTGATTGACAGTGTTTCACATTTAAAGATTAAGTCAGGAGATTGGGTCTTCTAATCCATCACTACAATGTTTTTGTTTGCTCAGTTCTTCCTTCACGCCCTTCCACAAAATGTCTCTGTAAACGAACTTCACATCTTTGCATTTCTTCCCGTTTTGCATTTCTTCTCATTTGCATTTCTTCTAGACTTTTTTGCTTTTACTATTTTTAAGTGAGATCTCGTGAAAATTTTTCATTTCTAATAATTTGGTGTATATGTTAGCACTATCCATTTTAGTATATTGTTCCTTTATCTAGTAAATATGCTACTCTTAACATGTCTGATTTGTCCTGGGGCTCTTTTCAATTTTCTATGGTGGTTTAATATAAATAATGATGGTTTGGTTCATTACTTTCTAGTTCTTATACTCTTTGTTTCTTTGTCATTGCTCTAACCTAAGACCTTTGAGAAAATGTTGAATAGAAGTGGTAATAAAAGCATCACTATCTAGAGGAAAAATTTAAATTTCACCATTTAACATGACATTCCATAGATTTTGGAAGACATCCTCTATCAAGTTAAAAGAGTTCCCTTCTATTCCTAAAGAATAGAAACATTTACTTATCACCTTTTAAAAATCATAAGAAAATGTTGAATGTCACTAAGAACATTCCAGCATCTGTTAAGATGATTATATCTTTATTTTTTTAATCTTCAAAAAATTAATTTTCTTGGAATTTTTTTTAAGGGTTAAATCATCTTTGCATTACAGGATAAATCTTCTTTTATCATGCCATTTTATTACCATTATTATTGCTACTATCTTTTTTTTTTATTGCTACTGTCATAATTTTCCACATTCATGGATTCATTTTTTTTTAGGATTCGAGAGCCTTGTTAATTTTCCTTTTCTACATGGTCTATATTTTCTTTTGGTATCAAAGTCATTCTAGCCTCAAAACTCTCTCCTGCTCCATTCTCTTCCTTTCTTCTCCTCCTCGTTTCTTTTCTGAAGCCCTGTAACTCTTTCTTCGAGATATGGATTACTGTTAGTGCTTTTGGTTGTTGTTGTTTTCAAGTTTTGTAAAGATTACCTTAAAAAGTCTGGGCTCTTGATTCCACAGTCAAAAGACAAATAACTCAATTTAAAAATAGGCAAGAGTTGAGAAGAAATTTCTCCAAAGAAGATACACAAATGACCAATAAACACATGAAAAGATACTGAACATCATTAGCTGTCAGGAAAATCCAAATAAAAATCACAACAAGATATCATTTCACACCCACTAGGATGGCTATAATCAAAGAAAAATAATAGTGTTGGAGAGGATGTAGGGAAATTAGAACCCTAGCACATTGCTGGTGGGAATGTAAAATAGTGTAGCTGCTTTGGAAAATAGTTTGGCAGGTCTTCAAAGTGTTTAACATAGAGTTATTACGGGACCCAGAAATTTCACTGCTTAGGTGTATACCCAGAAGAAATGAAAACATATGTCCATGTAGAAAACTTGTACATGAATGTTTATGGCAGAACTACTTATAATAGCCAAAGAATAGAAACAAGTGCTCATTAACTAATAAATGGATAAATGTGGTTTGAGTGTATGATGGAATAGTATTTGGCAGTAAGGAATGAAGTGCTGATATACTCTACAACATGAACAAACCTCAAAGACAGTACAAAGAAGTCAGACACAAAAGGCCACATACTGTATGACTCCATTTATATGAAATGCCTAGAATAGGCAAATCTTTAGATAGCAGATTACTGGTTGCCTCTGGTTGAAGAATGAGGGGTGACTGCTAATAGGTACTATGGGTTTCTATTTGGGGTGATGAAATTGTTCTAAACTTAGAGGATAGTGATGGTTGCATAACTGCATATGCTAAAAACAAATGAATTGTAGACATATATGGGTGAATTTTATCTCAATGAAGATGTTTAAAAATTTGGACCTATAGTTATGTAGGGATAAATTTTTAACTACTGATTCAGTCTTTTTAATTGTTCAAGATCCTGCGAGTTTTGTTCAAAGTTTCTTTTACTTTAGGACATCGATCACTATTTTTAAATTTATTGCTGTAAACTTGCTCATAGTGAAGTAGTTCTATTCTTTAAATCTCTGTCATATCCTTATATGTAACCTTTCCTTTTTTATTCCTAAGCTTATTGATTTCTCTCATCTAACCAGATTTGGTTTTACTGATTCTGTATTAATGATTTGTGTTCTATTTTCTTAGACTTTGATTTCATTATTTCATTTACCCTACTAGTCTGTTTTTGTTCTTTTTCTAATTTCTTTGGTGGATGCTTTGAACATTAATTTTCCTTTTTTTATTTCTAGAATACACACTAAAATTAATTTCCCTGTTTGTACTGCTTTAGTTCCATCTTATGATTTTTGTTATTTTTAAGATAGCAAGTCCCCCAAATTTCTAATTCACTTATTATTGATTCATAGATTTTTACAAGTGTATTTTTTTCAATTTTTATTAAGAAATTTCAAATACACAGAAAAAATTGAAAAACCAGGGTAATAAAATACTCATCTACCCACAATTTATCAGCAGGTATTAACATTTTTACTTTATATATATGTTTTCCAAAGTGAGTGGTGGGACACCATGACTCTTCAACCCTAAATATTTTAGCATGTCCCTTTTAAAAATAAGGACTGCTTCCTTTATACTACAATATCATTTTTACCCTTACCAAATTAATAATTCCCTTATACCATCCAATGCAAGCCTATTTTAATTTCTCTACTTGTTCCCCAGATGTCTTTTGTAGCTGTTTATTTTGCACAGGACTCAATCCCATTAATTGCAATTATTTATGTTATGTCTCTTTTAATCTATAATAGCCCCTCTACTTTTTTACACCTGCAGGCATTGACTTTTTGAACTACTCTAGAATGTTCCATACTTTGTGCGTATGCCTCAGAGTTTCCTTGTGCAGTCATTTGTCTGTTTTTCTATATTCTTCATTTCCTCCAAGCTGGAAATTATGGCAAAGGCCTTGCTTAGATTCAGGTTAAACATATTTTTTTGCAAAAATATTTCATAAGTTATGCTATGTACACCCTCATATAGCATCACATAAGGAGGAACATGTCAGGTGATCTCTCCCTTCTATAATATAGCTTTTTCCCTTTAAAATTAACAAAAAACCAGGAGGGGATATTTATACTGTTTGAATATCCTGTTTCCCATCAAACTCTTACTTAATGGCTTTAGCATCTATTGGCGATCCTTATTTGGATCAGTTATTTCATTAGGAATACAAAATGGTGATATTTCTGATAAGCTTCCTCTTCTCAAATGGGGACACACTATAGTTTCCCTGTTAAAAAATCAGACTAAATTCTTGTGTATAATTTTTGACAAAATATACAGTTTTGTAACCACCACTGTGATCATGACATGGAATATTTCCCACATGCCAAATACTTCCCTTATGACTCTTTGTTGTCAATCCCTTCTCTGTCCCCAGCTCCAGGCAACCACTGATATGCTTTTTGTCTCTGGAGTTAAGAGTCAAATGGAATCAGACAAAAGCCCATCACAAAATGACATTCTTCCACTTAGTATAATGCCTTTGAGATTCATTCATCGTGTTACATTTATTGATACAGTAGTTGATTCTTTTTTATTTCTCAGTAGTATTTTATTGTAGGGATGGATGTACTACAGGTTGTTTATTTACAAACTGGTGGAAGTTTGGGTTGTTTCCAGTTTGGAGATAGTAAGAATAAAGCTGTCTTAAAGTTGTGTGCAAGAGTTTGGGTCAACACATGTTTTCACTTCTTTTTGGTAAATACCTAGGAGTGGGATTACTGGACAGTATTTTAAGTATGTGATTAACTCTACAAGAAACTGCCAATTGGTTCTCCAAATTTGCTATAACATTCTACATTCCTACCAGTATGAGAGTGAGAGTTGCTGTACATCCTTGCCAGCACATGATGTTGTCAAGCTGTAAAATTTTGTCTTCTAGTGGGTGTGAGTAAATCTTTGTGGTTTTAATTTGCATTTCTCCAGTGACTAATGTTGTTGAGCATCCTTTCATGCATTTATTTGCCATTTTTGTGTTTTCTTTGGTAATGTATGTGCTTAAATCTTTGGCTCATTTTAATTGGGCTGTTGTCTTATTAAGCTATAAGATTTCTTACAGAAGTATTTTTTTAAATTTCTACATATATGAGTTAAATCTTTGTTAATTTCAATTAAACATGGTATTAGAAAATGGTCTATATGAGACTTGATTGTGGGCTAGTAGTCTTTTGTCTATCGACAATGCTTTTTAAAAAGGAAACCCACAATGCTTCTCAGGTCCATTTGCTCTGAGAAATCTTGTTCTACATCAGTATTTGTTGAATTTAAGAATAGGAGACCCTGGCAACAACATTCATGGACAGTAAACTGAGAAATATTTGACAGCACAAGCCATTTAATCCCATCATTGATTCATTATCTGACTGAATACACATGGAATATCTGTCATATGTCATGTGCCTGATCCTTAGCTATATGCTGGGATACCATGAATGTTGTATTCTAAACAGATAATTAAGTGATCCAGTAACCTTGATAAACTTAGTTTTACATATGCTTGTTTGAGTTTTCTACAGAGACAGTCATATTAGGAGAATATGACTAGCAAATCACTCCCTCCTTCTTGAAAATCTTTTATTACTAGATTGCTGGGGGGACCTCACGTTCCTGGTTTGCATTCTCCCTCAGTGGCTGCTGCTTTGGTTGGTGTTGATTCCTTCACATCTTCTTGACTGTTGAAAGTTGGACTGCTTCAGGATTCAATCCTCAAATGTCTTCTCTAACTGTACTCACAGCTCTGACCCACCGATCTGATGGACCTAATTTAACCATCTAGAGTCTATACAACTCCCAAATTTACATTTCCACCTGGATTTGTACTCAGAAAACTACTTGAATATTTGTCTAGTAAGCTTCTTATTGTGGTTGGCAATCATCAATAACAGCAACTATCAAGACAAACCCCAATATTAAAAGCTCCACCACCACAAACACTTGTACAGTACTTACCAAAGGTCAAGTACTAGTTCTGAGAGCTTTACATAAATTGTTTTTAAAATTTAACTTAATAGGCATCCCAATCTTAACACATCCAAAATGGAATTCCTGATTCTTCCACCAAAATTTGCTCCACCCATCATCTTCCTCATGTCAATTAATAGGACCTCCATCCTTCTGGTTACTGAGGTCAAACACTTGGAGTTATTCTTGACTCCTTCCTTTCTTTCAAACCACTCAACCTGAGCAGATACCATTGGCTCTAAATGAAAAACAAACCCAAATTGCTACCTACTCTCATTTTCTTTCTTTCTTTCACCCTGTCCAAGCCATTATCTCTCACTTAGATTCTTACAATAGCCTACCTGATAATCCCTGCGTCTTCTTTGGCCCCTGTAATTAATTCTCAACATGGCAGCCAGAGTAATCCATTAAACAAAAGTCAGATGATCATGTCATTCCCTATGTGACTCTGTCCTCCCATATCACTTAGAATAAAAGCCAAAGTTCTCAAATTGGCCTGTTAGGTCCCACCCAATGATCTGTCCTCCAAGTCCCCTGCCTCACCCCCACCATTTCCCTTCTCTCCTCAGTCTGTTCCATCCCTACCGCCTCATTAACATCTCTAGACACTGCCGGGCACAATCATTTCTAAGGCCACTTGCACCTGCTCTTCCCACTTCTGGGACTTTCTTCCCAGTTATCTGCATGACTTGCCTGCTCCCTCATCTTCTTTATTTACTCAAGTTTAGCATTTTCAGTGAGATATTCACTGAGCACTCTATTTAAACTTGCATATCACCCAGCCTAGCCTGCTTTATTTTTCTCCATAGCATTGATCACCTGCAAACAGAGGATATAATTTATGTATGTATTCTTTTCTAATGTCTTCCCCTCCAGAATGTAAATTACACATGGTCAAAAATTTTTGTCTAATTTTTCACTCATATTCCAGCACTGACACATAGTAATTGCTCAATAAGTAACTGAAAAAACTGGACAGGATATATTTTGAAGTTAGAACCAAGGACTCGATAAAATGGAGATAGGGAGGTCAATTTCAGTTATCACTTAGCCCTGATGCAATCAGAACTACCAAGATGGGAAAATAACATAGCAGAACTTGGTAAATTTCCTGTGCAAGATGGTGCCTGAAACCCAGTGTTTGATTCTCACCTAACTCTTTTCTCCCTAGACAATACCAATATCCTGGACACTGTTAGTTAAACTAGACACCAGCATGATACCTCATTCTGGTAGACAGAGCCCTTTTTGAAATATTTATTTCCTGGTACCATGTTATTCAATTTCAACAGAAATTTTAAAGTTTATAAACACGTTAAACACAAACAATGAAAAACTCAACTTTTACATATTAATAAATGTTAAAATCTGAACAGTAGTTGTTGACTTAGTGGGGAAAGTAACACTTGAACTCCACTTTCTCTCACTTACAGAGTCACTGTGATGTGATTTTGATTCTAACCTGAAAATCAGAACTTCATACTATCAGTATTCATAGCATGCCCATAGTTTCATAGTGCTGTGGTAAGCACCACTGGGTTATAAAATGAGTGGAAGACACAGCCTTTGCTAGATAAGTGGATGCTTAATGTGGCTTGCACACATTTCTCAAGTGCAGCATAAAGCAAAAGAATGATTTGAGCACTAATTTAAAACTCTATTCAATTTTCACAGTAAAGTATATTTTCACCTGGCTCTTATACCTATCTGAATGAATGGTTTAAAAATTTTCCTACGCATCTTTTCCCCTGGTGATTTGTTTATCCAACAAATTATTTTCCAACAAATACTGTGATTCAGGGTAATTGAACATTCCCCAGTACTTGAGAAGAATGTACAAAACCAGGCATAATGCCATTGGTTGTATTCTTTCATGCTTTAAGACTTGTTTATGTGTCTCTAGGACTACTGTTATTTTTATTATACTTAAAAAAACAACTTTGTGAATCTATCACCACTACAAATATATATGGTTATATTAAAGAGGCATATTTAAATAGTTCAAAGTATATTATTGAAAGGAGTACCTCATTTCATCTGCAGAAGAAACTAGTTTGGGAAAACTATCAGTTTTAGAAGTCATTATTTTCTAATAAAAAAGCATTTCTTGAAAAATAGCATTTTCACTAGAAAATGGAAAAAACTTTGAGAATTCTTTAAACCCAAAACAGGTTAAATTGAGTTCCACATTTTCTTACCCAAAGCAGATTTCCTTTTATCTCCCGAAATGCCAACAAGGGGCAAAGGGCCAGTTCCTTCACCAATTACACGCCGGTTCTGCCTCCTGAGCTTTATTCCCAAACGTACTTGGGAACCAACTTCTGACTCCAGACAAATGGCTGTTAGTTCCAGCTCGTACCTGCCAATTATAATACTTTGGCTATCTGTGCCAGTCTCTGGGTCAGCCCCATGATAAGATTAAGGGACCTGTTTGTTTGGCTCATTAGCAGAAATTTGTTCCACCCAGACAGAGCTGAGGTTTGGGGTGGGGGTGGGAGTGCAGAGGGAGCCAGGGGCCTGCTGAAATGACTTGATTTTTTTTTTTTTTTCTTACCAGTAACTGGGAAATGAAAGCACCATTTCCCCTTCTGGATTTCTGGATCCCCGCTTCCCCTTTCAGTTCCTTCCTTCTGGGCGGACAATAGATGCCTCCAGGGCCCCTCTCCGGCCCCTGGTCCTATCGTCCCCTCGCCCCCCGCCTCCCCTCCCCGCCCCTCACCCACCGGCTTCTCCAACTCAAGCTCCAGGCAGAGATTTGTCAGAACCGTTCGGTTGAGACTGATTATGATTGCAGCAGATGGGCTGGATTTGACAGCGCCGATCCTAAGCAGCTTCTGATGGGGGGGCCGGGGAGGGGCGGGGAGGGGGCGAGGGTGGGGGGTGGGAATCTATGGGCCCGAGCTGCCTCTTAGGAGCGCATGCAGCGCAGCCCAGCCGGGCGCGCTGGGGCAGCTCTTTAACGCGCGCCTCCAGGAGGCAAGTGGCACTGCCCAGCCGAGGGGCCTCCCTGAGGGTGTATGAGACGTCCCTTGGCCGAGAGGGTGCGGGGACACTGGGAGGCAGGCGCAGGGCGACCGGCGGCGGCGGAACACAAAGCGGAGGAGCGCGAGGTGCCCGGGACGCGGAGCGCGCGTGGCCCAGGCTACCTCCGCGTGCCCTGGACATGGCAAGTTTGTCAACTCCCGGCTCTGCGGCCAGCGCTTCGCGGCCCCTGAAGTGAAGGCACTGCAGGGTCTGCCCCTGGAGGGGGCAGCACCCACTCCGGCCCGCTGCAGAATGTTCCACTGCAGGCCAGGTAAGGAGACGCCAGCTCTTTCCCCGGCCAGGCGCGCCCCCGGCGCACGACAGCCTCGGCCGCTCCGGCCCCCAGCCCTTCAGCCCCTTGGCGCCCACTAGTCTCTGCAGACTCCCTGCTTCCAGGACTCTCTCCTTGGTCTCCTCTGTCCATCTCTGCCCTCTCTTGCCCTCTCTCATGGCCGCCCGCCCTTTCGCCCTTACCGGATCCCAACGGCAGGGGGAGAAGTTCGAGGTTAAGGGCGCTCTCTGCGCTGAACGCCCGCGCCGGGACAGCTGGGGCGGGACGCTGGGTGGAAGTCGGGGCTGTGTGTGCGCATCCACTGCCCGGCTTCCACGCAGCCCAAGCCCCGCACATCCCACATATGCACCCCCTCCTTTCCACCTGTGGGGCCTCGCTTTTGTGCTGGAAGCGCAAATGAAAACACACACACACGTGCAGACACACTTCCACGTTGGCATTCTCCAGAGACTCCTAAAGGGTGGGGGGTCTAGAGGGGCAGCAGGGCAGGGGGTGGATATTGAGTTCTCCAGTCCACCCAAGCACAGGGTCGGTGCGTCTTCTGTCCTTTGGCTTTGACTCCAGTGTCCAGATGCCAGCAGAGTTCAGCGCCTCCAAGGGGGCCGGGAGGCTGCTGAACTTGGTGGGCATTGCTGTGCCACTAGGACCCCTCCCTCCCAGAGGTCAACGGCTTGGGCCACTGCCTGGCGTGACCCCAGCAGGACTAGCCCCTCCCCCAAAACCGCCACCTCCCCCAAGGCCCCGGCGAGTGGGGTGGGTCTCTGACCTTGTCTGCCCAGCTCAGGGCCTCTTGCCCACGCAGCCCCTCCCTCGCTGCCACCACCCGCCCAGCTCACCAGGAGCGTGTGCCCTGTTGCTACTAGCAACTGCTTGTGCCGAAAGCTCAGCCCCCAAAGCGGCTTAATGCTGATTGATGGGCAGAAATACGATATTTTCTGGAGCGGAGCAGGCTGCCCAGTGTAAGGACCCTCCCCGCTGCTGAGTCCTACAGACCTCCGGGTGGCGGGCTGTCCTTTCCTTCTCTAGGCTCCACTCGGCCCTAACCCTTAGAGAAAAGGGGCAGCCAGGATTTCCTCATCTCTTCGGGTTAAGGAGGGAGCCAGCCAGCGTTTTCTTTCCTGCTGAGTGACAGACAGCCACCCCAGAATTTCCCTCTCATCCTTCAGGCTTCTGTTAAGTTGGAGGAAGGAGGGCCCTGTTCCCAGCCACTGCCACCTCTTTTTATTTTCATCCCGATTTCCTCATACACCCCTCCCTACACATCGATGCCTAAAACAGAACACCCCTTTGGTAACCAGAACTATTGCTGCAAGTGCTCACAAAAGCTTTTCCCGGAAAGAAATCATTTTATCAAAACCCCTCCCTTAGTCCCTTCTCTTCCACCCACTGGCCTCCTCCCCCCTAAGACAGAGTTGGTCTTCTCCACCCCTAGAAAGACACAGTCCAAGTTAAAAACAAAACAAAACAAACAAACCCCCAACCAAACAAACCCCCCCCCACGTTTAAAATGCTTTTTAATGGCATACGTGACTCTTGCCTATTTTGTGTTTTTCATTTTTATCCCCCTCAAACTGCAGTACCTCTTCCTTTTTCTGGGATGGTAGCCGCCTTCTCAAAGCCCTCTGACCAATGCAAATCCCTGCCCTGATCTGTGCCTCTTTGCCTCCTCCCCAGCACTGACTGCGAAGGACCAGATGTCATTATCAAATGTCTTTCACAGATTTTCTTGTTCTTCAGTGTTTCAGCCCAGCACCTCAGTATTTTTGGCAGAGTATTTTTGTTATCGAAATGGTCTTGCTGAGCTTCTTTTGGCCTGTGGACATTACTTTGGAAAAACATGGGATGTTTTTGACTCATTTGTCCTTCCAAGCAAAACTTCCTTGAGGGGCTCCCATATGTTGGGTACCAGTGAAGGCCCCGGGGGTGTGGGGATGGAGGAAAGACCATGCCCAAATGGGTATCAGCCTTTTAAATCCCATGTTACAGCTGGATTGTGGGTATTGCTGTGATGGTTAATATTACAACAGCGCACTACATTTGACTAGGACTTTACAGTTTACAAAAGGCTTTCACAGGCATTATCTCTTTTAATCCCAACAGCAGGAATTTTAAATAGTAAGGATTCTGCCAAAAGGCTCAGTAATGCTCACCAATCCTGCTTAACCAAAAAGAAAGAGAATCTTGCAAATCATCCCAACAGCTGATGGAGCTTTAAAACACAGAATAAACAATTCATGAGAAGCTTATGAAGCTTAGTTACTGGAATGTAACTTGGGGAAGATAAGTGAAATGCATGTGACATGTATATTCCCAGGAAGGCCTGCTGGGAAGAAACTCCATCCCGCGACCTTGGTGGCCCAGTGAACTGCTGCCTGCTGGAGGTGGAGGCTTCCAGGGCTCTGGACTGTTGCCTTATCCTAGGATCTAAAACGGGATGAAAGTGTTAGCGCAAAGTTGCTGGGAGACTAGTAAATTAAGCAAAATGAGTAGGCAATGATGTTACTTTCTTTAGCTACAAAGCATTCTTGGGATATCCACAAGTTTCTAGCATATATTTACTTGAGAAATGAAGCAATTTTCTGTACTTAGAGCATAAAAAATGAGTTTGTGTGCCTTGTCTGAACCATAATGAAGACAATCAAGGTTTTGATCATTTTTACCCATTACTTTGAAAACCAGGCATATCTCATGTGGATAAATGGCAGTTTCACTTTTTATAATTTATAGGGAGGATGTGCAGAAGAACTTCATGCAGATTTGTTCCTTTTTTGGAGGACAGCCCTTTGACTTCTTAGTTGTGACTTTCCTACAAAAATGACTTCTATAATGCCAGTTGATACTTACAAGTTTTGGTTAGCCTTTCGGATATGATCCTAATCGTGTTTATCATTTTGAAAAGTTTTATGCAAAGAAATTTTGCAAGCAAGGTAGTATATCATAGTGATGTTATTATGCTTGGGGACTGGCTTTGGGTATGACAAGATAACAGATAAGACAAGAAGGCCTGGTATTAAGGGCAAGGTCTGTTATGAGGAAGGCTTGAGATATCCAAGGGAGATTTTTATTGTTTGATACCATGCAGCTTCTTGGTAACTTTTAGGTGTGTAGCTCTCTAACTTTTGCTAGAGAGCTGATTTACTCGAGCCTATGACTCTGTATTTGACATTCCTGGGTATCGTTTTTTTCCTTGATGTTATAGCAATTTAGTTTAGAACTAACTTCTCTGTTTCTCTAGGTTGGTTAAATACCAATGAAAAGCACATAATAAAAAAACCAAACATATGTTTGGGAAGTTAGATTGAACATAGTGGGTGGGGCTGGTGAGCCCTCTTGTGTCAGGGGACTTTGGCAGCTTCAGGTTTTCAAATGAAGCTGAGAGAGAGGTGGGGTTGATTCCAACCTTAGGCATAATCCTATGATTTTTCTGTTTAATGTGAGCGACTTGAGCCAGGCAGGGCAGAGAGGGGAGTTTTGGACACCGAGCTGATGGCGAACTTCATCCTGGCTCAGCCTGTCAGTCTTCCCTGTGCCTCCCTAATCTTGGGCCCCATTATTTACTTCTTCACTCATTCAGTACATGTTTGCTGAGGGGCATTTTTAGAGGACAAGCCTCCTTTTTATGTGGAGCTGTGCTATTTCATGCGTGGCCGATAGCTTGTTCCTTTTAAATATCTCACAAGTTTATCTTTTGGGGTACCTGTAGGTGTGGTTTAAAGGAAGTGGAAAGTGGGAGGTTGAGAGACTTTCTTGGTGTAGTGAAGTACAATATTGCTGGAGAGGGCTGCTGCCTCTGACTGGGATTGCTTCCTGGATATTACACTCTGTCTCCTAGTAAAGTCTGTTTTGTGTGACCCTTCAGCTCAGACAGTAGGTAGCAATGGATTAAATAAAAGGGCCCTGTGAATCTGTCAGCATATTAGTTGACATGGACATAACTACACGTGCTTTATTTTTTTTTAATTTTATTATTTTTTTAATTTTATTTTGTCGATATACATTGTGGCTGATTATTGCTCCCCATCACCAAAACCTCCCTCGCTACTCCCTCCCCCCCTCCCACCCAACAATGTCCTTTCTGTTTGCTTTTCGTATCAACTTCAAATAATTGTGGTTGTTATATCTTCTTCCCCCCCCCCCCGGTTTGTGTGTGTGTGTGTGTGTGTGTGTGTGTGTGTGTGTGTGTGTGAATTTATATATTAATTTTTAGCTCCCTCCAATAAGTGAGAACATGTGGTATTTCTCTTTTTGTGCCTGACTTGTTTCACTTAATATAATTCTCTCAAGGTCCATCCATGTTGTTGCAAATGGCAGTATTTCATTCGTTTTTATAGCTGAGTAGTATTCCATTGTGTAGATGTACCACATTTTCCGTATCCACTCATCTGATGATGGGCATTTGGGCTGGTTCCAACTCTTGGCTATTGTAAAGAGTGCTGCGATGAACATTGGGGAACAGGTATACCTTCGACTTGATGATTTCCATTCCTCTGGGTATATTCCCAACAGTGGGATGGCTGGGTCGTATGGTAGATCTATTTGCAATTGTTTAAGGAACCTCCATACCATTTTCCATAGAGGCTGCACCATTTTGCAGTCCCACCAACAATGTATGAGAGTTCCTTTTTCTCCGCAGCCTCGCCAGCATTTATCGTTCATAGTCTTTTGGATTTTAGCCATCCTAACTGGGGTTAGATGGTATCTCAATGTGGTTTTGATTTGCATTTCCCGGATGCTGAGTGATGTTGAGCATTTTTTCATATGTCTGTTGGCCATTTGTATATCTTTCTTAGAGAAATGCCTACTTAGCTCTTTTGCCCATTTTTTTAATTGGGTTGCTTGTTTTCTTCTTGTAAAGTTGTTTGAGTTCCTTATATATTCTGGATATTAATCCTTTGTCAGATGTATATTTTGCAAATATTTTCTCCCACTCGGTTGGTTGTCTTTTAACTCTTTTAATTGTTTCTTTTGCTGTGCAGAAGCTTTTTAGTTTGATATAATCCCATTTGTTTATTTTTCCTTTGGTTGCCCGTGCTTTTGGGGTCGTATTCATGAAGTCTGTGCCCAGTCCTATTTCCTGAAGTGATTCTCCTATGTTTTCTTTAAGAAGTTTTATTGTCTCAGGGTGTATATTTAAATCCTTAATCCATTTTGAGTTGATTTTAGTATACGGTGAGAGGTATGGATCTAGTTTCATTCTCCTGCTTGTGTATATCCAGTTATCCCAGCACCACTTGCTGAAGAGGCAGTCCCTTCCCCAGTGAATAGGCTTGGTGCCTTTGTCAAAGATCAGATGGTAGTAAGTGTGTGGGTTGATTTCTGGATTCTCTATTCTATTCCATTGGTCAGTGTGTCTGTTTTTATGCCAGTACCATACTGTTTTGGTTATTATAGCTTTGTAGTATAGCTTAAAGTCAGGTAGTGTTATGCCTCCAGCTTTATTTTTTTTGCTGAGCATTGCGTTGGCTATTCGTGGTCTTTTATTGTTCCATATAAATGTCTGAATAGTTTTTTCCATTTCTGAGAAAAATGTCTTTGGAATTTTGATGGGGATTGCGTTGAATTTGTATATCACTTTGGGTAGTATGGACATTTTCACTATGTTGATTCTTCCAATCCAAGAGCATGGAATATCTTTCCATCTTCTTGTATCCTCTCTAGTTTCTCTCACCAGTGGTTTGTAGTTCTCATTATAGAGATTTTTCACATCCTTGGTTAACTCAATTCCTAAGTATTTTATTTTTTTGGTAGCTATTGTAAATGGGCAGGCTTTCTTGATTTCTCGTTCTGCATGTTCACTATTGGAGAAAAGAAATGCTACTGATTTTTGTGTGTTGATTTTGTATCCTGCTACTGTGCTGAAATCATTTATCAATTCCAACAGTTTTTTTGTAGAGGTTTTAGGCTGTTCGATATATAGGATCATGTCATCTGCAAACAGGGACAGTTTGACTTCATCTTTTCCAATCTGGATGCCCTTTATTTCCTTCTCTTCTCTGATTGCTCTGGCTAGTACTTCCAACACTATGTTGAATAGGAGTGGTGAGAGTGGGCATCCTTGTCTAGTTCCTGTTCTTAAAGGAAAAGCTTTCAGCTTTTCCCCATTCAGGATGATATTGGCAGTGGGTTTGGCATATATGGCTTTAATTATGTTGAGATACTTTCCCTCTATACCTAACTTATAGAGGGTCTTTGTCATGAATGAGTGCTGAACTTTATCAAATGCTTTTTCAGCATCTATAGATATGATCATATGGTCCTTGTGTTTGAGTTTATTAATATGGTGTATCACATTTATTGATTTGCATATGTTGAACCAACCTTGCATCCCTGGGATGAATCCCACTTGATCGTGATGAATAATTTTTCGTATGTGTTGCTGTATTCTGTTTGCTAGTATTTTAGTGAGGATTTTTGCATCTATATTCATCAAGGATATCGGCCTGTAGTTTTCTTTTTTGGTTATATCTTTACCTGGTTTTGGTATCAGGATGATGTTTGCTTCATAGAATGAGTTTGGGAGATTTGCGTCCGTTTCAATCTTTTGGAATAGTTTGTAAAGAATCGGAGTCAATTCCTCTTTGAATGTTTGGTGAAATTCTGCTGTGAATCCATCTGGTCCTGGGCTTTTCTTTGTTGGGAGCCTTCTGATAACAGCTTCAATCTCCTTTATTGTTATTGGTCTGTTCAAATTTTCTACGTCTTCACGGTTCAGTTTTGGGAGCTTGTGTGTGTCCAGAAATTTATCCATTTCTTCCAGATTTTCAAATTTGTTGGCGTATAGTTGTTTATAGTAGTCTCGAATGATTCCTTGTATTTCAGATGAATCAGTTGTAATATCGCCTTTTTCATTTCTAATTTTTGTTATTTGAGTCTTCTCTCTTCTTTTTTTTGTTAGCCATGCTAATGGTTTGTCTATTTTATTTATCTTTTCAAAAAACCAACTTTTTGATTCATTGATCTTTTGAATTGTTTTTTGGTTTTCAATTTCATTCAGTTCTGCTCTGATCTTAATGATTTCTTTCCGTCTGCTAACTTTAGGTTTGGATTGTTCTTGTTTTTCTAGTTCTTTAAGGTGAAGTGTTAGGTTGTTCACTTGCCATCTTTCTATTCTTCTGAAGTGAGCATTTAATGCAATAAATTTTCCCCTCAATACTGCTTTTGCAGTATCCCACAGGTTTTGGTATGATGTATCATTGTTTTCATTAGTTTCAATAAATTTTTTGATTTCCTGCTTTATTTCTTCTTGGACCCATATGTCATTAAGTAGAATGCTGTTTAATTTCCATGTGTTTGTATAGTTTCCAGAGTTTTGTTTGTTATTAATTTCTAGTTTTAATCCATTGTGGTCTGAGAAGATACATGGGATAATTCCAATTTTTTTGAATTTATTGAGACTTGATTTGTGACCTAATATGTGATCTATCCTGGAGAATGATCCGTGTGCTGATGAGAAGAATGAATATTCTGAGGTTGTTGGGTGGAATGTTCTGTAGATATCTGCCAATTCCAATTGGTCTAGAGTCTTGTTTAGATCTTGTGTTTCTCTACTGATTTTTGCCTAGATGATCTGTCTAATATTGACAGTGGAGTCTTCAGGTCCCCTGCTATTATGGTATTAGTGTCTATTTCCTTCTTTAGGTCTAATAGAGTTTGTTTTATAAATCTGGCTGCTCCAACATTGGGTGCGTACATATTTATGATTGTTATGTCTTCTTGATGGATCAGTCCTTTTATCATTAAGTAGTGTCCCTCATTGTCTCTTTTTATGGTTTTTAGTTTAAAATCTATTTTGTCAGATATAAGAATAGCTACTCCAGCTCGTTTTTCTTTTCTGTTTGCATGGTAAATCTTTTTCCATCCTTTCACTCTTAGTCTGTGTGAATCTTTATGGGTGAGGTGGGTCTCTTGTAGGCAGCATATAGTTGGGTCCTGCTTTTTGATCCAGTCAGCCAGTCTGTGTCTTTTAATTGGGGAATTTAAGCCTTTGACATTAAGAGTTGTTATTGAAAGGTGTTGATTTATTCCTAGCATTTTGTTGGTTGTTTGGTTGTCTTAGGTGTCTTTTGTTCCTTGCTTTCTGATTTACTGTTTGGTTTCTTTGTTTGTTGGTTCCTTAGGTTGTAGATAGTGTTTTTGTTAGCTTGTTTTCTCTTCATGAATGCCATTTTTATTGTACTGGCGGGTTTAGATTTTTCTTGGGTTTTTATGGCAGTGGTAGTTATTTTTCAGGAACCAAACCCAGTACTCCCTTGAGGATTTCTTGTAAGGGTGGTCGTGTGGTAGTGAACTCCCGCAGTTTTTGTTTGTCTGAGAAATATACTATTTGCCCCTCATTTCGGAAGGATAGCCTTGCAGGGTAGAGTATTCTTGGCTGGCAATCTTTATCTTTTAGTATTTTGAAAATATCATCCCATTCCTTTCTAGCTTTTAGGGTTTGTGATGAAAAGTCTGATGTTAACCTGATTGGGGCTCCCTTATTGGTGATTGGACGCTTCTCTCTTGTAGCTTTTAAGATTCTCTCTTTGTCTCTGACTTTTGCCAATTTGACTATGACATGTCTTGGAGAAGGCCTTTTTGGGTTGAATACGTTTGGAGATCGTTGAGCTTCCTGGATCTGAAGATCTGTGATTTTTCCTATACCTGGGAAGTTTTCTGCCACTATTTTGTTGAATATGTTTTCAATGGAATCTCCATTTTCCTCCCCTTCTGGAATACCCATGACTCGGATATTTGAGCGCTTGAGGTTGTCTGATATCTCTCTCAGATTTTCTTTCATGTCCTTGATTCTTTTTTCTTTCTTTTTGTCTGCTTGTGTTATTTCAAACAGCCCATCTTCAAGTTCAGAGGTTCTCTCTTCAACTTCGACAAGCCTGCTGGTTAAACTCTCCGTTGTGTTTTTTATTTCGTTGAATAACTTCTTCAGTTCAGCAAGTTCTGCTACATTTTTTTTCAGGACATTGATTTCCTTGTATATTTCCTCTTCAGATCCTGTATACTTTTCCTCATTCCATCATGATGTCTAGCTGAGTTTTCTTGTATCTCATTCAGTTTCCTTAGAATTATCACTCGAAATTCCTTGTCAGTTATTTCAAGGGCTTCTTGTTCTATAGGATCTAGAGTATGAGATTTATTAACTTTTGGTGGTGTACTTTCTTGATTTTTTGTATTTCTGGTATCTTTTTTTTGGTGTTTATTCATTGTGGCAGGGGGTTTCACAGTCCACCGGTTTGAGACTAATGACTGACTAGGATGTTGCTGTGGTTGCCAATTTGATATGGCTCCCGTCGTGACTGCTCAGTTGGCCTCTAGTGTCTTGTGTGTGTGGTTGCCTCGGGTCTTGGGCTTCTCCGGGGATCCACCTTTCTGGTCAGCTTGGACTCTGCTGGGCTGGTGTATCACGTACCACAGGGTGTGTGATCTCTGTTGAGCTTTCACTTCCTGTACAGGACTTCTCCCCGTTCCGTGTGCTCTGGCCCAGGCTGTTAGATCGTGCAGTGGCGACCCCACCGGGTGTGTGGTTTCTGTCGAGTCTCCGCCTCCCTGGCCGCACGTCTCCCCTCTCTTTGCACACTGTGCTGGGCTGGGGTGTGTCTTCTGCACCCCTCGTCTATCAGCTGGGCCTTCAAGCCCCTGCTCAGCACCGCCTCACCCAGGAAGTCTACCAGGTTTCTGCTAGGCACAGATGACCGGTCTCTCTGGGTGCCTTTGTAGCACTGTGTAGATCTTTCTCGGGTCTTGTTCACCTTTGTATCCCCCCGGTATAAACCGAGTCTAGCGCCCACCTGCAGCCTGGTCTCCGGCAGGTTCAAGTGGACCTGGGAACTCTCCTACCACACTATTCCCAACCAGAAATTCATTAGGCTTTTTTTTCAAACTGGTGGTTGCAGAGATTGTATCTGCCTCCCAGTAACAGGAAGTTTACCGGGGCCGGAGTCCAGGGTGTGGTGGAGTGACAGTCGGCCCGCCCGTACTTCCTTGCCCTCCCAACACTGGTCGGGACGCCCCACGCCCCCAGCCCCGCCAGAGAACCGCGGAGGGAGTGGGAGAGGAGGCCGGCCCGCAGGCTCCGGAAAGCCCCGCGCCAGGCCAAGCAAATGGGCTCAGTGATGGCCGAGCAGGGCGGAGCTGCCCGCACCTGGGAAAATGGAGGCAGCACCGGGGCAGTGAGTGGCCTGGTGGTGCAGGCGGGAGCCGCGTGGGCATCCACCCCCCGAACAGAGCTGTGCCAGGGATCACTCACAGTGCTGTGCCAGGTCGGGTGTTCGCTCTCTGTCTCTGGTTTGTCGCCTTCCGTGTTCTCGGTGCTGCCGCCTCGGGCTGTTCCGTCGCGGCGAGGCTCGGGCGCTCCCAGGAGTCTTCTTTAATGCCGGCCCGAAACCTCGAATCCTGAATAGGGCAGCTGGCCGCCTTCAGTGCGGCCCCAGCCTCCGGGATCCTGGCTGCATCCACAGCAGCCCTGGTGCCGTGTTCCCTGTTTCAAGACTCGCTTTTGCAGCTAAGAATCAGTTCTTTTCCTGCTCCACACTTCAAAGCTGCTGCCTGTAAATGAGGCAGCCTCTCCTGCTGGGGGCAAAGTGGCGTTGAGCCCCCATGACCGGCCAGCAGCTGTAGTCCTCCCTTAAGAGATGGTGAGAGGAAGGTCCACAAGTTTCCCGGCTGCCTGAGGCCCAGTGGCCGCCTTTTACACCTCAGCTACTCTGCGCCAGCCGCCGCAGCCACTGCCATCTTGAAACTCCCTACACGTGCTTTAAAGAAGATGCTAGTGCTCAGTTTTTCAGGAACTGTGGCAGGTGGGAGGGTTTTAGAGAAAGGGGGAGAAGCCAATCATTTTATATTGTGTTGGAAAGTGCTGCAGATAAGTCATAGTGCTTACTCCTGTAGGTAAGACTGTGGTCTCCAAATGCATAAAAGTTTTGTAAACTGAGTGTTACAAAGCCTGCATGTTGTGTAGCAAGTGATTATGAGCTCAAACATGGGAGTCATGTAGACCTGGACTTAAAGCCTAATTCCATCCTTTACTATTGATGTGATTTGGGACAAGGTTATTAACCTCTCTAACCCGATTCCTCATTATAAAATAGAAAAAAATAGATGCATTTATAAGATGTTAGGAGTAAAATCTTAAGAGATATTAAGGCCTTAGAACAATGCCTAATAAACAATAAAATCAACAGAAGTTGGCAACTGTGGTGTTTTGATGTTATTTTCATCTTGCTTAGGATTAAATCAGACTGCCTTTTTCACATTAACCTCATCTCTGAACCTCCTCTAAGCACCCCACAGAGAGCAACCATAATAGGGAAGTTACAGTTTAAAGCAATTACAGCTCATTTCAAAGGGAGCGAGTACCTTCTGCAAGTATGATGGTAGATGATACCCATTCTTAAGATGCAAGCTGGTCAGTTTTTAAGGTAAACTAGTTTATAAGATAAGTCTGGAAAGTTTTAGTTAACATTAAATTCGTGAAGTGCCTGTGAAAGGCTCTGAGCTGTGCTGCAAGGGAAGCAAAGACAAAAAACATGGTCTTGTTCTCAGCTTTCAAGCCGGAAGAGGGGGAGGGGTTGTTATGATAAGAAATAATAGCAGCATAATGAAGAATATCATTATAATAAACATACCTATCAATTATTACGCCCAGGTGTGTGGTGTCAGGCACATACCATAATTACATCTTTGGACCTTTTCAAAGACAGCAGTTTTGATAGACAGTTATTATTTTGTCCATTATAGATATATTATATAATAAGATAAACTTAAGTATCATACTGGTGTTATTAATAAAATACTATGGGTTGCAAAGGAGAGTTACGCTACCAGATAAGCCTACCTTAGGTGGTTTTTGCTGGTGCTCTGAATTGTTTGGAAATCGTGAATGTGATTTCTTTAATAACTATAGTATCCAGAATTTGAGTTCAACAATCTCTTGATCCACTCTACTCTGTTCACAGCATCATAGAAATGAGAGAAAAGATTTGGCTTTGTAAACCAGCCAGCAAGGAATTATTCTCTTCCCTTTCACAGTGTTTTGTACATTTTCATTACAAATATCTCTGGGGTAAATATCTTACCTCTCTTGTATAAAGCTCTTCCATAGTCTAAACACCACTTTATTACCAGTGATTTTTCTGATCTGTTTTTTTCTGAGATTTAAGCTATCAATATATTTTATAATTTAATTCATATCAGGTTTAACATGCACACATACTAAATGGTAAGTATGGCATTGTAAGTAAAATAAGATAAATTAGTTCAGCCCACTGGCATCATTGTCAAATTCAGAGTAACACACAGTACCCTTGATGCAAATTTGGATCAACTTGATTTCTCCTGGACTGTTCCTTCCTTTTCTTCTTTGTCACTTTCTTTTTTTTCCTGCCTGAACTTGTTAAATTCTAATATTGTGGTACGTGCTGTTCTCCCTACCTCCTCTTAAGTGACAGGTGTCCAGACTCAGCTGTCAGTCTCTCCATTTTTTTCCTATTAAGATTGTATAAAATGGACTATCTATTCGAAATTCTGGTGTGGTGCTTTTATTATAAGAGACCTAAATTTGCTGAATTACTATAACATGAAAAGGGAGTCACATAGGGCTATCTGAATATTTTGTTTTGATGTTTATTTTAATCACTAATAATAAGGGAAATATGTATCAACTCAAGATGGCATAGGTTGGGCTTTACAACCCACCGTCTGCTCTACAAGAATTACAGCACCAAAAATGTTCCTACCAGCATTTCAGCTTATAGGCAGAAAGCCTCCCTTCCTGCCTGCTTCCATTCACTTGTGCATTTGTTAGTTTATTCAGCAGACTGTTAATAGGTGCCTGCCATGTGTTGGGTTTAGAAGAGTGATAGCCATCAGTGCCTGTTGTTCTTTTATTTTTTTTCTTTCAGTGTCCATTGCTCTGATATGGAATGGCTAGCAACAGAAAGCCACTGATTCTCAAAAGAACACATAGAAGAGATACGAGTTTGATAATGCATGGTTCTGCCCACTTACTGCTTTGACAGCTTTTAGATATGACTTATTTTAGGCTGCCTCATCCTTGTTGCATTAATATACTTTTAAAAATTGTTCTTTCATTTTACTAGGACTTTCAGAAATTACCTTTGTGGCTCTGCATCTCATAGTTTATCTTGATTTTCCTTGAGACACTTCTGGTTGTCTTTTCTGTTCAGTGCTCAATACCTGAAAAGTGTTCAATAAATATTGAGTAGAAGGCAGGAAGAAAAGATGAAAAGACACTTGGAAGTTTACTGTATGAGAGTACTTCAAAAAGTTCATGGAAAAACAGAAGTAAAAGATATAATACAAATCTTCTTGTGAACTTTTTGAAGTACACTTATATTAGGAATTAGTAAATTATCTGATATGGGGTTTAGCATACCTGAAAAGTCCTGTCCCTCTTTTTCTTCTCTCCCTATCAATTATTGTGTCTACCTTAGATGAGATTAGAGAAAATATTCTCTTTTCAATTGGTTAACCCATTTTAGGGTTTGGTGCACAGGACTTTGTATCTGTGGTTTCTCATTAGACATTTTGGTATTGGTGATGACTTTGTAGAATCCTGAGGCTGCTTTGTGGATATCCCTCACCCACTCGGCTAAATTACCATTACTCTGAAAATTTCATTGTGTTCTAACATGGTCCCCCTCTTCCTTTTTCTACACTGACGTAATGGAGAAACCCTCCTTATTTCTGTTAAAAGATACCGTTTATTGAACATTTTCACTGTCCAGAAAATTATCCCAGTTTTTATCAATTTATAGTAATAAATTATAAAATGTAATTAGTTATAAATTTTATAACCAACTTATAAAATATAAATGCCCTCAAGGAGCTTACGATTTAGGTGGAGAAAGAAGATACAACATGTAAGATACCAAAAACACTGTGTGGAGCTGGTGATATAGGTAAAGGAAATCACTGCAACAGGAGGTTGGAAGATGAACTGATGGATGAGGCTGGTGTGGTTGAGATAGGCCTCCTGGGGGAAGGAGAATATAAACTGACCTTGGTGAGATTTAGACGTGAGGAAGAGGAGGAGAGAGCGTCTAGGCAGTATAGGCTTGAGGGTCAGGGACATGAGCAGCCCTGGAAGAGAGGGCGGAAGCTGAAGGTGGAGAAGTAGCAGCAACCTGTTAATACGGGACATTGCATGCATGCTGAGACATTTGGACTAGTAACTCCGTGTGGCAAGCTTTCTATGTATTTCTGAATTTCTTTATCTTCTACATGATAGTCAAAGACAATGAAATACTTGAAATGTACCCTAAACCCAGTAAGGCAAGGATATCCTTGCAGGCACATACCTTCTTGGGCAAGTGCTGCTCTATGGTCAAAATGCTTTCTCAATAAAATTCCCTTAAAGTGTGACTCAGCTATTTCAAGCAACATGTCAGGTGTCATAGTGCCCTAATGACTCTGCAGTCATTAGAGCTCTCTGCACTGGGATCTGGACTGTATGTGCTGAGCGAGTGTCTGCCACACAGAAAAGAGACCCTGCATTCTGCTGTTGGGAATCTGGTTCTTGTCTGGCTAAGGTATACTTTTGCCAGTTGTCTTCATCGCGAGGAGCTTTATCAGAAAGGATGGTGGGCACAGTTTAAAGACCACACAGGTGTTGCTGCCAGCTCTCTTGAGTTTATTCATCCCTAGATATGTAAAGATTTCACATGGTGTTGGCTTCCTTCATTTGTCTGGTGTCTGGTTTCCAAGAATGTACCTACAGGTTTGTTCAGTCTTCATGTTCTTCTTTGTGTGCGTGAAGTTATACATCTGGCCTTCCAGCCATTCAGGTAAAGTTACACACAGGATAATCAGAAGAGTGATTTCTTTTTTTGTGTGATTTTCTGTTTTTTTTTTTTTTTTTTTTTTTTTTAGTGTTCTTAAAATTTCTCTTTCCAAAATAGGCAGAAGAATAAAACAATAGTTTAAAATGAAAAGCTGTGCTAGAATTCTTCAGAATAGTTATCAAAGTTTTCCTATTTTTCTTACATATTTACGAATATAAATGCATTTAGCTGCTCAATTAATAACTCATTTATCCTGTTTCTTGCCATTCCTACACACATTACAATTCTGTTTGTGTATTTGGGAGCTTGCAAATGATTCAGAGGAGTTGTAGTCATCAGTGTGAACATTTCTGAATATTTTTCTCTTTTATTGTTTGCAATTCCATAAAGTATCTGAGTCCTTTTTATTCTCCAGTTATATTGCTTATTCGCACTTCATGTGGCCTTGAAAACCCTGAGTTGTGTTTCTGTATGTTCTGGCTTGACAAATTTCTGCCCACTGGTGTCTTGTTAAATTGTTACATAGACATACCAGTGTTCTTGAGCAGGTTGACTATTTCAGGCTGAAAAAGGTCATATTGATGCCTGAATTCTTTATTTGCCTGTCTGTGTTGGATAAATTTGCTGTATAGTTGCAAAATGCCTCCTTTTCTTTCATGAGTAGTGATTGCATGTGATCCATAAGTCTTATAGACTGGGAAAAGAGAAAAACAACAAAATAAAAATGTCTGATAGTCTGTAGAGGGTGAAGGTGAGGCCATTACCATATGTCCAGCCTTGTTGTCTGTTATTATTTAGTTAGCTGCATTGAATGGCCTTGAGTTCCTACGTCAATATTAGGAGGGCATGGAGGACAGGTGCAGTGGCCACAGAGGGCACAGCCCAGAAGGAGACACTTATCTGGGCACAGTTGTCAATAAATGGCCTGTAGTATGCTAGGTTGTGCTAGCATCTTTGTATTAAATCATGGAATGTGTTTTTCTTTCGTTAATTGTAGAATGATAACCAATGAATTTGAGCTAATTCGGTCGCTACCAGTTTCACGTAACCACATTGATTTTCTAATTAGATGGTTAAAATACACTCAATATTTTACATTCTTTCTTTTTTAAAACCACAAATTGCATATGCTTGAAGGAATATCGACTCTGCCTTTTTCATGTGAATTTAACAGGATTTTTCAGAGTTTCATAAATGATATTTGATTAAAAAAATACAAGCATGAACAATATATTATTAATATTCATAATAATAAAGCAATTGTAACAGCATATCAGAAAGATTGAAACAAAGTCATGCCAAATCAATCATAGTTAATCTACTGGTTGTTATTTTGGAGCACAATTTTTCCTAAGAGGTTTTTTATTCAAATGAAGAGTTTAATCTAGTTGCCTACTCATATCTTCTATTTTTATTTAATTAGGTTCAAAAAAGTGGGTAAGGTATTTGTTCAATGAACTAAGGAGAATATCACACAAATATAAGCATTATATTATTATTAGCACAGAGATTAGTGCCATTACCCCCAAGCCAGCACATATTCAAAATCGAATATATAGATTATATTTCCAACTTTATCCTTACTTAAATTACTGCATTAATCAGGTTGCTTTATTTAGTCTTAATTTAGCCATTGTTTATTCCATTTTGAAACAGGAACTGCAATATTTAGTATGTATATATATAATAAGTATAAAATCTATAGGCTTTGGGGCGTTTGGAAGAGAAAAGTTTTCAATCTTTAAGATAAAGCGTGTTCTTACTACTTTGTCATTTCATTCTCAGGAGTTGGCACATAATTTGTTCATTAATACAACTATTGTTTTTAATTCAACTTAAACTTTATTATGTGTGTCGTCTTATTCTGATCCTAGATTGTACTTCCAATGAGAGAATGTTACATAAATTGGTGAGACTGCTAGTGATACCATTTGGTTTCTGAAACATAATAAAAGCTGCTGCAAGGATTCTAAGTAATGGCTTCAGAGTACTAATTCAATGCTCTTAGCTGCCACTGCCCAACCGAGGGGCAAAGAGTTTATTTAGAGGAACAGCCACAATCCATTTTGTACCTCATTCTTTGCATCCAGTTGCACGAGGAGCCCTCTGTTAGCCTGTGTCAGGACTGAACATTCACACACACATTCCCTAAAGACATCACTCACCTTATCTCCCCTCAGGAACACAAGTGACATAAATTAGTGTATCTACAGGATGGCAAAATGCAGCTACTCACTAGAAACCAGAAAGTTTCTGCTTATCATGGCTTTGCCTCTAAAAATATTACTAAAGTAATATATTAAATAGTTGTTATTAAGATTTTTTTTTTGCATTCATAAAGTCAGTGTATCAAAGCTGTGGAAGCAGCAAAACAGTATATGAACATTTCTTCTGGAAGGAGGCAGGGAAATAGTTTGGAACTGAGAACTGCTGTGCTAACTATGAAGTGGTGAAACATCAAGTTAATTTAAGAATTCTCCACATTTGTGTAGGACTTCCCCCTCCCTCCCTCCCTCCCCCTCCATCTCTCCCTTCCTCCCTCCCTCCCCTTCCATCTCTCCCTTCCTCCTTCCCTCCCCCTCCCTCCCTCCCCCTCCATCTCTCCTTTCCTCCCTCCCTCCCCTTCCATCTCTCCCTCCCTCCCCTTCCATCTCTCCCTCCCTCCCTCCCTCCCCCTCCATCTCTCCCTCCCTCCCTCCCTCCCCCTCCATCTCTCCCTCCCTCCCTCCCCCTCCATCTCTCCCTCCCTCCCTCCCTCCCCATCTCTCCCTCCCTCCCTCCCTCCCCCTCCATCTCTCCCTCCCTCCCTCCCCCTCCATCTCTCCCTCCCTCCCTCCCCCTCCATCTCTCCCTCTCTCCCTCCCCCCTCCATCTCTCCCTCCCTCCCCCCTCCATCTCTCCCTCCCTCCCCCCTCCATCTCTCCCTCCCTCCCCCTCCATCTCTCCCTCCCTCCCCCCTCCATCTCTCCCTCCCTCCCCCCTCCATCTCTCCCTCCCTCCCCCCCTCCATCTCTCCCTCCCTCCCCCCTCCATCTCTCCCTCCCTCCCTCCCCCTTCTCCCTCCCTCCCCCCTCTCCCTCCCCCTTCTCCCTCCCTCCCCTCCCCCTTTCCCTTCCCTCCCCTCCCCCCGTCTCCCTCCCTCCCTCCCCCTTCTCCCTCCCTCCCCCTTCTCTCTTTCTCTCCCTCTTGTTCTCTCCATTTCTTTTTCCCTTCCATTTGCAAAATCCTTTGTATCCAATATTTCATTTTGATCCCACAACAACAAAAATCTAAAAGTCATTTTATTTATTTATTTTTTATGAAAGAGAACTTTTTGGGGGGGAGTCAAACTGCTTGTTAAAATTTCCCACACCTACCAATCAGATTGGAAGTCAAAGTCGAGTTTCCAGGCTCCGAGTTGAAAGCTATTTTCACTGTAGCACAGTGCTTTAATTTATGCTATTTAACTGTTTAATTCACAACACTTTTTTTTCAAGTCAACCCAGTTCTCCAACTCATTATCAGAGACCAGTAATTCTGTGATATATTTTGTGAAAAGTATGACAAAGTTCTTGAGAGAATGGGCTTCGTAGTCACCAAGTCACAGTGGGGTTTCAAATCTTCACCCTAGACAACTTTCTTAACTTTGCCTGATGTCGTCTGTAAATTGGCGTCCTAAAGCCCATCTCAAACTATTGTAGTTTAGATAAAATTAGATGATGTGTGCAAAGTGTGAAGAATATGATAAGCTGTTCCCTTCCTTCTCATCTTCCTTGTTACTGTTACCTGTTACTGCATAACGAACAATCCCCGGAGTTCAGGTTTAAAACAACTACCACTGTACTGTGTCTCTTGATTCTGTGAGTAGGTTCTGCTCCTGATGGTGTCGTCTGGGGCTGCATTATCTGAAGGTTCAGCTGAGCCTAGGTATCCAGGATGGCTCACCCACATGTGTGGCGCTCCAGTGGGAATGGCTAAAGGCGGGGCTCACCTTGGGGGCTGGGACAGCTGGGTCTCTGTCTCTCTCCATGTCATCTCTCCACCAGGATTTCTCACATGGTGGCCCAGGGCAAACGTGGAAACTTCTAGATTTTCTTAAGGCTTAGTCCTGGAACTAGTAGTGTGTCACTTCTGCCATGTTCTATAGGTTACAGCAAGTCACAGGACCAAACCTGTTTTCACTCTTGGAAGGGATTATACCAGGGCTCGAATCCCACTTTCTCTTACTCTGAGGTCCACATGGTACAGAAGCTGGTGGACTGTGTCTAGCATGGGTCCTTCTATGGTTTTGTGATAATACTGTCTCACATTTGAATTTATAACTTCAAAGCACTCTTATGTATTTTTGCTGTCCCCACCCCCTCACTGTAATACACATATGTTTGGTCTATATCCCCATTTTATAGATAAACTGAGACTAGGAATTCCAATGACCTTTCCAGTGGTGTACAGTTTGAAAAAGGCAGGACTAGAGTTCCAGCCCAGAGCTTCTGCTACTGGGACGTTGCTTCCCCATCTTGGTTCCATTCTAGGGATACAAATGATGAAATCAGAAGGTGAGGAAGTCTGAGTGGAGGGTGTTGAAAGGAAGCAGTGGGTAGTAAAGAGGGCGTGGCTCTTAAGATGTTTCCTGATTCTGCTTTCTACCTTTGTGAACTTCAATGTTTAACTTCTTTCATCTGTGAAAAGATCTTTATTTTCTTTACTGCCTCTTCCATGAAATAGGGAAGAGTAGAGCTTGACTTAAGCCCTGCATAGGCTTATCATCAATGTTAAATTAGGTAAATAATGTAGAAGGTACAGCAGAGTGCCTGGCATATCGTAGGTGCTCAATACATGTTCTCTTTCTCTCTCCTTCTATATTTCTTGAGGAATCGGATTGCTCAGGCACAGAGCTGAACCTGGATTGTATGTTAAGATGCATTGTTGTGTATTCTCGTTTTACTTTGTACTGTCCGCAGTGAGTGGAAAGCCGGGGTTTGCGTGCCTGTTTGCCCAGCAGGAGCTCTGTTATGGTTTCTCACTTCAGAGAGAGGCCACTTTGGCAAGGGTGACATCTTTGTCCTGAAACACAGGACTTATTCTGTAAGGACTGGTGACATGAATATGTGGCTGGCAAAGTCTTCACCTCACATGTCACTAAAGTTGCTATCTGCAGACCCACCCAGGCTGGCCACCTGCTTGAGGAAGAAGGCAAAGGTTGTGGCCTGCTTTTGTAAATGACTGCTGCAGCAGATTATTCTGCACATCAGAGTAAATTCCACCAGCAGCAAGTAAGTCATGAATTTAAATTTGCTGACCTCGTGTGCTAATACTTGAGAAGCCTTCTGGAACCCGTTTTTGCCTGGCATTGGAGAGATGCTTTCTCCAACTGTGTTTGGTGCTCCTGGGCAGCTTGACTCAGGCCTTATCAACCTCTGGTCCAAAAGGGGATGGTTGAGCTCACTCCCCCAGGGATGCAGGAAAATTGCAGTGTACCTTCTTTTGCTTACATCAGTGACAAGGCAGAAGAAACATGTCAGAGTTCAAAAGTGACTGTTATACAGCAGCACTGCTCTGTGCAAAATCCCCTTGTGGTCTGATCTGATGGTTCCTGTGGTGCTGATGGGGGCCCAGCTTCAGCTAGTGGTGGGACATCTGTGAGTTGTGATGTGTTGCTTTTGTGTGTCTGCTGGCTGTGACTAGAAAGAGAGCCCTGTGGTGACAATGGAAGCTCAAAGGGTTTCTCTTTTCTAAACTGCTCCTAAGCATGGTTATATCAAAACTGACATGAGCACATGCATTTGTTTTTTTCTTAAGGACCTCTGGGCAGAATGATTTTACAGCTTTTCTAAGTAACCTTTACTGTTGGGAACTTTCCCCTCATTTTTAATAAACGTCTCTCCCATCTGAACACCAAGCTTCTGTTTTCTTGTTTGTTTCATCCGGACATGGGGGGATTGAAATGCCATCATCCTGTGAATAATGATGCTTCAGTATTGGAAAGACAGTATTAACTCACTGTACCTACCTTTCCGCTACATCAGGCAGTTCCAGTTCTTGAACCCAAAGGTTTATGAAATCTTTCCTAAAGATATTAATATTTTAGTGAGTTATGGTGATGGGCAAATATTAGGAGACTTCCTCATATTTCAGAGCCCAAGACCTCAATTTCAGAGAACCGCTCAAATAAGCAAAACAAGATGCAGCTGATTATTTATGGGGCAGAAATAGGCATTTATATCATGTCTGGTCTTCATTGCTTTTAAAAAGGATAAGCTTTTTAAAATGTTAAGAGTTCATGTTCCTTTATATACACTGATTTCATTTCCATTTTCTAAACTTTTCACCTAAATAAGAACTATTACTGGGTAGCAAACTTCCGCTTTAGGTTAGAATTTGGTGTAGTGCCTTGCGAGTCAATAATGAATGATTTTATATGCCGTTCTTTGGCATCTATGTGCTGGATGCTGAGTTTAGTGTTGTCGTCCCCCTTAAAAACCTCTGTGCCTGGTGAGGTCAGAGCCTTGTCACCATCAAGGAGCAGCACATTCATGCAAGGCCTGACCTGTCTTTGGGGGAGCTCAATAACAGTTTTAAGGTCTGCGTCAAGAAACATGTTTGTTTTTCTGTACCACCAATGTGATTGTAACTAGCAGCAGATATTTACTTTAAAGGCTAATGAAAATAATAAGAATTTGTTTCCAATTTCGGTTCTTTCACACCGAGGAAATAGCAGGCAGAGAGCTGCCCAAGAGGGAAGAGGCTGCCTTGGAAGCAGATGGCTTGGCCTCTGCCCCTCCTGTTTCAGGAGACACGCTGGACCGGCACGCTTTTGTGCGCACCTTGAGTGCTGGTCTGTGCCCAGGGGAGGCTGTGAATGTGGCCAAGGAAAACCTTGTAACTGTTCATGTGGTGGATGCCAAGGGCTGTAGCCGGTGGTAAATGTGACTGGGGTGGAAGGGGTCATCTTGCTCTGCCTGTCCCCTCTCAGGATCTGGGCGGCTCACTGGCCCAGGTCACCACAGGTCAAAGTCCTGGCTGACTGCTCTTCTGTTCTCTGTGGCATTTTTCTCTGCCTTGCTCCCCTTCCTTGGGGCACTGCTCAGTGGTCAACTCACTGAGAGATGAAATTGTTTCTGATAAAGGTTTATCTCATAGCTGTGGATTAATACATTATCCTCCCTCCTGGGGAATATTTGCACATTTAATCAAAACTTCAGAGGCTTGAACAGTATTTTTCCTTGTGCTCTGAAGTTTATTCCCCAGTGTCGTTGCTCCTCTGTTTAAAACCTCTGTCCTGAGGTTGATGGGGAAAAAAAAAAAAAAAATCTTAGTGGTGTCCTGCAGGTTCTGCCTGCTTGGGTCCTGCCTTCTCCTCTGGCTTATGTTTTCAGCCCTCTTTCCAGGGCTTGGAAAGCACAGCATGCCTGGCTGCCTGTCTCCTTTCTCCAGGCTAACTCCTCCTCAGCTTCCTTCCTCCACAGACTAGGTCAGGGCCCTTCCCAACCTCCCCTCCCCTCCCCCCTCACCATGGGCTTCCTTGAGCTTCATGCCCCCATTATGGATCCCATCACATTTGTGGTGACTGTTTTCAGGTCAGAATGTCTTGTCAGATTGTCAGCTTTCTAGACGTAGAGACTGTATCTGTGTTGCTCGTTATTCAGTAGTGATCAGAGTTGGCACATGGGAAGTTCTCAAACATCTACTGGGAAGGAGGAAAGGAAGAAGGGTGGGTGGGGCCAAGTCTGCTGGAAGCTGGTGGTACCCAGAGCAGCCTGAGAGCATGTATTCGTTCCTACTGTTGCTGTAACAATTTGCCACAAATTTAGTGCCTGAAACAGTACAGAAGTATTAGCTTAGAGTTCTGGAAGTCAGAAGTCCTAAAATCAATTTGTTGGCAGGGCTGCATTCTTTCTGGAGGCCCTAGAGGGAGAATTTAGCCTTTCCCACCTTCTAGAGGCTGCTCACCTTCCTTGGCTTGTGGCCCCCTTCTAGCAACCATATCACTCTGACCTCTGCTTCCATAGCCATCTCTTTCTGTGCCTTTGAGTCTTCTGAGGCCCTGTTATAAGGACCCTTGTAATTATGAGTGTACTTCAAAAAAGTTCATGGAAAGAATATTATCTTTCAATTCTATTTTTCCATGAACTTTTTGAAGTACTCTTGTACATTAGGCTCACTCAGATAATTGAGGATAATCTCCCCTTCTCAAGATCCTTAATTTAATTACACCTGCAAAGTCTCTTTTGCCATAGAAAGTAACAAATTAGGTTCTGGGGATTAGGCTGCAGATACATTGGGTGGGGTGGGGCAGGGGTTGGGGCACAGTGGGGATATATAGAAAGGTGTTGGGGTGTGATACAGATCGTGGGCTGAGGGGAAGGGAGTGATAAAGGGACAGGCATAGTCCAGGACAAAAGAACTTAGGGGCATCTCCCTTGACAGACTCTGAGGAAGGAAAAAAAAATGAGAAAGCAAGATACTGAGAAACATCCAGGGATATGGTCAATCTAAAACTCAGTAGTGAAGAGAGGCTTATTTCTCTCCGTGCAGAGAACTTAGGAAGGAATAGACTTTCCCAAGGATCAGGGATGAGTCCATTGACCTGGTAGCATAACCAACCGGAGCAGTCAAGGGTTAGATACATGCACTAGGCTGGACCAGTCTAAGCAAAGGGTGCCACTGTCAACCTATAAATTATCCAACTGTATGTGGAAGAGAATTTTAAAGCTTCAGTCAGCTCAAGGTTACCAAGTCTTGTCCCCATATTTTACCAATTAGGAAACGAAGGCCTAGAATGTTCATGTGAGTTAACCAAGGTCACATGACTTCAGAATTTGGACTTGACACCAGGGCTTCTGGCTCCAATCCTGCCTTTTTTCCAGTGAACCAGGGTTCTTCCTCTGAAATGATCTCACCTGTTACTGTCCCATGTCCTGTTCATTGTCCGTTTTAGTGGAAGGGCATGAGAACAGACTGTGGGGCAAAGGCACCCGCCCATGATCTTCATCTAAAAATAACAGGTTGCCTTTTGATGGAGACCTGGGCGGTTGTTTTTTTTGTTTTCTTTTTTTTTTTTTTTTTTTTTTGAGGATGAGATGGACAAAAAGAGCCTTTCTGGAATAGCATAGCTGCTGTGGGATTGGGTGTAGATTTAGGGATAGTCCCAAGCAAAGGCGATGCCGATCCACTTGCCATACTTAGTCAAGGTAGTTTTGTAGTCCCACCACCTTCTCACAGCTATGACGAAATTGAGGGAGGTCGTGTGACTGGCCAGTACAGAAGCAGTGACACACTGACAAGTTCATGACTGTTTTCTCCTCGGATGGAGCCCATATTCTTCCTGGTCAATAACAGAATGGTTTCCTATACAGGTTTGGGGGATGAATTCCACACCTGCTTTGAACACTTCATCAGTGATATGATTGTCAGTTAGTAAGCAATCAGCACATGACCTTATTGGCAGAGTGACTGCAGATACCCTGACAGGACTTGAAACTTTCTAGTTCCTTTTTCCTAGTATAGTACCACATTTGAAAGTCCTATAGAATGATTCTGGAATAAGTAATGTGAGACAAACATGACTTGAAGTAGCCACAGCAGAAAACAGGCTGTGGGGACCTATGGAGGACAGGAAGTGAATATACACTTAAGATATCCAGTGTTGCCTACTTCCAGGTCATCGGGTTTCAAATGAATAAAGGCCTTCTCCACTCCTAGGATAAGATTCTATGAAGAGAACGTATATTCATATATTTAAAGTGGATCTTTAACTATTCATGGATACTGTCCCACAATAAATGCTTTGAATGGCTGATTGGAATGCTTTTACCAAATAAGACCTTGGATTGCTAGTGAGTTTTCCTTCCAATTTAAGTTGATGGGGGTTGGGAGTAGGGCATGGACAGAGGCTGCTTATGGCATTTTAACTTAATGCTGTAAAACTTGAAGGGGTTAGGACACTTTTATGTGATTTTTAAGTGAATGCTTCAAAATTTAAGGGGGTAGGAAATTAACATGGAATAAAATTGCTCCATGTAAAACAAAACAAAACAAAACAAAAAAAAATGTAAACATTTCTCACAATTTTTATATCAACATCATTAATGAAACTATCATAAAACAGCCATTAGCTTCACTGAAGATAGATTTGTATAGTGAAAGTAGTATAGAAACATGACAACTATTAAGATCATTTAAAGAGAAGACATTTCATGATCCTGCCCCAAGTTGGCAATTTGACACTTCTTAAGCAGGGCTGTCTGTGTTTATTAGGTGTTTAAATGGAACACAGTTTAAAAATACAAACTAGGGCTTTAAGTAGTATGTGATATATGTGATGTAACTGATTCTGTTTGCAAGGTCTCAAAATTTGCTAGCTAGATCAGGCAGGAAGAATTGGTTTTAGAAAATGTTAAATTCCATCCTCTTGATGTTATTGAAAGGAGTTCTAGATCAAGGAACCTCTGGGATATAGGGGATCCAGGGAGTAGAGTAAATAGCCCTAAGGCCTACGCGCAAACTGGGGAGGGTGTGAATGTCGTCTAAATGTAGACTCTTAACACTTCCTAGCTAGGCTCATTCATTTATTCTGCATCTCCTCCTCATTTAACATTTTTTGGCACAGGCTCAAGCCATTCTTGTTCAAATGAATTCTACAGAATTCCACCTCTAGAGGGATGTTTTCTTCAACTCTTTGACTGCAAAGCACAGGAAGAAATACATTTTCTATTTTAACCTAGTACACATATATGTAAATATAAACACATGCACATGGCCCAGAAACAGATATGTTACGAGACAATGCTGACCACAAATGAATGGAAGGAAAGCTTGACAGCCCAGCCATTGCATGTATTGGGCTCTTTGCCCCCTCCCATCTCGCCCTTGGTTCCAGCAAGGGGCTGCAGGGTCAGTGTGATGTGGACGTTCTTGCTAGGGCTCTGGGTAGTGCACTATGGTGTTTTCTAGTCTACCCCACTTCATTCTTAAGGAATATTGGTCACAGCACGCTAAAATGATTTTATGCCTCGGTAATGTACTGGGATGCACATTTTGAATAGGTGTTCAGAAAAATACAGTAAATACTGTTGAAGGAATAAATACGTCTTTTTTTAACAAGCATTTTACATGTCATCATTGTGAGGATGGATGATGACTTTTTTTTTCCCCATGAGAATACATTTTGGTTTTCAGTGTGTTCTCCAGAGGCTCCTCTTCACCTGCCGCACCAGCAAGTTGGGTCTATTCGCAGCCCCCACTGGGTCCCCCCAGTCCTCTCCCTGGAATCACTTCTGTTGCTCTTGCCTCAGACTGTGAACTCAGCCGCTGCGCTTGTGTCCACTCTGAGCTCACGTCCGCCTCTCCCGTGAGGCCATGCTTGATCATTTCAGACCCCAGCCGTCATTCTTTCCCAATCCTTACAGCACTGCTGTTGGAACATATGCTGGTTGACTGCCCCAGCATGAAAATCATTTAGTGTCTGCTGTTATTCCCTTTTTCATTTTTGTTTTTGTCAAATTAAATCTTAGGTCCTCTTTTTCTCTGAGTTATAAATTCCTGGAGAGCAGGAGGTTGCTGCGTCCCCTTTAAGAAATCTTTGCCTGTTCCAAAGTCATCAAGATATATGTTCTTAAGTTTTTGTTTTTATAGTTCTTGGTGGCTGGCTGGTATGGGCATCTGAACCCTTGACCTTGGTGTTGATAACACCGTGCCCTAACCAAGTTTCTGGCTCTCTGTTTTGCTCCATGGGCCTATATTTTTCACTTCAAACACATTGTCTTAATTCTGTATCTTTATAATAGTTCTTAGTGTATAGCGTAAGTCCTGTAACTTTGTTCTTCAAGATCATCTTGGGTATCATAGCCTTAATTTTTTTAAAGTGTCATGCTAACTATGCATAAAATAGGATTCTATGAACAGTTTTCTGGAGGCAGGAAGGTGGGGAGTAGGGGATAGTGAGAAGCTGGTTAATGGACACAATTATAGCTAGGTAGGAAAAATAAGTCCTATTGGTGTACAGTTGACCCAGGAATCTGTAATTAACAATGATTTACTGCATGTTACGAAAAGATCAAATGTGCATATCATAAAGAAATGATGAATATGCTAATTACCCTGAATAGATCATCACACATTGTTTACATGTATTGAAATATAATTCTGCACCCCATAAATATGTATAATGAATTAGAATAAAAAAAATTTTTTTAAATAAAGAAATCAAAGAGAAAAATTAATGTATCTTGGTTGATAAAGTTTATTCTATTTTGATTTTAAAACTTCAAAATTTGAGAAGGGCTTACACAGAAATGAATTCTGAGGGGATTTGACAATAAAGATGAACTAAAGTGATATTTGAAGTAGGGAAAAAAAAAGAATATCCGTCTTTATCCAGTTGTGTACTGAAAGAAACAAATACAGTTAAGGATATAAAATAGTAAATCTCAAAAGATTAAATAGTAGATTTCTGGAGAGGGTTCCATTTTGAATGGAATATGATGAAAATCCATGCAGAAGAAAAAAGTCAGATCATAGTCTTGCTTCATTTGTAAGCTTGCCCACCATTTTCCTCCTGAGGGAGCCACAACAGGAAAATCTTAAACAGAAGGAAAGTCTTGACCTTGAATTGCAGCTCATCGCCTATGGTGTATGTATGGCCACTGAAAAGAAAAACACACAGGGCAGTGATGTTACAGGTGATGGGAACTGCGTGCCTGTTTGCCTCAGAAGAGGAGAGGGAGGGAAATATAAAGCAGTAAACATGTTATTTATCGGAGCATATCAAGCAGGTATAAGAAATGTTTACTTCTTGTTTAGGCATTATGAGTTCTTGCAGCCATATTTCGAAATGCCTTCATGTATTTTCTGATTTAAATCCATCATATCCATCAAATATGATAGCTTCAGCTTGCAGATACTTGAGCAAAAGCTGGAGAGAGCTTAGATAAATTGAACGTGTTGAAAAATGAAGCTTCCAACCATGGAATCTGTGAGGGTAGGAAATAGTTTTATTTTATGTGGTTGCAGGGAAGAGGACCAATTGGCATTTAACAGATAGTTTCCATAGCTACTGGGCTGTATCAAGAGAAAACGCTGTGATAGCATTTTTCCCTTCACTACCTTTCCTGCGTTGTGGGTGGTAGCTACCAAGGCAAGTATTTTTCAGGAGCTAGTTATTCCATAGATGAAATGCTTCTATCTAACGTCTCTTGGGAGCAGACTTCTTTGTTGTGAGAATCTCGTCACACTTCCAAGATTTAACTAGAACTGCCTTTCTGTTAAAAAAAAAAAAAAAAAAAAAAAACTTATAGGAAACTTTGAGCAGCTCCCAACCCTGCCAATTTAAACTCTATTTGGGGGGCTGTACTTAAATAACAGAAGAATACAGGATTGCTCCTCCTGATCTTTTAAATAATGAAGAATGATTTCTCAAAGGACATTAAAAATGATTACTTTGGACTTTTCAATATAATGTGGTTAACCAAAACACCAAATACTGATAATGTGAGAAGACATTATTATGACAAAATCTTCCTTTTCATCTTGGGACATAAACTCTACATCGAGGTATATATCATGTAGCTAATTTTAGGTTTATTGAACATTTGTGCTAGTAATGCTCTGGTCTTTTGTACAGAGTACTCTACCATACAGGCCTGCTATAAAAAACCTTCCCATTAGGGACTTACAAGGTACTACAGGAAGATGGATAGACGTTCACTTTTTTTGCTTTTTGTTTATGTGTCTCTCAGTTTAGATTTGTGTATCTTTGAGTGTCTTTACTGAATTGTAGAATTTTTTTCCATTTATAGTTCTTTTAAAGCTAGTTAATCAAAGCTGACTTCTCAAAGGGTCTGGCTGATACTGTATGCAGTAGCAGTATTTCCAGGGCTACAGCAAAGGTTACATTGACATGGTTAAAAGTGTTTTCTCCATTAGCCACCCACCTTAACCACCCTTAATAAACCCACAGTCCATGTAGGAGGTGTGAACTGGCTCTGCAGATGGAGCTTCAAAACAATATGCTGCCTTATTCCAACCAGATTGCTCTTCTAGAGCTCCTTCTAGAAATTCTGGAGCTATCCTTGTTTGTTTCTGGATTTCACCTCTGTGCTAGAGCCAGTCTCTTGCTTTTGCTTTCTTGGTGCAAGGCCATCTCTATTTCTTTATGGTATACTGTGATTCCAGGAACAAGTCAGAGTTGATTTTTCTAGATGTGCTTTGTTTTTGTTCTTTTAAAAAAGAAAACAGGGTATTTACCAGGGCAGATTCTGACAGCGCTGGTTATCTTCAGAAATTGGATGTATAATTCAAAATAGAGACTGAGCTGTTTTGTTCTGGTCATTTTTGTTTTTAATGTCCGAAATACCCCTATATCTATTTCACTCTTTTAAGAGACAGTCCTGGAGAAGACCTAGTGGACAAAACATTTTCCTGGGATATATGAAAGAAGGAGGGCTAGTCTTCTCCAGAAACTGGGGAGGAACACAGAGCTGCATGCAGAGTAGATAAAAATAGGAGAGGAGAAAAAAAATTTACTCCTCAGAATCAGAGGAGACAGCTTTATCTCATGTCTCTGGGAACTTCTATTGGAAATGAAGGCCGGTCCCAGGGTTGTATCATGTTGTATCCATTACTGAGTACTAGATAAATGCCTGTGTTTATAAATACAAATTAGGTTTTGCAAACATGTTGTAAATAAATCTTGGGAAGATCCAAAAGTCAGATTCCAGAGCTGGAAGTCATCAGTGATTGGGATAATGTTTGTAAAATACTTGGAGCTCGTCAGCTGAAGTATGAAATGTTAAATATGAATTTTTATTTGTTACTGCTGAGTAGCAGTGCTGACTCTGAAATAAGACCCAAAACAGGGTGGAGAAGATTGCTGTCTGACATTTAAAAGCAAACAATTTCTGGAATGAAGTTCCAGAAGATATCAATAGTTGCTTATAAGCACAGTTTGGGAATGTTTCACAAAAAGCACGAGTTGAACTAAAACCTTTAATGTGCTCTCTAAAAGCCAGTTTTCTTTGCCTCCTAGTACCAGACTTGAAACAAAGTGAAGCTTATGTTGAGGATTAAATTGTAGAATAAGAAAATGGTAAGTTAAGGAAACTTAGACAAAGTCAGTGTAGTGGGAGGGTAGATGCAAGGGACAAAAATGTAATAAAATAGTTTTCTATGAAATAAGATTAATCTCCTATCCTGAATGAAAATAGAGGCAACAGACAGCCGTCTAGTGGGTGCTTTGTAAATCACATTATTAAGACTTGCTGAAAGCATTCACCTAGTGTTCTATATGGAGGTGGTTGGTGGAACCGCCATATGCCAGCTTGGGCCTGGGCCAGGGAGGCACACAGGAAGGCTTGTGCATTCCAGCCGTCCTCTCCCGCTTGGCGAAAAGCACTTTTTGTATGTGGTGTAAGTGGCCAAGTTATTTGTACACAATGGGAAGCTGAAATTTCATTTCCACATGAAATTAGTGAATAATGGCTTTCAAGACTCACTAAATAAGCATGCCCCAGACACAGTCAGCATTTTGTTTGTATAGAACGCCAGCCATCTGGATGAAAAATAAATCAGTTATGCAGCTACTTCGGGGATTCAGAGGTGGGGCGTGGTGAGAGCTAAGTGTATGGATACTGTACAGAAGCTTTTGCTTTTCGTTGGGGATTTGATGTCATCAATGTTTGTCATTTCTGTGATTCCATGTCACTTTTGTACTAGTCTAGTTTACTAAGCAACAAATGCATATGCTTTGATCCCCAATTGTAATGTATTGGCCACCATGTTTCTGTTCTGTTTTTATCTTACTATCTTATTTATATCATTTGTCAAAATACATGTACACATTAATTTTGGATTTTAGCCTCCAAGAGAGTAGGTGATCTGTGTGACTAAGTTAATTACAGAATGCACAACTTTACAGATAATATTTTTCAATAATGAGATTTATATTTTCCCCAAATTTTGGCAAGGTCTCCTTTTCTGCTAATCTAAAGATTAGTTGTTAAAATATGGTTTGAGAAAATCTGATTTCATTTTTGGTAGAGTGTGATTTGAAAAAATAAAGCCTGGGTTTATTTTTTGGTAGTAAGATATTGGTAATTTGGTTGAATATAATAATTAAAGCTAAAGCAAGGAAACCAAACTGAGAGAAGCAGATGGAAACATCCCCTAGGTAAGTTTGAACATTTGTTTTCAAAAATGGAACAAGTGCCAGCAAGATGTATGATCATTTTCTTTCAATTACCCCTAATTTTGATTTTTTAAAAAGGTCGGCAAACCAGTGTTTCAGTTTTATTTAACTTGCGTTGGTTTCCTTCAAAAATGCTTTGGGATTTAGCACATAAACAGGATATAAATAAAAGGTAGCAAATCGTGAAGGAAAGCAATTAATGGGCTATAAAATAATTCTTTGGTTTGAATGTTTTGGAGGTAGGAAAAAAATCAGAATCTATCTGGGGCAGTAAAATACCTTGATTTTCCTATAGTCTGGTTCTATAATAGAAAAAGGTTGAGAGTATGAAGATCTGGGGTATCAATAGGGTTTCCTTAATTTGCTAGAATTCCATGACATAGTATTTCACAGAATATATTATCCCAAATATGCATGAAGAGCAGAACTATTTGTTTCATGCTCCTGTAAACTTGTTGGTTCACATACTCCTCTAGATATGGACCATCAGCTGGAGATTGACTATTCCTGGCAATTTGAACTATTCACTGAAACTGTATGAGTTGTAATGGGATTTGGCTTGTAACTTTACAGTGTAAGGTATACACATTAATTAATTTTGAAGCAACTGCTCCTTAAAAATTCTTTCTAGTAAACATAAGTGAACATATTTTGGAAGATGCCAGGACATAATATATTAAATGGATGCTGATAAGTGAATTTGTCTAACTGATTTGATTGGCAGGTATGAAGAATTTATGTTTATGGGAATCCAGCATGATTGACTATAAAATAGTATTTTAAATCCTGTTCGAACATTATGGATTTTATGTGTATCATAAGAACCTCATAAAGGAATGGGGATTGGTTATTAACGTTACTAACCTGGCACAGAATATACAAGGTAACATACTGGCAGAGAGAGCTGGAAGGGGACTTAGAAACTCCCTTTTATCCATTCCTTTTGTTTTGTAATGAGAGCTAGACCAGAGAGGTTGTGAAACTAAATAGTTAGGTGGTAGAAGAACTGGAGGCAGGACCTTGGCCTCTAATACGTGAAATGTTCTTCCTGGCCTACCTGTCATTGAACATGTCTTCATGGAATTTTGTCTAGGGAAGAATGAAATAAGGCAAGAAGTTACTGCAGAACCCTTTCATTTGGAAATAAAAAGAATGTTTTGCTCTCAAGTATACCCAGTTGGGTCTTCTTAGAAAGATTTTGGAGTCTTTTCCAGAAATCATTTAGGAGAGACTTGACAAGTGTAAGTATTGAATGGTAGAGATACTGGCCTGGCTGAAGGAGAGAGATTTGGACAAGAAAAATTCTTCAGATGCCTTCAGTGCTATCATTTCCAGGTTGCTGCGTGTGATCTAGATTTTCCCATCCATTGTGATGATTTCAGTGACATTATGCATTAAATTCATCCTGCCTAAGACCCATGATAAAACAAATGTCTCAGTGTTTGAGGTGCTAGGACCTCCAAAATGCTTCCATGTTCATTTCCTCAGCCTTGAGAAAGTATCCTCTGAATCACAACCTTGTAACAGAGGGCTGGGAAGAATGTAGATCATACCTTTTGATACCTACATTTCTCATTGTTTACCAAGAAGTGATGCACTCCCAACTCTATGTAATAGGAGGAGAGGCTTGTCTGTGGTAACAAACTCTTGAATTTTTGTGCGTTATCCAATAGAAGTGTGTTTCTTTTTTACATAGAGGTTGAGTGTTCACTCAGATTCTGTGGGGATGCTCTCATCCACAAAGTCAGTCAAGGACCTGGGCTGATGGAAGCTCTGCCATGTTCCAGCTGTGGCTTCTGAGGTTGCTCTAAGGTTTCTCTCCATCCTGGTATGCCAGAAGAAGAAAACTGCACGGGAGCATCTGTGGAAGTCTATTATGGGCCATATGTATGGGTCGCACATATCATTATACTTGGATTTCATTGGCTAGAACCATAATTGCAAAGGAGGCAGGGAAATAACAGTATATCTCTGTGTCCAGAAGAGGAAATGTATTTGAGTGAATAGCTAGCAATCATGTACATACTTATACGTGTGTGTATATATATATATATAATATACAGTTTAGTATTAGTGTTGCAATTGAGTACATATAGTTATGTATATTATATATAATATGTGGTATGTGTGTGCTCTTGTGTGTACTGTATATAATATATGTATAAAACATACATATGCACACGTGCATGTACACATGTAAATAGCTATTTTAAGTCGATCCTGGGAATTAGTATTTTCTGAAGTTCTATCAATGCAGTTCACACAGTTTATTTTTGAATGATAGAATTCCTTCTTCTGCACACTGTTGGATATCTACTGCACACAGTAGCCTATGGCTACTGCCTTGGCCTACCTGGGAGGTTGAGTTCTCTCAACTGATCCTGTTTCTCTCCAGGAGCCTCAAATGAATGAACCATTCATATACTAAACTTGGGAAATATAATCACAGATGTATTATAAAGAGAGGGAGATGAAAAAGGAATAAAAGAGGTGGTAATAAAATTAAAGTGCCACTTTCTGAGAAAAAGCGAGTCATCTTTCTATCACTTAACTAAGCCAATTAACCCAAAGATATGGAAATCGTATTCTCTTGTGTGAGAGCACATGACAAATTTTCATTGGCAGGAGTGGTAGGAGCTGTTTCAGGGAGAAACTCCACAAGCAGGATCTGGTACCTTCACCTTCTGGTTAACTTGGTTACTTTTGATTAGTTGAGGTTTGGATGGCAGAATTTAGAAACGAGGGGTGAGGGGTGCTGGTACAAACCAGTAGGAATTGGTGAGGTCTCCCTCCCACCTCCGTGGAATTATAGATGCATTCTTATTAAGGTTTTTCTATTAACTAGAGCTGAGTTGATAAAATGTCCCCAAGTGGAACCTTGAATTCTGATAAGGCACCTTTTTCAAGGATTATTTTCTAAGCATCAGCCTCAGCTCAGTGACATTTTTCTTACTTTGTGGTTACATCTTTAATTGTAGTTATCACCTTGCAAAGTGTTTGTTTACTTGTCTGTCTCACAAACTAGACTGAGTTTCCAAAAGGCTGTTTGGTGTTGTCTTCTCTGGGGTATTTCTGATGGCTGGCCCAGAGCAGAACTCAATGTGTGTGTGGAATAAATGAATATTGATTTAGAAATTGTCATATGTAAATAGATACTTTCAAAGTCATGAAGTGTTTTTCTTGAATTCTTAATGTTCTAAAACTTCAGCTTCCTTTGATGTCACCCTTTTATCCTTCTAATAATTTTAGACTAAGGATAAATATCTGTCTAGGCTCTCGATTCTGAATTAGTAAAATCTGAATTAAAGTGGTCTTAGCTCTACCAGGAAAGTCACTTTGTTATATTTGTACACAGAATTAAAAAGTAGATCTATTTCTCTTTAGGAATGTCATAACTTGTCATAATTAAGGTATAGCTTTTTTTTTTTTTAAACTAAGCAATACACTGATGGTTCCTTAAAGTAAATTTTCTAAATTCAGCAAATAGGAACATTTCTTGGTGAGTCTCTGCTCTTATGTGAGCTCTGTGTTGAAATCCTGTTTCTATCAGGACAGCTTTGTAATTGAAACCTATAGAGGGAATAGACTTGTCACTGATATGCTCAAGTCTGAATTGTCATTTTAATTGGATTTGTTTGAGAGGTTTATGAACAAAAGGCTGTGATTTTCCAATCAGAAGAGTTGATAGTATATTTTCTGACAGTGTTGACCTGCTCTAGAATGCAGATGCATTTTGATTGATTATAAATGATAATTTAATATTACTCACTTCTACTAGTGTATTGACTTAAGTGATACATTTAAATGAAATTTCAATTTTCCTATTCTCTTCTATGAAATGGAGTGGATCTACATTTGATATTTTTAATTGTGTTGTTTGTCAGACACCTAAGAGAACATTTGTTTTGTTTTTAGGTAGGTAAAATCCCATGAGTGCCATCTTATGGGCACTTCACCAGGTTATTCACCTACATTTTTTCAGAGCCTAAAAACAACTGGTGGGGCAAGTATACTCAACTCTCATTATTCGTTGTGGTTATGTTTTGTAAAGTCACCTTGAACTCTGAATTAGTGGACACTGAACCATTGCTCTGAGAAGTACAGGATTAGGCTATGTGAGTTGCACCGTTTTTGTCAGCCAATTAATACATAATCTTATGTGTGTTTTATGTGTGTTTCTGTTTAAAAACACTTTACTTAATATGTATTGTTAATTCATTAACATTGAACTCACAGCCAACGGCACTACAACTCATGCCTGAATGAAGCTGATGGAACACATGTTTTATCTGTAAGACACAGCACAGCCTTTTTGTACTTAAGAATGCTAGACAGCACTTCAGTGCTGTGTTTGGGGGCCATTTTAATCAGCAAGATAACCAACAAAAAACACAAAAGTGCAAAAAAAAAAAAAGTGGCACTAAATAGATCACGAAAAGGACACGATATTATGAGAGCTGCAGAGTATCACCTTCTGCCACATCAGCTGGAACATGCTCATTGGTGACTCACATTTTCACTGCTCTGTGCAAGTCTGCAAGTGACCATGAAAGTATCACAAGTTTTGGTTGTTGGGGTTGCAAATACCTTTCAGCAAGTAGGCCAATTTGTAAAAGTGGAATGTGTGTGAATGAGGACTACCTGTATTATCACCTGAGTTTGATGATAAGGAACCTATGACTCAGATGTTAAGTAACTTCAGTTCAGTGAGCATCTAGTAATGACCTGATGTGCATTGTGCACTGTACTGAGTAGGACGTGGTCCATCATTCTAGACTTATGTCCCTGGTTTAGTTGGCCTTAAGGATTTATGTCTACATTCATATATATGTTAAGAATGAATTTCTTAGTGTCTAAATATCTTCATTCCTTTGTTCCTCTACATTTGTCATTCTCCTAAAAAGCAAAGTCAGTTTTTAAAACTGAAGATAACTGTTTCATAGATGGAGAATTACAGCTAGATAGGAAGAATAAGTTCTAGTATGTTTTTAAAACTGCAGTTAACTGTTTCATAGATGGAGAATTACAGCTATATAGGAAGAATAAGTTCTAGTATTCTATGGTAGTTGTAGGGGTCTACACTTAACAATGGCTAGAAGAGAGTTCAAATGTTCTCATCACAAAGAAATGACAAATGTTTACAGTGATGAACTTGCCTTTTAGCCTGATTTGATCATCATACATTGTACATGTGTTTTGAAATAGTACTCTGTACCCCATAAATATGTACAATTGTATGTGTCAATTAAAGAAACATTAATAAAATTGATGACACAGTAAAAAAAAAAAATTAAGGTAACTGTCTTAAAAGTAAACTTTGGGAACAATCTACATTTCTTATATAAGTATCAGAACCTGGAGAATTATAATGAATCCATATAGTTTAGCCCATAGCCAAGAACTGAGAGGGCAGAGAGAAGTCAACAATACTGCAAACAATCTTAGATTTTGTTCCTAACAGGCTTCTCCAGATAGAAGCCAAGTGCTAAAGGACACACAATCGTCAGTATTGGAATTAATGTTTCTGAAAGCTAGCTTATTCCTCATAAAGAATCAGTGCTGTGGAGGCCTAGACCTGCCAGTTTTCAAAGCAGATGTGTCAGGATCCAGAGAACTAATGGTCCCGTGGTTTGAGCAGAATAGTGTCATAGCACATTTTAATGACCATGAGTTTTATTGGCAAGTAAATTTAAAAGCACCTTGATGTGCGTTCAAATAGTTTTTGTTGCTGATTTGGCCTACGCCGTGTGCATGCCTTGAAATTCTGCTGTTTACGTTAGTTTATCTGAAGGTCTTACATCATGGCCATCTGACCTTCCAGAAATGGGAGTTCTATCTTTGAACCTTAAACCTTCCACTAACTGCCAGCCTTGAAGTCTCCTTCATAGGACCCTGCCTTTCCTGACATTCTGGACTTTACAAAATCTGGAACTTGTAGGCATACCGTGTCCCAATATGCTTCTCTGAACCGCCTGCCTGCCTGTCCTCCCTGAGCTCTAGAGAGGAGTGTTCCTGCATATCTGTCATACTTTGGAGACTTGTCTGTACCCAGGTCCTAGCTGTACTGTCTGGCCACAGTCCTGCTGTGTGTTCTTGGAATCACTGTTGGTCTGATCATGTTTCCATGGCAAAGTAGAATCTCCATTAATAGCTAACAGCTAATTAGTTTCGAAAGAAATCGCTTCTGTAGATATGTGGTTATAAGGAGTATACTGCCATGGTTTAGAGTGTAGGCTGTTCGGTTGGAAGTTCTGATTCCTCATCTGTAAAAAAGGAGAGATTTGTGAGGATTCGTTAAGAATAATGAATGTAAAAGCATATAGTAGCTGCCACATACTAATGGCTTAATAGGGTACTACCTAATTGCATTATGGAATTTTTTACTCTTGCCCAGCTCTAGCAAATTATCAATGTAGTTTCTGAAATACCTTCTCAGATAGCATTTAGCATATAAAATTTTTGGTGTTTAAATATAGTTAAATATACATACTATACATGTAAAATTATGAAGTAGGGAAGCATCCATATTCAACAGATAGTTTATAAACTTGGACCTGTGAAAATATTCACTCTATTTTGATTTTTTATTTCAATGTAGTATATATGTGTTTCAGCAAAATAACAGGGATGCTGTCCAGAATATGAAAATAATTTCATTTGAGTTGGACACTATTTATGCTTGCCAAAAAAAAAAAAAAAAGACTATAGGTAGTTCATGGACCAAAGTAGTGTTTTACAAGTTCTAGCTTTTGAAGGGCAGGGACTGTATATGTATGTGTGTGTTTTATCTAAATCTGTGTCTTCCATATTTACTTATAATAGGTCCGTGAATATAATATCGAATGAATTACAAGGAATTATATCATCAGCTTTTTCTTTATTTCTCCCTAAACTTTCTTTTCTTCAGTGTTTTTCTCCCTGCCAGCCACATACTGGCATAGGCTGATTTTGGCTGTGTGGCAGGCTTTTCCAGTGAGCAGCAGTTATCCCTTCTTGGACTCACATAACAGAAGCCAGTTGGTTGAATAGTTTTAGTGTGGCTCCTGCAAGTGCTTATCTTGTTCACTGTTTGCTTTGTAATTGTTATTACTTTGAAAACACTTCTTTTTCATCTGTATGCTTATACTATACAGAAGGAGATTTTTTTTTTTTTTGCTATTGAGGTACATTCTTATCAGGTTATTTTTTCTTCTATTTTATAAATAGTATTATTAGACATCAGATGAAGCTGTCTTGTAGTCAGTGCCAAAGGAAACAATACAATAGGCTTGTGCAGTGGGGGCTTAGCTAGATAGAGCAGCTATCTTGTTTTTCTTGCTTGCCTTTAATCAATGCTTGTGTTCTTTAAACTTTCTTATCCATCTTTTGTGGGCACTGTTTGTGAATTTCCTTCCTTTCTTCCTTTTCTTTTTGTGACAGTGTTTCTGTTTCTTTAATTTATCAAGGTGTCACATAAAACAGTCTTATTGTATTGTGCTAAAGACATTCTCCACTTGCAAGGGAGTCTGTTGCTAGGTTTTCTTTCCTTTTTGACTAACTAGGACATTGCTAGTTGTTTTGTCTTTGGTCTTCTGAATGTGTTTTCAGTTCCTAACTTTGTCAATTTTTAAAAAAATTTTAAATGGATCAAGCCCTTTTCCAAAGGAGAAAGTGTCTTTCTCTAATGTAATTCACGTCTATGACAATCTTTTCTTTATTGTGACTTCTGACCACTGTACTTTTCTTGTGTATAGGTGCCTGCAGAATCCCTTTCTCTCTCTCTCTCTTTTTTTTTCTCTTTTGTGTTTTAGATATGAAGATATAGCCAGAGAGCAGAGAAAATACACAAGGCTTTTGTGATCAAGAATGACTTACGCTGCAAATCTCAGTTTTATCATTATCCACTAAAAAAGTATATCCTTTCTTTACCTATTTAGTCATAGAGGAAATGATTTTGCTAGATGCCACACAAAGCTTTAGGGAATGTCTTTCTTCTGGGCTTGGGAATATCACTAGAATAAAATAAAAGGGAACAAAATCCCTTAGCAGCTTACACATTTAATATGTTTTCTTAGGAGACTTAACTAATTTCTGGTACACTTCTTTTAAAGAAGCAAATATAGAGATTATTAAAGTGATAAGTCCAGGGTGAAAAAAGTTTTGGTTTTTTATTCACTACAAAAAAAGGCCCAAAGCAATCATAGGTGCCTTTAGTACTTTTTACTTTCTGAAGATTGACCCTGTCTGTTCCCTGTTTAGTTTTTTGTTGGGTAGATCTGATAGACATTTAAATCATTATTGTTTCAGAGCAAATAGCTAGTGAGTTATTTATACAGGAAGTAAGTAGCATATAAAGCTTTTTGATAGAGTGAATAACCTGGTCTCTGTTTTATATTCTAAGTTGAGATAAGCTTTTAATTTAGATACTGATTCAGCCCTACCATCTTGTTTCACATATGAGTTTTGTTAGATGGGCTCTGTTAGTGTCATCTTCTTCAGTAAATCCTCTGGCTTTTATTGAACGGGCCAGGTTAAAACCCTGTAGCATGCTAAGAGACATACAGGGAATTTGTTGATTGGTTATTCAACATATTTTTCAATCTTTTTGGGTGTACTTATGTTTCCATGTGTTTTCCTTTTAAACACCATCAGCCCTGGAAAATAGGTAGTTTGACCCCAGGGATGATGACTCTGTTTTAATTGGGGTTTTCCTTATCAACTCATTTACAGTTTTCTCGGCAAGATACTCAACCTCTTTGAGCTTCCATTTCCTTATCTCTAAAATGAGGGTATTGGTATCAAAGATCTCTTTGAGCCTTTCCTTTAGTAGTCTGTGATTTCTGAGATGGTTTGAAGGGAACCTCACAGTAACTTTGCCTTGGGTATAAGACATCCAGTATTTGCTTATTAAAACATATCTGGAATGATCATCTACAGCATCTCCTGAAAGCAAGTTGTGTGGAACACTAATTGGCAAAATGCTTTACAATAAAAATTTGCACCTTAGCAAACTGAAACCTGTAAAAACTCAAAGAAACTGTCAAAGTGATCTAATCCTTCACTCATAAAAACAATAGATGACAGCTATTAATATCTCATGAAAATTGTGTTCCATAGATGGGAAAACTGATGTGCAATTCTATTGCATAAAAGATAGCTAAGGGAAATGGGGAAGAGGGATATCTTCATGGACAAAATAACTAATGAAATTTTGTAGAATGAACGCTGTCGGGAGCTTTTGGGTCAGCAGTTTTAAAGTACTGAATTATGAACAAATATGAGATTACTGGATTGAGAAGAGAGCGTTGTTTGCAAAAAGTCCAAAGGGCAGCCAGTGTAACATTAGAGCTGAAAGGATTTGAGAACCAGAAGAGCATTTGATTTGCTTAGTATTGGGACTGCTTCCTCTAGCGTTCTTTTCTCTACTTGTTCTTCCAGGTGAGTACTTGGCTCATTAACTTATTCCCTGCCCTTTAGTAATAAGAATTAACATGTCTATGGAGCTTATGAGTGCCAGCCACTATTCCATTGCTTTATAAAAATAACTCATTTAATTCCAACTACAATCCTGGAAGCAGGCAGGACGTGAAGGCACAGAGTGTGTTTAAGAGAGGTGTTTATGTTACAGTCACTTACAACAACAGTGGTGTCTCTCTTACCCCACTGGGTAGGTCTGCTGCTCTGCTCCAAGGCATCCTCACTCCAGGACCCAGGCCAGTCTCATCCTTGAACATTTCTGATCATAATGAGAGAAGGGAACATGACCAATTTCGTCCTGGCTCTTAGAGTTTCTAAGTGGGGAGTAAAACCCTTCCACGGAAAGGGGCAGTGCAAACAGTGATGCACAGAGGGTGAGTAGCTTTCCCTGAGCTGGCGAGTGGGAGAACTGGGATTCCGAACTCAAGCGGTCTGGCTTCAGGGTCTGTTCTGTTAATCACACAACCCTATTCTGCTTCTCTAGTTGTTTGGCTCCCAAGGGGAATTAAAATGGACTTTGAGAACTTCCTATGAAATTCATATAGTTTTTTAGTGTCCATAGTACTGAACGAGATGCGGTGTAAAAATCATAACTCCCTCTAGAACTGAGTTGATAGCATAGCATTAGGTTTAAGAATGAGGACTTTGGAGCTAAGAGTGCCTGTGTCCAGATTCTGCCATTATCACTTACTAGTTCCGGGACCTTGGGGAAGATACTTAATCTCTCTGTCCCTTATTTTCCTTATCTGCAAAATGGAGATAATAGTGCCTGCCTCGTGGTTGGACTTAGGATTAAATGAATTAAAAACTAACTGTAACGTGCTTAGAATGTAATTGCTATATGAGTATTAATTATTGTTGTTGTTCTTATCCTCCTCTGTCTTAAATGCAACCAAAACGTGTTCAAAGACTTGCTCACTGCAGAAGCCAACAGCTCATCCTTCCGAAAGGGGCCCATTGTTGCTTTGTCTGCACCACTCATGACATGCCTTTTCCTGCTCTTGTTTTAAGACACAAAAGATGCCTTCATTTCTTTCACTGCGTCAGTGAAGCAGATGATAATTATAAATGCTTAGATTTATTTACATATAAACAGAAAGTTTACAATAACCTGTTTTGACAGAATTAATTTTTCTGCCTGGTTGTTGTGCTATTATTATTCTGCAAGAACATCTGCTGTTGCTTGTACACCGGTTGCTTTCCTGTTTACTAAAACACTTTTACCCCTGTTGAGTGTCCTAGATGGTTACATTTGTCTGAGAATTGTTTTACTTCCCCTCAGAGTTTTAAGTGGTGTAATACATGTTAAATTATTTCACTGATGGGTTGCCATTTATTTCTCATCTCTTAAGATGTTAGTTTTTCTGTTTTCTTATTAGTTTCTTCTATTTTTCCCTTTAAAGATTCTCATTGTTGACTTTTTTTGTTGCTTTTTAGCTAATTGTTAGCTTAGGCTATAACTGAATATTATCCACATTTGGCCATGATTAGATTGTTTACAAAGAATAGAGGGAAGTCAATATAGAAAATATATGACTTTCTCTTTTATTCTCTAGATTTTTAAAAGTTAACATTCTTTTAAAAGTGCCTCTGTCTTTTGAAATCCTGTTCTTGGTATTTGAAATGGTCTTGCTGGTAATGATGTGACGGACAGGAATAGAAGAGGAAGATAATTCCTGGTTCGTGTGTCTCTCAAGAGTGTACTCTCTAGCTGTAGTGTCATACATATTGTGTGAGCATGTACACAATGTTTCATAGTTGGTAACATTTGTAGGAGTGTGGTCAGTATAAATTCAGTGTGCTGACAGCGAGACAATACACAGAAAGCAATATATAGACTATAAGTCTAGTTAAGTGTTCTAGAAGGAAGAATGAGGATGTACTTCACATAAATTAAGTCACAGTGATAGTGGAGAGGTCAAGACAGTATGAAGAAAGAAATAGACTCAATGCTAGTTAAGTATTTTAATGGTAAACCTCAAATGGAGTTAGTCCAGTTGAAATCAATGCGAAAATTATTCAGTTACAAAAGATACCTGGTGGTTCTTTTTTTTTTTTTTTTTCTTTTTTGCTACAGGTCTGAGTAAGGATTAATTAGGAAATATATTAAAAGCATTTTTCAAAGAAAGGACACTATAAAAGTATAAATTATCAGCCCATGTGGTAGACTCTAACACTTGTTTTCTTCTTGTAGAACGGCTCCCAACCCATAAGATGTGGAAGCTTGTCTAAGACTGTGCTATGTGACCTTGCCCCTCTATTGCAGGGCAAAGATGGTCAATTCAGGGTGTGTGCCTCACCTAAGTTATGCCAATCAGGGTCTTACTCCAGGGAATTTTAAATGTGGAACTGATGAGAAATGTAAAGCAGGAGGCCCTAGAGCTCAGCCAGGGCATCATGGAAGCATCTAGCAAAGAGGTATAAAATTTTTGCTGCAGGGGCCCATGGAGGTGACCTGGCTCCTGCCTCTTCTAGGATTTGGTGGATCAGTTTCTTTTGAAGTACCGTAACACATTTAATAAAATGCCCCATCTTTCTTATTCTGGGTGGAGTTTGTTTCTGTTACTCTCAGGCAGGAGAAACCCAACTCATACAGTCAAAATGAAAAGATTAGAAAAGAAGAATCTAACCAGTACACAAAGCTGAATAGTGAAAACAGTTTTGAAAAGGAAAGTGATCTTGGTTCTGAAAGGCTATGGACTTATAAAAGTGAATTGGAAGATGATAAAAGCATCAAGTTACTCTTACAAATTCTTTAGAGAAAGCTATTAAGGTGAATGGCTTATAAAAATCAGTAAATGTATAGTGCTCCCGAGGTTTAATGATGGCTTTGTTGGATGGAGACATGAGTTAACGAGGGCCTGTTGTGTGTACTATCCATCAGACAGACCAGTCTCAAGACAGCAGGTTACCTAACTCCTTACCACCCACGAGTGGCCACCATATGCCCCTGTAGTGGGGCAGTCATAGAGTGTATACATGTATTTGTAAACCACCTCCACTCTGGAAGACCAACTAAGTCAATATTCTCCTAATAGAGCACTGAGGTAGCACCTTATCTTATACTGGACATCACTGTAGATTAGTATGGAGATGAAAATACTAAAAATGTCTGCAACTAAGATAGTGTGCCTGTGGAAGTTTAGCTATGAAGTGTACTGCTTAATCATTCATGTAGTCTTCGTGAACTCTCTTAAGAGATGACATGTAAATTGAGTGCCTCAGATTAAAAAAACACACTTTGCAGCAAAGAGTTTATAGTTCTATAGTTATAAATTCTCATGTTTGGCTCTGACTTTTTATGGCCATTAACTTTTGCGAAATGTGACCTACATTTCCTGTATAACGACTTCCTTGATTCTCCTGGTCAGAATAAACACTGCCTTTGAAAATATATTACTCTTTTCTTGGGGAACCCATTATGTTTTACCAAGCCGTGGGTATGTATATTTGTATATAGAGGTATGGATTATGTATAAACATACATAGTTGATAGATTTTATATTAAAATATATGTGGATGTATTCATTTGCTAGGGCTGCCGTAACCAAGTACCATAAACAGGGTGGCTTAAACAAGAGAAGTTTGCCTTGCGGTTCTGGAGGCTGGAAGTCCAGGATGGTTTGGCAGGGTTAATTCTTTCTGGAGACTTAATAGAGTCTGTTCCATGCCTTTTGCCTACCTTCTGGTGGTTTACTGCCAAATTTTGATTTTCCTTGGCTTGTGGAAACATCACCTTAATCTGTGCCTTCACTTTATATGGTATTCTTCCTGTGTGTCTATCTTCAAATCTTCCCTTTCTGTAAGAACTCCAGTCATCTTGGATTAGGGCTGACCCTAGTGACCTCATCTTAAGTTGATCACCTCTGTTAAGACCGCTGTCTCCAAATATGATTGTATTCTAAGGTACTGAAAGTTCACACTTCAATAAATGAATTTTTTTTTGGAGGGGGGACACTATTCAACCCATAACACTGAATATAAACTTATTATCTGTTTTCTGAGACAGAATGCTCCCCAACTACAGGAATCATGCCTTACTCATTATTGTATCTTCCAGATAGAGTCTATCAAAGTGCTTCCAATATAGTAAGCAGTGTAATATTTGTGGAATGAATTGATAGCATTTCTAATCTGTCCTAAAAGTCACCATTTTGTTGAGCAGAATTTACCTCTGTGTGTGTGTGTGTGTGTGTGTGTGTGTGTGTGAGAGAGAGAGAGAGAGAGAGAGAGAAAGAGAGAGAGAGATTCCGCAGTGAAGGAAAGAGGTTTTAGTGTATAAACTTTGCAGTGTTCTAGCCCACCAGGGTTTTCATCAATACCTCTTTCAGCTTCTTCCTTTGGAACTCACAAGCCCTCTCTTTCTGAGCCTAAACAGATGGCTTGAGTCTCCTCACAGATACTATCTTGGAGCCTTCATCAAAATAGAAACAGAATGATATTTCAGGGCTATTGATAATTGAAAGCCATGGAAACTAAATTAGTTGTCACATAAGGGCTATTGTCACACACACCCACAGGTATGTAATGCTCCTTAGGAGATGGTTAGCATCTGTTTTCTTTTCCTTAAGAATTCTCCTTCCATACGAAGCTACATATAACCCATCAGTTTTGAATGTTAACAAAACTGATGGAAAAAATCAAACATTATTAATATAATTCTGTTTTAGTAAGTTTTTCTTAATTGCCAACTATAACGCAGACCTAAATTTCTTTAGTGGAATTTTAATGTTAAAAGAAGAAATATGGGGGGAGGGCATGAAAACATATGGAATTCCAAGTTTCATAGAAAACATGGAAACATAAGGGATGCTCTTTCAGAAACCTAGCTTTTCAGAAGGGAAAATTAAGTTTAAGAAATTAAGTGGCTTTTCAGTGATTCAATGAAAACTGTATATCTCATGGAAACCTATTTTGAAGTCCTTGAACTGACTTCCCGCTCAAGGAAGAAGTTATTGTGATAGTGAAGACTAGAAATTCCTATATTAAAGTTAGGGAAGTTTTAGCTCGAATATGTCTTTTAGGAAATACATATACAAATGTACAAAATGCTGTGTGTATGACCATAGTGGTGGGGATTTCACGTAGCATGTGTGTTTTTATTGGCACATTTTGTTAAGCTCGGAGGCTTCATATTCTGATATCGAATGTGGATGAAGGCAGCTGTAAGTCTTGCCTCAAGTCAGTGAGACCATCTTTGTTCTACAGCATGACCTTCCATTCACTGAAGACGTGTTCATGCCCTGGACACACAAAGACCATAAAATCCCAGTGCTTTAGGATCTTATAACCCAGTAGTGGAGAGAAATGGGTCAGCAGGCAACTGTGACATAGTGTCCATGTAAGTGACTATATGGATGAATCAATCAATAAATAAAAGTGTGGTCTAATTGGAGACACCATTCTTGAGAGTGGAAGAATAATCTTGAGACTAGAAGAGTAATCTTGAGACTACATATAAGAAGTAAGGACTTAGAGATACATTTTTTCTTCCTTGTAAGAAGCTGCAAAAAGCTTAATAAGGACAAGCATGTGGATTAAAGATTTAAGAAAGACTGGCAACTAAAATGAAAGTTTTTGTTTGCTTTCAACTAATTACCTCTGTATTCTAACACACCAAATTCTTCCAAAAAAAAAAAAAAAAAAAATTTTTTTGCAGGGAGGCATTCCTTAATCAGCGTGACAAAGGTTATTAAACTCTGGCTCTCTCCAAATCAGTGGAGTGTACGTATCAGCCTGGTTAAGTTTCCTGCTGACTTAGTTATTGCTGCCCCAAATTGAGTAAAGATCAACAATTTAGAACACACTGTCAACTTACTCTTATGCATAATGAATGTTAATAGATTCCCCTAAAGCTTGTAATGAAAGTGATTTTGGGTATTTTACTTTTGGGGCAACACTGATGCTATGTGTTAGAAAAAGTGTATCAAGAGTGTTCTTTCATCTGAGTTGTAGCTGTAAAAGTCTCTCTAAAATCTGCTCTTGCCCTGAATATCTGAGGGTATGAGTAATTAAATGATCTGCTTTGGAGAGGCTAATTAACTTAACCATTACTCAGGGGCTGCTGCCACCGGTCTCCCCATCTGCCCATGCGACAGGCACACCTGGCACTAGGCGTTGTCAGGGCCTCTGCAGCGGGTGACTCCCCAGGATGCCTATGTCTGTGGAGAGAATGGCCCTAGGCCTCCTTGGGGGAGCAAACCTGTTCTTCCTGCACACATACCAGATCGCCACCAGGCTCTTATTCTTGGGGCCTGATAGGAATAGGGAAGGCTGATGATTAATTGAATCTTTTCTCTAAGATTTTAGTGTGTGACTCCCTGCCCCAAGGCATAAATGAGAGTAATCATCTATCTAATTTCAATCTAGGCATTTGGTGATATGTTCATAGGGAAAAAATATAGAGTGATGTTGATTGAAACAAAACCCTATGCCTGAGAATAGATTTATATTGGGAATTTGAGTACTTTTCTCCTGATCTGCCAGAAATGTGGGTCCGTAACACATAGAATTCGATGTATTCCTGAAAAGCTGTATTAGTGGCTTTCCCACTGATTCACATGAAAATGATCAAGAATATGTTGCATATGTTATTTATGATTATCTCCCTAATAGCAGAGGCAATGGTAATAGGCCCAGGTAGCTGCAGAGGCACAAGGTCTAACAAATACGATTTTAATGAAATATATATTCATTGCTATTTTACAAATTTGGAAAAACATGAATGGTCAGATTTCAACTTTTGAACATAGGCATGTTTTCTAGCCTGCATGAGCAGCCTCAGTTTCCCCATGGAAAGCCTGTATTGCTGCACATTAGCAGTGTTCAGGCTGTGAACCAGGGGCCACCACTGGCGCTATGACCTTTTTGGAGATCCATATTTTTACAAGAATGAGATGAGATGTTATTTGCCTTGTTCATTCTTTGTCTCACAAGCTGTACAATGCTTGGCCAGAGGCTACCCCATATATGACCTTGTAGCATGCTAAGTGTAGAAGCAAACTTGAGAATGCTGATGTCATTTTAAGGAGACTTGAAAAAGTATAAAACAGTGCCACTCATTTCACCATTTGTTTTGAAATTTATAGTAATATTTCATAATTTATGTTTATGTTAACCTGTAATGGAATTATTATTGCTATTTGAAATGAATTAATCTATATTTTTAAAGTCCCAATTTTAATTTTGAGTACAGTAAGTATAGATACAATCCACAAAAATAAAAGCTCTTTGGGATCCTCAATGATTTTTGCAGCATTTAAAGGGGTTCTGAATCCAAAAAGCTTAAGAATCATTGCTGTAGATCATGGAGATGATGATAATAGCTGCCTGATGGGATTGTTTGAGGTTTAAATATTTCATGTAAAGTATTTAGGAGAGTGCCTGACATAGCAACTATTCAATAAATATCAGCCATTATGATTGTTTTTAAATGGGAAAGTCTCAAAGAAGTGATCTGGAATAAAATCCTGACACCATAGTGGCTGATCTTGGAGCTGAACTAAAGTCCAATGACATTTCATTAAAAGGACTTAAGGAATTTAGAGAATAATGTAAAAAATATAGAGATTCTTTATAATTAAAATATTTGTGGGCCGGCCCCATGGCTCACTCGGGAGAGTGTGGTGCTGGTAGTGCAGAGGCCGTGGGTTCGGATGGCCGGTGCACTCACTGGCTGAGCTTGGTGCAGACCACACCATGCTGAGGGTTGTGATCCCCTTACTAATCAGGAGAAAAAAAAAAAATTGTGAGCACAGAGGTTTTCTTCAATGTGATTTGTTGCTGTAATAAATATAAAATTGGGAAAAAAATCTTCGAAATAGCAGAATGTAACTTTCCATTTAAAAGAAGTGCAATTTCAATTCACTGATTTTAAAAATCCAGCTTTGAATTCAGGGCATCTATGTTGTGCTTATCACATCTTATGACACTGGTGTGCTGAGGCCTGCTCTGTCTATAGGCCCTGGACTCTCTGAATTTGAAACTGTCTTGTTTATCTTTACTTGCCATGTCTAGAACTGTACTAGGCCTAGAGTAAACTCACATCAAGTGTTCACTGAATGAATTAGAATCTTCATTATCACTGGATTGTATAGTTTCAGTTAGCAGAATAGTCTCATTAAATTAAAATAGAGGCAGTATATATTATGTAATACATAAGTAACTAGGTTTTATGTACTTTGGAATATAGGAACTTAACCTAAAAACCTAAACTAATATGAACTTGGAGTTGGGGGGATGTGTGGAGGGGTGTTTTATAGGATTCTTTAATATCCCAATATCTTTAATTCACCATGCTAAAGGAACTGACTTAGAAGATTGATAAGATGCCTGATAATTTTTTTTTCTTTTTAAATGCATATGTGGGTAGTTACATTTTTATTTTTCTAGAAAAGTCAAGTAGAGATCACACACATTATCTGGCACTTTCATCAAAATACACAGAGTAGTTCATATTATTGACAGCTTGCTTGATGTGAGGTAGGTTGTAGCTTTAGGTCCCCACCTTTCAAATGCATGGCATGCAGAGAGTAGTTTGGGACAGTGAGACTTACAAAGAACAGAAATAACTCCTTATACTTCCGCTAAGTGCCTTGCTGCTCTTCCTTCAGGGCATCCTCAGAGCGATACCTACCATCTGCCTGGTGGAGAGTGGGGGAACGGGTAGAGGTCCTGACTCCCTATAGAGTGGCGAGAGAACTGGATTGTTCTCCAGATCAGTCTCCAGACAGGCCTGCCTTTGATACTCATGCAACAGATGGCTCTGTAGCACCCTTCAGTCTGTGGTCTTTGTATATCACAAACTGAATGTGTAAAGTTTGCTAGCTGCTTTCTCCTTAGGGAACATTTCTCTAAACATGCAAAACTTGCAGGTCTTCTCTAGATTTTAGAAATGCCAATGTCCTGTTGGCTTCGTTAAGGACACTCTTCCCATGGCTAAACCAGCAAATGTGGCAGTGATATTCTGAAGATCCCTGGTTCAAATAAACGTTGTTGTTTTATTATCTTTACCTGAGACAGTCTAGGACTGTACTGAAGGGCTTTAGAAACCTGGGACTCACTCTCGATTTGGATATGAAATTGAGTAAGAGTAGCTCTGTTTCATCCTGGACAGAAAAATTCTCCTTGCACTTAACTGAAAGAGAAGTGAATATTGTGGTCTGTTTCATTATGTATATATTCTTTATATTCTTTTATCACTATTCTGTAAGTAAGGACCCACAGCTCTTAATAAAATAATATAGGGCATTTGTTTTGCAATCATAAAGTCATTACCCCCTCATAATGAGCTACTTTGCCACAAACACAGAACAGTAATGTACTGCAAAAGCAGTTCTGTTTCCAGCAGTGAACTAAGGCTTTCAAATAGGAGGAATGGTGTATGTACATGAGAGTGTATTTAATTTGCCTTGAGTAGCCTACAAATCAAGTATTATTTATTTTTTACTCAAAGCTTTGTGTAAGAACCTTGAACTTGCGTGAGAAAGATGCTAGTCCCAATTGGTTTCACCCATATATCGGTACCAAAGGGGTTTGAAGACATGGTTTGGCAGGGACTACTAAACCCAAGGGCAAATGAGATGACAGTATAAAAGACAGATCCGCTTATTTTTAATATTTTGATTGAATTGACAATTTGATCCCAGAAATGTTATCTAGAAGTCCTGAGTATTTTATCATGGATGATTCCACCCATTCAACAACTTTAACACTTCCTTAGTTTTATAAAGAATGACAACTTGTTTAATATAAAAATATAATACAATTTCTACTTTAAAAAAAAAAAAAACTGCCGACATAAAATGCACATGCATGGAATTACCAAAGACTGGAAATATTTGGAATATAAAAATTATTGAAACTAAAGGAATTCTTTTTTGGTTTTTAGACTTGAAATTCTCTTTTCAAGGAGAGTATGATTCAGAAGCCTAATACATAAAACAGCTCAGAGTTGGAGTGCTCTTGCTATAGTGGGCCTTAGCAACTACTGACTTTGCCTGCTTGCCCCATAGAGAACCCTGAACTGTTCCTTGGAACCCAGAGAAGTCCCTGCTCTACATGTGTTGGGTTTACTGCATAAATGATCTCAAACAACTAGAGTATGGTCCTGAAGAGGCAGTTGTGTTTGCTTTCCTTGCACATTCTGCTCCTTACTGCCTAGATGCTCTGAGTTAGGGTAGCTCCTGGTTGTCTAGACTTAAGCCATTTTCCCACCTGTACATGAGGAGAGCTAGGGAGCAGGGCTGAGCTTGGAGACTGTCTTTCCTGTGACCTAGACTACTCTGAAGTTCTCCGTGTTTATATTGTCCCCTAATTCTACATGACTGTCTGATAC